>NW_028259148.1:15313333-16047500 GCF_977971745.1 Zootermopsis nevadensis | reverse complement strand
CTAACCTAACCTTGTCGCAAGTCTTGAGAAGTTCTTGTCCCAAGTCTTGAGAATTTCATGTCCCAAGTCTTGAGATGTCACTTGTCCCAAGTCTTGAGAAGTCCTTGTCCCAAGTCTTGAGAAGTCTTGATAAGTTCTTGTCCCAAGTCTTGAGAAGTCACTCGTCCCAAGTCTTGAGACGCTCTTGTCCCAAGTCTTGAGAAGTTCATGTCCCAAGTCTTGAGAATTCACTCGTCCCAAGTCTTGAGAAGTCACTCGTCCCAAGTGGCGTGAAACGCGAAGAAAACTAAGAAAAATCGAAATTTTCGAAAACAATTTGAATTCAGCTAAGATGGGTGAGGCACAGCCCTAAAAAAGCAGACAACACTTGGGACAAGAACTTCTCAAGACTTGATACAAGAACTTCTCAAGACTTGGGACAAGAACTTTTCAGTTTTTCTTAGAATTTTCCGAACTTGTACCAAAAACTAAGTTTTTGGCAAAGTTCGAAGAAATTCTCAGTTCTACCTAGAGTGTATGGAAGGAATTCAGGAATCATAAATGATAACATTATTCAAAATAAAAAAGTCTTTATTATGCAAAAAAAATTCTGTTTGTACATCAGTTTACAAAATATAATTCATTCACTTATTTCATCTTCTTAATCTCGACTGGAAAAAAGTATCACCTGAACAAAATCAAAAAACCAATCAAAGCAAATAAAATTAACTGAAAACAAAATAAATATATTCTGCGTAGGACTTCTCAAGACTTGGGACAAGAACTTCTCAAGACTTGGGACAAGTGACTTCTCAAGACTTGGGACAAGTGACTTCTCAAGACTTGGGACAAGAACTTCTCAAGACTTGGGACAAGGACTTCTCAAGACTTGGGACAAGTGACTTCTCAAGACTTGGGACAAGAACTTCTCAAGACTTGGGACAAGAACTTCTCAAGAATTGGGACAAGAACTTCTCAAGACTTGGGACGAGTGACTTCTCAAGACTTGGGACAAGTGACTTCTCAAGACTTGGGACAAGAACTTCTCAAGACTTGGGACAAGAACTTCTCAAGACTTGGGACGAGTGACTTCACAAAACTTGGAACGAGTGACTTCTCAAGACTTGGGACAAGAACTTCTCAAGACTTAGGGAAAAGGACTTCTCAAGACTTGGGACAAGTGACTTCTCAAGACTTGGGAGTCTAGTCCTGATAAGGATGGGACAGGTCAAATTTAGAAGGAAAAATTTTCAAATTTTTCGAAAAATCAAAAAACGCTGCAAACCTTCTGAAATGCGCACAAAACCAAAAATTTTCGGAATATTCGGAAAAAAATTAAAAGTTGAAAATTTTCAAAAATTCTTAGTTTTGTGCGCTATTTGGACGATTTGCCACGTTTTTCGATTGTTCGAAATTTTTCGAAAAAATTGAAATCTCTCAAAGGGGTACCCCTTTGAGAATTTTCAAATTTTTTCGAAATTTTAAAAAAATTAAAAACGACTGCAAATGGCGCGAAACGCGAAGAAAACTAAGAATTTTCGAAAAAATTTGAATTCAGCTAAGACAGGTGAGGCACAGCCCTAAACAAGCAGACAAGACTTGGGACAATAACTTCTCAAGACTTGGGACGAGTGACTTGTCAAGACTTGGGACAAGAACTTCTCAAGACTTGGGACAAGTGACTTCTCAAGACTTGGGACAAGAACTTCTCAAGACTTGGGACAAGTGACTTCTCAAGACTTGGGACAAGGACTTCTCAAGACTTGGGACAAGAACTTCTCAAGACTTGGGACAAGAACTTCTCAAGACTTGGGACGAGTGACTCTCAAGACTTAGGACAAGTGACTTCTCAAGACTTGGGACAAGAACTTCTCAAGACTTGGGACAAGTGAATTCTCAACACTTGGGACAAGAACTTCTTAAGACTTGGGGCGAGTGACTTCTCAAGACTTGGGACGAGTGACTTCTCAAGACTTGGGACAAGTGACTTCTCAAGACTTGGGACAAGAACTTCTCAAGACTTAGGGAAAAGGACTTCTCAAGACTTGGGACAAGTGACTTCTCAAGACTTGGGAGTCTAGTCCTGATAAGGATGGGACAGGTCAAATTTAGAAGGAAAAATTTTCAAATTTTTCGAAAAATCAAAAAACGCTGCAAACCTTCTGAAATGCGCACAAAACCAAAAATTTTCGGAATATTCGGAAAAAAATTAAAAGTTGAAAATTTTCAAAAATTCTTAGTTTTGTGCGCTATTTGGACGATTTGCCACGTTTTTCGATTGTTCGAAATTTTTCGAAAAAATTGAAATCTCTCAAAGGGGTACCCCTTTGAGAATTTTCAAATTTTTTCGAAATTTTAAAAAAATTAAAAACGACTGCAAATGGCGCGAAACGCGAAGAAAACTAAGAATTTTCGAAAAAATTTGAATTCAGCTAAGACAGGTGAGGCACAGCCCTAAACAAGCAGACAAGACTTGGGACAATAACTTATCAAAACTTGGGACGAGTGACTTGTCAAGACTTGGGACAAGAACTTCTCAAGACTTGGGACGAGTGACTCTCAAGACTTAGGACAAGTGACTTCTCAAGACTTGGGACAAGAACTTCTCAAGACTTGGGACAAGAACTTCTCAAGACTTGGGACAAGAACTTCTCAAGACTTGGGACGAGTGACTTCTCAAGACTTGGGACAAGTGACTTCTCAAGACTTGGGTGTCTAGTCCTGATAGGGCTGGGACAGGTCAAATTTAGAAGGAAAAATTTTCAAATTTTTCGAAAAATGAAAATACGCTGCAAACCTTCTGAAATGCGCACAAAACCAAAAATTTTCGGAAAATTCGGAAAAAAATTAAAAGTTGAAATTTTTCAAAAATTCTTAGTTTTGTGCGCTTTTTGGCGAATTTGCCACGTTTTTCGATTTTTCGAAATTTTTGGAAAAAATTGAAATTTCTCAAAGGGGTACCCCTTTGAGAATTTTCAAAAATTTTCGAAATTTTAAAAAAATTAAAAACGACTGCAAATGGCGTGAAACGCGAAGAAAACTAAGAATTTTCGAAAAAAATTGAATTCAGCTAAGACTGGTGAGGCACAGCCCTAAACAAGCAGACAAGACTTGGGACAATAACTTCTCAAGACTTGGGACAAGGACTTCTCAAGACTTGGGACAAGAACTTCTCAAGACTTGGGACAAGAACTTCTCAAGACTTGGGACAAGAACTTCTCAAGACTTGGGACGAGTGACTTCTCAAGACTTAGGACAAGTGACTTCTTGGGACAAGAACTTCTCAAGACTTGGGACAAGTGACTTCTCAACACTTGGGACAAGAACTTCTTAAGACTTGGGACGAGTGACTTCTCAAGACTTGGGACGAGTGACTTCTCAAGACTTGGGACAAGTGACTTCTCAAGACTTGGGACAAGAACTTCTCAAGACTTGGGACAAGGACTTCTCAAGACTTGGGACAAGTGACTTCTCAAGACTTGGGAGTCTAGTCCTGATAAGGATGGGACAGGTCAAATTTAGAAGGAAAAATTTTCAAATTTTTCGAAAAATCAAAAAAACGCTGCAAACCTTCTGAAATGCGCACAAAACCAAAAATTTTCTGAAAATTCGGAAAAAAATTAAAAGTTGAAATTTTTCAAAAATTCTTAGTTTTGTGCGCTTTTTGGACGATTTGCCACGTTTTTCGATTTTTCGAAATTTTTGGAAAAAATTGAAATTTCTCAAAGGGGTACCCCTTTGAGAATTTTCAAAAATTTTCGAAATTTTAAAAAAATTAAAAACGACTGCAAATGGCGCGAAACGCGAAGAAAACTAAGAATTTTCGAAAAAATTTGAATTCAGCTAAGACAGGTGAGGCACAGCCCTAAACAAGCAGACAAGACTTGGGACAATAACTTCTCAACACTTGGGACAAGTGACTTCTCAAGACTTGGGACAAGAACTTCTCAAGACTTGGGACAAGAACTTCTCAAGACTTGGGACGAGTGACTTCTCAAGACTTGGGACAAGTGACTTCTCAAGACTTGGGTGTCTAGTCCTGATAGGGCTGGGACAGGTCAAATTTAGAAGGAAAAATTTTCAAATTTTTCGAAAAATGAAAAAACGCTGCAAACCTTCTGAAATGCGCACAAAACCAAAAATTTTCGGAAAATTCGGAAAAAAATTAAAAGTTGAAATTTTTCAAAAATTCTTAGTTTTGTGCGCTTTTTGGACGATTTGCCACGTTTTTCGATTTTTCGAAATTTTTGGAAAAAATTGAAATTTCTCAAAGGGGTACCCCTTTGAGAATTTTCAAAAATTTTCGAAATTTTAAAAAAATTAAAAACGACTGCAAATGGCGTGAAACGCGAAGAAAACTAAGAATTTTCGAAAAAAATTGAATTCAGCTAAGACTGGTGAGGCACAGCCCTAAACAAGCAGACAAGACTTGGGACAATAACTTCTCAAGACTTGGGACAAGGACTTCTCAAGACTTGGGACAAGAACTTCTCAAGACTTGGGACAAGAACTTCTCAAGACTTGGGACAAGAACTTCTCAAGACTTGGGACGAGTGACTTCTCAAGACTTAGGACAAGTGACTTCTCAACACTTGGGACAAGAACTTCTTAAGACTTGGGACGAGTGACTTCTCAAGACTTGGGACGAGTGACTTCTCAAGACTTGGGACAAGTGACTTCTCAAGACTTGGGACAAGAACTTCTCAAGACTTGGGACAAGGACTTCTCAAGACTTGGGACAAGTGACTTCTCAAGACTTGGGAGTCTAGTCCTGATAAGGATGGGACAGGTCAAATTTAGAAGGAAAAATTTTCAAATTTTTCGAAAAATCAAAAAAACGCTGCAAACCTTCTGAAATGCGCACAAAACCAAAAATTTTCTGAAAATTCGGAAAAAAATTAAAAGTTGAAATTTTTCAAAAATTCTTAGTTTTGTGCGCTTTTTGGACGATTTGCCACGTTTTTCGATTTTTCGAAATTTTTGGAAAAAATTGAAATTTCTCAAAGGGGTACCCCTTTGAGAAATTTCAAAAATTTTCAAAATTTTAAAAAAATTAAAAACGACTGCAAATGGCGCGAAACGCGAAGAAAACTAAGAATTTTCGAAAAAATTTGAATTCAGCTAAGACAGGTGAGGCACAGCCCTAAACAAGCAGACAAGACTTGGGACAATAACTTCTCAAGACTTGCGACAAGTGACTTCTCAAGACTTGGGACAAGAACTTCTCAAGACTTGGGACAAGAACTTCTCAAGACTTGGGACGAGTGACTTCTCAAGACTTGGGACAAGTGACTTCTCAAGACTTGGGTGTCTAGTCCTGATAGGGCTGGGACAGGTCAAATTTAGAAGGAAAAATTTTCAAATTTTTCGAAAAATGAAAAAACGCTGCAAACCTTCTGAAATGCGCACAAAACCAAAAATTTTCGGAAAATTCGGAAAAAAATTAAAAGTTGAAATTTTTCAAAAATTCTTAGTTTTGTGCGCTTTTTGGACGATTTGCCACGTTTTTCGATTTTTCGAAATTTTTGGAAAAAATTGAAATTTCTCAAAGGGGTACCCCTTTGAGAATTTTCAAAAATTTTCGAAATTTTAAAAAAATTAAAAACGACTGCAAATGGCGTGAAACGCGAAGAAAACTAAGAATTTTCGAAAAAAATTGAATTCAGCTAAGACTGGTGAGGCACAGCCCTAAACAAGCAGACAAGACTTGGGACAATAACTTCTCAAGACTTGGGACAAGGACTTCTCAAGACTTGGGACAAGAACTTCTCAAGACTTGGGACAAGAACTTCTCAAGACTTGGGACAAGAACTTCTCAAGACTTGGGACGAGTGACTTCTCAAGACTTAGGACAAGTGACTTCTCAAGACTTGGGACAAGAACTTCTCAAGACTTGGGACAAGTGACTTCTCAACACTTGGGACAAGAACTTCTTAAGACTTGGGACGAGTGACTTCTCAAGACTTGGGACGAGTGACTTCTCAAGACTTGGGACAAGTGACTTCTCAAGACTTGGGACAAGAACTTCTCAAGACTTGGGACAAGGACTTCTCAAGACTTGGGACAAGTGACTTCTCAAGACTTGGGAGTCTAGTCCTGATAAGGATGGGACAGGTCAAATTTAGAAGGAAAAATTTTCAAATTTTTCGAAAAATCAAAAAAACGCTGCAAACCTTCTGAAATGCGCACAAAACCAAAAATTTTCTGAAAATTCGGAAAAAAATTAAAAGTTGAAATTTTTCAAAAATTCTTAGTTTTGTGCGCTTTTTGGACGATTTGCCACGTTTTTCGATTTTTCGAAATTTTTGGAAAAAATTGAAATTTCTCAAAGGGGTACCCCTTTGAGAAATTTCAAAAATTTTCAAAATTTTAAAAAAATTAAAAACGACTGCAAATGGCGCGAAACGCGAAGAAAACTAAGAATTTTCGAAAAAATTTGAATTCAGCTAAGACAGGTGAGGCACAGCCCTAAACAAGCAGACAAGACTTGGGACAATAACTTCTCAAGACGCGACAAGTGACTTCTCAAGACTTGGGACAAGAACTTCTCAAGACTTGGGACAAGAACTTCTCAAGACTTGGGACGAGTGACTTCTCAAGACTTGGGACAAGTGACTTCTCAAGACTTGGGTGTCTAGTCCTGATAGGGCTGGGACAGGTCAAATTTAGAAGGAAAAATTTTCAAATTTTTCGAAAAATGAAAAAACGCTGCAAACCTTCTGAAATGCGCACAAAACCAAAAATTTTCGGAAAATTCGGAAAAAAATTAAAAGTTGAAATTTTTCAAAAATTCTTAGTTTTGTGCGCTTTTTGGACGATTTGCCACGTTTTTCGATTTTTCGAAAAAATTGAAATTTCTCAAAGGGGTACCCCTTTGAGAATTTTCAAAATTTTTCGAAATTTTAAAAAAATTAAAAACGACTGCAAATGGCGTGAAACGCGAAGGAAACTAAGAATTTTCGAAAAAAATTGAATTCAGCTAAGACAGGTGAGGCACAGCCCTAAACAAGCAGACAAGACTTGGGACAAGGACTTCTCAAGACTTGGGACAAGAACTTCTCAAGACTTGGGACAAGAACTTCTCAAGACTTGGGACGAGTGACTCTCAAGACTTAGGACAAGTGACTTCTCAAGACTTGGGACAAGAACTTCTCAAGACTTGGGACAAGTGAATTCTCAACACTTGGGACAAGAACTTCTTAAGACTTGGGGCGAGTGACTTCTCAAGACTTGGGACGAGTGACTTCTCAAGACTTGGGACAAGTGACTTCTCAAGACTTGGGACAAGAACTTCTCAAGACTTGGGACAAGGACTTCTCAAGACTTGGGACAAGTGACTTCTCAAGACTTGGGAGTCTAGTCCTGATAAGGATGGGACAGGTCAAATTTAGAAGGAAAAATTTTCAATTTTTTCGAAAAATCAAAAAACGCTGCAAACCTTCTGAAATGCGCACAAAACCAAAAATTTTCGGAAAATTCGGAAAAAAATTAAAAGTTGAAATTTTTCAAAAATTCTTATTTTGTGCGCTTTTTGGACGATTTGCCACGTTTTTCGATTTTTCGAAATTTTTGGAAAAAATTGAAATTTCTCAAAGGGGTACCCCTTTGAGAATTTTCAAAAATTTTCGAAATTTTAAAAAAATTAAAAACGACTGCAAATGGCGTGAAACGCGAAGAAAACTAAGAATTTTCGAAAAAAATTGAATTCAGCTAAGACTGGTGAGGCACAGCCCTAAACAAGCAGACAAGACTTGGGACAATAACTTCTCAAGACTTGGGACAAGGACTTCTCAAGACTTGGGACAAGAACTTCTCAAGACTTGGGACAAGAACTTCTCAAGACTTGGGACAAGAACTTCTCAAGACTTGGGACGAGTGACTTCTCAAGACTTAGGACAAGTGACTTCTCAAGACTTGGGACAAGAACTTCTCAAGACTTGGGACAAGTGACTTCTCAACACTTGGGACAAGAACTTCTTAAGACTTGGGACGAGTGACTTCTCAAGACTTGGGACGAGTGACTTCTCAAGACTTGGGACAAGTGACTTCTCAAGACTTGGGACAAGAACTTCTCAAGACTTGGGACAAGGACTTCTCAAGACTTGGGACAAGTGACTTCTCAAGACTTGGGAGTCTAGTCCTGATAAGGATGGGACAGGTCAAATTTAGAAGGAAAAATTTTCAAATTTTTCGAAAAATCAAAAAAACGCTGCAAACCTTCTGAAATGCGCACAAAACCAAAAATTTTCTGAAAATTCGGAAAAAAATTAAAAGTTGAAATTTTTCAAAAATTCTTAGTTTTGTGCGCTTTTTGGACGATTTGCCACGTTTTTCGATTTTTCGAAATTTTTGGAAAAAATTGAAATTTCTCAAAGGGGTACCCCTTTGAGAATTTTCAAAAATTTTCGAAATTTTAAAAAAATTAAAAACGACTGCAAATGGCGCGAAACGCGAAGAAAACTAAGAATTTTCGAAAAAATTTGAATTCAGCTAAGACAGGTGAGGCACAGCCCTAAACAAGCAGACAAGACTTGGGACAATAACTTCTCAACACTTGGGACAAGTGACTTCTCAAGACTTGGGACAAGAACTTCTCAAGACTTGGGACAAGAACTTCTCAAGACTTGGGACGAGTGACTTCTCAAGACTTGGGACAAGTGACTTCTCAAGACTTGGGTGTCTAGTCCTGATAGGGCTGGGACAGGTCAAATTTAGAAGGAAAAATTTTCAAATTTTTCGAAAAATGAAAAAACGCTGCAAACCTTCTGAAATGCGCACAAAACCAAAAATTTTCGGAAAATTCGGAAAAAAATTAAAAGTTGAAATTTTTCAAAAATTCTTAGTTTTGTGCGCTTTTTGGACGATTTGCCACGTTTTTCGATTTTTCGAAATTTTTGGAAAAAATTGAAATTTCTCAAAGGGGTACCCCTTTGAGAATTTTCAAAAATTTTCGAAATTTTAAAAAAATTAAAAACGACTGCAAATGGCGTGAAACGCGAAGAAAACTAAGAATTTTCGAAAAAAATTGAATTCAGCTAAGACTGGTGAGGCACAGCCCTAAACAAGCAGACAAGACTTGGGACAATAACTTCTCAAGACTTGGGACAAGGACTTCTCAAGACTTGGGACAAGAACTTCTCAAGACTTGGGACAAGAACTTCTCAAGACTTGGGACAAGAACTTCTCAAGACTTGGGACGAGTGACTTCTCAAGACTTAGGACAAGTGACTTCTCAAGACTTGGGACAAGAACTTCTCAAGACTTGGGACAAGTGACTTCTCAACACTTGGGACAAGAACTTCTTAAGACTTGGGACGAGTGACTTCTCAAGACTTGGGACGAGTGACTTCTCAAGACTTGGGACAAGTGACTTCTCAAGACTTGGGACAAGAACTTCTCAAGACTTGGGACAAGGACTTCTCAAGACTTGGGACAAGTGACTTCTCAAGACTTGGGAGTCTAGTCCTGATAAGGATGGGACAGGTCAAATTTAGAAGGAAAAATTTTCAAATTTTTCGAAAAATCAAAAAAACGCTGCAAACCTTCTGAAATGCGCACAAAACCAAAAATTTTCTGAAAATTCGGAAAAAAATTAAAAGTTGAAATTTTTCAAAAATTCTTAGTTTTGTGCGCTTTTTGGACGATTTGCCACGTTTTTCGATTTTTCGAAATTTTTGGAAAAAATTGAAATTTCTCAAAGGGGTACCCCTTTGAGAAATTTCAAAAATTTTCAAAATTTTAAAAAAATTAAAAACGACTGCAAATGGCGCGAAACGCGAAGAAAACTAAGAATTTTCGAAAAAATTTGAATTCAGCTAAGACAGGTGAGGCACAGCCCTAAACAAGCAGACAAGACTTGGGACAATAACTTCTCAAGACTTGCGACAAGTGACTTCTCAAGACTTGGGACAAGAACTTCTCAAGACTTGGGACAAGAACTTCTCAAGACTTGGGACGAGTGACTTCTCAAGACTTGGGACAAGTGACTTCTCAAGACTTGGGTGTCTAGTCCTGATAGGGCTGGGACAGGTCAAATTTAGAAGGAAAAATTTTCAAATTTTTCGAAAAATGAAAAAACGCTGCAAACCTTCTGAAATGCGCACAAAACCAAAAATTTTCGGAAAATTCGGAAAAAAATTAAAAGTTGAAATTTTTCAAAAATTCTTAGTTTTGTGCGCTTTTTGGACGATTTGCCACGTTTTTCGATTTTTCGAAAAAATTGAAATTTCTCAAAGGGGTACCCCTTTGAGAATTTTCAAAATTTTTCGAAATTTTAAAAAAATTAAAAACGACTGCAAATGGCGTGAAACGCGAAGAAAACTAAGAATTTTCGAAAAAAATTGAATTCAGCTAAGACAGGTGAGGCACAGCCCTAAACAAGCAGACAAGACTTGGGACAAGGACTTCTCAAGACTTGGGACAAGAACTTCTCAAGACTTGGGACAAGAACTTCTCAAGACTTGGGACGAGTGACTCTCAAGACTTAGGACAAGTGACTTCTCAAGACTTGGGACAAGAACTTCTCAAGACTTGGGACAAGTGAATTCTCAACACTTGGGACAAGAACTTCTTAAGACTTGGGGCGAGTGACTTCTCAAGACTTGGGACGAGTGACTTCTCAAGACTTGGGACAAGTGACTTCTCAAGACTTGGGACAAGAACTTCTCAAGACTTGGGACAAGGACTTCTCAAGACTTGGGACAAGTGACTTCTCAAGACTTGGGAGTCTAGTCCTGATAAGGATGGGACAGGTCAAATTTAGAAGGAAAAATTTTCAATTTTTTCGAAAAATCAAAAAACGCTGCAAACCTTCTGAAATGCGCACAAAACCAAAAATTTTCTGAAAATTCGGAAAAAAATTAAAAGTTGAAATTTTTCAAAAATTCTTAGTTTTGTGCGCTTTTTGGACGATTTGCCACGTTTTTCGATTTTTCGAAATTTTTGGAAAAAATTGAAATTTCTCAAAGGGGTACCCCTTTGAGAATTTTCAAAAATTTTCGAAATTTTAAAAAAATTAAAAACGACTGCAAATGGCGTGAAACGCGAAGAAAACTAAGAATTTTCGAAAAAAATTGAATTCAGCTAAGACAGGTGAGGCACAGCCCTAAACAAGCAGACAAGACTTGGGACAATAACTTCTCAAGAATTGGGACAAGGACTTCTCAAGTCTTGGGACAAGAACTTCTCAAGACTTGGGACAAGTGACTTCTCAAGACTTGGGACAAGAACTTCTCAAGACTTGGGACAAGGACTTCTCAAGACTTGGGACGAGTGACTTCTCAAGACTTGGGACAAGAACTTCTCAAGACTTGGGACAAGTGACTTCTCAAGACTTGGGACAAGTGACTTCTCAAGACTTGGGACAAGAACTTCTCAAGACTTGGGACAAGTGACTTCTCAAGACTTGGGACAAGAACTTCTCAAGACTTGGGACAAGTGACTTCTCAAGACTTGGGACAAGAACTTCTCAAGACTTGGGACAAGTGACTTCTCAAGACTTGGGACAAGAACTTCTCAAGACTTGGGACGAGTGACTTCTCAAGACTTGGGACGAGTGACTTCTCAAGACTTGGGACAAGTGACTTCTCAAGACTTGGGAGTCTAGTCCTGATAGGGCTGGGACAGGTCAAATTTAGAAGGAAAAATTTTCAAATTTTTCGAAAAATGAAAAAACGCTGCAAACCTTCTGAAATGCGCACAAAACCAAAAATTTTCGGAAAATTCGGAAAAAAATTAAAAGTTGAAATTTTTCAAAAATTCTTAGTTTTGTGCGCTTTTTGGACGATTTGCCACGTTTTTCGATTTTTCGAAATTTTTGGAAAAAATTGAAATTTCTCAAAGGGGTACCCCTTTGAGAATTTTCAAAAATTTTCGAAATTTTAAAAAAATTAAAAACGACTGCAAATGGCGTGAAACGCGAAGAAAACTAAGAATTTTCGAAAAAAATTGAATTCAGCTAAGACTGGTGAGGCACAGCCCTAAACAAGCAGACAAGACTTGGGACAATAACTTCTCAAGACTTGGGACAAGGACTTCTCAAGACTTGGGACAAGAACTTCTCAAGACTTGGGACAAGAACTTCTCAAGACTTGGGACAAGAACTTCTCAAGACTTGGGACGAGTGACTTCTCAAGACTTAGGACAAGTGACTTCTCAACACTTGGGACAAGAACTTCTTAAGACTTGGGACGAGTGACTTCTCAAGACTTGGGACGAGTGACTTCTCAAGACTTGGGACAAGTGACTTCTCAAGACTTGGGACAAGAACTTCTCAAGACTTGGGACAAGGACTTCTCAAGACTTGGGACAAGTGACTTCTCAAGACTTGGGAGTCTAGTCCTGATAAGGATGGGACAGGTCAAATTTAGAAGGAAAAATTTTCAAATTTTTCGAAAAATCAAAAAAACGCTGCAAACCTTCTGAAATGCGCACAAAACCAAAAATTTTCTGAAAATTCGGAAAAAAATTAAAAGTTGAAATTTTTCAAAAATTCTTAGTTTTGTGCGCTTTTTGGACGATTTGCCACGTTTTTCGATTTTTCGAAATTTTTGGAAAAAATTGAAATTTCTCAAAGGGGTACCCCTTTGAGAAATTTCAAAAATTTTCAAAATTTTAAAAAAATTAAAAACGACTGCAAATGGCGCGAAACGCGAAGAAAACTAAGAATTTTCGAAAAAATTTGAATTCAGCTAAGACAGGTGAGGCACAGCCCTAAACAAGCAGACAAGACTTGGGACAATAACTTCTCAAGACTTGCGACAAGTGACTTCTCAAGACTTGGGACAAGAACTTCTCAAGACTTGGGACAAGAACTTCTCAAGACTTGGGACGAGTGACTTCTCAAGACTTGGGACAAGTGACTTCTCAAGACTTGGGTGTCTAGTCCTGATAGGGCTGGGACAGGTCAAATTTAGAAGGAAAAATTTTCAAATTTTTCGAAAAATGAAAATACGCTGCAAACCTTCTGAAATGCGCACAAAACCAAAAATTTTCGGAAAATTCGGAAAAAAATTAAAAGTTGAAATTTTTCAAAAATTCTTAGTTTTGTGCGCTTTTTGGACGATTTGCCACGTTTTTCGATTTTTCGAAATTTTTGGAAAAAATTGAAATTTCTCAAAGGGGTACCCCTTTGAGAATTTTCAAAAATTTTCGAAATTTTAAAAAAATTAAAAACGACTGCAAATGGCGTGAAACGCGAAGAAAACTAAGAATTTTCGAAAAAAATTGAATTCAGCTAAGACTGTGAGGCACAGCCCTAAACAAGCAGACAAGACTTGGGACAATAACTTCTCAAGACTTGGGACAAGGACTTCTCAAGACTTGGGACAAGAACTTCTCAAGACTTGGGACAAGAACTTCTCAAGACTTGGGACAAGAACTTCTCAAGACTTGGGACGAGTGACTTCTCAAGACTTAGGACAAGTGACTTCTCAAGACTTGGGACAAGAACTTCTCAAGACTTGGGACAAGTGACTTCTCAACACTTGGGACAAGAACTTCTTAAGACTTGGGACGAGTGACTTCTCAAGACTTGGGACGAGTGACTTCTCAAGACTTAGGACAAGTGACTTCTCAACACTTGGGACAAGAACTTCTTAAGACTTGGGACGAGTGACTTCTCAAGACTTGGGACGAGTGACTTCTCAAGACTTGGGACAAGTGACTTCTCAAGACTTGGGACAAGAACTTCTCAAGACTTGGGACAAGGACTTCTCAAGACTTGGGACAAGTGACTTCTCAAGACTTGGGAGTCTAGTCCTGATAAGGATGGGACAGGTCAAATTTAGAAGGAAAAATTTTCAAATTTTTCGAAAAATCAAAAAAACGCTGCAAACCTTCTGAAATGCGCACAAAACCAAAAATTTTCTGAAAATTCGGAAAAAAATTAAAAGTTGAAATTTTTCAAAAATTCTTAGTTTTGTGCGCTTTTTGGACGATTTGCCACGTTTTTCGATTTTTCGAAATTTTTGGAAAAAATTGAAATTTCTCAAAGGGGTACCCCTTTGAGAAATTTCAAAAATTTTCAAAATTTTAAAAAAATTAAAAACGACTGCAAATGGCGCGAAACGCGAAGAAAACTAAGAATTTTCGAAAAAATTTGAATTCAGCTAAGACAGGTGAGGCACAGCCCTAAACAAGCAGACAAGACTTGGGACAATAACTTCTCAAGACTTGCGACAAGTGACTTCTCAAGACTTGGGACAAGAACTTCTCAAGACTTGGGACAAGAACTTCTCAAGACTTGGGACGAGTGACTTCTCAAGACTTGGGACAAGTGACTTCTCAAGACTTGGGACAAGAACTTCTTAAGACTTGGGACGAGTGACTTCTCAAGACTTGGGACGAGTGACTTCTCAAGACTTGGGACAAGTGACTTCTCAAGACTTGGGACAAGAACTTCTCAAGACTTGGGACAAGGACTTCTCAAGACTTGGGACAAGTGACTTCTCAAGACTTGGGAGTCTAGTCCTGATAAGGATGGGACAGGTCAAATTTAGAAGGAAAAATTTTCAAATTTTTCGAAAAATCAAAAAAACGCTGCAAACCTTCTGAAATGCGCACAAAACCAAAAATTTTCTGAAAATTCGGAAAAAAATTAAAAGTTGAAATTTTTCAAAAATTCTTAGTTTTGTGCGCTTTTTGGACGATTTGCCACGTTTTTCGATTTTTCGAAATTTTTGGAAAAAATTGAAATTTCTCAAAGGGGTACCCCTTTGAGAAATTTCAAAAATTTTCAAAATTTTAAAAAAATTAAAAACGACTGCAAATGGCGCGAAACGCGAAGAAAACTAAGAATTTTCGAAAAAATTTGAATTCAGCTAAGACAGGTGAGGCACAGCCCTAAACAAGCAGACAAGACTTGGGACAATAACTTCTCAAGACTTGCGACAAGTGACTTCTCAAGACTTGGGACAAGAACTTCTCAAGACTTGGGACAAGAACTTCTCAAGACTTGGGACGAGTGACTTCTCAAGACTTGGGACAAGTGACTTCTCAAGACTTGGGTGTCTAGTCCTGATAGGGCTGGGACAGGTCAAATTTAGAAGGAAAAATTTTCAAATTTTTCGAAAAATGAAAAAACGCTGCAAACCTTCTGAA
Source organism: Zootermopsis nevadensis (assembly GCF_977971745.1). Taxonomy (NCBI): domain Eukaryota; kingdom Metazoa; phylum Arthropoda; class Insecta; order Blattodea; family Termopsidae; genus Zootermopsis; species Zootermopsis nevadensis. Next base: position 16,032,422 of record NW_028259148.1, on the reverse strand, counting down.
ATGCGCACAAAACCAAAAATTTTCGGAAAATTCGGAAAAAAATTAAAAGTTGAAATTTTTCAAAAATTCTTAGTTTTGTGCGCTTTTTGGACGATTTGCCACGTTTTTCGATTTTTCGAAATTTTTGGAAAAAATTGAAATTTCTCAAAGGGGTACCCCTTTGAGAATTTTCAAAAATTTTCGAAATTTTAAAAAAATTAAAAACGACTGCAAATGGCGTGAAACGCGAAGAAAACTAAGAATTTTCGAAAAAAATTGAATTCAGCTAAGACTGGTGAGGCACAGCCCTAAACAAGCAGACAAGACTTGGGACAATAACTTCTCAAGACTTGGGACAAGGACTTCTCAAGACTTGGGACAAGAACTTCTCAAGACTTGGGACAAGAACTTCTCAAGACTTGGGACAAGAACTTCTCAAGACTTGGGACGAGTGACTTCTCAAGACTTAGGACAAGTGACTTCTCAAGACTTGGGACAAGAACTTCTCAAGACTTGGGACAAGTGACTTCTCAACACTTGGGACAAGAACTTCTTAAGACTTGGGACGAGTGACTTCTCAAGACTTGGGACGAGTGACTTCTCAAGACTTGGGACAAGTGACTTCTCAAGACTTGGGACAAGAACTTCTCAAGACTTGGGACAAGGACTTCTCAAGACTTGGGACAAGTGACTTCTCAAGACTTGGGAGTCTAGTCCTGATAAGGATGGGACAGGTCAAATTTAGAAGGAAAAATTTTCAAATTTTTCGAAAAATCAAAAAAACGCTGCAAACCTTCTGAAATGCGCACAAAACCAAAAATTTTCTGAAAATTCGGAAAAAAATTAAAAGTTGAAATTTTTCAAAAATTCTTAGTTTTGTGCGCTTTTTGGACGATTTGCCACGTTTTTCGATTTTTCGAAATTTTTGGAAAAAATTGAAATTTCTCAAAGGGGTACCCCTTTGAGAAATTTCAAAAATTTTCAAAATTTTAAAAAAATTAAAAACGACTGCAAATGGCGCGAAACGCGAAGAAAACTAAGAATTTTCGAAAAAATTTGAATTCAGCTAAGACAGGTGAGGCACAGCCCTAAACAAGCAGACAAGACTTGGGACAATAACTTCTCAAGACTTGCGACAAGTGACTTCTCAAGACTTGGGACAAGAACTTCTCAAGACTTGGGACAAGAACTTCTCAAGACTTGGGACGAGTGACTTCTCAAGACTTGGGACAAGTGACTTCTCAAGACTTGGGTGTCTAGTCCTGATAGGGCTGGGACAGGTCAAATTTAGAAGGAAAAATTTTCAAATTTTTCGAAAAATGAAAAAACGCTGCAAACCTTCTGAAATGCGCACAAAACCAAAAATTTTCGGAAAATTCGGAAAAAAATTAAAAGTTGAAATTTTTCAAAAATTCTTAGTTTTGTGCGCTTTTTGGACGATTTGCCACGTTTTTCGATTTTTCGAAAAAATTGAAATTTCTCAAAGGGGTACCCCTTTGAGAATTTTCAAAATTTTTCGAAATTTTAAAAAAATTAAAAACGACTGCAAATGGCGTGAAACGCGAAGAAAACTAAGAATTTTCGAAAAAAATTGAATTCAGCTAAGACAGGTGAGGCACAGCCCTAAACAAGCAGACAAGACTTGGGACAAGGACTTCTCAAGACTTGGGACAAGAACTTCTCAAGAATTGGGACAAGAACTTCTCAAGACTTGGGACGAGTGACTCTCAAGACTTAGGACAAGTGACTTCTCAAGACTTGGGACAAGAACTTCTCAAGACTTGGGACAAGTGAATTCTCAACACTTGGGACAAGAACTTCTTAAGACTTGGGGCGAGTGACTTCTCAAGACTTGGGACGAGTGACTTCTCAAGACTTGGGACAAGTGACTTCTCAAGACTTGGGACAAGAACTTCTCAAGACTTGGGACAAGGACTTCTCAAGACTTGGGACAAGTGACTTCTCAAGACTTGGGAGTCTAGTCCTGATAAGGATGGGACAGGTCAAATTTAGAAGGAAAAATTTTCAATTTTTTCGAAAAATCAAAAAACGCTGCAAACCTTCTGAAATGCGCACAAAACCAAAAATTTTCGGAAAATTCGGAAAAAAATTAAAAGTTGAAATTTTTCAAAAATTCTTATTTTGTGCGCTTTTTGGACGATTTGCCACGTTTTTCGATTTTTCGAAATTTTTGGAAAAAAATTGAAATTTCTCAAAGGGGTACCCCTTTGAGAATTTTCAAAAATTTTCGAAATTTTAAAAAAATTAAAAACGACTGCAAATGGCGTGAAACGCGAAGAAAACTAAGAATTTTCGAAAAAAATTGAATTCAGCTAAGACTGGTGAGGCACAGCCCTAAACAAGCAGACAAGACTTGGGACAATAACTTCTCAAGACTTGGGACAAGGACTTCTCAAGACTTGGGACAAGAACTTCTCAAGACTTGGGACAAGAACTTCTCAAGACTTGGGACAAGAACTTCTCAAGACTTGGGACGAGTGACTTCTCAAGACTTAGGACAAGTGACTTCTTGGGACAAGAACTTCTCAAGACTTGGGACAAGTGACTTCTCAACACTTGGGACAAGAACTTCTTAAGACTTGGGACGAGTGACTTCTCAAGACTTGGGACGAGTGACTTCTCAAGACTTGGGACAAGTGACTTCTCAAGACTTAGGACAAGTGACTTCTCAAGACTTGGGACAAGAACTTCTCAAGACTTGGGACAAGTGACTTCTCAACACTTGGGACAAGAACTTCTTAAGACTTGGGACGAGTGACTTCTCAAGACTTGGGACGAGTGACTTCTCAAGACTTGGGACAAGTGACTTCTCAAGACTTGGGACAAGAACTTCTCAAGACTTGGGACAAGGACTTCTCAAGACTTGGGACAAGTGACTTCTCAAGACTTGGGAGTCTAGTCCTGATAAGGATGGGACAGGTCAAATTTAGAAGGAAAAATTTTCAAATTTTTCGAAAAATCAAAAAAACGCTGCAAACCTTCTGAAATGCGCACAAAACCAAAAATTTTCTGAAAATTCGGAAAAAAATTAAAAGTTGAAATTTTTCAAAAATTCTTAGTTTTGTGCGCTTTTTGGACGATTTGCCACGTTTTTCGATTTTTCGAAATTTTTGGAAAAAATTGAAATTTCTCAAAGGGGTACCCCTTTGAGAAATTTCAAAAATTTTCAAAATTTTAAAAAAATTAAAAACGACTGCAAATGGCGCGAAACGCGAAGAAAACTAAGAATTTTCGAAAAAATTTGAATTCAGCTAAGACAGGTGAGGCACAGCCCTAAACAAGCAGACAAGACTTGGGACAATAACTTCTCAAGACTTGCGACAAGTGACTTCTCAAGACTTGGGACAAGAACTTCTCAAGACTTGGGACAAGAACTTCTCAAGACTTGGGACGAGTGACTTCTCAAGACTTGGGACAAGTGACTTCTCAAGACTTGGGTGTCTAGTCCTGATAGGGCTGGGACAGGTCAAATTTAGAAGGAAAAATTTTCAAATTTTTCGAAAAATGAAAAAACGCTGCAAACCTTCTGAAATGCGCACAAAACCAAAAATTTTCGGAAAATTCGGAAAAAAATTAAAAGTTGAAATTTTTCAAAAATTCTTAGTTTTGTGCGCTTTTTGGACGATTTGCCACGTTTTTCGATTTTTCGAAAAAATTGAAATTTCTCAAAGGGGTACCCCTTTGAGAATTTTCAAAATTTTTCGAAATTTTAAAAAAATTAAAAACGACTGCAAATGGCGTGAAACGCGAAGGAAACTAAGAATTTTCGAAAAAAATTGAATTCAGCTAAGACAGGTGAGGCACAGCCCTAAACAAGCAGACAAGACTTGGGACAAGGACTTCTCAAGACTTGGGACAAGAACTTCTCAAGACTTGGGACAAGAACTTCTCAAGACTTGGGACGAGTGACTCTCAAGACTTAGGACAAGTGACTTCTCAAGACTTGGGACAAGAACTTCTCAAGACTTGGGACAAGTGAATTCTCAACACTTGGGACAAGAACTTCTTAAGACTTGGGGCGAGTGACTTCTCAAGACTTGGGACGAGTGACTTCTCAAGACTTGGGACAAGTGACTTCTCAAGACTTGGGACAAGAACTTCTCAAGACTTGGGACAAGGACTTCTCAAGACTTGGGACAAGTGACTTCTCAAGACTTGGGAGTCTAGTCCTGATAAGGATGGGACAGGTCAAATTTAGAAGGAAAAATTTTCAATTTTTTCGAAAAATCAAAAAACGCTGCAAACCTTCTGAAATGCGCACAAAACCAAAAATTTTCTGAAAATTCGGAAAAAAATTAAAAGTTGAAATTTTTCAAAAATTCTTAGTTTTGTGCGCTTTTTGGACGATTTGCCACGTTTTTCGATTTTTCGAAATTTTTGGAAAAAATTGAAATTTCTCAAAGGGGTACCCCTTTGAGAATTTTCAAAAATTTTCGAAATTTTAAAAAAATTAAAAACGACTGCAAATGGCGCGAAACGCGAAGAAAACTAAGAATTTTCGAAAAAATTTGAATTCAGCTAAGACAGGTGAGGCACAGCCCTAAACAAGCAGACAAGACTTGGGACAATAACTTCTCAACACTTGGGACAAGTGACTTCTCAAGACTTGGGACAAGAACTTCTCAAGACTTGGGACAAGAACTTCTCAAGACTTGGGACGAGTGACTTCTCAAGACTTGGGACAAGTGACTTCTCAAGACTTGGGTGTCTAGTCCTGATAGGGCTGGGACAGGTCAAATTTAGAAGGAAAAATTTTCAAATTTTTCGAAAAATGAAAAAACGCTGCAAACCTTCTGAAATGCGCACAAAACCAAAAATTTTCGGAAAATTCGGAAAAAAATTAAAAGTTGAAATTTTTCAAAAATTCTTAGTTTTGTGCGCTTTTTGGACGATTTGCCACGTTTTTCGATTTTTCGAAATTTTTGGAAAAAATTGAAATTTCTCAAAGGGGTACCCCTTTGAGAAATTTCAAAAATTTTCAAAATTTTAAAAAAATTAAAAACGACTGCAAATGGCGCGAAACGCGAAGAAAACTAAGAATTTTCGAAAAAATTTGAATTCAGCTAAGACAGGTGAGGCACAGCCCTAAACAAGCAGACAAGACTTGGGACAATAACTTCTCAAGACTTGCGACAAGTGACTTCTCAAGACTTGGGACAAGAACTTCTCAAGACTTGGGACAAGAACTTCTCAAGACTTGGGACGAGTGACTTCTCAAGACTTGGGACAAGTGACTTCTCAAGACTTGGGTGTCTAGTCCTGATAGGGCTGGGACAGGTCAAATTTAGAAGGAAAAATTTTCAAATTTTTCGAAAAATGAAAATACGCTGCAAACCTTCTGAAATGCGCACAAAACCAAAAATTTTCGGAAAATTCGGAAAAAAATTAAAAGTTGAAATTTTTCAAAAATTCTTAGTTTTGTGCGCTTTTTGGACGATTTGCCACGTTTTTCGATTTTTCGAAATTTTTGGAAAAAATTGAAATTTCTCAAAGGGGTACCCCTTTGAGAATTTTCAAAAATTTTCGAAATTTTAAAAAAATTAAAAACGACTGCAAATGGCGTGAAACGCGAAGAAAACTAAGAATTTTCGAAAAAAATTGAATTCAGCTAAGACTGTGAGGCACAGCCCTAAACAAGCAGACAAGACTTGGGACAATAACTTCTCAAGACTTGGGACAAGGACTTCTCAAGACTTGGGACAAGAACTTCTCAAGACTTGGGACAAGAACTTCTCAAGACTTGGGACAAGAACTTCTCAAGACTTGGGACGAGTGACTTCTCAAGACTTAGGACAAGTGACTTCTCAAGACTTGGGACAAGAACTTCTCAAGACTTGGGACAAGTGACTTCTCAACACTTGGGACAAGAACTTCTTAAGACTTGGGACGAGTGACTTCTCAAGACTTGGGACGAGTGACTTCTCAAGACTTAGGACAAGTGACTTCTCAACACTTGGGACAAGAACTTCTTAAGACTTGGGACGAGTGACTTCTCAAGACTTGGGACGAGTGACTTCTCAAGACTTGGGACAAGTGACTTCTCAAGACTTGGGACAAGAACTTCTCAAGACTTGGGACAAGGACTTCTCAAGACTTGGGACAAGTGACTTCTCAAGACTTGGGAGTCTAGTCCTGATAAGGATGGGACAGGTCAAATTTAGAAGGAAAAATTTTCAAATTTTTCGAAAAATCAAAAAAACGCTGCAAACCTTCTGAAATGCGCACAAAACCAAAAATTTTCTGAAAATTCGGAAAAAAATTAAAAGTTGAAATTTTTCAAAAATTCTTAGTTTTGTGCGCTTTTTGGACGATTTGCCACGTTTTTCGATTTTTCGAAATTTTTGGAAAAAATTGAAATTTCTCAAAGGGGTACCCCTTTGAGAAATTTCAAAAATTTTCAAAATTTTAAAAAAATTAAAAACGACTGCAAATGGCGCGAAACGCGAAGAAAACTAAGAATTTTCGAAAAAATTTGAATTCAGCTAAGACAGGTGAGGCACAGCCCTAAACAAGCAGACAAGACTTGGGACAATAACTTCTCAAGACTTGCGACAAGTGACTTCTCAAGACTTGGGACAAGAACTTCTCAAGACTTGGGACAAGAACTTCTCAAGACTTGGGACGAGTGACTTCTCAAGACTTGGGACAAGTGACTTCTCAAGACTTGGGTGTCTAGTCCTGATAGGGCTGGGACAGGTCAAATTTAGAAGGAAAAATTTTCAAATTTTTCGAAAAATGAAAAAACGCTGCAAACCTTCTGAAATGCGCACAAAACCAAAAATTTTCGGAAAATTCGGAAAAAAATTAAAAGTTGAAATTTTTCAAAAATTCTTAGTTTTGTGCGCTTTTTGGACGATTTGCCACGTTTTTCGATTTTTCGAAATTTTTGGAAAAAATTGAAATTTCTCAAAGGGGTACCCCTTTGAGAATTTTCAAAAATTTTCGAAATTTTAAAAAAATTAAAAACGACTGCAAATGGCGTGAAACGCGAAGAAAACTAAGAATTTTCGAAAAAAATTGAATTCAGCTAAGACTGGTGAGGCACAGCCCTAAACAAGCAGACAAGACTTGGGACAATAACTTCTCAAGACTTGGGACAAGGACTTCTCAAGACTTGGGACAAGAACTTCTCAAGACTTGGGACAAGAACTTCTCAAGACTTGGGACAAGAACTTCTCAAGACTTGGGACGAGTGACTTCTCAAGACTTAGGACAAGTGACTTCTCAAGACTTGGGACAAGAACTTCTCAAGACTTGGGACAAGTGACTTCTCAACACTTGGGACAAGAACTTCTTAAGACTTGGGACGAGTGACTTCTCAAGACTTGGGACGAGTGACTTCTCAAGACTTGGGACAAGTGACTTCTCAAGACTTGGGACAAGAACTTCTCAAGACTTGGGACAAGGACTTCTCAAGACTTGGGACAAGTGACTTCTCAAGACTTGGGAGTCTAGTCCTGATAAGGATGGGACAGGTCAAATTTAGAAGGAAAAATTTTCAAATTTTTCGAAAAATCAAAAAAACGCTGCAAACCTTCTGAAATGCGCACAAAACCAAAAATTTTCTGAAAATTCGGAAAAAAATTAAAAGTTGAAATTTTTCAAAAATTCTTAGTTTTGTGCGCTTTTTGGACGATTTGCCACGTTTTTCGATTTTTCGAAATTTTTGGAAAAAATTGAAATTTCTCAAAGGGGTACCCCTTTGAGAAATTTCAAAAATTTTCAAAATTTTAAAAAAATTAAAAACGACTGCAAATGGCGCGAAACGCGAAGAAAACTAAGAATTTTCGAAAAAATTTGAATTCAGCTAAGACAGGTGAGGCACAGCCCTAAACAAGCAGACAAGACTTGGGACAATAACTTCTCAAGACTTGCGACAAGTGACTTCTCAAGACTTGGGACAAGAACTTCTCAAGACTTGGGACAAGAACTTCTCAAGACTTGGGACGAGTGACTTCTCAAGACTTGGGACAAGTGACTTCTCAAGACTTGGGTGTCTAGTCCTGATAGGGCTGGGACAGGTCAAATTTAGAAGGAAAAATTTTCAAATTTTTCGAAAAATGAAAAAACGCTGCAAACCTTCTGAAATGCGCACAAAACCAAAAATTTTCGGAAAATTCGGAAAAAAATTAAAAGTTGAAATTTTTCAAAAATTCTTAGTTTTGTGCGCTTTTTGGACGATTTGCCACGTTTTTCGATTTTTCGAAATTTTTGGAAAAAATTGAAATTTCTCAAAGGGGTACCCCTTTGAGAATTTTCAAAAATTTTCGAAATTTTAAAAAAATTAAAAACGACTGCAAATGGCGTGAAACGCGAAGAAAACTAAGAATTTTCGAAAAAAATTGAATTCAGCTAAGACTGGTGAGGCACAGCCCTAAACAAGCAGACAAGACTTGGGACAATAACTTCTCAAGACTTGGGACAAGGACTTCTCAAGACTTGGGACAAGAACTTCTCAAGACTTGGGACAAGAACTTCTCAAGACTTGGGACAAGAACTTCTCAAGACTTGGGACGAGTGACTTCTCAAGACTTAGGACAAGTGACTTCTCAAGACTTGGGACAAGAACTTCTCAAGACTTGGGACAAGTGACTTCTCAACACTTGGGACAAGAACTTCTTAAGACTTGGGACGAGTGACTTCTCAAGACTTGGGACGAGTGACTTCTCAAGACTTGGGACAAGTGACTTCTCAAGACTTGGGACAAGAACTTCTCAAGACTTGGGACAAGGACTTCTCAAGACTTGGGACAAGTGACTTCTCAAGACTTGGGAGTCTAGTCCTGATAAGGATGGGACAGGTCAAATTTAGAAGGAAAAATTTTCAAATTTTTCGAAAAATCAAAAAAACGCTGCAAACCTTCTGAAATGCGCACAAAACCAAAAATTTTCTGAAAATTCGGAAAAAAATTAAAAGTTGAAATTTTTCAAAAATTCTTAGTTTTGTGCGCTTTTTGGACGATTTGCCACGTTTTTCGATTTTTCGAAATTTTTGGAAAAAATTGAAATTTCTCAAAGGGGTACCCCTTTGAGAAATTTCAAAAATTTTCAAAATTTTAAAAAAATTAAAAACGACTGCAAATGGCGCGAAACGCGAAGAAAACTAAGAATTTTCGAAAAAATTTGAATTCAGCTAAGACAGGTGAGGCACAGCCCTAAACAAGCAGACAAGACTTGGGACAATAACTTCTCAAGACTTGCGACAAGTGACTTCTCAAGACTTGGGACAAGAACTTCTCAAGACTTGGGACAAGAACTTCTCAAGACTTGGGACGAGTGACTTCTCAAGACTTGGGACAAGTGACTTCTCAAGACTTGGGTGTCTAGTCCTGATAGGGCTGGGACAGGTCAAATTTAGAAGGAAAAATTTTCAAATTTTTCGAAAAATGAAAAAACGCTGCAAACCTTCTGAAATGCGCACAAAACCAAAAATTTTCGGAAAATTCGGAAAAAAATTAAAAGTTGAAATTTTTCAAAAATTCTTAGTTTTGTGCGCTTTTTGGACGATTTGCCACGTTTTTCGATTTTTCGAAAAAATTGAAATTTCTCAAAGGGGTACCCCTTTGAGAATTTTCAAAATTTTTCGAAATTTTAAAAAAATTAAAAACGACTGCAAATGGCGTGAAACGCGAAGGAAACTAAGAATTTTCGAAAAAAATTGAATTCAGCTAAGACAGGTGAGGCACAGCCCTAAACAAGCAGACAAGACTTGGGACAAGGACTTCTCAAGACTTGGGACAAGAACTTCTCAAGACTTGGGACAAGAACTTCTCAAGACTTGGGACGAGTGACTCTCAAGACTTAGGACAAGTGACTTCTCAAGACTTGGGACAAGAACTTCTCAAGACTTGGGACAAGTGAATTCTCAACACTTGGGACAAGAACTTCTTAAGACTTGGGGCGAGTGACTTCTCAAGACTTGGGACGAGTGACTTCTCAAGACTTGGGACAAGTGACTTCTCAAGACTTGGGACAAGAACTTCTCAAGACTTGGGACAAGGACTTCTCAAGACTTGGGACAAGTGACTTCTCAAGACTTGGGAGTCTAGTCCTGATAAGGATGGGACAGGTCAAATTTAGAAGGAAAAATTTTCAATTTTTTCGAAAAATCAAAAAACGCTGCAAACCTTCTGAAATGCGCACAAAACCAAAAATTTTCGGAAAATTCGGAAAAAAATTAAAAGTTGAAATTTTTCAAAAATTCTTATTTTGTGCGCTTTTTGGACGATTTGCCACGTTTTTCGATTTTTCGAAATTTTTGGAAAAAATTGAAATTTCTCAAAGGGGTACCCCTTTGAGAATTTTCAAAAATTTTCGAAATTTTAAAAAAATTAAAAACGACTGCAAATGGCGTGAAACGCGAAGAAAACTATGAATTTTCGAAAAAAATTGAATTCAGCTAAGACTGGTGAGGCACAGCCCTAAACAAGCAGACAAGACTTGGGACAATAACTTCTCAAGACTTGGGACAAGGACTTCTCAAGACTTGGGACAAGAACTTCTCAAGACTTGGGACAAGAACTTCTCAAGACTTGGGACAAGAACTTCTCAAGACTTGGGACGAGTGACTTCTCAAGACTTAGGACAAGTGACTTCTTGGGACAAGAACTTCTCAAGACTTGGGACAAGTGACTTCTCAACACTTGGGACAAGAACTTCTTAAGACTTGGGACGAGTGACTTCTCAAGACTTGGGACGAGTGACTTCTCAAGACTTGGGACAAGTGACTTCTCAAGACTTGGGACAAGAACTTCTCAAGACTTGGGACAAGGACTTCTCAAGACTTGGGACAAGTGACTTCTCAAGACTTGGGAGTCTAGTCCTGATAAGGATGGGACAGGTCAAATTTAGAAGGAAAAATTTTCAAATTTTTCGAAAAATCAAAAAAACGCTGCAAACCTTCTGAAATGCGCACAAAACCAAAAATTTTCTGAAAATTCGGAAAAAAATTAAAAGTTGAAATTTTTCAAAAATTCTTAGTTTTGTGCGCTTTTTGGACGATTTGCCACGTTTTTCGATTTTTCGAAATTTTTGGAAAAAATTGAAATTTCTCAAAGGGGTACCCCTTTGAGAAATTTCAAAAATTTTCAAAATTTTAAAAAAATTAAAAACGACTGCAAATGGCGCGAAACGCGAAGAAAACTAAGAATTTTCGAAAAAATTTGAATTCAGCTAAGACAGGTGAGGCACAGCCCTAAACAAGCAGACAAGACTTGGGACAATAACTTCTCAAGACTTGCGACAAGTGACTTCTCAAGACTTGGGACAAGAACTTCTCAAGACTTGGGACAAGAACTTCTCAAGACTTGGGACGAGTGACTTCTCAAGACTTGGGACAAGTGACTTCTCAAGACTTGGGTGTCTAGTCCTGATAGGGCTGGGACAGGTCAAATTTAGAAGGAAAAATTTTCAAATTTTTCGAAAAATGAAAAAACGCTGCAAACCTTCTGAAATGCGCACAAAACCAAAAATTTTCGGAAAATTCGGAAAAAAATTAAAAGTTGAAATTTTTCAAAAATTCTTAGTTTTGTGCGCTTTTTGGACGATTTGCCACGTTTTTCGATTTTTCGAAAAAATTGAAATTTCTCAAAGGGGTACCCCTTTGAGAATTTTCAAAATTTTTCGAAATTTTAAAAAAATTAAAAACGACTGCAAATGGCGTGAAACGCGAAGGAAACTAAGAATTTTCGAAAAAAATTGAATTCAGCTAAGACAGGTGAGGCACAGCCCTAAACAAGCAGACAAGACTTGGGACAAGGACTTCTCAAGACTTGGGACAAGAACTTCTCAAGACTTGGGACAAGAACTTCTCAAGACTTGGGACGAGTGACTCTCAAGACTTAGGACAAGTGACTTCTCAAGACTTGGGACAAGAACTTCTCAAGACTTGGGACAAGTGAATTCTCAACACTTGGGACAAGAACTTCTTAAGACTTGGGGCGAGTGACTTCTCAAGACTTGGGACGAGTGACTTCTCAAGACTTGGGACAAGTGACTTCTCAAGACTTGGGACAAGAACTTCTCAAGACTTGGGACAAGGACTTCTCAAGACTTGGGACAAGTGACTTCTCAAGACTTGGGAGTCTAGTCCTGATAAGGATGGGACAGGTCAAATTTAGAAGGAAAAATTTTCAATTTTTTCGAAAAATCAAAAAACGCTGCAAACCTTCTGAAATGCGCACAAAACCAAAAATTTTCTGAAAATTCGGAAAAAAATTAAAAGTTGAAATTTTTCAAAAATTCTTAGTTTTGTGCGCTTTTTGGACGATTTGCCACGTTTTTCGATTTTTCGAAATTTTTGGAAAAAATTGAAATTTCTCAAAGGGGTACCCCTTTGAGAATTTTCAAAAATTTTCGAAATTTTAAAAAAATTAAAAACGACTGCAAATGGCGCGAAACGCGAAGAAAACTAAGAATTTTCGAAAAAATTTGAATTCAGCTAAGACAGGTGAGGCACAGCCCTAAACAAGCAGACAAGACTTGGGACAATAACTTCTCAACACTTGGGACAAGTGACTTCTCAAGACTTGGGACAAGAACTTCTCAAGACTTGGGACAAGAACTTCTCAAGACTTGGGACGAGTGACTTCTCAAGACTTGGGACAAGTGACTTCTCAAGACTTGGGTGTCTAGTCCTGATAGGGCTGGGACAGGTCAAATTTAGAAGGAAAAATTTTCAATTTTTTCGAAAAATGAAAAAACGCTGCAAACCTTCTGAAATGCGCACAAAACCAAAAATTTTCGGAAAATTCGGAAAAAAATTAAAAGTTGAAATTTTTCAAAAATTCTTAGTTTTGTGCGCTTTTTGGACGATTTGCCACGTTTTTCGATTTTTCGAAATTTTTGGAAAAAATTGAAATTTCTCAAAGGGGTACCCCTTTGAGAATTTTCAAAAATTTTCGAAATTTTAAAAAAATTAAAAACGACTGCAAATGGCGTGAAACGCGAAGAAAACTAAGAATTTTCGAAAAAAATTGAATTCAGCTAAGACTGGTGAGGCACAGCCCTAAACAAGCAGACAAGACTTGGGACAATAACTTCTCAAGACTTGGGACAAGGACTTCTCAAGACTTGGGACAAGAACTTCTCAAGACTTGGGACAAGAACTTCTCAAGACTTGGGACAAGAACTTCTCAAGACTTGGGACGAGTGACTTCTCAAGACTTAGGACAAGTGACTTCTCAAGACTTGGGACAAGAACTTCTCAAGACTTGGGACAAGTGACTTCTCAACACTTGGGACAAGAACTTCTTAAGACTTGGGACGAGTGACTTCTCAAGACTTGGGACGAGTGACTTCTCAAGACTTGGGACAAGTGACTTCTCAAGACTTGGGACAAGAACTTCTCAAGACTTGGGACAAGGACTTCTCAAGACTTGGGACAAGTGACTTCTCAAGACTTGGGAGTCTAGTCCTGATAAGGATGGGACAGGTCAAATTTAGAAGGAAAAATTTTCAAATTTTTCGAAAAATCAAAAAAACGCTGCAAACCTTCTGAAATGCGCACAAAACCAAAAATTTTCTGAAAATTCGGAAAAAAATTAAAAGTTGAAATTTTTCAAAAATTCTTAGTTTTGTGCGCTTTTTGGACGATTTGCCACGTTTTTCGATTTTTCGAAATTTTTGGAAAAAATTGAAATTTCTCAAAGGGGTACCCCTTTGAGAAATTTCAAAAATTTTCAAAATTTTAAAAAAATTAAAAACGACTGCAAATGGCGCGAAACGCGAAGAAAACTAAGAATTTTCGAAAAAATTTGAATTCAGCTAAGACAGGTGAGGCACAGCCCTAAACAAGCAGACAAGACTTGGGACAATAACTTCTCAAGACTTGCGACAAGTGACTTCTCAAGACTTGGGACAAGAACTTCTCAAGACTTGGGACAAGAACTTCTCAAGACTTGGGACGAGTGACTTCTCAAGACTTGGGACAAGTGACTTCTCAAGACTTGGGTGTCTAGTCCTGATAGGGCTGGGACAGGTCAAATTTAGAAGGAAAAATTTTCAAATTTTTCGAAAAATGAAAAAACGCTGCAAACCTTCTGAAATGCGCACAAAACCAAAAATTTTCGGAAAATTCGGAAAAAAATTAAAAGTTGAAATTTTTCAAAAATTCTTAGTTTTGTGCGCTTTTTGGACGATTTGCCACGTTTTTCGATTTTTCGAAAAAATTGAAATTTCTCAAAGGGGTACCCCTTTGAGAATTTTCAAAATTTTTCGAAATTTTAAAAAAATTAAAAACGACTGCAAATGGCGTGAAACGCGAAGAAAACTAAGAATTTTCGAAAAAAATTGAATTCAGCTAAGACAGGTGAGGCACAGCCCTAAACAAGCAGACAAGACTTGGGACAAGGACTTCTCAAGACTTGGGACAAGAACTTCTCAAGACTTGGGACAAGAACTTCTCAAGACTTGGGACGAGTGACTCTCAAGACTTAGGACAAGTGACTTCTCAAGACTTGGGACAAGAACTTCTCAAGACTTGGGACAAGTGAATTCTCAACACTTGGGACAAGAACTTCTTAAGACTTGGGGCGAGTGACTTCTCAAGACTTGGGACGAGTGACTTCTCAAGACTTGGGACAAGTGACTTCTCAAGACTTGGGACAAGAACTTCTCAAGACTTGGGACAAGGACTTCTCAAGACTTGGGACAAGTGACTTCTCAAGACTTGGGAGTCTAGTCCTGATAAGGATGGGACAGGTCAAATTTAGAAGGAAAAATTTTCAATTTTTTCGAAAAATCAAAAAACGCTGCAAACCTTCTGAAATGCGCACAAAACCAAAAATTTTCTGAAAATTCGGAAAAAAATTAAAAGTTGAAATTTTTCAAAAATTCTTAGTTTTGTGCGCTTTTTGGACGATTTGCCACGTTTTTCGATTTTTCGAAATTTTTGGAAAAAATTGAAATTTCTCAAAGGGGTACCCCTTTGAGAATTTTCAAAAATTTTCGAAATTTTAAAAAAATTAAAAACGACTGCAAATGGCGTGAAACGCGAAGAAAACTAAGAATTTTCGAAAAAAATTGAATTCAGCTAAGACAGGTGAGGCACAGCCCTAAACAAGCAGACAAGACTTGGGACAATAACTTCTCAAGAATTGGGACAAGGACTTCTCAAGTCTTGGGACAAGAACTTCTCAAGACTTGGGACAAGTGACTTCTCAAGACTTGGGACAAGAACTTCTCAAGACTTGGGACAAGGACTTCTCAAGACTTGGGACGAGTGACTTCTCAAGACTTGGGACAAGAACTTCTCAAGACTTGGGACAAGTGACTTCTCAAGACTTGGGACAAGTGACTTCTCAAGACTTGGGACAAGAACTTCTCAAGACTTGGGACAAGTGACTTCTCAAGACTTGGGACAAGAACTTCTCAAGACTTGGGACAAGTGACTTCTCAAGACTTGGGACAAGAACTTCTCAAGACTTGGGACAAGTGACTTCTCAAGACTTGGGACAAGAACTTCTCAAGACTTGGGACGAGTGACTTCTCAAGACTTGGGACGAGTGACTTCTCAAGACTTGGGACAAGTGACTTCTCAAGACTTGGGAGTCTAGTCCTGATAGGGATGGGACAGGTCAAATTTAGAAGGAAAAATTTTCAAATTTTTCGAAAAATCAAAAAACGCTGCAAATCTTCTGAAATGCGCACAAAACCAAAAATTTTCGGAAAATTCGGAAAAAAATTAAAAGTTGAAATTTTTCAAAAATTCTTAGTTTTGTGCGCTTTTTGGACGATTCGCCACGTTTTTCGATTTTTCGAAATTTTTCGAAAAAATTGAAGTTTCTCAAAGGGGTACCCCTTTGAGAATTTTCAAAAATTTTCGTAATTTTAAAAAAATTGAAAACGACTGCAAATGGCGTGAAACGCGAATAAAACTAAGAATTTTCAAAAAAAATTTCAATTCAGCTAAGACAGGTGAGGCACAGTCCTAAACAAGCAGACAAGACTTGGGACAATAACTTCTCAAGACTTGGGACGAGTGACTTCTCAAGACTTGGGACAAGTGACTTCTCAAGACTTGGGACAAGGACTTCTCAAGACTTGGGACAAGTGACTTCTCAAGACTTGGGACAAGAACTTCTCAAGACTTGGGACGAGTGACTTCTCAAGACTTGGAACGAGTGACTTCTCAAGACTTGGGACAAGAACTTCTCAAGACTTGGGACGAGTGACTTCTCAAGACTTGGAACGAGTGACTTCTCAAGACTTGGGACAAGTGACTTCTCAAGACTTGGGACAAGAACTTCTCAAGACTTGGGACGAGTGACTTCTCAAGATTTGGGAGTCTAGTCCTGATAGGGATGGGGCAGGTCAAATTTAGAAGGAAATTTTTTTGGAATTTTTCGAAAAATCAAAAAACGCTGCAAACCTTCTGAAATGCGCACAAAACTAAAAATTTTCGGAAAATTCGGAAAGAAATTAAAAGTTGAAAATTTTCAAAAATTCTTACTTTTGTTCGATTTGCCACGTCATTGCTAAAATAAACCTCATTGCTAAAATAAACCTCTTCCTTGTATTAAAAGTGGTGGTGTCTTGTGTGAATCTCGTACATCATTGTCAAAAGAAACCTCTGCCTTGTATTGAAAGTGGTAGTGTCTTGTGTGAATCACGCACGTCATTGCTAAAAGAAACCCCTGCCTTATCTTGGAAGAGGTAATCTCGTGTGTGAATCTTGTACGTAATTGCCAAAACAAACCTCTGCCTTGTATTAAAAGTGGTAGTGTCTCGGTTGAATCACGCACGTCATTGCTAAAAGAAACCCCTGCCTTGTCTTGGAAGTGGTAGGTCTGTGTCATGACCTTGACCTAACAGTGACATCAATGTTACAAGAGAATAATCACTCTGATAACTGATGAAGATGTGAGGGCGAAATAATGTACAACAGTGGTCCCCAACGCGGTGCCCGCGTTGATACGGAAAGAGGTTATACTGAATAATAAAGGCCGTTCAACCATGAACATTATAAAATCAAAGCACAGTTCTCTACGTACCAATGGCCATCTTGACGATTGCGAGCAGCAACATCATCCTACTCTCCCAAATTTGAAAAACTGGCCGCTGAAATGCAGTGCCAAACATCACACTAACTTCCCACTTGAGTAATAATAATTGTACTTATAAAAGTACGTATTTTTGATTGCGTGGTTTCTTGTATCAATAAACGTCGTGTTGTTTTGTGTATTATTTGGTGTCCATATCTTATTTGTCCAGAGAAAAGAAAATTTGGCTTTGTTAATTGGTTGGCGCCCGCCACGATCTCATAAACTCTGAAATGTGCCCTTGGGCAAAAAAAGGTTGGGGACCACTGACGTAAGGCAATATATGCCAAACATTACCATCAGTGCGTTTGGTGTAATCACGCACGTCTGCTGATATCGAAGTTTCAACGTTCCTACGTGCGGACATCCGTATATCCCATGTACACATAAGATCGAGATTAAATACATTTCTTTTGTACATTCATGTATGTCTGATGGTACTCATGTTGATATGGGTTGCCATTATCCACACATTGAAGGCAGATTCAGATTTATTTATGACGGATTTTGCTCGACTGTCTTAACTACCACGCACCGTGGGACATAGCCGCAGAGCTCGACCGTCCATGTACGACGCAGTGCGAAGAATGAAACAATAAGAGAAGGGGGGGGAACTCCAAATTAAAATATAAATAAACATCAGCAGCTTACCGTGTCTCGTTTGTGTGCGGTAGTTGGCTGCCTGAGTCAAAGTCACACGGTGCGTGATATCTGACTGGCTAACTTCTTCGGTGCGTGTTACTTTCCGCGTTGCCTGACAGCACAAGTCCCTCGGCGATACCGACTACATAAGAATAAAATTAAGAATATATATACGCATGTGTATATAAATATGGATATATATTTTTGAGAGAATAAGAAATTTTGGTAGAATCAAAAAAGAGTAAAAACATAATATAATAAGAAATCACATAAAGTACGTTGCCGTGGCTTCTGTGTGCGCGCGCGAGTGCGGTGCATGCTACTTGGTCGGTCGAGTTCCGAGTCAATGTCCGGCGGTGCGTCGTAGTCAGCAGGTCCCGTTCTGAGGCAAAGTCAGACGGCGCGCGGTAGTTTTCTGTTTTGCTTGGCACCACAAACCCCTCGGCGATACCGACTTGGTAAGAATAAAAAATAACAATATATATGCATACATACATTTTTATGTACGTATTTATATATTTTTTTAAAATAAGTGTTAGTGAAGGCACGACCGGCGATTGCTGATTTACGGGTGGCTGAGAACGCAGTGCCGCGAGCGAGGCAGGCCTCGAAGAGGGGACAGATACAATGGTCGGCCGGTCGCCGGGAACTCTTTCGCGGGAAAGGCCCCATGGGCAGCCCGGCCGAGACCGTGAGAAGCAGAGATTGGGTGCTGCACAGACGGAGTCTCGCATGGACTGGGTGTCATTCAACGTTTCTGGTAGGTATAGAATGGGAAAAATTTCGACATTTTCATAAATTTTCATATTTTTTTTGAAAAAACTAAAATTGCTGGAAATTGTCAAAAAAAAACACAAAACCCAAAAATTTTGAAATTTTTCAAATTTTTTTTAAGTTTACATTTTCCTAATTCTTTAAGCTTTCTGCGTCCTTTCAAAGTAAAGAACTATATTGAGGAGACTTTATGGCCTTACAATTTAATGACATTGCACATTAAACAACAAAGGTCCTAATACAGATCCTTGAAAGATACCAGACAATAAATCAAAAGGAAATGACAAAACTCCAGAATAACGTACTTGCGAATGTCTGCTGGTTAGGTAACTAAGAAATCAATCATATAACCAGCAGACAGTTCATAGTCACCAAGTTTGTGCAAACGTAAGACATGCGAAACAACACTGATAAATGTCAAATCACAATTTATAATAAGATGATAAAATATAAAATATTTAAAATATCATTTCACGTTCCGCATCGAATGATCGATTTAGAAATTGGAACGTCTCTTACGACATGTTTCGGTTATATTTAACCGTCTTCAGGTATAAATTAGATTGGTAAATTTAAAACTCGAATTACAATCCTTTACAATGTTATGCAGTTTATGGAAGATGTTCATATCAGAATTACTCTTATATATTAGAACGAAGGTATTGTTTTTTATATGGCGTGGTTCATCTGATGTTCATTATTAGTCTGTAAAGCAATGATTTAAAGAAAACATTAATAAATATGGAGTAATATAGAAAACAAAATGATGGAAGTAAATAAATGATAAAATCAACATAAAAGGCATCAGCTTGAGACTGGGAACAAGCGAAAGGGGAAAATAAATCCAAAAACGTAACCAGATTAGAAGTGGTGGATTTGGATTTACTAAAACCATGTTGACATGGGATTCATTTAGAATTAAAATAATAAGAAACATGGTATGTACAATAATTTCAAATACTTCGGAAACATTATTAATTATGGTAGTAGGTCTATAGTTTATAACAGAAACAGTTTTGTCTTCTTTTTTGAAAACTGGAACAATAGCTGCTTGTTTCCACAAAGTGGGAAATTGTTGCTGAGAGAAGCTAAAATTGAAAATAAATTTAAGAATAGTAGCAAGGATTTCAGAACCCTTAATAATAACACTTGGTATACCATCTAGTGCAACGCTTTATAGCATTACGAATATGTCTGCGTTTGCGGGTAATATTTTCTTTGCGATATGGGAATGAAATAAAAGTAACGAAATGGATATATGGCTTTTATTTAGCACAACAAATATACAGCCACCTACAGATGCACCCGATGCACCCTAGTCAAACAATATCTATGCCACTGAACTGGTAGCTAGCTAAGAACACAGACAAGCCAAATCAACTCATCCACATGAGAAAGTACCCTGCTTTGGACGCAACCAAACCCAACAAACCTAAGTTACTAAGGACGTATGCTGTTACGGACACAGCCTAGCCCAACCAACCTGAAGCGGATTAGACGAACGAATGAAGACAACTGTGGACGCAGCCTAGCCCAACTAAATAAAGCGTATGCAGTAGTATCCCGTTTCGGACGCAGCCATCTCCCAGTAATCTGTTTCGTACGCGGTTTACGGAAAATAACTCTGCTTCGAGCAAAGCCTTGCCTAACCAACATATGTTCGTAGTGAGGTCGGTGAATGGTGGTGACCTGTCAAGTATGTGTAAGAAGCCTCCTGAGCATAGAGCACAGCCAAACTAAATTATGCCCATAACAGAGCAGATCGCTGCAGAAAAAATCGTGTATATTGAAATTAAACAAAATTTTTGTTTTGAATCGTTTAATTCATTTGCAACTTACATTTATTGAATACAGGGTAGTGGTATGAGAAGTAAGATACATATGGCTTTGAAATTATTTGAATACCTCTTGCAAATGTCAAATCTATACAAGTTTTCCCTTGCGTGGTTGGTTTGTCCAAATTATTCACTAGTTCAAGTTTAAAGAATTTCTGAAGGTACGCACATCACAGTTCTAAATTTTCGTCACTATTATATTCTAGTTCGAATGTTCGAACGTTTTCACGTCAAAAAGTATGGCCAAACATATCTGGAACTGAGCACGTAACCTGCGACGGACGTAGCCTACTCCAACCAATCTATGCAATTGAGCCTGTATCCTGCTTAGAACGCAGCCAACTATCAGAAAATTAAACACGCTAGGATGTAGCTCGCTTGCCTCGCAAAAATTACTGATAGCCTTAACCTGCTTCAGATGCAGCCTTGACCAACATACGACTCCCACGTACTTGATGCAGCCTCGGCTAAAGAACCTATTCACGCTTTGGACGCACACTAAAGTAAACAACCTATGCCAATCAGGTGGTAGCCTGTTTTAGACACAGCATAGCCCAATCACCCAATACACTCGAGAAAGTACCTTGCTGTGGACGTAGCCTAGCCACACCAACCTATGCCTCTAAGAATGTAGCATTTTAGGGAGTTGTCATCAGACCTCACTTTATCATAACTACATATCAACTGTATGATACTACAATTTTAAATTCAGTTTTACTTAATTGCATCTTTCCTTCTGTATCTTTATCAGTTGTATTGTACTATAAATCATCTTGTATCTTCTTAAATAAGTTGCCTGTCTGCTTCCTCGCACAAACAAGAAGCAATGACAATACAAACACATTTACAGATCACTTAATGTTACTGCTACAGTGCGCCGGCCATGCATAAGCAACAGAAGGAACCCATCACCAGTAGAAGGAAGAATTAGAACTTTGTTAGTCGGTTAATAGACACACAATATCTTTAAGAGTGATCTGTTAATGTGTATGTAAGCATCATCTGTTGCATTTATGGCTTCCCATCTCATGAACATAATGTACTACTTCAACTTTAATAAGTGTTTGCCAGAAATGTTTTAACGCTTAAAGATTACCATAGTAAAGTGAACAAGTTAAATAAATTTCTTTATTTTTCTTCTGTCTAAATTAAATGTTAAGAATTAATTTAATTCAATTTTTCTGTATTTGAAACAATTTATTATATTTCAAAATTTCATGTGCTCTTAAACATTCTTTTCTGTGCTTCCGTGCACTCCAGTTCTTCTTAAATCACTTTCTTTCAATCATTCTTGTGACAGACTTCCTAAGATATCAATTATAGTGAGCAATTAGCCAGCTACGGACGCAGCATAGCAAAGGACACTGCCTAGTCCTATCGTAATATCCACGTTACAAATTATCCTCCTCTGGACGAAGCCTGACACAACAAACCTATGCAAGTAAGGCAGTAAGCTGCTATGGACGCGGCCTTCAACACAGTCGATCTCTTCGGACAGAGCCTTGTCAACCCAACCTGTGATTTATTCAGCCACTAGGAATCTATGTACGCAACCCAGACTGACCAATGTTTGCCTGTGGTCTTGTTGCCTTCTACGGCCACAGCTGGGCCAAACTAAGCACGTGAAAAGATTTATTGCTACCGCAGCAACCTAGGATTAATAACAAAGGTGGCCTATTTCAGATACAAAGTAGGCAAGCAAACATAAACCTAACTGGTACAGCACTGCACATGCAGCATTACCAAACAAACCCATACAACTGACAAGGCACACGGCTACAGACGCAGCCTAGGCTAAGCAAGATATTCACGTCAACCAGTCGCCTGGCACGGACGAAGCATCGCCCAACAAAACTATACATGTCGACCACTAGCCTGATGGCCAGCTACTGACGCACTCTAACCCAGACTTCTTAAGCTCTGCAGATGCGGGATAGCCGAACGAAAGTGTGTACCTGAGATCGTAGCGCACCCTCAACAATTCATGCAAGTGAGCCAGCATCCTGCTACCTATTCACGCAGAGCACGTACCTTGCTGTTTCTATAACCTACAGAACATGATGTATCACCATTTTCTTTTAGCCTGATTCGAACGCAGCTACTCCTAGTAAATCCAAGCTATCCTCCAAGAGCTGAAAATCTCAAAGACGCAGCATACGCAAACTACACAGTGACCCTTTTCGGGTGGCCTGATTCAAACGAATCCACAATAAAAACATACATATGCTAGTGAACATTTCGGTAGAGGTGGCGTGACATGTGAGAAAGTAGGTGTGCCTCTTCGCAAGCAGAAAAGACTAAAGGCTGATGGATACATGCCTACGCTTCCGACCTCCTTGTCATAGTAGAGTAGTAGTAAACTATGTCTTATGCAGGAAATGTCTGAGAAGTGTTCGCCAAAAAACAAAATTGACAGCACAATCTTCCACGTGCCTCATGGTGGTGGTCCAGGGGGCAAGTAAACAGAGCGAAATGCACAATGCAACCAATTTGCTTCCATCCATATCTCTGCTTCTTAAAATAAATTAAAAAATAAGTCACTCTCCTTGAGGCTGACACTTGCCGTGGTGAGCCTCGTGGTCAACCAAACTCAAATACTTTACCTACTCAGAGTGTGTCATACTCTACATTTAATGGGGCTACACGCAATCTGCCTACATCTTTGACCGTTCTAAACAGCCAACAGAGGGCACATGTCAATGTCTGATTTCAAATCAGAATGAAATTTCAAAATTCCTTTGCGTTCGTCGGACTCCGTTAGAGACAATAATAACTCTAAATGATCGAAAAAATCAACTACCTTTGCACGTTGCACCAAGTACTGCACCATACGCCATTCAAAGTAAGCTAATGAACGATACCGCAACACACGCACAAAGAGCCCTTCGCTTCGAGTCCCCTCCAGAACAGGCCGCGTCCACTGGTACGTGTCCGATGTGCTGGCGTACATGAAACACAAACACAGAATATAAGTCAAACATACCAACCAGAAATCGCCAACGCTCAGAACTTGGATCGATAAAATGGAAAGAAAACAAAACCTTTTAACAGTATCGGCCTTTCTGAAGTTAAAAGGGGGAGGTTCTTGGTGTCATTACATCCACCGGCAATCCCATTTTATGTAAACTGGATGTAAATGAACAATGATAAGGAGATATAAATACAATATCAATTTCAAAAGAATCAAACATGAGCAAACATTTACAAAGTTCAAAACCACGACAATGAAGACTCAAACGATATCTCAACCTCTCACAAGAAATAAATAAAACACTCTCTCAAAAAAGAGAAACTCGGCCTCAGTCTCTCACCGAGAGATACGGCAGCTATCTTACCTATCCTAGAAAGCCCCTTTCTTGACCAAATTAAAATACCAATGCCAAACACATAAAATGAAGGCAGAGCTACCTCCAATGGAAAACATGGTAGAATACTATTATTATTATTATTATTCAGTGTTCTGTCTTACAACAGGTCCATTGCTTTGCCCAAAAAGAGCTCTCCAGTTTTCCCTATTCTCAGCTTCTCATTTTAATTCCTGGAACTTCATCTTCTTTCCTTGTTTCAGATCGTCGGTTAGCTGTATCAGTCTTCTTCCCAGTCCTCGCTTTCCTTCAACCTGACCTTCGATGATGTCACTCAGTAACCCATTCCTTCTCATAATGTCCGAGCCAGTTAACTTTCCTTCGTGTAATCGCCTGCAGAATGTTTCTTTGCTCGTCGACTCTCCTCAATACTTCTTCTTTGGTAACTCGATCCGTCCACCTGATCTTCTCTATTCTTCTCCAACACCACATTTCAAAACTCTCCAGGTATTTCTGTTCCTTCATCCTGAGTGTCCAGGTCTCTGCTCCATACGTAACACTTCACTACTTTCTTCTTCATCTCCAATCCCAACTTGCTAGTGAGAAGTATCCTCTTCTTGACGGAAAACTGCCTTGGCCATGGCTATCCTTGCTTTTACTTCCTTGGTGCATAGGGCGTCCGTCGTGATTATGCTTCCCAAGTACTTGAAATTCTCCACATTCTCCAGCCGTTGGTTTCCAACTACAACGTTCAATGGTTCTGCTCTCGGTGCCATCCTCATTACCTTTGATTTTTCAATGTTGATTTCCATTCCATACTCTCTACCTGTTACCACTAACTTGTCCATCATGTTCTGTAATTCCTCCTCTTCCTTCGCCAATACTACCAAGTCGTCTGCATACTTTACAGTCATTATGATCCTCCAATTTTGAAGTCTCCACAGCTTCCTTGGCAAGCCATTCCCCGTACAGGTTAAAAATAAGTGGTGATACGCAGCATCCCTGTCTTACACATCTACCTATCTCAACGCTGTTGGTGTCTCCTGAGTCCAGTCTCACGTTGACTTTCTGCTGCATGTACAGGTTTTCGATTAGTCTTCTATCTCTCCAATCAATTCCAATTCTCTGTAGGATCCTCATTAATTTCTTCCATTTTACTCGATCGAAAGCCTTCTTCCTGTCGATGAAGCAGGCACATACTTCTTCCTTGACATCGAGAACTCTCTCTGAAATTATTCTCATAACTCCGATGGCATCTCTGGTTCCTCTTCCTCTCCTGAATCCAAATTGGTCGTCTCCCATCACTCTTCTTTTCTAGTCTTTTAGTCAGTATGGTAGAATACTAACATCAAATAATTAAAGAAATACATGTCTTTGACGGCCCCTACACCTCATGTAAAGCAAATAAATTCACATTCCATTTTGAGAAGACATTTTTTGTCATGGGTCTATTTTAGGTTAAGACAGTGAAGCAACCTTATATTATTAGGTCTGCCAGTACTCCACACCACACCCTAATACTGTCCTTCAAACTGTGAAACTTGTTCCAATGCAGATATCAAAACATCTTGTAAACATAAACAAGATCTTTACCTAAATTGACAGGTATTTCTACTTACAGACCAGTTTCATTACCAACGGCATTCTCTAAAAAATTTTCAAAAAGACATGCAACAACGTGCTATTGAATTTTACACACAAAATCTTAAGTGAACTAAATAATGAAGTGCATGTTGGTGGAATATTTCGCTATCTTGCCAAAGAATTTGATTGTGTGAATCATGAATTAGCACATCTGATAATCATATTTCTCGTATACTTACACAATGCATGTCAAGTTGACACAGAGATAAATCTCTCGCAGACATGAGGTCCTTCGTGATAACAGCCGATTGATTTCCTGTCGTCATATCAGTGAGCCACCATAGTGTTTCTGCACATACTCCACTCTTTTCCTGGCAAGCAGTAGTCATGTCAGGTGACGCATCCTTCAACCTCAGTAAAGTCCCATGGATCAATCAAGCTTCTTCTCTGCAGCTATTACCAGAAAAAAAATGCAATCACATTCAACACATCACCTAATTTAAAGGTTTCATAACCGATCCCCTTGCTCAAAATTAACCAAAAGCACAGAAAATATCCCAGCAGCTCCGGTCACTGTGCACAATACTCACACATCAACAAAACTAAATTCCTTACCTTGGCAATTACTCACTTATTAATTAGTAAACACATCACATTAAAGGCTCCACAGCACTACACACATCACACATGTAACAAAACCACTCATTAACAAAACCTTATCACAAATAGTCACCACCCTCGTCTACAAGCTATACCTAACCTCCAATTTTGATGTCCTATGAACAATATATTCACTAGAGAATCATGAATGCCTCTAGCATACCACAGATACTGCAATTATGCCAATCTCTCACCGCACATAGGTCTTTCAACATATCAAATCTCACATTTAAGTTCACAACATCTGAAGTACCTAATAAAATTGGACAGACTCATCTCTCTCACACGACAACCACATCAAATACATTCTAATGCTCATGTACTCACACAACGAATGCCTCGTTCAGACTGATATCAGTTTCTTGCGGATACGATGTTCCTTCTTTGTCCCAGCAGGTTTAATCTTCTGACATCAAGTCGGTCCGCCAACTGTTGCCGCACGTACTTCAATGCTTGTCTGGCTGGCAGTACGCAGGTCACGTGACAAACAGCATGGTGCTCAGTAGAATCTGAAGGATCATTCTGTTTCTCGTAATCTGCTACTCCCAGAAAGAGAAAATACAGTCACATTCAAGAAATCAAGACATCACACTCTTCTAAGAGCACACAGTTTTACTTCACCAAGCAGTTAACACTCCTACCTTAGCCAATGAACAAGCACCTTCCATTTTCAGAAGACAAATTCTGTCAAGTTCATTACAAACCCATTCACAAGTTAACTTTAAATACGGGTCACGACAGTGTCACAACCAGCGACCTGACAAATTCTGAACTCCCTCACTCACAGATTCATACTGGAGCCTTTCTTTCCTCCCCCCCCAGCAAATTTAAAGCATTCGCCAAGTGGGCCATTATTCCACACGTCATAATACTGCAACTACAAACTCTACAACTCACACACATCACGTCAGTCCCACGCAACTTCTGTTGCCACTGATTCAGTGGATATTTAACGAACAGTTCGCTTGCCGTCTGTTTGGAACCGAGGATGTTGATCGCTGTCTCCAAGATACACGGCTCCCTCTCCTCGTGCCCCATTATGACAGCAAGGGAGTCTACAAACACCAGTCGGTCCATGCCCCTCAGGTTCGCCTGTTTTGATGTCATGGAGAAAGGACCTAAATGAAAGATTAAGAAATGGCAAGCCACTACAACACACCCAACATCTGTAGCACTTCTACTACTAAGGTGAATTCAACCGACAAGGGGCAAGAGGTAGCCGTAGCAATTAGATTTTTTTTCCATATCACCATCAGTAATGCCACTTTATCATACCTTCTGGAAGCAAAGGTGGAAACTTCACCATCAGTAATATAAATTGTTTCAATGTTGAACAATCTAAATTTATAAAACTGAACTCACCAGCTACCTGAGATATCGCCACCATTGTGTAGTGACAAACAAGGAACACACCGTCGTAACTCTTTCATGGCTGCAGCAACAAACACTCCTACCAACATACACAACAGGCCTTACTGGCTTTTCCAGATATGAAGCAGACGCTTTCAACAAGTTCACATACTAAATGTGGTTTTAAGAGAGATTTCAGGTTCTCACAGTGGTCTTTGGGTTCTAACACCACTTGGACTTACAGAAAACCAACACCGATTATGGTTTTCAAACATTTAATGGTTCGCTATATCAGCTGAAGTTATCCTTGTGACTAAGCGCCATGCCATGAGGCAGTGGGAGCATGGAGGTACACTCCATGCATTCTCAATTATAGAACAATGTGGAGGTCAGCCTCAAAATGTGGTTCCTTAAACTGGCAAAGAAAAATCACGTTCTTCATTGTTTCTTTGTAGTCTCAATAGAAGAAATTGACAAGTTCTTTATTTCATTAAAACCATTTACTACTTTTCAGGAAAAAAGGTCTTCTTCTTTCAATAATGACATTGCAATTCAGAAAATAAGTTCATTAAACAATTTACTCAAATGGATGAACTTGCCTGTGACTGCCATCTGGTGAGTGGCTCTGGCTTGCTTGTCCTGCAATCTGCACGCAATCCCATGGACTGCGGAGATCTCCACATGTGGATCATCAGAACTGCAACGGCGAATCACAATGAGTACAGATAATTACACTCACATCCTAATGTTCAGTGTACAAAATGTTGGTCACAACAGTGGCCAATGCAGTAGCTGCTTCCTAAATCAGCAACTGATGTAAAAGGGGCAGAGAAAATGGGAAATCTGGGTTTATGATATGAGAAAGAAATACATTACGTGCAGATGCCTCCTGGTACTGGCAGGATACTAAACACAAACTAATTGTGATACAGCCTCTAACAGGCTCACTGTACCAGTAAATAATGAGTTCTGGGTGCTCAGAGAAAGATCTATACCAGTGCCTCATAGACTGCCATGGGACTCGCTTACAATTCTGCGTTGAAAAGCCAGTGATTAACAATCTGTTATGTCATGTTAGTACCATCAGGCTGGAAAAACATCTTTTATTTTGTACACTTTTTTAATATCAAGAATGAGGTTAGTTTTACAATATTCTTCTGCCTCCAACTGCTCTTATATACCTTGGACAGGAGAAAAGCTGCTGCACTGTATTCTCATCTTCATTAAAATTCAGGGATGCCACCAAGAAACAGCAAATTATTTCCCAGCACTGACGACGGTAACGGATCCGTCGTGCTTGACTTCAGAGCAATACATGCTGTCTCCACGACCTGGAAAACACAAGCAACAGTTTCAAGTTATAACGAGTGACAACGCAGGCCAGATTCACTGGTAAGGGAAGTCAAATGTTTTAGTTACAGTAACTTTCAAGTACTGCACTTACTGTAATACTCTAAACACCTTTTCTCCACATCAGGGCGCATGTCATATTTATTTCCAGAACCTTTGGGTTTCATGGACACCAACATATCATTGACTAGACTTTAATTTTGTAAGTGGAAACAAGTTTGACAAATCTCAACAATAAAATAAAAATTAATTACAAGTATATAATTTTTGTATAGTCTATGCTAACCCTAATAAACGTATTATACGCGTATCAAGTCATTTAATGATCTTCCACCAACAATTAAAACTCTAAATGATTTAAAGGTGTTCAAGCCTGCATTTAAATTATTTTTCATACTTGAATTGCAGAATCTGAAGGTTATGTACATTCACATGTGAAACACATCCTTGTAATTGTGTCAAAAGTACTGAAGTTTATATGTATTGTATGAAATGATTTGTTCTCCATCCTTTGGTTTAGTCCTAAGAAGGATCTATGGAATGTAAATAAACTGTACTCTCTAACATACCTGAACAATGCAATTCCTTATCCAAGTCACAAACACTACAGGTGCTTCGTTCTGTCTGGTTCTTCACATCTCCAACTCCAAAAAAGCTGCTTCCCCATCACGCACACAACTGATCTTCTGAAACGCTGATATTCAGACAAATTAGTCCTCCATGTCTTCGTTGATACCAGTAAACACACACTACAGCTACAGTTCACATGAAAGTTGCTACTCAGTACATCCCCTGATCTCAAACTACTCTTTGAGACAGACTAGGCACTCCCACTAAATCTATAACCGTACACCTCCTCGGAAAGCAAGGTAATCGCACGAGGGCCTGAGGTCTTCCTTGTGGCATTGTGAGGCATGCTACGAACACCCCATACTTGGTCACTAGGAATCAAAAGTGGGCAACGGCTATAGTATCCCACATGCTTGCAGGCACTCCTACCTGAAACAATACCAAATACCAAAATAAATATCCGCATTGTGACACCAGTCGTAACTGCTACTACGAATGCACTCTACACCTCATCAATAATCAACTGGCCAACTAAACCAACCCTCCATGCAACCAAAATATTTCACACTTATGTCCTTCACACAAGGGAAAGATGACACACATCAATTCAAATTAACTTCCACGCCCTGGCAATATATATGAGAGTAAATCTGCACTGGACTCAGAATGCATCCTAGCAACCAAAGAAATACAGAGGGGCAGAACGCCCACGCCATTTTATCATAGGCAGGGACGGCAACGTCTGAAAAACAGCGAACTCATCCGACCTCCTTGTCATAGCAGAGTAGTAGTAAACTACGTCTTACGCAGGAAAAGTCTGAGAACTGTTGGACAAAAAACAATCTTCCACGTGCCAAATTCCTGTTGCGATAAGAAGTGAGCCTGCCAAGTGTACTGAACATACTCCACTGATTTCCTGGCAAGCAGTAGGCTGGTCAGGTGACAGACAGCTTTTCCCCGAGTAAAATCCCAAGGATCAATTAAGCTTCTTCTCTCAGCTATTCCCAGAAAGACAAAATGCATTCACTTTTAACTAACACAAATGCAAAAATAAACAGCATTCTGATGACGCAGTTGATTGAACATGTACTTTTGTTCTTGGGGAGGGGGGCACACCACACACACTTCTGAGTATATAAATGTCACTTATCAATGCCGTAAACGCCTCATGGCGTTTATTTATTTGATTCCTCGGGAATCATCGACACATAACCTCAACCGTTAAACGATAACACCCCATCATTCCGTAACCTGATGACAGCCCACCTAGATCGCTGTTCGCACACATAAACTTACAGCACCTCCAAGACTCCGAAGACTAGACTCACGCTTACCAACACACACTCACTCTCACTCACTCTCACTCTCACTCTCTCTCACTCTCTCACTCTCTCTCTCTCTCTCTCTCTCTCTCTGTGCGAACTTGACCACAGCGAATTATAGTAGCGAACCCAGTAAACTACGTATTGAGCGGGAACAGAAGGGCAGCCGAATGGCATCGGCAGTTCGAGACCCAGCGGATTCTTACAGTAGTATTAAGTGTAGTATTAAGTTCTAAATATAAAACGAGGGCAGGACTGAACCGATTTCTGATTTCTGCCCTCTAAAAAAATAATTGAGGGTTAACGGGTGGGTGGGGAGCCGAAGATGAGAGAATGAGGGGGTTATGCAAAAATATATTTATGAGGGAGCAGCCAAAGGTGGTCCAAACAGACATCATATCAATCAACAATCTTTAACCAAAATGTGTTCAAAGCACTTGAGTCGAAAGAAAAAATCCAGCCAAATAAATCAACAAATCTGTCATCTACTGGGCATGAGATTTTTGCAAGCAAATCCAAATTCATAACAAACACCACACGCCAAACTTACAAGTTTACAAGTTTTAAAACCTTTATCCTTGCTTAACACACCACAAGCACAGAAAATACCCCGGCAGGTCACAGCACTACATAACAAAAACCAAAATCACTTCACAAATAGTCTCCACCCACGCCTACAAACGATACCTATACCAACTGGAAACAGCAATAATGTCAATCCCAAACTGCATTTACTTCTGTCAACATATCATCTCACACTTACAATCACAACATTTAAAGTGCATCCTATAGGTCAGGTAATTACACACTTCATTCATTGTCCCATCAGGTTTCCTGTTCAGATATCAAGTCAGTCTGCGAACACACTCAACAGCTTACATGACAAGCATGCAGGTTTGATGGTTTGATTTATTTCGCTGGATTGTTTCTTTTTCGACTCATATGCTTTGATGTCTGTATGTTGTTGGTATACCCCCAACTGAGCCCCCTTTTATATATTTGTGCATAACCCCCCTCATTCTATCATATTAGGCGCCCCACCCTCCCGGTAACCCACAATTATTTTTAGAGGGCAGAAATCAGAAATCAGAAATCGTTTGAGTCCTGAGTCCTGCCCTCGTTTTATATTTAGAACTTAATACTACTGTAAGAATTAAGAATTAATACTACTGTAAGAATCCGCTGGGTCTCGAACTGCCGATGTCGTATTCCGCAGGCCAGCACGCTATCCATTCGGCTACCAGGCTCCTACAAGATTACGATTCTGGATCTTCCTGATATATCGATGCCCTGCATTTCCCGCTCAATACGTAGTTTACTGGGTTCGCTACTAGAATTCGCTGTAGTCAAGTTCGCGCAGAGATAGAGAGAGAGAGTTGGTAAAATTTGTTGCGTGAATCTAGTCTTAGGTGCTGTAAGTTTATGTGTGCGAACAGCGATCTAGGTGGGCTGTCATCAGGTTACGGAATGATAGGGTGTTCTCGTTTAACGGTTGAGGTTATGTGTCGATGATTCCCGAGGAATCAAATAAATAAACGCCATGAGGCGTTTACGGCATTGATAAGTGACATTTATATACTCAGAAGTGTGTGTGGTGTGCCCCCCTCCCCAAGAACAAAAGTACATGTTCAATCAACTGCGTCATCAGAATGCTGTTTATTTTTGCATTTGTGTTAGTTAAAAGTGAATGCATTTTGTCTTTCTGGGAATAGCTGAGAGAAGAAGCTTAATTGATCCTTGGGATTTTACTCGGGGAAAAGCTGTCTGTCACCTGACCAGCCTACTGCTTGCCAGGAAATCAGTGCAGTATGTTCAGTACACTTGGCAGGCTCACTTCATATCGCAACAGAAACCTGACCTGCCTACTGCTTGTATCACAATGTTGTTGCACATTAAATCCCTTACCAGCTGTAACATTAACTTCACAAAGTTTACAGAACAGAATTGTTCCATCAGAACTAAAATATTCCTCACCGAAATCTTTAATGAAAGCTCTTAACTTTGCACTTTCAGAACACCACTTTTGGCATCTGAACTAAATGAAGGATTCACTGTAAATGCCCGAGAAATGTAGTTTCAAGTAAGAATTTCATACCCAAAATATGAATTTTATCCTCAAAATATAACCAAAATGATCCTAACCATGAATCACCAGTATTGTTCCCAACAAACTGTGGTCAACCGGTGTCCTTGAAGATCTAAACATGATTTTGTGATTGTAAATAAAATTTTCATGAAGCAGAGTCCTTGAGAAGCTAATAGTAGATCATACAGTAAAGACTGCACCAAACCCTTAATTTAGTATGACTCCTTCTTGTTCCTGTACGAACAAATATCTTTGAACAGAATGAGCAGTTGATTGATCCACTGGTTGCTTAGCCGCCTGACTGTGATTAAGAGATCAAGTGGCTAAAAGGGTGAATGAACTGACTAATTGATTCGTAGGCTATTTAATAATTATATTTCAACCGTACAAATTACTTAATACTAAATGGGATTAGGATTATTGTGAATGGAGGATCCAAGACATGAAATTGTAATCTGAACAAAATTAAACAAACAGCGATGCAAATACATAGTAATTAAATGGCTAATTTGAAGGAAAAAAAACATGCACAAACAATATTGATTATATAACTATCCACTGCTAATACTAAAGTGCCACTACATTCCTTGGGCAACACCAACCACCCACTGGTTTCTTGATTTGAACACTTTCCCAAAAAAACAGCACAATTCATGAAGCTCCTCATTATGTAATTTTCTCTCGCTGCCTGTATGTTTCTCTTAGTTACATGTATTCTGCTCATCACAGACATCAGTGCAAGACACCAAGTTTAACACCCACACAAAACAGCAGGTGAAATAAGTAGCCATTATTATCTGTAATTAAGAACTTTTCCAAAAGCAGGAACTTTGAACAATGAAGCATGAACTGGCCTTCAACCTAATAGAGGAAATAAATGTCTTAAATATACTGTCTCTTAGTATAACGATATTGCACAGTTCAGTATCACCTCACAATTGAATAAATATAGTCATTTCTTTCACTCTGATGTTGGAAACATACATGGCACCTATCACACCGTGCAAAGACGTCCATTCGACACAGCCCACACTGACAGGTTAATATTTCCCACTTATAGGACCACAGTTCCCTTGTTCTGTAGTGTCCTCTGTATCAATGAAACATTATGTCCATGTGACCATGCACTCTTTCTCCTACACAGTAACAATTCTAAGGCCATGTGATATCCCCAATTTCATCATGATCATGTAGTGACTGCTTACCATAATATACTACCAACATAATAAACAACAGGAAGCAGCAATTACCTGGCATGTCACAGCATTAGTGGGGGAGCCTACACAGACAAGACATGCAACATAAATCACATGCGTTGCGCATATGCGCATGCCAATCCAAATGTTCTTGGATCAGCACACAAGAACAAAACACAATTCTAACACACATGAAGAATCACAGCAAGGTGAAAAATCACTAACACACTGTCTGACCGGTATTCTACACTACTGTGAATGAAACAGTGATCCACAGAGCAATAAAATTAATTTAGTGTCCTACAAAACAACTCATTACAAAGATGGTTGCCTGCGACGTTGCACAAACTGATTTTTACATTAAATGGTGCAACAACCTGCAAGACAGCCACCTCCATATTCACTATCATAAGAACCTCAAAACTCAATTCAGTAATGGCAGATGACAAAGTTAAAATGAACAGAAGATCAAGAGAACTGAAATGGTAGATATTCACACCAAATTTCACAAAAACCAGTCAACTGCTGTGTAACTGAATCAGGCTAGATGGACATACACATGCAGCTTACTTAATTAATAAGACTGCTTTATAAGTCATTCAAAAACCACTGGATCAACTGGCATATTCTGATACACTATGATCAGATTCAACTGGAAGATCTGAGGAAACTGACAAAAAAAACCCTCTTCAGTCAGGACAGCAAATCCCCTGCTGAGACTTGTGCATAGGACGTAATTCATTTGAGAAACAGGAGTGCTAACACAACACTGCTATAATTTACTGGTAGAATCACTCCTTCCCAAACGAGGATTTGCACAGAATAGTTTTGTCCATGTACTACACAACAATTCAGATCATTTTTTCCTTACGCATAGGAGATATTTATTTATGGGGGATTTACACTAGTGACAGACTTCCTTCCTGTTGCTATAAAACAAGTTTGTGTCCCAAATTCCCCAAACCCTATTTCCTTCATGTATTCTAAAACACAGGTAACCCACAAATTTAGCATTCTGTACTTGCTATAGTACATTCTTTTCCAACTGAAACACATTTGCTCATCTTACATTCAGTTCACATATGAATAAAATGGGAAGAACCCTGAGAGAAGGCACAGACAGACCACAGAAATCACGTCCACAACATTCACAATAACACTCACCTGCGAGCTTCTTCATACTTAATCTGCTGTCGCAAGAACACCGCATTCTTCAGCAGTTCCTGTATGTTACCAAGGTTATCCTCTGCCCCCTCCATAGACTTCACTGCCCTGGAGAACAATACAACTGCTGAAAAAACTACACAAAGTTCTGGGAAGGTCTTGTGATTCTCACTTTTCTTCCAAATCATATATATATATATATATAGATAGATAGACACATGCACACACACCATATTTGGCGACTTTGTGTCAGGACTCAGGATCTTATTCCTTTGCCAGGCAGAAATGTCAAATGAATGAAGGTCTAAAATCACTAAGTTAATTGATTAAATAATAAGCTTTCCTTGTAACATAAAGAAATTACACTTCACATAATTCAAAATGTCAACTAGAAATGAGCAAGATGCTGCTACAAGCCTGTGGAAAAGTATTCACTTGGGAACAAGGTTCCTCTTGAATACTAGTGAACGAACAGAATTTCCTTTAAACCTTACCCAATGGCATACTCCACATCGTAGCAACGTCCCTGCAACTCATGATGCAGTCTGGTAACTTCTACCCTCTTCTCCACCATCGGGGGCAGTGCTTTGCAATGTTACGTATATAAGTTCAACATAAACAACTCAATCCATGTTTGACACGTTTTCAAACCTTTTTTAACTTTCATTTCCAATTCCGGGTCTGATGACAGAGACATCGACATGATTCTCAACACAGTTACGTTATATTACCGATAACAAAGCACATCCATATGTGCCTAATAATTATTCCAAATAATCGCATACGAAGTACAGCCGATTAACAAACTACAGTTCTGAGTTACAAAGCATGTTACAAACTATGGAACTTCTAAACTTCCGTGTTTAACAGTGAAGCCAAAACAGTTTCATTTTAACATTGGCAACGGCTGGAACGGTATATTTTATCGTCATTAACTTTTAAATTGGTGACAATGAAGGGAACTGGAACTAATTTTTAAGTGCGGTCATTGCCAGTAGGAGTCGAATTACATGCTTTGTTGCTTGTGAGTTGGCAACGAGTTGGAAGTTTTGATAAAGAAGTGCCATTCCGTTGGGAAAGATTCGAAGTACTCGTGCGTACAACACGTTGGGGAGTGTATAAATTAATATTTCGTTAAAAGTCTTGAAAGAATGAAATTTATAAGTATTTTTGTTCTCGCAGCCCTAGCTGCTTATGTAGATGGTAATGAGGAAGAAGAAACGGGTGCCAGATTGCTAATTTCGAAACAGATACTGAATAGATATCTGGTTGAAGACATGGACATAGTAGCTGGGATATTTAGATGTCATATTGTTTCAGAAAAATTATCGTCCGGTTGTTTTTGCAGAATAGAAATTTTTACATATCATAGGCCGTTTATGTTACAAGCCAAAGAATATGGAGCATCTCATGATAATATTGTATTTAGTACCCATATAATACCAACATACCTCATAAACTTGTTTGATTATAACACACAACATTCTTTGCAGTACACACTATATAATGTTGGCACAAGTACTGCTCTTGGTGTTAAGCTGAGTGACAGTAGCTTTCACAAAGAGGCCTTCACTTTGGTGGGTGGTCAGCTCAACATCAAGATTGACAGGATCCCTGCAGGGACAAATGTATCTCATGTAGTAGTTGTCAGACCAAGGAAATATGGATACTTCAACTTCACAGCTGCAGAAGTCAACTACAGACCAACAGAGGATGCCTCTGAAGTGAGTTATCACTTGCATGGACCGTGGTCAAAATTTATAGAAATGTTTGTAATTTCCATTGTGCTGGTCCTAAATTATATATTTAGAATGTACAGGAAGCCATTGTAAAATAATGAGCATAAAACACAAATTCTTCAGATTGATAAAATGATTTTCATTTTGAAACATTTAAATATTACTTGGAAAATCCATCTATGGACACCATACTTGTTTCTGTCTGCTTCTCTGATATTCAAAGCTCATAATTAAAATGAACTGAGGACTGAATATAGCTAACATCAAAGCTAAAATTGAATATTAATCTCCAAACTTCTTACAAGTCTTCCAAGTGGTGTTCCTCAGGTTTCACCATCAAATTTCTGCATACATTTCATTTTTCCAGAACTTCTTGACAAATACATATGCCACAAAGCCTGTAATCATGTAAAATTCCTAAGTTTATCTCTTGTTTTGTTTTTTGGGTTTCTGTTAACATCGTCACACACTGCTCCTGTAGGACGCAACAGAAATGCATAACAAGTCTTTCCGTTTCAGCTGCAAGTGGCCGTGACAAGCGAACCCGGCGAGGGTCTCATCATTGCCTTCCGTGACTATGATAAGAAAACCCTGTCTCTCAAATGAGATACAAACCCAAGATCTGCCAGATATGAAGTAGGAGAGTTAACCGCACAGACAAAACGTTTAACCGATGAAAGTTTTAAGTTAGTCTGTATAAAATTTACTCTCTAACAGTGCTGTAAATCCATGACAACTGTGTGATACATACTCCAGGTGGCAACAGTATTGCCATCTTTGGTGATGTTGTACTGGAACACACCACCGATCTTCTTGGCACGCTCTGGGTTTGCCGCAACCCGCTTTTTCAGCAAGTCAAACACACCATCCGAATCCAGCGCTGATGTGGATGCCTGCACCAACAATGCAACCTCACATTACAGTTTACAAAGCCACCAACATCATACACCATTTCTGCATGTCTCTAGGAACCTGTTAACTCTCTGGTGATAGAAAACGAAGGTCGAACATTGCCAATACCAAACAGTATCACTAGCTGCAGGACCAAGCCACTTTGGCACAGTTCAAACACATCTGTATTTGTCTAAGATCCAGCTTAATATTATCCTCCCCTTAAATTCTCAGTCTTACTTATGTCCAATTTTTTTAACAGGATTCCCACCAAACTATGCATACATTATGTGTTTTCATCTTATGAACAACACATTTAGTCCTTTAGTTCACTATCCTAAGAATCCACTTATTTGATCCTTCAAGATCCCAAATAATATTTGGTTGTTTTCAAACACAATTTAGGTTCTTCACACAAAGAAAGAAACCATATTTTACAACCATACAAAAGTGGAAAAATATGGATATGATGTAATTTGATCTTTAGCATTACTGAGAGTAGTTTCGATGGTTACACACTCTGTAATCAATAATGAGTACTTCCTGAACGTGTTAAATATTTATGAATACTATATTTTTAGCTTAAAAACAAATGCAAAACAATGTTCATATTTTCATTCTATGTCAGGACATGAGATGTGCCTCTGAACTACAAATTCCAGTTTTCACTTCCCTCACCTTGGTGGACCTCATCACAGCAGGCATAGTGACTGACTGATGCAACCAGCATACATCAGAGCTACTCACTTGTGTTTCTTCCATGACCTTGAACACAGCTACTGTACTGTACTGTACTGTACATGTTATCAAGACAACCTTA
Organism: Zootermopsis nevadensis; assembly: GCF_977971745.1. Taxonomy (NCBI): domain Eukaryota; kingdom Metazoa; phylum Arthropoda; class Insecta; order Blattodea; family Termopsidae; genus Zootermopsis; species Zootermopsis nevadensis. The sequence goes on along the minus strand of NW_028259148.1, from coordinate 15,994,096 downwards.
CATGTAGGCTAAAGTGCAAAGTCTTTCCTGCCTCCTTGACAGTGACTCAGCTAGTCAAAAAACTTACTGCTTTTACAAAACAAAGGTTCATTATTCTGTTAGACAAAACACACACAAATGGCCATATCATGACTCGGCTCCACCCCCAGCTTCATGCCAAAAATTTTTTCCAAGTCTAAGCCAATTTCTGACCTAATGACATTTTACATAAACAAGTGTAGTGAAACAATGTATTCATGTGACAACTTCTCTTTGTCTCCCACAGTTCACTATTCACAAAGCACTAAGTGAACTGTACAAATCGTGAAGTTTCTTCCTCACTTTGCCCACTGAAGATGCAAATATCTTGAGAAATTGATTTGCAGATATTTACCATAAGCTGGAAATGTAACTAGGAAAGAGAAAACAAAGAAATTCCATAGAGCTTTTGAGTAACCTCTGAAGACCAACTAGGAAATTAAAGAAAATAATTAACCCCTTCAGCCACAGTGAAGGTGCATAATATTCTATCAATCCATTGTTACCTCAAAGAAAACACAACACGTCTCCACGACAACACTAAACTAGTTAATGCTGCTTAGAGAAATAAATTACTGTTTATTCTGAGATCAATATAAAACCCACATTATATATTCTGTGGGCAAAATGCAGAGATAATGACTGTTACAGCAGGTGGTACATACAGTTACAACTCAGCTTTAAAGGGTTAAAATGGATCTTACTGAAGATGTGATACTAGCAATGCTGTAATGTTTGGGATCTTAACAAAAAGGAAACATAACCTTGTCACTGAGAGTAAGAAATTGCTAGGCTGAACAATGCAGGTTATCACAAGATAACAGAATATCAGTTACACTTTATATCGATTATAAACACAACTTGCAATCTGTAGGAACAAACACCACACAGCTCAGGCCTGCCTCATGGACTTATCTTGAACCACTTGAACACAATCCACAACCTAACACCCAGTATTTTAAAGATCCATTTTAATATTACACTCCCATCTATGAGTTGGTCTCTGAAGCCATCTCTTCCCTCAGGTTTTCCACACAAAATTCTGTACTCATTTCATGTCTTGCTCATGCATGCTGTATGCCCTGCCCATCAGAGCTTTCCTATCATTTTACTAAAAATCCAGAATTAAATCTTATATTTGGCTCATTAAACCCACACTAAATTAAACATTCTCCAAAACACAATTACAGAATTTACATCAAAATGTACATTTATATTAAGTAAGCTTTACATGCAAACAACACAGCTCAAATGCTTCGTCTTGTTTAGTAGCAGTGTACTGCATAATCAAATTGCATTTTTCTGTGAGGAACCTGCAATATGTGTGACCTTTTATTTCCACTGCGTAGACATGAAATTTAACACAAAAATTTCATTGGAAAAGCTGAAAGGAAAACAGTACTTGGGAGATCTACACACACACAGACATTACTAAAATGCACCTTAGAGAAATATGATGTGAAGAAATAGATAGACTCAACCAGCTCATGACAGAGCATAAGGGCAGAATTATGTGAACGTGGTGAAAGGCCAGCAGCAACAAAATTTCTCACCAGCAGAACAACCATCATCAAAGATGATCTTGGCCCATCAGTCAGCCACAAAAACGTACCTTGTGCTGCGGGACGGATGCCTCGGTGAGATCGACATATGCGCCAGATATCACCACGCTCCCCGTCTCTTTCACCTTGGTCTGAAAGTGGATACGGTTCCCCTGTTGCCACATGTCAGTCTGTAGTGTCTGCCCAGGGATAACCGGCTTGCTGAACCGAGCCTGTAAACCAGTGACAGTCATCATTTTCTTCATACCCTCACACTCTGATGGCCTGTGTAGTGCAACGATCTAAACCATATTAATGGGGATATCAGGTTGCATCTCAGTCCAGTTTCTGACTATCCTTCTCAGGCTAATCAGAGTTCTCCTCAGTCCCTCCAAAAAACTTCCAGCATAGTAACATGAAAATTAATATTACTGCCCCTTTCCAAATTCATACCCATTCATTATCCTCTCATTCTATCTGATGCTATATAACCTCTGAAAATTAAACACATTCATGAAATAACATCATATTTAACAATCTCTCTGATGGAAAAAAGTACAAAGAACTTACAAAGCAACAAGATGATAAAATTAAAAAAAAGAGACTGAAATGGTAAAATGTTATGAACAGTCCTCCGGAATTACAACTTAGAAATATACTATCAAGCCACACCATTGCACCATGCTTCACATGAATATTTTTTTACTTACCATAGGCCTCCCTTAACGTATCCACTGTGAATGGGAGTCACGGTTATGAAGTATTCCAACAGGGATGCGAGAAAATAGGAAAGCATGTGGAAAGAATAAGAAAGTACAATGACTGACATCAACTGAACTGTACATCAGACACGGAAGAGGCAAGTGAAAAATGCTGTGAACACAAACAATCCATAGAACAACAGAAAGAGGGTGCTGGAATGTTATCATGAGAATGTGAAAATAGGAAAGCCCCAAAAAGAGATGTTTCTATTACACACCTTTATGGCTTTGAATTTGGTTGGATCATTATCCGCATACTGCTGTAGGACATGGCGGGCTGAGAAGCCCAGCGAACACAGACCGTGCAGGATGGGCCGATCAAATCCACCAAATGCAGCCACATTCGGGTCAATGTGAAGTGGGTTGCGGTCTCCAGACAGTCGGTAGAGTGCAGCCTGCAGGAAATAATGTTGAAGTGAAGAAACATTGACAATTAATTTGTAGGTGTGTTTATGATCTCTCTCCATACTAAATTCTACAGACTTAGCTGCAGTGTTTCATTAGTCATAATTTTCACACACAGCAATAAGTGCAGATTCAAAGCAGTCAGCATTTTCAGTCTACATCAAATAATCTTAAGGATGCACATTTTACAAAGCTCTATCACCACAAATATGTCAAGATCTTAATTAGATTGTGCTTCTTCTCCATATTTTACATGTTAGTACTACTGACAGAAGAAACTAAAAATACATACACAGAATAAGAAAAGTTACATTCACCCCCCCCACCCCCCTCAAAGAAAAATAACCAAAGAGCCTCACACGTAACACATGCTTCCCTCTATTCTGACCTGATCAAGAGACGTGTGTTGCTCAACAGACAAATCAGGAATCCGCTTTGGTGGTTCTGCTGTTGGCACATCATAGGGTGAAGTACGCTTGTCTGTAACACCCTTCATTCCAACAGCAAATGTTGTCAGCAGGGACTGTGCCACCTTCTCACCACTTTCATCAAATGTCTCCACTGCAATAATGACAACAGACAGCAACTGAATTTGTATCACCTTGAAGACTAGACTTTTAAACCACTTATATTCCCCCTAGCCTAGACAGATCAAAGAAAAAGAGACACGTTACAACTGCACGAACCAAGTTGACAGAAGTTACAAATGGAATGATCATACTGCACAATTTTATCTCACCTTCCACCAGCACAACAGTCCCGGATCCCTTGTCCAACATATCCACCACCTTGCAGTGCACCTCAAGAGTCCCTTCAACTGTTGATGGGACGCAGAACCTCCAAGTACTGCTCACCATGCAACATCTGGCAACATAGCAGCAACACGATCCTCCTCAGTCAACTCCAATTATGTACTCAATCGTTTCTCATTCCTTTGTGCCTCATCAGCAACCCTAAGGTTCATAATCCAATCAGTCTCTACGTCGAAACCACTGAACTATCTTTAAGTTAGCAGAACTTCTCGAATCCATTTAGTGGAAAGAAAGAAAGAAATACTTTATGATATATCTGCAAAAACAACTGAATACTGTCATTTGTTTACATGACCGAGTGGCATGCCAGTGGGAAGCATCTACACTCTGTGCAGCTCACTGAATCAGTGTGAATTCTATCCTCACTCTCTCTATGGTGCAGGATATTCTTTGAAAAACTGACTGTATACTTGGCTTCTCAAAAAATAGAACACTTTCTTTATAGAAGCCAAAGGTTCATCACTGAGTTCACAAAAGCCTGCCATAAGACTAACCTGAGCCAGCTGCATCCAGTTTGCTCCATAGATTCCTATCTCCCAAAGGTCCATCTTAACGCCATCCCACCTACGCCAATGTCTCACCCACAATCTCCTCCCTTCAGGCCTTCTAACCAATATCTTGTAAACACCCCACCCCTTAACAATGCGTTCCGCATGTCCCGCCCGTCTTATCCTCCTCGATTTAATCGCCCTAACAGTATCAAGTGAGGGGTACAGTCCGTGAAGCTCATAATGCAATTTTCTTCCTGCCTCTTAGGTCGAAATATCCTAAACACTCTGTTCTCAAAGACCCTCAATCTATGTTCCTCCCTCAAAGTGGGAGACCAAGTTTAACACCCATACAGCACAACTTTTGTATCTTTAGTTTTCTTGATGTGAGATGAGAGGACAAAACATTTTGGACTGAATGATAGCAAGCATTCCCCGAGTCCACACCACACTGCTCAATTACAACTTCACTAGCAAAGAATACGACCTGAATGATCCTCCGTTGCACTGAACAGAAAAACAACTCACTGCAGTATTATTTTTGCAGAAGCTGGATCTGCTTTCATTCCATGAGGACCAGCAGACTTTTAATTTCTTCCTCACTGCATGTACAGTGAACTAAACAAGTCAAGTGCAATGGAGACTGGCTATTATATTCGTAATAGACAAAGCACAGGCAGTAAAATGTGCCTTGCGTTAAGATATATGGACATGTTCAGCTGCGAAGGCAAGAAATGCACATACAGAGATGAAAACACAGCAAGAAGATTGTGAGGTGGCTCAGGGTTGCATCCGAAGGCAGGCTTCGAAATGACCGATGCTGAACCTTGCGGTTATCCTCAAAAGAGTCTGCTTATCAAGACATAACCTCACTTACCCTGGCAGGATTGAAATCCCTGCCACTGAACACCTCAGCAGTAACACTAGACTCCATCACGGCAGACAAGCCTTGCAACACGAGGAACGTCGGCAACGCAGAGAAGTCTGCGTGGCCTTCATACAGGAATCTCAGGTCACTTGGGTTGGTCACAGTGCTACCAACTGCAATAAAACAAACACATTACTTGTCTGTCACACTGTCACAAACACACGCACATAATGGCACATTACTCACCTCCCAGTGCATACAGGATCAGGTCACGAGGAGTGTATTGGAACTTTGTCACAACACTCTTCTGGAAAGGAAATCAGGACCTTAAACCATGTTCACAGAATAAGTGTCACCAAGAAGACAAAAGAAGTTCAAGTCTGCACAAAGATTAGCCACCATCAATACTTGGATGGCAGCACCAGCCATTGCCAAAACTAATGTACACCTCATTTAACAAAATACTGGACCTCCAGTGGCGTAAGCCACAACTGAAGTAACGTAAACCACGTACTACAATTATGGCGACGGGCTAAAATCCTGTACACAATAAACAAAATTAATTCTGCTCATTCATACGTCTTATACTACACTCCCTCTATACACCTCCACTGGATGGTGCTTAGACACAGGGGTAACTTGAATAATTACTATCTGAAAGCATATGCAAAAAACTACATCGAGTCATAACTCACGCCATCAGAAGAAAGCCCAGAGTTCGACTTCATCTGCTCCAGAACGGTCATCAGGGTACCAGATGCCTCCTGGATGGACTCCAATTTAACGGCAGCAGACATATCTGTCACCTTGCCCCAGTTCTCACGTACAGCCTCTGGCGTCACCAGCTCATTCATCTGTGCACGCAGCAGGCCGCCCGGTGAACGCACCAGATAACCTGAAGGTTGTCAGACAAGAACGCATCCTGATGGAAAGTTCTGCCGACACTCAGCACGGGAGGTAAACGGTTCTCTGCTTGTCTATCATTACTGCGCTTCATGGCTATTCCAAGCTGTCTCACTGAAATCAGGACCCTTGAAACATGAATCCGGTCATTCTACCGCTGTTGACACATCTACGGAAGTCCACATGCAGATTCTGCGACTTATCTACGATTGTGATTTGCAGTGAAAAAATCATTTCTGCATTTCACTGAAAGAGCAACAACAGACCCAACCTTCATGACCCTAATGAAATGCAGTCCTGTTTTGGACGGCATCACATGACTCAGAACCAGTGGTGTCGTTACAGGCATCGAGCATATTCCGAACAGGGGTGCCACTGACACTTACATTTTCCTGCCCAGCCAGCAGCAGACTCGATGATGGAGCCAGTCTCCTCACAGGATTCGTGACACAGCCACGCGACGACTGGCGCAATCAGCTCTGGGCGCAGCTGCGCAAAGAAATCTGTGCAACAAACAAGTGACTTATCAGTATCACATTAGTGTTTATAATCATGAGACAATATTAAAAACTGCTGATAACAGATCTCCAAAACATGAACTATTTATTACAACTGATAATATGACAAAAGGGTGAATATACTTCCAAAATGCACTGTTTGCATCATTTTGATGTTCATTTATTGTAAACAGAAGTGACACACTGTCAGGCTTTAGTATCAGCAGCACCCACCAGGTGGCAGGATGTCTTCAGTAAGCCGGGATGCCGCAGTTGGCACAATCACATTGCAGTGGATGTTGTCCTTCCTGCCCTCTATCGCTAACGTATTGTTCAGACCAACCAGCCCCATCTTGGCAGCACTGCAACCATAAAAAAAACATACATGGACTCCTCCCAAGAAATGCATAAAGCGGCCATCGCTCACACCAACTTTCTTATTTGAGAACAACTTTTCAGCCGCACAAATTACACAGTCCTGAAAGGAAGAGCGAACTGGAGAGGATGTAGAAGTGACCCTCGGTTATATAACACACTAACCCAGCATCTGTCTTGAGGAACTGTGGGGGAAAACAGTTTCTACCATTTCTGGCAACCAAAGACAAACTTTTATTTTTATAAATAACCAGAATGTTAAATCAATATTTCATAGGCGGGGGGAGGGGTGTATTGTAATTAATACTTTTAAATCCCAAAGATATTCAAAGCAGAACAGATTAATGTCCACGATATCACGCACACATTATACAAATGATCAATCCTATGAAAGATAAATATACTGAAGTGTCACTAACACCGACCTGTAGTTTGCCTGCCCAAAGTTCCCATATAGACCAGAATTGGAGGATGTCACAATGACACGTCCATACTTTTGTTTACGGAAGTGAGGCCACGCGGCTCGAGTTGCCTTGAAAGCACCTGTTAGGTGTACGTCCTGAATTAAGCCTGCAACAGTAACAAATGATCATTAAACCTCAACAGCACTAGTAACTAGACAAAAAAGCATGCAAAACCATCCCTGAACTCAAGAAATCTACCATAGTCCCTTTTCTTTTGGCCTCCTATACAATATCAACAACAGACAAAACAGCTCGGCATAGCAGACAGTATTTGTCAAGGTTTTCCTCAGCCTCTCTAGGCAAATGCCATGGACAGTCTCTTGAAACTGGTCAGAACCACAATGATAATAGACGCTTGTGAATTTTAACTCTTTCAGAATTAGTCTCTGCAGAAAAATGATATTCCAATTTCACTGAACTATCAGACTTTAAGGTAAAATGGCCCCTGGGACAGCTACATAATATCCAGTCATTGGCGCTCTTAGTTTTCTGACTGACTGACTGTAGCAGTCCAAATACACTGAAAGTACCCCACAATCTGATATTATGGCCAAGAATAAGATTTAATCTCAAACATACTCCAGTCTGCGTCACTAATCCTGGAGAATGACTTGTTCCGCAGGATGCCAGCATTGTTCACTACCACATCTACTCGTCCAAACTCTTCCAGAGCCGTCTGTATAATCTTCTCTCCATTCACCACAGAATCATAGTTGGCTACAGCCTTGCCACCTACCAGAAACAAAACAATCTACGATACAAATGCAATCCCGCGGTGCTGCGACTTCACCGTAAAACAGAAGTTGGAAAGGAAAGGGAATCAGATGGAGGTGGTAGAGGGGGACACAAGGAAGCAGTTTGTAAGAAGGAAGGAGAAAGAGAAGAGGTGAGAGGACAAACAAGAAACTTACATGCAAATGCAGTAGCAGCCAACAAGCATCATAATGCACTAAACCCACCTTTGTGCCGGATCTCTTCTACAACACTGTCTGCTGCACTGCTACTCTTCCCATCGCCATGGCGACCACCACCAAGGTCATTCACCACAACTGATGCTCCACGCTCCGCAAACAGCAGGGCATATGCTTTACCCAGGCCTGAAACATAAAGTCATGGCTGGTCAGAATTATGAGGAACTGGCACACAAGAAATGATAAGTGGGTGAAACGACACACAGAACTGTTCATTGCAAAAAGTTGTAAGCAAATGCCATGATTAATACGATTATGAGACAATGGAAACAGACAAATGATAAAAGAGAAGGGTATTAACTCACCTCTGCAGTGCACACATCACATGGCATGTGGAGTCTCATCATACTTTAATATTATCATGACAACTTTTATCCATGGAAATGGACACACACAAACTGGTACAATTAAAACTGGAAACATACTGTTGTAGCAGCCCACACCCTTCAATTTCATATTTTTGTCTTAACAAATGAGGGAAAGAACTATATTTTTTTTGTACAATATAGTCATTAATGAAGCTGAAACCGCGAAGACAAGAACGATAACCTAAAATAATTTCGACAAGAATTAAATATTTCCGAAAGAAAGTCTTGCATACTAAAAAAGCGATCAGGCACAAACATTATTTTCGTGTACGATAATCACCTGCACCAGCTCCTATAACTACAACCACTCGGCCATCGAATCGCAGATCTGTCATGCTTAATAGGGCCCTACAGAAGTCCGAACCTGAAACAAGACGAAGTTACGTGACCAAACACACGGATAAGGTAGTACAAGTGCAAGATTAACCAGTACTTCGTACCTTGTTTACTTTCGTGTGTATAACTGCGAAGTCATCGTCAAGAAATAATGTAACCGTTAAAATTATAATACAACGCACAAATTGCTAAATCTTACTACGTACGATAAATCCGCCGCTGTCTAGTCGTAGACTCCAAGACACAATCCACTACCACGAGATCATCACAGTTTGTGTGCTTGTGTTTTCAGACCTTCGCATCAGATACGGCCAGTCTGCTGTCTGACATAACTGCAAAACCTCTGTACAAGAGATATGTACTGTACTTCAAAACAGGTTACGAAAGTGATCGACGCAATTTCGCTAGTCATTCTTTCCCATATCGATATATTTAGATTAATGCAGTGCTACCAATAGTATCAGTAGATCTAGCCCCGCGCGAAAATGTTCGAAAGCAACAAATGGCATTTTACCTGTCTGAATGTAGAGTTCCCAAATTGAGATATTTCCTTGCCCTACTTTCACATTTTATACCTTGTATCATAATATCCCATAGAAACTGTACTTACTGTTTTTATCTTTCTTAACTCATGTCACAGTTTTCCTGCCTATGTTATTAATACAGAAAAGAAACAAGACTAACTCAAAAGCATGAAGTAACAAGGGGAATATGCTTACTGCCTTCATCACCAGAGAGATCGCCTAATAATGGTGTCAATTTATATTACACTACACTGCGCAATATCCCACAACGTTGTCATCTTCACACTCTTTTCCCATGAGCATCTGCTCTACACAAGGAAGTTAAATCAGCAACTAGGATGTGTCTTACTGAAGAACATTAGGAAAGAGCATGCAAATTGCAACAATGAAAATTTAATGTGATACTGAAAGCTGAATAAAGCTAAAGCAGTGTTAAATGTATTTTTTATAAATTACTATGATATTTTAATGTCCCCAGTCCAAGACTGTGGGATTTCATGTCAGTGACAACTTCAGATCAATTTATAAGATGTCACTAGCAAGATGGGATGTCTTAAAATTCAAGGTCGTGCAGACACATGTTCATGAATTTCTTATCTCATACCATCACACTGACAGTCCCGAGTTTCAGGCACACAAAGTTACAGCATAACAAAAGCATGCGAGTCACAGTAAGAATTGAGGTTCTCACAGTGGCGAGTACGAATATGACTCGTTTTCTGTGTTGTAATGCTACAACCCAGAAGGCAGCCATCTTCATGTGACTCACAATTTATTTAACGATGCTGTCACTAGCTGAGACTATATAATGTCGAGTGAGAGGATGATAGTAAACAGAGAATTGGAAAACATGTGGACAGAAGTGATCATGGCCTAATTTAAGGAACTATCCAAGCATTTTCTGGAGGGATTGAGGAAAACCACAACAAGCCTTCGTCACGATAGCCAGTCTGCAGGCCAAGATCTGAACCCAGGACCTGCCAAACATGTAGCAGGAGTACTAACCATTCAACTATGATGTTTTGTGTGATTCACAAGATACAAACAATTTTATTACACATAATCAACTGGTTACCGTAGTAAACCGACGTTTCGGGAACAAACTCTGTCCCCATCTTCAGGGTTTGTTCCCGAAACGTCGGTTTTACGTGGGCAAGGAACTGAGACAATTGTCTGGATGTCGGATCTCGCGTGGTGGCAGATTTTGAGCAACTTCAATTCTATCTCCGATAATGACAATGACTTCGTGGATTCAAACTTGTTACCCTAAAATATGAAGCCAGCGAATGTGAACATTTGCCAAGTGAACTCTGAAAACCAGAGATGAGCTAAATGTGGAGCGGAGAATTTCCCGAAGCGATGCCTACCGACGCCAGTTCGCGTTCAGTTTCATCAAAATCCGTTCAGCGCTGTTGAGGGCAGCAACCCGAAAGTTCGCTACGCGGGGCATTCTCCTCCTGAGCCAGCTTTATCCACACAACCTACTTCCCTCGCCGGCCCGCGGTAAATTCGAGTAAAGATTCCTGTTAGTCCCCGGGTCTGGATTAATCGAGCAGGGCGAGTTATTAAGCGAACGACCAACATTCCGTAATTCTTTGGCTGGCCCAGCCCTCGCACAACGCCGAAGGCCAGATCACAAATAGCGGTCAAGGTCAGGGAACCGTCTCCATGGAAACAACCGACAGTCGGAGAGACCCAGAAAAACGACTGGCGGCATTTCTCAGGAACTACAAGAAAGGAATTAGCACGTCTCTCGAGCAGCTGACAGTTGCCTACACTTCCACGAAGGATCATCACCGCATTCCCCAGAAGCTGAGGTCCGAACTCCATCCGAATTAAATTCAGACACTGTGTAAGTTCCACGTATTGAGATTAAGCAGATGTAACATGAGAGCGCCCTCACAGCTCGCAACTCTGCCTCCTGTGATAACAGTTTCCTTATGATGTCATCGCCTGTAACGAGATCACGTGTGAGGTCGCACTCATAAAGAGAATGACATCAGGCCACCTTCTTCGATATTATACATAAACTTCATGATCCCAGGGCGCGTGAACTTGATCTTGTCTTGAGACTGAATAAAACTCTTCATATTATTATCTACAAACTGACAACCTTCAGCTATTTCAATCTGCCCGCCAATCCTACGAAATACTACCAACGTCTGAGGAAGCCGATTACCAACTTTACCTCAGGCACTTCCAAGCGTTTTACAACTGCACGACGCACCTTCACATTCTCCCGCCCGCAGTTCACAATCTTCTGTTTCCCGTCTCCTCTCTAACAACGAATGTTTCCTACTGTTTTGTATGGGTGTGAAACCCGGTCTTTCACTTCAAGCGAAAACACAGACTCGGGGTGTCTGAGAAGAGAGCGCTGAGGGTAATATCTGGACCCGAGACGGATGAAGTGACAAGAGCGAGGAGGAAACTGCGTTATAAGGAGATAGGAATTTCGTTCAGAATTTGACTAGCCGACCGACCGAGGGCTGAAGATGGACTCTGCTCCATGCAGCTCGTTCTGGTCAGACTTTTACATCGCCAAGGATGCTGCAATCAATAGGCGTTCGGTGTAACCCAGTTATCGGCAACGTAGTCTGAAATCGGTTGTCAGCTTTACTGCGGGGCGTGGTGGCAACTTAACTTTCACAGAATACATTTTTATACGCCAAGGAACGGGGTCCTGCTCGATGCCTGACAGTCACGAAATTTGCAGGACTCATAAGTTCACTGTCGCTTTCATAAATGCCAGACTTAACCCTCTAAATCCCAAAGCTCGCCTAATTAGACAAAAGTGGTTAGTTGTTTGCGTTTTTATAATACAATATAACGTCTTCTAGACTTAAACACGTCATGCAATGAATGGATTATTACCAGGTTTTTGCGATCTACTTCCCTAGAAACTGCACCAGCGTCTGACATGAGATATTTTCTCAACTCTTCTCTTATCTCGCCTCCTGCTCGAGATAAGGAGTGCGTGTTTGGTGGCGTTGTTTCCACGTCATTACTGAAGTGATAGAAAGTTTTTCCAGATTTTTACTAGGAATCCATCGCATAACAGGCGACTAATATCAAATCATCACATGTCTCCGGCAAAATGTTTATGTGTGTATAAAACACTCAAAATACTTGGCAAATCAACCCAAATGCATTTTCCGATACCCTTCCGGCACGACAAAGGCGATAATTGAATGTCTGTTCAGTTACGTTATTCTTTGCAACTTCATCAGATACGCGTCGAGACCCGATGCTTCGCCTGAAAGTTAGAAATGGTTCCCGGAAGGCACTCAGGACCCGGAAGATTAAAGTTATTTCCAATAATCACCTTCTTTGCCATACGCACCGACGTCGACCGCAATAAACTTGTAATTAGCGTCCACGATGGCTAAAAGAACGATAGAAAAGAAAGCTTTGTAGTTGAAAGAGATTGGCTCCAACGGCGTTCGGAAAATTCCATTTTATCCAAAATTCGTTTGAAATGCGTTGAAACTCTCGTTGCGTAGGTTCAGGCATGAGTTGAGGTACCAACTTGTTTCTTAGACACCTAAGAACCTCTTTCACGATTGGTGAAATATGACGCGCTGATATACGGTAAGCAAACGATAGTGAAGCGTAACTTTCGCCAGTCGCCATAAATCTGAAGGGAAAAAATTGTCAATCACTCAATAAGTGATATCGTACACAAAGAACACGCACACGAAAATGGGCGTATTTTCTCATTTCATATGGAGACTGTAGAAAACGCTGGAAGTATATACGGGATTCATACAATCGATTTAAACGCAAAAGAAAAATGTCAACCGGATCAGCTGCACCACCGAAAAATTCTAAGTGGGATTTTTTCAAGAGACTCCAATTCTTAGAACCGGTTTCAACAGAAAGACCTACTGCATCTAATGTTGAGTCAGATTCAGCGGCAAACGCACAGTTTGAGACTCGGACTGAAAACAGCGAAGGTTGTCCAGATGAAGCATCGCAGTCCTCTGTACCACAGCCTCCACGACGAAAAAGACGCAACAACAATCATGATGATATTCTTGATAATCTCGTGCAACAGTTAAGTGCCAACACTGATACAGAAATTGAAGACGAAATTGCTTCATTTGGGAACCACGTAAAGGCTCCACGTTTGAAAATACAAGCTAACATTTTAAGTCACTATGAAGTGATTCAGATGGATATGCGAGGAGCAACATGGGATGTCCAACCCAAGTTCATCTGAGGTATTCTCCTATAAGAACTGCCTCGACCCCCGAACCAACCAACATCACAGAATGAAGACAATTGTCATTACATTTGTGACATAATTAGTAATAATACAATATAAGAAACTTAACCGTAACGTGAGCGACAGTTTTTGTTGTTTGTATGTTTTTCCTATTAAACTCAGTGCGTAACCAAACTGCTTTTGATTCAATCTGAAATAACTCCTGAAACTTTCTTTTTCTAATGATAAATGATTCTTTATTAACAGACAGAAAGACCCTTCTTCGCGTCTGGTTTTGAATATTGAACTCGTAGGTTTTCTTTCTTTCTTTCTTTCTTTCGCAACAAATAACACAGCAACACATCTTCTTCTTCTTCTTCGAGTAACCTTTTTAGAAGCATTTTTCTACTCATTTTTCACAGAATATGTGCACGCGTCTCAACAAAACAAACACTTTGCCGCATGTCTCGGTCGTCACCTCAAAAGTGAGTGGCGGGAAGCTGCGATGAGTCCGTCTCTATCGCGTGCAGCCAAATTGTACCTTAAGAAGACCCCATAAATATAACTGCAGGTGGTACATATAGTTACCACTGTGCTTCAAAGAGTTAAATGCATCTAAAAATATTTGAGACACAACCTGCAGTTTAACATTCCGTGATAAGAGAACTTTTCCATCACAGTGATCGTGTCGACAGCCATAAAATGCAGACGTCCTCTTCAGGAAATTCTACCACGAGCTCTCGTACCGGATCCTGCCTGAAGCAAGAAATCGCCGCGTGAACCAATTACTTAGGTCAAGGCCAGCGGAAATCAGGCAGAGCCGTGCGTGAGACGACGCAGCTGCGATAATGATAAAACCTCCTCGTGATTATCTTTTTACAATTCAACGGATTACACAGCGTCGAATGAGAGGAAGACAATGAATAATGAATTAGAAAGGATGTGGAAGGAAGCGGTCGTGGCCTAATTTACGGTACCATCCCGGAATTTGCCTGAAGGGGCTGAGATAGCCGGGCTCTGAGCCGAGATTTTAACCCGGGACCTGCCGAACACGAAGCAGGCCTTTAACAGAACCCCGAGGATCAACAGAATCCTCCGTCTGTCCTAGTGCCAAGCCACACGGATCCAGTCCACGTACCTCAATGGTATCCCCCATCTCTTTCTTGATCTTGCAAGTTGTCACTTTGCCAGAAACATCCTTGCTGTAAGTGAGATTTCAGCTTCTCACAGCGGCAAGTAATCTAGTAGAAACTGGCCGACGTTTCAGAGGTGCTTATTACCTACCATCATCAGGGCGATGATTGCCCAATGATGCAGGAAGTAAGCACCTCTGAAACGTCGGTCAGTTTCTAGCCATTTTTGTCAAGGTAGAACTGACCTTTGTCAAAGTTATTTCTACAGACGCTGACGAAAACTGTCGCTCTGCTGCTGTAGCCATGTCTTCCCGACTCAAGGGGTTGTTTTCGAGGGTCGCGATGTGTCGACTTAGGGCGTCTACATGCTGGATAGACTATCCTGGGTGGAAATCGAACTCCGCTAATCTGAGAGACCATCTCATTAACCGGGAGTTGGTGTCTGAGAATTTCTTTACATAAACCCAAAGACTACAATCACGCAACAATTTTTACCCACTTCTGTCTTCTTTTTTCTCTCTCTCTCTGCGAACTTGGCCACAACGAATTCTAGTAACGAACCCAATAAACTACGTATTCAGCGGGAGAAGGGCATCGGAATAACAGGTCGATCCAGAATCCTAATCTACCACACGCTTCGTAGCCGAATGGGTTACGTAGGAGGACGACGTCGGCAGTTCGAGACCCAGCGGATTCTTACGGTAGTATTAAGTTCTAGAAATAAAAGGAGGGCAGAAACGGGTTTGGTTTTGTATGCTTTACCTTCCCGATTTCTGCCCGTTCTAAATGGCGTGAAAGTCGAAAGCAACTAAAAATTCTTGAAATATTCCGAAAAAAATTTGAAGTAGACATTGCTGCAGAGCTCGACCGTCCATGTACGACGCACCGTTGGACTTGCCTTAAAAATAAATAAACATCACGTACAAGCAGCTTAAAGTGTCTCGTTTGTGTGCGGTGTGCGGTAGTTGGCTGCCTGTTTTCTGAGTCAAAGTCACACGGTGCGTGATACTGGCTGGTCACGTTCTGAGGCTAACTTCTTCGGTGCGTGCTACTTTCCGCGTTCCCTGACAGCACAAGTCCCTCGGCGATACCGACTACATAAGAATAAAATTAAGAATATATATACGCATGTGTATATAAATATGCATATATATATATATATATATTTGAGAGAATAAGAAATTTTGGTAGAATCAAAAAAGAGTAAAAACATAATATAATAAGAAATCACACAAAGTACGTCGCCGTGGCTTCTGTGTGTGCGCGCGAGTGCGGTGCATGCTACTTGGTCGGTCGCGTTCTGAGGCAAAGTCAGACGGCGCCGATATCGACTTGGTAAGAATAAAAAATAACAATATATATATATATATATATATAAGTGTTAGTGCGCTGTCACGGGGAGGCTGCCCGTGCCTCTGGCGGCAGATTGCTAGAGGACAACTGCGTCTCTATCTCAACCTCACCCTCCCCTTCCAACTCACGTGACATGTGACGGACGACCTTGAGATCATCACAAGGAAACTCAGACAATGATTACGAGAGAAATGCATCTGGGGCAATGACAGAACATCATTTAGAAGTGGTGGAATGATGACTGTAGGTGCTAAGGAGCTAGTTATTATGAGAAACTGGCAGGGTGCTGGGGCCACCAACCTGGTCGCAAATACTTTGAGTGGACGTGGGGATTCCCCACTAAGTAAAGGAGAGCCCACCTAAATGTTTTACCTTGAGGAAACATCTCTCCATGACACCAGCAGCAGCAATCTCAATGTAACAAGTAGAAACAACAAAATAAAGAGAGCAATTCTACAAAAAAATTTCTTTTGTATCTGACATTACGTCATTAAACAGTTTTACGAGATGAGTTTTAGTGCACGCTGATTACTGAATTGCCAGCAATTTCTGATTGAGGTCACAATGTTTATTAAGATCCCGGGACCCCTTCAACATGATGATCATATGCTGATTGAATACCCAATAACAAGATCAATAAAACGTGCAACAAACAAAGCTACGTTCTACCTCCAAGAATCATACGCAAAGGAAACTTCACTCACAGACGGCTCGAACATCTAATATTTTAACAAACATCTGGCAAAAGAGCTGTACCACTTAAAGTCCTCTCCCTTCCATTTCAGCACGGATTCTTACAGTAGTAAGAAGGTCTAGAAATAAAAGGAGGGGAGACACGGGTTTCGTATTGTATGCATTTCCTTCCTGATTTCTGCGCTCTAAAAAATAACTGAGGGTTTTCGTGGGTGCGATATGGGAGCCCAAAATGAGAGGAAGGAGGGGTTATGTAAAAATATATTTATGAGGGAGCAGCCAAGGTGGTCAACGAACACCAAACAGACATCATATATCATTTCATTTCCAGGTCAACAATCTTTAACCAAACTAAATGGTCAATAACTTCTGCCTGTCTCTCTCTCTCTCACACACACACAAAAACACAATCTCTACATTCTACACCGAAATCTCTGATATTTTAAAACCCCAAAAGTACAAGTATATATACACACATATTTTCTGTAACTGTGTCTGCGAAATGTGATAAAAATTATATTGAGTGTAGATTATATTAATGGACGATGAAAGAGAATTTGTTTTCACTTTTAATATTTCAAATTGCAGGGACAAGGCGGCAGACATGAATGTTTGTAGATCCGGGATGTCGACTTGTGTCATCGAGAACCTACCGAATGCAAGCGATTACGCCTACAAATACAGAGAGAAATTAATGGAGGAGAAACGTAAAAAAATGTTGAAGGAGAAACGTAACACTCCTTCTGTTGATGTAGCGACGGGTTTGAACCTGGTGTGGTTACATCGTTTCTTACTTTGGTGCGTGGAAAGAGTTCAAGGTTTTCTCTGGATATCTTGACATAGATTCAGTCGGTGGGCGAGGATCTCCGACTCTCATTGAATACACGGATAGGCCTTAATTGGAGCGGCGCTCGCGGGAGGGCAGCGAAGTCACTGAGCTGGTGCAATTCTTCACGACACAGTTGTTGTTGTTGTTGAAAATAATGTAGAAAACTAGGAATTGGTGTAGTAGCTACAAAAACATAAAATAAAGAGAAATTTTGTTTGCAGCAAAGAAGGAAAAATTATTTCTTCTCGTTATTTTCTGCTCAAGAAGTTTTATTGAAATTAATTATTTTAAAAACGTTTAATTTTATCTAAAAAATTACCATTCATCAACACACAGCAGTTTCTCTTTACGTCTTGTATTAAATGAATCCACTTGTGGCGACATGTTTCGAGTTACGAAACCGTCATGATTAAATGTTCTTGCTTCATGAACATCGTTTACAAAAACGTCATTATGAAGGCAACAGACTGTGAATTTTGTATCGATTTCTGATCTACGTGTCTTATTTAAAAAATTGCAAAATTAAATTTGGCCGAGTTGTGCCATGTGCCTGAGGAAGAACCAACTGTAATCGTCTAGCCATGAGGTCGAGCTCGGACTATGACCGCCCATCAAGGACGAAGCAATGTCAGCTGTCCTTTCGAAAAATCCACATCCAGGAAGTTCGAAACTTCTTTCAACTGGCCATTGCAGTATTTCGCCCCTGGGAGGTCCGACCCCTATTAATTGGGTTAATGCAAAAGTAGGCATAAGTGACCTAGCGTCTCCACGCGATGTAAACTGTAACAGTTGGCCTCGGGTATCGAACCGACCAATCAGAGACTTGAATTTAAAATATTCCACCAATCACAAATCTAAGCGGGAAGTCCAACCAATGATGTTACAAAATCTCAGATTTCGGAATGAGTGGGGGAAATTAATATATTTGAAACGCAGACTTCTTTTGAGAGGAGTCGGCAGTTGTTGCAAGTTGAAACGGTGTCACGGACTCATCGGTGAATTACATTAACTTAACATGATGATGGAAACAGAGTTAGTCTCCGAAACATTTGTCTTTGACGCTGCTAGTCGCCTACTCTACATGGCGCAAAAACCAGGAACACGGCCGTGGACCTTTTAGTGGTCAGAGTCTGAACCCAATGCAAGGAATAAAAGGTCATTCCTACTGACCTGTTCTATGTGAACCGTGGACCACATGACAACGGTTTATGAAGATGGCCGACAGTCATTGAAGTCCTCTTGCAAAATGCACGAGATGGTGTAAAGGATTTGAAAGTAGTGTGGAAATATTTTCGCGTGTGAGAAACTCGTCCTTTTAATCCTCTGACGGTAGACGCGGAATGAGCTCGTCGCAAAATGCGCAGCTGCAAGGCGAAAATGTCGTCAGCGGGATTCGAACCAGTGATCTCAGTGTCTGATGACCGTTCTACACCGCAAATATGAGCGTTGGCTTCATAAATCTTGTTACAAACAAACACAAAAAATCAAATGTTACAACTTCGTTTATAAATAAATCTTAAATGTAGTGACGAGTATACTCGTCAACATTTAAATTTTAAATCCAACGTTTACAGCGTCGTTCTGCTCGCATGACAACGGCGATACTTCGGAAAAGAAATTTCTGCTACAGGAGGTAAAATAAAAGAGATGATTTGCCCAAGGGCTCTGTCTCCATTCTTCCCCTCCTTCCAGTCCTTGGCTCTAATAACGCGGGTTGGGGTGGAGGCGTGGGGGGTTGTACCGATATATTGCGACTCCTCGGTGTGGGTTGCGATTGGGAGGTTTCGGTTGTCGAATGCCAGAACGCAGATCCGTGGAAAAGACAAACATCGAACGAGAGGTAACATCACAATTATTATTGTGTTCCCTCTTGTTTCAGATCCATGTTTCTTCTCCGTACATTTTATTCGTTCGCCGTTGTCTGTCTCTGTTTTCCAATGAAACGATTCGAATTCAAAAGAAAAGTTACTTTATTAGAAAAGGCATCGCGTTCGCCCCACATTTCTGACTACGGTTTACGCCGAGCTCATAAGGAAGTCGGCGTCCGCTGAATTTCCAAGATGATATACAAAGTATATAAGTAACGCCTCCGTCAATCCGGATTGGGGCCTCTGAAATGGCACGACGTTTCTTTCAGGCTACTAGCTACGAACTGGGCGTTCGGGCTTCAATTCTTGGCAGGACGGGGGTTTCCTTCCCTTTTCCACAATGTCTGGGGACAACCTAGAATCTAGGTGAAGTTATTAAACGTCCATTAACCTAATTAATCAATCAGAGATTGTAAGAAAAATAGATTCTACAGCATCTTCTATGTCACTTTAAATTTACCCTGAAACATAAGAGTAAGTTGAAGGATAATATTAAAATGGATTGTAATGAAGTTAAATGTTAGAGAGTGGGTTGAATTTGAATAAGGATAATCTTGTGAACACGGTGATGAACCTTTGGATTCAATGAATTTCTTGAGTGATTCCGATGAAGGACTCTGATCCATGCAAAACAGAAATTAAAAAGTAGGAAGAAGAAATAGACAGCTTATAGCCCTTTTAGTGCGAAAGAATTTCGTATGTAATCGCAATAAACCTTCGTTAGGCTCCGTCTTTTGTTTAGATAGTTCTAGAAGATTTCCGGTTAAGTGAAGAATGTGCAGTAGAAGCCTATACTGACGATGGTTTTGAAGTGGCAGGCTCTAAGCCTCTTTCACAGTTAAAATTTCTCTCCAAATGACCAATATTCATGGGCCATTGACTGGTAATCATTATATCATATATTAATTATGAACCGAAAAGTTGAGACATTATAAAATGGCATCGTTAATGAATATTAACTTAAAATTCAAAGGAAGGCGACTGTCTTTTGGATATTTGGTCACGCAGTCTGGCATTAATTTATTTCTTTATTTACTGAGACGAGACAACAGATTTCCCGCGAATAAACTTTGTGTTGTTGGACCAAAAATGACCATTTGCTAATTACATGCCATAGTGAATTATGTTTATAGTTAAACACGTGCAAATCAATATACGTCATCATTACATGCGCCGTACGAACAGGAAGTGGAAGTGTTGACACGCGCGCTATCTGTGTCTGCGAGCTGAAACTAGCTGCGTGCACGGTCTACATCAACACTCTCCTGCCATCTGTCGGACGAGGAACTTCGGGACGTTATTGATTTTTCTGCGCTTGAGGAAGGAAAGACTTTGTCCTTGGTTTGCAGCGCCGATCAGTGGTCAATCCAGAACGAAAGAAATTTCGTTCTTACCGCCGTGAGAACTTTAGATTCTGCTGGTATCCTCGAAGAAATGAAACTGTTCTGTCTTGTAACACAATGGACTCGGGCCGGAATAAATGATGTGTTATGTTAACCACGTCCTGGTTAGTGGCGCATTCTGGTGAGGTATTGTCGAGGTACCAGGCAGTTAGAAGGCGTAGCCTTCGTTCAGGCCCGGCTTATCATCTGTTAAGCTGATTCTGTATTCGATTTTATCTCCTAAAGATACTTCGAATTCCCCGTTTGATTAGAGCTGTCTCATTTTTCCATTACTCCGTATGTGCCTTAACTTAAATCAAGTTCCTAGTTTTGTGTATTTTGTGGTAATATTTTGTGCTTATTCATTAAAATACCTAAAAGTACCTTACAAAATACCGCGAATAAATAAATACATCTGTTAGCTGAAAGCATGGCATTTGAAGAGGTTGTGTAACCGTTCGCTTTCTTCTTTGCTTTGTTGCCAAGGTGGGTTTGGGTTCGATGAAGGGATTTATGGGACTCTTTTGCTGGGTTTACGGGGTTTAATTAAAGATCCCTCAGCTGAGGCTTTAGTTATTTATTTTCAGGTGAAAAACAAGTTGACAAACAAGTTACAGAAAAAGACTCCGGACACCTGCAATTTCCCACGATGAGGCGCAGGGGAGGACGGGGAGGGGACCTTGAGACACGATACAAGTGCAGCTGAAAACAAGGGATCCGGACATAAAGGCTAAAGCGATCTAATCAGCGCTGTACGTGGCAACGCTCAGCTACTTAACAAGTGCGTAGAAAAAAACTCACGAACTACGACTCGTAATTAAAGGACTGTGCAATCTGTAACGATCTGCTATGCATATTATTCCTGACTCAGGGCGAAAGATTTGACCTCGGCAGTTCTGACCTCTCTAAAAGTCTGAGGGTTGTAAATCTGCGGCTTCAAACCGACGTAGTATATCTGGTCGCTGCTTGATGCCTCCATCGTCAGGGCGATAAGACGACGTGATGATGGAGGCAGGAGGGACCTCCTACCAGACTTCGCGGCGCTACAACGCAGAAGACGGGCGTCTTCGTACTCCCCGCCGTGAGAACGTATTCTAGCTGAGAAAACATTTTCCTTATGCTCTGCGCGCACTACCAAGGTCAAAGCTTTTCTCCTTTTCTCGTAACTGGCGACAAATCTCCCACAACATTTTCCGATTTAACGGGCTGTTCTCCATTTAGGTTTTTCCGGTCACGGAACACTACGTCTGTGTGTACGTGCTCCATCACGCTCTAAAGTTATTTAATTATTTGACTGTACTTTGTAGAAGCTTCATTAAGTTACATCGCAGTAAATTTTACACGTTATTATTTTGAATATTCGTGTAGCATTGAAGTAACGAAGACGACAGTGTATAATTATTATGATACTTTGACATTCGGTCACAAATTGTCCGGATTTTTTATAAGCATACATTTATTTTAATTCGTACTATCAATTGCCCTGTTTTACATCGAATATAATAAAAGTGACATAGAAGTCTATTAACGCGAATACACGTCCACCAACACAACACGAGCAAGTCTTTCGCGGATGAATCTTAACTTTAATTACTGCACAAAAACACGCAGTACGCCTCTGACCTTGAAATTGAGACCAACCGTAAATGTACAGAGGTTAGGAAAATGGCAAAATCAAACACGGAAAAAGTTAATTTTGTTCTTAAACGAATTGAAAAGGGAAGTCATCAAGACGCCGCCTGAGATATTTACTGTAACTAAAATGCATTCGTAATTACCGTGGCACAAAGCACGAAACTTTCTCTGAACTCTTTCGAATTTGGATGATTCAGTTGTCGTAATGGAGTTCCAATTTCGACCGCACAAAACAGAAACAAACTCTCAGAGACAGAGACGAAACAGACGCCACGAGGAATTGAGAAAGAAGAGGCAATGAAATGTATCAAAGGCGACATTTTAAGCCCCTGAAAATATGACGTCAGGTGGACTTAAAACACAGCTCTCAGTCCAGAATCTTTGATACTATTTTACAATTCATAATTTCCGTTAATACTAACAATTTATCTCGTAAATAATGACAGAAGTTTTAGCAACATCAATTTCAAAACAACATTTTTACACAGAATCAAATACGATGTACTAAGTACTAAGATTTGTGTTCATCCATCGCTCAGCGTTTCAGGAGCTCGCTTTGTTTCTAGGATATTGAACGACAGAGAAACAGCTGTACTGAATACATTGCACCACCATTAGAACATACGAGAATTATGTTTAAAAACACACGAAGGTTTGCTCCTAATATAATAGTCAATGCTCATCATAATTTGCTATGCGAGTGCGACGTAGGAGACCTTGGTAGCACGAGATGAAAACGAGGTGATGGTGGCGCCTCTTGTGGAACTGGGAGGAGTCTGGAGTAAGGCGCTCGGTTTTATTTACGTGTTTTTGGTAGTCGCCGTGAAGGTATTTTTACATTTAATTTACTCTAAAGAGAAATATTATAAATTGCGTAATTTTAATGTGATTTGTATTGATTCTGCTGGAATAAACTGTGTTAACTGGACAAAGTTAAAATTAACATCTTACTGGACGGTAAAGAGGCTAATTGCACTTTCGAAACAAATATATTTTTGTTGAAAAAACAACATTTCAGACGCTGGCTCTGCTTACATTATCCTGTAACACTAGAAAAACTAATTCAATCCCCAGGAAATATCCAAAAACATGCATCAAGTTAACAACAAAACTTCGTGATGATGAATTGTTGAAGGCGTAGCCCCTCTGCTCTGTGTTCTGGACGTCCTGTGCTCAAGAATTGGACTGCGGATGAGCTGTCCTGGTTTTTGTTAGTTGTTCCAAGTACCTGCAGGCGCAGTACCTTCCGATAAATCACAGATTTACGTACATCATTTTCACAGAGTGTCAAAATTCAACTTGAGCTAGGGATGACACGAGTTACCTGAAACCTTTTGATGAACATTAAGCCCTCCATTCCACAATTCTTATACGTGACGTTAAGGCAAATGTTAAAATTATTCTTGTGATAAAAGTCGAGTTAATTGACTCATGTATAGTTAGAGAAATTCTTATAAGAATGACTATTTCAGACATTAAATTTCAGAAACTGGATCCAGGCACTGCTATTACTACAGACACGTGAATAATTTCGGAAAGATTCAGAAAATCTCTTCGGTTAACATTCAACACATGACATCGCTAACATGAAAATAAATTTAAGGTTGCTAGGTTACAGGTTCAGACTGAAATGGCAGGATTTGTAAGAGGGAACTTCTTGAAAAGCTAAAAACTGAATGCATTTGAAGCTGTGAACGAGGGTTTGGTGACCAGGAAATTATTTAAAATTATCAGGTTCATCCTGTTTGGCCAAGGAACGATGCATCCCCATAATTTCTAAATTACCAGATTCACGAATACAACTCTGTGGTCACACAACAGAGGTTTAACAGAAGTTTGTATCATCACACTTCCGTTGCTTGGCCAAAATATCAAAACGTTCTTTCATCATTCCGAGCATTTTTGGTCACCCTGTCAAATTTTTCAATTCTGTACATTCATGAAAGCAAATAATTGACACTTTTATAAGTGCCACAGAGTGTCACAATTAAGAAACCAAAACAATCCCCCTCGTCTGTGTTTTTTAAAGACCACCCATTAGTCTCATCGTATCCGTCCGCGAGTAATTGTCCAAATTACCCGAACCATGTTAATCAAAATCGATGAATCACAACTTCGTAAAATACTGCCCGGACATTTCCATTATAATTTCCACGTCACTTATGTGCATAAGTCGACTCTCCTATTCAAATCCTCACAACCTGGAGAAAATAAGACAGACGAACACGTGTCAATAGGCGACGCGAAATAACATTGAAACGTTTAAAGGACAATTAACTTGGGCAAATCACGAATCATAACCGCACACAGACGAAACAGTGTGACCAAAATGGACGGATTTCCGTCAAAGTAAAACCTAAAACCAATTTCGGGCGTGCATCGTTCTTTGTTTCACCCGCTCGCCACGTTGAGGCACAGGAAATGAGCGGGACCTGTAACAAACAAACAAACAAACAAAACGACTTCTGTAAGAACGGCTCAACAATCATACATTGGAAGTAAGAACACGAACTCAGAAAACTTACCTGTGCTGTTCGTTGACTCCGTGACTCATCTCTTCTGCTGTGCGCATGCGCAGAGTTCAGTAGCCATTTATGATTGCTCATTGCAGTTGTCCGTTTTGACAAGCGCAACTTCGAAGCGACACGACTGCAGGCCATCCACTTCGGCGAACGAAAACGCACACTAAAATTTATCGAGCTTTTACGACGTCGCAATAAGATCGGAAATGAAACGAGAACACGAAATTCAGATTTGTCGCGCTGGAATGACGGTTCACTGAATCGAAGAACGAAACGTCGGAAACGAGGACCAAACAACGTCGAACCTCTCACCCACCTTTATTCTGTCACTTACCTTTACGCCCGTGCAAGGAGTTCGCCTTCCTGAAAAAAATAACAGCGACACGGATTCGCGGCCCGGAACAACACACGAAACTCCTAATTTGTTCAAACCAAAGCGCGTTATTACGTCGGCGAAGTTTTCGTCGTGCAAAATCCTAACTCCGGCGCCAATTCCGCGATTCTCGCGGACAAACGAAACGCAAAATGTTCGTGTAACTGATCTGCGTTCGATAACGCTGAATTACGCTTTCTTAAGAAAAAACACAATCGATGTCTTTCTCTAACGTCGAATAACCTGTAATTCAGTTCACAGAATAAAACACACAACAAAACATAATATTTCTCTTCAGAATTCCTGACAATAAATAACCTTACAGATTCAGACAAATCTTTCAGCACTGAAGCGAAAGACTGAAGAACCAAAATACGTATTTTGGCTTTACTGAATCTTTTTCCTTGCAATGCGATTTGTTCACAGGAAGAGAATGCAAAAGTTCTTTTTGTCTGTCTCTCCTTCTCGCATTGATTTCATTGGTCGTGCCGACCGAACCTGTCAAGTTGTGCACCCTGTGATAAAAAAAAACACACAGAAATATCAAACCCTCCTAACTGAACGTCCATTGCCATGGACACAAAAGCTAAGTGCACGCGACCTAACTTGGGCACCTATCGGGGAGGGCAGGGAGGACACTTACAAACTATAAAAAAAGTATAAAGTGCACAGGGTTGCCAACTTGACCTTAACCTAACATGCCCTCAGTCGTGGCGGGCGCCGCGTCAAATACAAGTTGCCTGGCACGGACCGACGTGGTTATCGTTGGCAACCTGGGGCCTGGCTGCTCTGATAAGACCGTGCCTATGCTATGGCGTACAAGATCTGCCGCGAGCACCCAGCCCATCCTCCAGCGGATGGGTCCTCGTCCACTAGGGGTTCGGCCGACACTGGTTTTTTCTCTTAACTTTACTGTTTGCGCGTTGCTCCTCTTGCCATGGTCCCTGGTTCGAAGTCTCTCGCTGGCACAACACAACACAACACAACACAACCACAAATACTCAGAGGGCCGCTTCACTCACACACAGACTTTACACTCTTTCGAAACTCTGAGCCAATCTTTACTGAACACTAAACACTTCGAAATCCCTGACGAGCAAATATTCTCTTATATTTCCTGGTTTATCGAAAATCTTACCGCAATGACCAGAGCCTGCCTGCCTGTAATACACCGCGCGATATAACTACGAAATTTCGACATGTCTGTTAGTTCGCGATGAATGCGTGCGCCATCGAATTCGGCAAGTTATATGATCGTGTAACATGGCCTTTTAGTGTGAGAACATCACAGCCATAAACAAATCAATATGGTTACGATTGGCTGGGCATTTAGACAGCATACATAACACGTTGCGTATAAAATATAAGCTGTGGGGGGGGGGAGGCTCTTCAATGGACAGACAACCAATTTTAAAAAGATTTGTTGCTGATGTCTGCAAATCTCAATTTAACAATAACAAAACAGTTTTGGTTTTCCGTGCTCCGTCCACCACTGGTTGCATTCATAAGCTCCTCTGATCAAAAACCTCCTCTTTGCTTGGTTTCGTGATTTTATTCAGTTTCACATAGCGAAGACGGCCGTCCGATGTTTGGTCAAAATGAATTATTTAAAGTTTTGATTCCGGGTCCATGGAATCATCTTTTCTAGCACAGAACAAATTAGAAAACTAAGGCAACGCCTACATAAGTTCATACTCTACAATAACTGAAATTATTCTCGACTCGAAGCATGATGATATAACAACGATGTATCAGTTGAAGGAGTTTCATTTATTTTATTCTTTCCTGTGATTACATCAAGAAGGCCACGCCCAAGGAATTTGAAACCTAGCAAAAAACTTTGACACGGAAACACGTGACACGAGCTAAGGGGCCTCGGAGTGGAGGAGAATATTATTAAAACGGAGTTAAGATCCGAATTTAAGTTAAATGGTTCGGACTAGGAGTAGAATTTCGGTTTTTCTGGTGACGAGAATTAACTTCCGTGTTCTTTTGTGGCAGTGAATTTCCAGAGAACGTTGTAATGTATGAAGACGTGGAAGAGAATCGAGAAGTTGGAACAGGGACAGAGAGCCTCAGCGTCGAGATGTAAATTAATTAAGAGCTCTTATTGATATGTCAGGATAACATAACACCTGATATGGAAGCTGTGTTCAACATTTGCAAACTTCACTGTGGTAATCCTGACCGAAACTTCAGAACAAAACACATTAAATAGAAGGTTCTGTCCAACTACCCATCACAAGTAACATATTTAGCGACATTTTTAATATTATCATACTACTCTTTATAATATTCCTTGAATTTGTGAGTGGGGACGCCTTTGGTCCCATTTATTTACTGCCGTGATTTCGACTGAAGTTCATTCTTAAGCTCTTTCACGAAACGAAATTTAAAATTTGTCTACATTCAAAGAAGCAACGGATGGCAGGGGCACACGTGAACGTACAAATCATGAAAAGTTAGTGTTCGCCGGCCATGCACACAGAAGGAAAGAATTATTAGGTTTATTAGTGAGTTAGTCATGCAGAAAGAATGATAATTTGTACGATTCGTGTGTGGAGTCTGCCATCAAATAACTTTATATCAATGTTTAATTTACGTGACGTCAGCGGATTTGACAGTTACTGCTCTTACTCAGTCACAATCCAAGAACCTTGGCTATAATGGGGAATAATTTGTTGGTGCAGGCGAACATGTTTCAAGTTTTGTACAAATTCTGAACACAATGAACCGAACTTTTTAAACGCACTGCAGTTTAGACTTCGTAGCCTAAGTAGAACAAACGACGGGAGTTTACGAGGAGATGAAAAGTGTTCATGGTTTCCTATCCTGGAAGATGAAATAGTGGAAGAATTCCTGACTCTATGGATAATGGGAATATTTTACGCGAGAGTACAGGAAAAGCTGCAAAGATGTAACAAATCATTTAACGTGTCGACGTAAAGATAAAATGTAACGTAGTTTGAAGGGGTGGAATGGTGCAGACATCCTAAGAAATGAATTTCACATTTCTCAAGTGTAATTAACTTTTTCATTTAATCACAGGAAGACAATTGTCCGTCATTCTATTGCACGAATCCCAAATCCCAGGATCAGCAAAAGAATTGCCCACGACTTAACTTTGGTACATTAGTGCTCACATCATTTTGCAGCTTCGAAAATAAAGTATAATATAAGACACAGTGACTAGTTATGCGCTGAGAAACTGGATAAAAACACGAAACCTTCTGTACCAGCTCGGGAATCTATCCGAGAGCCTTCCGGATGCAACAAGCAGTGAGCCGAGCGAGGTCATTTTACGGTAATGTCACATGTAAATAGCTGATTATAAATATGAAAACAAAACTATTTAATATTAGCAATGACATCTGAGTGCATCGTAACCCTATTTGACTGAAATGTACTCATCAATTTATATGAAACCGAACTGACATAATATTATCACAATAATTATTTAAGTATCTCCTCAAGTGCATTTAAAATTATTTTCATGAAACTACGACAATAACTTTACAATGGGACCACTGAATTTTTAGACTAAATCATAAGAATGACAATCAACAATTAATGTCCTACAGTAATTTGATTCCCAAACGTTCGCCAGAATTTTGAAGAGAAACTTCTAGAAACTTTGCAAAACTCATTCATTATTAATATGTAATATAATTCAGATCAGCTTGAATATTCATGTCGGAAAAATCAAAATGTCTACCACTTTTGCAACTAATTAATTATTCATATTAATGTGTACTCGGTACAGTTCCTATAGGCTACGCGGATTACAAAGCCACTGGTCAGCAGTAATTTTGTGTACGTGCTCAAAAGTCGGCAAACAAATTTAATATTTTGGAAAAGTTCTTCATTTCTGAATGACTTGAATATTTAATATTTCTACATCGCAAAAAGACGCCATAATGGCTACCAACTTCGCACGTAATTTTCCATGTTGGAATGAATATCGTGAATAATGATTTTGCAATTGTTGACCGAGCAACGTGAAATCAAAGTCGAAGTTATTTCAAATCACGAAACTGTTACGACGTTTTTAGTGAACACTTCTTCATTGTTTCACACGACCTGATTTGCACACACCACGAACTACTTTTTATCCAACTATACAAAGAAAAGTGAAGTAGCTTTTGGACGTTTCCGAGAACATTTAATTTGTCTCTATTAATACGAAATCACAATTAATTTCACGTAAACTATTTAATACAACTTATGAACACTAGTTGCTTATTCTACAATACCAGATTCGTACGATGTAGGCCAAGATAGACTGCAGGCAGGCTCACGTCTCACCCTTACGAAGGCTAATGGCTCTCTGATGCTACGCGATTAAAAAAATGAAGAGCGATTTCGCCCGTAAGATGTCACCCCACCTGACATCCTGTGACGGTTCAAGCTAAATCTAACAAACGGACGGCATTTAATGATCAAAATAATAAGTGCAGACGTCACTAAATATATTTAGTACGCCTATTATTTGGGTTTTAAAGTTCGACACACATAAAATTATATAAATTTTAACCTGGGGTAAGTGACGTTAGAGACCAGACAAGCAAATGGCGCGCCGCGGTTCCCACGCTATGTCACTCTGTATCCCTCCGCTGTTACTAGCCAAGTACCCAATGTTTCAAGCTTTTCAACACAAAGCATTCGCCCAAAACGCAAAATGTAGGCGTTTGTGACACTGCATAAATGCCACTGACCAAGTTTCGCGTCGTAAATAATCCAAACACAAGAGAATTATTGAACATACATTAACTTGGAAACATCCAAGTTTCCCAATTAAAATCTGAGGGCCCACAAAATTGAGCCATCGTAGGTTTAGCTTCATGAAAATCTGTAGCCATTATTCAGTCTTTGTATAAATGTATTCAAATACATTAGGACTGTTCTCGTCACGTTATGAGCTCTAGATTTGACTGCGAAACAAACTATAGAACAGAATGCTTCTTGACAATGTAATAGTCGCTGGGCTGTTCAAGAAATCTGACTTCTGGAAAAGTATTCTTGACTTCCGTGGTTTGCCCTATTAGATCACAGCGCATGGAGCATTATATTTGTTATTGACGCTGAGAACCAAGCAACGAACAGGCATCGACGCGCGGCTTGGGAACTGGGCGCTGTGGAATGGGGTTCGTACTCGGCAGGTTACTGGTTTGAATCCAAGCCTGTATGCTCTGCTGTTGTACTTAGTTACTGTGTTTTATGCGGAAACTCTGGATAATAAAGACAGGTGGATGGACTTTCGGACAGGTAGATAGATAGAGATCTGCTCTGCCATAATCTTAAGCTCAGAGGGGGTTCGAAACATTTATTACATGAATAACCATCCCCTCATACATAAAAAGTAAAGATCGAAAGAGGTGTGTTATACATCTAACGCACAGTAAATTTTATTTCAACGACAATTAACATGAAACACCCTGTTTCAGCTCAACCTTCTTTTAAATGGGGGTGGAGTCGCATAGCGTGTGTCACCAAGCAAGCTACCACAGCTGCAGTTTTAGTAAGTTCACTGTGACAAGAAATTCACGAACGCTAAAATTGTTGAAATAACACGCACGTTGCATTCTGCATTCATGGTCAGTTGCATCGTAACTCAGTAAAGTCCCAAAATTTAAAAAGTTTGCCTGCCGCATTTGAACGTTAAACAGTGAACGAAAATTCTGACAGCGTACAGAAGCCTGTCGAAATAACCGGCTCTTCTTAAATACTAAATTACGCATGTCTTTAGAAAATCAGCCACGAGCACGTGATAAAATAACTCCACCCCACAAAACATTCTTGTACCCAATCGGTAATAGTCGCCACAAACCTCTAATTAGATCACGTGGCTAATAAAATATGCTCGGTACGGAATGATTTTCTGGATATGGACACTTGTTCTCGAGTCTTAGCTCTGCCTTC
Organism: Zootermopsis nevadensis; assembly: GCF_977971745.1. NCBI lineage: Eukaryota > Metazoa > Arthropoda > Insecta > Blattodea > Termopsidae > Zootermopsis > Zootermopsis nevadensis. The sequence continues at coordinate 15,962,854 of NW_028259148.1, read as the reverse complement.
TTCTTCTTCTTTTTATCTTTAAGTTTCATTTTCACTTCTCGGCCTCTTAAAGCCGGGTCCACACTGACGCTCACTGCCATAACATAACAGCGGAAGGCGAAAATGTGGACCCAGGTTTGTGCCCGAAATATTCAACACAGTAATGTCAACGAAATTGACCATGTTTCGCACCCATACCACACAACAGGCAAAATTAGTATTTTGTATACTTTAATTTTCAGGTTCTTAGAAATCAGACGGGAAGACAAAATATTTTGAACTGAGAAGTAGCAAGCATTTCCGGAATTTAATCTCCTCCTAACTTCCTCGTGAGCATCATTTTGAATCGTTATTGTTTTTCCCAAGTATTTGAACTTTGTCGCACTTTCAAAGGACTTATTAGCCTCCTTAATGTCTGTCGCGTACATCGCGGCGTCCGCTACGACGTGGCTGGTCGCACACTGCGTCCCATCCCAGAGAGCGACGTAGCTGGTGGGATATTTCGGGGTTTTGATGGGTTGTCTCAGGGATTCTTAATTAGCTTAGCGAATCGGTAGGCATGGACTCGAGTCTCATTTGGTGTCACGGCCAGTTCATAACCTGCGTGATCGTTGATCTAGAAATGTTGATCCCGCGTCTCGCAGTCCAATCCTTGATGCTTTATGATCCACGGCGCACGCTTGAGATGGCTCCCTCGCCCCTTCCGGGTCTCCCACTGAGGCTTTATTCTCATGGCCTTGTTTCCGTCGGTCTCTCGACTCGCATCTGCTGACATGGGATTGTATCGCTCGCTCTATCCGTGGCTTCAGAGTCCTGTTCTGTCCTGGGTGTGACGCGAGGCTATGACGTCATTTACTAACCCATGCGGCATTACCAGCTGATCGGGGCAATGACCTCCCGCTCGCCGATGTAGTAAGCCATCTTTGTCAAGGTTTACAAAAACATGCCACAGAAATTATGCGACCTTTGTTGCAGAACCGGGCAGTTAACAAACAAATTTTGGAAAAAGAAGGTTACGCCTTTTCATAAGCATAAAATTTTCGAGTTCTTCTCTCTCTGTAGAAGTAAAAGTGCGTAAGAGCTTACATGATTAAGGACTTTCCTGCCTAAGTTACACGTTTATATAAACCAAGAGCACAATACGTCATTTAAATTTATCAAATGAACGCGAGAATTACAGTTGGGAACAGTCACAAAATCTCAAAGTCGTTCTAACGCATGCGCAGATCGGGCCTACATCACGCTACTCTCAACCTGCAATGAGCAAGATATTCTATGGTTCTCGGCTTGTCAAAGAACATCCCACTTCCTTTACTGAACCAGATGATTCATTATCGTGTTCGGAAAGCCAATTCGCTACATCGAGTCTCCCTAAGATCCATCTTAATGTTATCCTGCCACCTACGCCGAGGTCTCCTCCCTTCAGGCCTTGTAAACACTCAACTCACCCTAACAACATCGGGTGAGTTGCTCGTCAAGTATTTTTCTCTCTTATCTGTCCCACTCCCGTTTTGGGTCCAAACATCTTCTTCAACACTCTGTTCTCAGAGCCCCTCAGTCTATGTTCCTCCCTCAAAGTGAAAGACCACGTTTTGCACCCATAAATACTTTGCACTCAATAACAGCAAACATTCCCTGGATTTAATCTGCTGATGTAGGGAGATTCGTCGATAATTAGGCTTCTAAATCCGAAATAAAAATTCTTCAGAGTTCCCTAAAACGCTTTAATAATGTCGATGTATCAGGAATTGTAAAGTGTTAGAATTATTATTCAGAATATGTACCCCACTTCTTAGCATCGACATATTTTTATTAAGATTCTGGGCCACGAAACACGTTTAATTCCTTTAAAATTGTAAAAAGTTAATTGCCTACTGGAATATTCTTTTATTATCAATGTTGCCGTGAACACACACAAGTCAATCTAATGTTAATTGAAATTGTGTTAAAAAGAAGACAAGTCTAATTCTCGTACACGAGTTCAAAAATGCAGATGAAAACATTAAATGTGATGAACAATAATAATAAATAGGAATCCCTTACCTCAAACTTTGTTCAATTGTAAGAGACCACGACGTCCACCAGCAATGATCGATCTAATCAAAACTAAAATGGAAAGAGTGGAGGGCAGTTTGACAGATTTCTTAATAATTCTTGTATAAGATAAGAAATTGTGATATTCTATATTAGTAAGAATTGCCACAAACAACATATTCCTTCCACCTAACATTTACCTTGTTACAAATGAACCTAAACGATAACAAGCCGCTGCATCCAGTCTGTACAAAAAGTCATTATTTCATGGTCACCAACTCTGAAATGACAAATGTTCGTGTAAAAGACAGATCAATGAAAATGTCACCTTATATTTTAAACTGCGGCGTAGCTCAGTCTTTTGTGTGGAAGGAAACAATCTTGGATGAAGATAAGTGCAAAATTCCTCTGACAGCATAGCCGAGTTTCCAAAGTGCTATGGCCGTGACATTCCACATGTAACCAGATTCATTCAGAATGGAGTTGCCTCTTTCCACATCCTACGTCATTAGGAACCCTGCTTATTCCAAACTGCATTACAACACTGATATTTAAACACCGCAACCTATCTTCTGTCACACCACAGCGACCAGAATGGCATATCCAGATCACATCAGGTGTTCTGAGTAAAGGTGACAATTCTGAAAAAAAAAGTAACACACACATCGCGAAGACAAGTTTACTGCAATTACTGTCATCATTATTGTCATCTTCTTCTTCCAAACATCTAATCTGTCTCACTGAAATCCTAACTGGTAATATTACACAATATCATATTTCAATAATAACTGTTTCCAAATCCAGACAACAAAAATGGATAAAAACTCAGATCATACTGGCTATACTACCAACTACAAAACATCAGTGCCTTCCTGGACAAACATGTAGTAGCTAGTTTTAACACTTTGCTTAGTATTCAAATTGAGCTGAGTTGTTTTTTTAACGATTACGAGGACGAACAAGACCTCAAAACAATGTAGAAATACACCTATTCTGTCGGACAATGTACAAACGTTCTAGGCTACGCTTCAGCAAGTTGTCAAATGTCACTTTCATAAATTACAAAGGGACCCTTTTCCCCCGCCCAGTAACGTATCCAACGCAATGAATTATGGTCATATTACGTAGGAAAATGGTGGGGACAAACGAAGTCAAATCAGACGACAAAACGATGAAGTAAAGCAAACGCGAAAAGCCGTTCAATATGACCTTCGTGACTGTGTGTTCGTAAATAATTTGTTTCAGTTACGGTAAAAAAATGATCATTTCCTTGTTAACCAAAGCAACGCGCCATTCATTATACTAAACTACGCTCAGTTTTTCTGCTACCCTTTTTAAAACAATCCGCAAACCTACGCCCACATCTTCGGGCAGATTTTTATTCAAAGTCTTGGTTACTCGTATGGTCACATTTCCAGCAATTATGCGAAGGTTCATCACCGTGTTCACAACTGCATTCGGTTCGGCTGGACCCTACCACAAGCCACCTGAATCCTACTCACTCACACATTCAATGAACAGAATGTTAACACGTAGGATGTCTGAGAAACGCATGCAGGTCTGTAAAACAAAATGCATGGCACAAACACAAAGCATGTGAGACTTCCCCCATGTCAAAATGCACTGTTTTACATTTCCCACAGAAGCAGCAGTTTGCCAGAAGACAACTGAATGCCTTCTCTCTCTCGCTCCACACCCAATTCACATAACATGATGGAGTTAGTTACTATGAGAAACTGGCAGGGTGCTGGGGCCACCTACCCGGTCGCAAATACTCAGACACTCTGTACTGTGGACGTGGGGATTCCCCACTAAGTAAAGGAGAGCCACCAAATTTTCTTACCTTGAGGAAACATCTCTCCATGACACACCAGCAGCAGCAATCTCAATGTAACAAGTAGAAACACAACAAAATAAAGAAAGCAATTCTACAAAACAATATTTTGTATCTGACATTACGTCATAAACAGTTTTACGAGATGAGTTTTGGTGCACGCTGATTACTGAATTAACAGCAATTTCTGATTGAGGTCACAATGTTTATTAAGATCCCGGGACCCCTTCAACATGATGATCATATGCTGATTGAATACCCAATAACAAGATCAATAAAACGTGCAACAAACAAAGCTACGTTCTACCTCCAAGAATCATACGCAAAGGAAACTTCACTCACAGACGGCTCGAACATCTAATATTTTAACAAACATCTGGCAAAAGAGCTGTACCACTTAAAGTCCTCTCCCTTCCATTTCAGCACGGATTCTTACAGTAGTAAGAAGGTCTAGAAATAAAAGGAGGGGAGACACGGGTTTCGTATTGTATGCATTTCCTTCCTGATTTCTGCCCTCTAAAAAATAACTGAGGGTTTTCGTGGGTGCGATATGGGAGCCCAAGATGAGAGGAAGGAGGGGTTATGTAAAAATATATTTATGAGGGAGCAGCCAAGGTGGTCAACGAACACCAAACAGACATATCATTTCATTTCCAGGTCAACAATCTTTAACCAAACTAAATGGTCAATAACTTCAGCCTGTCTCTCTCTCTCTCTCACACACACAAAAACACAATCTCTACATTCTTCCTAAGGAACACTCTGACTGACAACACTAACAAATTAGTCTTTCCTAAGCCAAGAACTCTTCACAACCATTTTACAGACATAAAATAACAATCCTGACAACACCAGCACTGGTACATTGTGACCCACATAAGTGGCACTGCCTTTCTATACTTGGTTCCAACCCACCAAACCACTCCTCATTCCTAATGCAAATCCCCTTACCCCACCAACAACCTAGGAATATACCAGAAGTAATACTGAGCCTCATCACATGTCCATGAGACTGACACCTGACAACTCTCAACATATGGTAAGTGTCAAATAAATGGAACCTCTGACAGTCATCTCCATTTTTGCAAGCAAATCCAAATTCATAACAAACACCACACCCCAAACTTACAAGTTTTATAACCGATCCCCTTGCTCAACACAGCAAACTCTCAAAATTAACCAAAAGCACAGAAAATATCCCGGCAGCTCCGCTCACTGTGCACAAAACTAAATTACTTACTCTGGCAAATGCTCACTTATTAATTAGTAAACAGACCATATTAAAGGCTCCTCAGCACTGCACACATCTCACGTGTAACAAAACCTTATCACAAATAGTCACCACCCACATCTAAAAAGGATAAATAAACCTCACATTCTGATATCCTATGAACAATATCATGAATGCCTCCAGCGTACCACAGATACTGCAATAATGCCAATCCCTCACCACATTTACGTCTTTCGACATATCAACTATCATACTTAAAGTCACAACATCTAAAGTACCTAATAAAATTGGACAGACTCATCTCTCTCACATGACAACCGCATCAAATACATTCTAATGCTCATGTACTCACACAACGAATGCCTGGTTCAGACCGATATCAGTCTCTTGCCGTCTGTTTGGAGCCGAGGATGTTGATCGCTGTCTCCAAGATAAGAACAAGTGCCAGGTGTCCCGGCTTACACGGCTCCCTCTCCTCGTGCCCCATTATGACAGCAAGGGAGTCTACAAACACAAGTCGGTCCATGCCCTTCAGGTTCGCCTGTTTTGATGTCATGGAGAAAGGACCTAAATGAAAGATTAAGAAATGGCAAGCCACTACAACACAGCCAACATCTGTAGCACTTCTACTACTAAGGTGAATTCAACCGACAAGGGGCAAGAGGTAGCCGTATCAATCAGATTTATTTTCCATATCACCATCAGTAATGCCACTTTATAATGCCTTCTGGAAGCAAAGGTGGAAACTTCACCGTCAGTAATATAAATTGTTTCAATGTTGAACAATCTAAATTTATAAAACTGAACTCACCAGCTTCCTGTGATGTCGCCACCATTGTGTAGTGACACACAAGGAACACCGTCGTAACTCTTTCATGGCTGCAGCAACAAACACTCCTACCAACATACACAACAGGCCTTACTGGCTTTTCCAGATATGAAGCAGACGCTTTCAACCAGTTCACATACTAAATGTGGTTTTAAGAGAGATTTCAGGTTCTCACAGTGGTCTTTGGGTTCTAACACCACTTGGACTTACAGAAAACCAACACAGATTATGATTTTTAAACATTTAATGGTTCGCTATATCAGCTGCAGTTATCCTTGTGACTAAGCGCCATGCCATGAGGCAGTGGGAGCATGGAGGTAAACTCCATGCATTCTCAATTATAGAACTATGTGGAGGTCGGCCTCAAAATGTGGTTCCTTACACTGGCAAAGAAAAATCACGTTCTTCATTGTTTCTTTGTAGTCTCAATAGAAGAAATAGACAAGTTCTTTATTTCATTAAAACCATTTACTACTTTTCAGGAAAAAAGGTCTTCAACACTGTCTTCTCATTTCAATAATGGCATTATAATTCAGAAAAGAAGTTTATTAAACAATTTACTCAAACGGATGAACTTGCCTGTGACTGCCGTCTGGTGAGTGGCTCTGGCTTGCTTATCCTGCAATCTGAACGGAATCCCATGGACTGCGGAGATCTCCACATGTGGATCATCAAAACTGCAACAGCGTATCACAATGAGTAAAGATAATTACAGTCACATCCTAATGTTCAATGGTCACAGCAGTGGCCAATGCAGTAGCTGCTTCCTAAATCAGCACCTGATGTAAGAGGCACAGAGCAAATGGGAAATCTGGTTTTATGATATGACAAAGAAATACATTACTTGTAGAAGCCTCCTGGTACTGGCAGGATACTAAACACAAACTAATTGTGATACAGCCTCTAACGGGCTCACTGTACCAGTAAATATTGAGTTCTGGGTGCTCAGAGAAAAATCTATACCAGTGCCTCATAGACTGCCATGGGACTCGCTTACAATTCTGCGTTGAAAAGCCAGTGATTAACAATCTGTTATGTCATGTTAGTACCATCAGGCTGGAAAAACATCTTTTATTTTGTACACTTTTTTAATATCAAGAATGAGGTTAGTTTGACAATATTCTTCTGCCTCCAACTGCTCTTATATACCTTGGACAGGAGAAAAGCTGCTGCGCTCTATTCTCATCATCATTAAAATTCAGGGATGCCACCAAGAAACAGCAAATTATTTCCCAGCACTGACGACGGTAGAACGGATCCGTCGTGCTCGACTTCAGAGCACTAGATGCTGTCTCCACGACCTGGAAAACACAAGCAACAGTTTCAAGTTATAACGAGTAAGGGAAGTCAAATGTTTTAGTTACAGTAACTGGCAAGTCACACTTTTCGATCATAGGACAACTGCTATTGCGCATCTCCCGTTAACGACTGTTTGGAAACTCCCTCTCGGTGATGATCACTAAGTATTCCCGTTACCTCCCGCTTTGACATCTCTTTACAGATTTACATAGAGAAAATACAAACTAAGTAATGCGTGGTCAGCACACTTTTAAAGCCCTCCTGGGTCAGAGAACGGACATCCACTATTATCAAGACTGTCCGGTATAGCTATGCCAGAGATCTTCATCGCCGCACTTCCTAAACGAGTGAAACTGCAGAGCACCCCCATCTGCTTCCGAACAGATTCACAATAACTGACGTTTTGAAGATCTTCCTGTGGCATTAGCTTGAACTGAGAATGTGAAATGGGATGAAGCTGATAAAAGGAAATAACATAATCTTTCCAGGAAGAGGAATCACATCTTTGGTGACAAGCTGCGGCCAAAGCCAAGAGCACCTGCAACTTACAGCCTTTCACACAGGACAAACTCTCTCTCATTCCGAGATGTGTTGGCCACCACACTATGAAGCAGACTCTTATCAACGCAATGTGATTGCGGCCGACATTTTTATTATTTTACTACACTCCGTAGAACACCCCACACACATAACTAGACATCCACACCTTACACGTTCACATGATTCATATCTAAGTTGCTATCACACTTGCAACACAATTACCACAACAGAGCAAGCCCCTTTCAATGGGTTAAATAACAGAAAACTCCACCACCTCTCCAGAGGCACACAAAATTTACACGCTGCATTCAGTCCTCTTCTCCATGTACGCACTCAGCAACAGGACGGCCAACCATCGGGGACACAAGCGGTCTTCTCTCGGATGTCAGTCTGTCTAGTGTTGGTGCACTCCTCCTGCAATATACCAGGAAAGGTGTAAGATACACAAGAAATCTAGAATCTCAAGGGGCCACTTTCACAGACATTGGAGGCAAAGTCGTCTGAAATGGCACAATCTCATGCCAACTTATTTTTCTAATGGGTGCCTCCTGCTTATTCAAATATTTAATCTGAAATGGGGGCGGGGGGTGAATGCTGTTCATAGACTTACCGGGGATTAGACACGTAAGATCAAACATCCAACATGCGGTCAGCCTCTGTCAGAGCATTACCGTTGCTTGACAGAAGAAGTATTCCTCTTCCAACTTGGTACATATTCCGAATATTCATCCAGATATTATTTTTTTTAATATGAAGTTGGTGTCCTTAATGCACTAGTTTCGGACATTAATGACGGGGAATCTTTCCCCAAAGGGTACAAATGTTAGTCCTTATTCTTTGTTTACTACGCCAACAAGTTGGTAACTTGTAAAGTGATTTATTGACAATGGAGTTTCATATCTGTACTCACTGCTTCTATGGCAAGCAGTACGCAGGTCAGATGACACACAGCATGCAGCTCAGTAGAATCTGAAGGATCACTCTATTTCCGCTACTCCTAAAAAGTGAAAATACATTCACATTCAACAAAACAAGATACCTCCATACATGCATCACACTCCTCTAAGAACACACAGTTTTACTTCACCACACAGATAACACTTCTATCTTAGCCAATGAACAAGCACCTTCCATTTTCACAAGGCAAATTTTGTCATGATCACTACAAACCCATTCACAAGTTATCACTTTAAATATGGGTCACGACTGTGACACAACCAGCCACCTGACAAAAATTAAACTCCCTCTCTTACAGATTCATATTACAACCTTTCTCTTCTTCCCCACCACCCCCCTAAAAAAATAGCCGTATGGGCTGACATTATTCCACACCACTTCATAATACTGTCACTAAAAACTCTACATCTCCTTCCCACACACACATCACATCAGTCCCATGCAACTTCGGTTGTCACTGATTTGTTACTGCTACATATTTTAGTTTTGCTGAGCATTAAAGCCTTTCTTTTTTCCACAAATATGGTGATATTCAAAATCTGATCACCAGGAAATACAACAACCAAGTTAAATATGGCACTGTAATGATGAACAGTGACACATATTCTTGGACAGACTTAACTCTATCACATGACAAGCACATCTAATACATCATATTGCTCGTGTACTTACACAGTGCACATCAAGTTGAGACAGATAAATCTGTAGCAGACAGGAGTGCCCTTCGTGATCACAGCCAAGTTTCTGTTGCGATATGAAGTGAGCCTGCCAAGTGTACTGAACATACTCCACTGATTTCCTGGCAAGCAGCAGGCTGGTCAGGTGACAGACAGCTTTCCCCTCAGTTGAATCCCAAGGATCAATTAAGCTTCTTCTCCTCAGCTATTCCCAGAAAGACAAAATGCATTCACTTTTAACTATCAAGTTTCCCCACCCAAACAGCATTCTGATGACGCAGTTGATTGAATATGCACTTTTGTTCTCGGGGCACACCATACATGCAGCATTGCTAAACAAGCATTAATTCACGTTCAAAGGTAAACATATTGAAATTCTTCGAGTAACTGTACAAGGCACCAAACCCGCAAATAATAAACACTTCTGAGTATATAAATGTCACTTATCAATGCCTCGTGGCGTTCATTTAATCATTCCTCGACAATCATCGACACATAACCTCAACCTACAAATGAGAACACCCCATAATTTCCAGTCTCTTATTCCGTAACCTAATAACAGCCCACCAATATCACTGTTCGCACACAGAAACTTACAGCAATGATTCTTTCATTATGGCATTTTAAGAGACTGAATATTTGCCATTATGAACTGAAACCAATGTAGCACGCAAACATCTCCCAAGGCGAAACACTAACAACTCGCTACACACAACCTACATACTCCAGTCATACCACACCTCCAAAGACTAAATTCACGCAACAAATCTTACCAACTGCTATCTTCCTTTTTCTCTCTCTGTCTGCGAACTTGGCCATCTAGTAGCGAACGAATAAACTACGTACTGCATCGACATAAGTGATCGAACCTGAATCCGAATCTACCACACGCCTCGTAGCCGAGGAGGCAACGTACGAGACTGCGGAGGACGACGTCGCCAGTTCGAGACCCAGCGGATTCTTACAGTAGTATTAAGTTGTAGAAATAAAAGGAGGGCAGAAACTGGTTTGGTATTTCATACTTTACCTAACTGATTTCTGCCCTCTAAAAAAATTACAGAGGGTTTAAATGGTAGGGGATATGGGAGCCTAAGATGAGAGAAGGAGGGGGTTATGCAAAAATATATATTTATGAGGGAGCAGCAAAGGTGGTCCACAAACACTAAACCTACATCATATCATTTCCAGGTCAACAATCTTTAACCACGTGTTCAAAGCACCGGAGTCGAAAAGAAAGAATCCAGCCAAATAAGTCAAACCAATACCCCACACAAAATTCTGGCAAACAATCTTCTACATTTTGCGGCACTATCGCTACACGCGACTTCACTCTACATTCCTACACACTTTCCTGACTAATTTTCGTAAGACTCATTACTATACCAGCCTGCCTTCTCTTAATGTCGCTACAAAACTAACAAGACTGTCAATTATTCATTTTGCATTGCTTACACCAAATGGTTAATAACTTATGCCTGTTTCAGACAAATTCAAATTTAAATTATGTGACACACCAACCAGCTGGTGCCAACTTCGAGAAGGCACGAGCGCGCCATTAAGTATCACCTGCCTCTAAGGAGACGTATGGCGTCAGTTGGAGATAAGGCAATCGTGAGAGGGCTGGTATATAAGCTAGCGGAGGAGCTGTGTGCCTCATTCTCACCTGGAAGCAACACCACCAAGATGTCTGCTGTTCAACTGCTCGTCGTCGTCCTCTTCGTGGTTGCCACATCCTGCCACGACGTAGTAAGGTGAGTTCTAGAAGAAATGAAAATACTGTTAGAATTTAAACTGGGGAAATTAAGCAATTAACACGTGTTAAGAAAGGCACTAGGCCAGTCAGACACACGTGCAGAACGAACTAAATACGGTGAGGGTATCTGGCGACTATGCCGCCAGCACGCCCTATCCGCTATGTGCGATCACAGCGACAGTTGCTGCCGTTCGTAGTCCCAGCGGACTTCGACACATATTTACCTGAACACAGTGAGATATTACTTGAACACCTGCGGGTAAAATCAGAGCACGAGGTGATATTCAAATAGCGCAAGTCCCCCCCCTACCCGCATAAAGTTCAATAGCATTATTGCTTAGATCAATCTATGTATATAAAGAGGTAATCCTGTGAAACATCACGAATTGATCTAGAAATCTCATCATTTAAACCGTCCAACAATTCTGACTATTTCCATCGTCAGGGCGACTGCTTGTCTGCAATTCGACAGTCGGTACTTAGTACGGTCTTCCACAAAGAGAGGGCAGGGAAGTCTTTGCATGTTACGCACGACAAATATCGTTAGAAGTACTGGCTTTTTCGATCTGGGTTTGTCAGGTGAATAAGATCAGAAAAATAAACGTGATCGCCGTCTCTCAACATTAAAGCTAACTATTCGGGCTTTTCAATAGCATAAAGTACATGTTACCATGAAAACACACGAACAGAAAAAGGTTTTTAACAGAAGCAGAATGCAAAGTGTTAAATTCTACGATTACAGCAATCCGGCCGCTACAAAAATTTACTCAGAAAGAAAGCGAGGGGTGTTTCTCGGGTATGCCATAGTCTAATGGAGTGGAAAAGAACGCACGGAAAACCGGGACATAGCAATACAAAAACGCGCAGCTTCTGACTCTTGTGTTCTTGTTTTCTGTCTAAACAGGGTTCCTTTACAACAAGTAGTTTTTCGGGGCGCCGAAAAACACCAGATTATAGCAGCAGATGGCACCACCGAGGAAGTGATAATGGCTCCCAAAGTAAGTAGATAAAACGCGTAGCATCCACGGGGCAGAGCCCTTCCTGAGAAGACGACTGTCTTTTGAGTGGCCTCGTCTGTCATGTAGCCCTAAGGCGTGTTCCCGTGTCTTCAAGAGGCCGCCACGGAATCCTGTCGCGAGACTGAATCGGGGTGGTCAAACTTTTCTCTGCCCTCAGGCCACAAATAATTTTCCCGCTCGACTGAGGTCCAAGGAACCCCCTCCTAGCAACATTTGTAAAAACTGATCACCAAATTCAATTATCCTTTACAAAATTTATCCAGAAATGAGAAATTAACAAACACCGAAATGTGAACACATTGCAAGAATTTAGCAGCAATTCATTTGTTCTTACTCTTCGACTTTTATTTCAGATCGGACTTCTGGGGCAGATCTACCTAGGGACTCCTCCCCAAGGGTTCAGGGTGCTGATGGACACGGGTCCGTCGAGATGTGCAAGTCGACGCCGTATTACTGCAGTACGTAGCCAAAATCGATGAAACTTCGAACACAATCTTCGCAGCTCAGCGGCACGTGACGCCCCATTCTGTCACGGATAAATCTGTTGCCTCGGCAAATGCTTAAGATATTACTGATCTTTGCGATGAACATGTGTATCTTCCGGGTGGGAACTGAATACACAGACACAATGAGTTTCGAAGAAGGGCGAGTGAGCAATGCCTGGGAACCTCCACCCTCTCTCTCAACCCCAGGAACTCGAGCGAAAGAGCGAAACCCTTCCGGAACGCTGTGGCACTTACAAGGGTCCATTTTGAATTAATAATCATACCAAACGAATATTGTACGTTTGTACTTGCGATAAAATGAAGGGAGATTTAGGCGGGGACATTCAGAGTAAATACACACACTGGCAGATAATATTGTGTACATGCTCATTCGGTTTCAAAGACGCTGTATCAACGACAAGAGTCCTGTAACAATGAAATGAATTATTAGATTTTTCGGAATTAGAGAGAGAGAGAGACAGGAAAGAGGTCGTGGTCTATTTTAAGTTTCTTTGCCAGATTTAGACAGGAATAACTAAGCAAACTTACGAACAACGTAAACACGAACCACGATTTTTCTCGGGAAATAAATTGTGAGGATGTGCGTAGAACTGACGAGGACTCCAGAGTCGGGCTCTCTCTAGGTGACAGGCCCAAGTTTCTCGTTAATCCGCGTGCGTTTCTCTTGTGCTGCAGAGTACCACGACGTCTTCAGGGCGAACCTGTCAGACACGTACCACCTGGAGAAGCAGTACGGAAACATCTCCCTGTCGTACGCCGAGATAAAAGTGTACGGTCCTGTTGCCATGGATACGCTGACAGTGAGTATGAATCATCAACCCTCGTACTCAGTTCAGAAAATCCAGGCTCCAGTTGTTAACATGTTTGCATTGCAAGTAAAGTGTTCACTGGAGAAAACGACAATTTCTTTTTGCGAAAAAAATAAATAAATTGCTCTCCTCTGCATAATCAGTGTCATAAGCTATTTCACGCAGGTGAGAAGTTTTCGCTGCGGCCATAATGTGGACTGCGGTCTTCTGAGTTGTGACGCCGTCTAATCCAACAGGTTTCGGAGAAATGCATTGCCTCGGCATTCCACCTTGGTCACCAGGTACAAGACTACAAGGCGTCACAATCTAGAAAGACAAATTTCCAACATATTTAGTTCACAAAAATGTTTCAATATACCATGGAAGAGAATGTGACATGACAATATTATTGAAAAACGTAATTCTAGAAACATTTTCTGCAAGCACAAGCCTTCGAGAGAAAGAAAGACCACATGTAAAGCGAAACAAAAATACACAAGAAACCCACATTTTAAACATGTACGCTGTTCAGCTGTTTCACACAGCTCACAGGGCGCATACAAGTCGCAATCCATGCGTTACAGGTGCCAGCGAACGGTTTTTACCAAGCACCAGTTGACGGCATTTTGGGTCTGTTCTTCCAGGAAGGGTCCCAAGGCCCCTCGCGGGCCACCCCCAACAACAACTTGATCCGGGAGCCTACGTTCTCGCTGTACATCAAGAAGTGAGTAGCCTCCGCACAAACTTGTGGGCGTGCGGTCACCCGAGTACACATTAAGACTCGGAGGTACTTGTTACTTCATGGTTGTATTAACAAGAGACAATCTCTTTTGCACGGTCAAGAGGGAAGCGAGATGATCCTCGGTGGCTCGGACCCGAAGCTGTACATCGGAAACCTGAAATACGTGAACATCATCGCGAAGGATGTGTTAATGGTCGGAGTGGACAGGTGAAGTGGCAGCAGTCTACATGAGATCTGGGGTGCTCTGGACCACGGTTCACTTCTCGCCTGTGTTTCAGTTTTGCGGTCGATGGAGTCGAAATCTCTGGAACAGACAAGTACGACGCTGTCGTGGACACTGGTAGCACTGCCATCTACGTTCCTCGCCCCCTGTACTACCAACTACCAAAACAACTCACTGCAAACGGGGTACTCGCAAATGACTCAACCTCAAAGACGAAGTTCAACATAATTGGCACAGTACCTTAAATGAGGCCACGACCGCTTCCTTTCATTCAATTCCAATTTATTATTCAGTATCATCCTCTCATTCGGCGCTATATAATCTTAGATAATTAAAAAGCATCGTTAAACAAACTATAAATAATATAAACTTCTTAGAGTTGACAGCGTCCATCCCACTGATTACATTGCCCTAAATTACAATGTAATTTGTATTGGCTTAACAACGTCGTGATTTCCACTGTGCTCGTCGTGTAGTCTGGACTAAGGATGCAAGAAATGCAAGATGAATTTTAACTCAGACCTCTGTTTCTTCAGCAGCGGCAGCAGCTACCTTGTGATCAACTTCGTGATCTTCCAAATCTAAACTTCAGACTCGGAGGCCATGACTTCTCGTTGGAAAGAGATTTCTACGTTTCCAGGGTGAGAATCCAAGAGCAGTTTAATGCACAACTATGCAGTGCCACTATTTCTAGTTTCTTTAATTATATTAAAGTTTTGTCGCCAATATATTAGTAACAGCGCCACTGGACAGTACACGTAAATGCCATTTAATGACAATAGTTAGAGAATACATCAAAAATGGTGCGCTGTGAGGATGGTAAATGGACGGAGTTGGCACAGGATCGTGGCTACCAGGGAGAGTTATTAAAATATTCTACTTTACTAGTTTGACATCAACATTAACTGTTATACGAGTACCAGCTGTTCAGAGACCTCCCAGTAGACTACAAAAAGTTGCGGAACACTCGTCTTATGTTTTGTGCATTTAAATATTTCTCGACAAGAAATCGCTAAGCTTCCTTGTTCTCATACAGGAAGCGACGATTTAATATTTTCCACGCAGATTTTTATTTAAATAAATCTTCGTCTGTCAGTATCTTTCCATGATAATTTTGAGGTCATAAGACATGCGGTTATTGGTTCTCACGTTAATAGAACAATAAATGTACCTTCCGCTGACCTACTACCACTTTCTCAAAGAATAACTCCACTCCATAGCGTGAGATGACTTAAATAAGGACGACGTACGTATGGAGGATGTAAGAAATGCTCACACAGTTTTAGTAAGAAAGCCTCGAGGAAAGATAAAATTTAAAAGGTGTGGTCTGAGATCACCCGGCTTAGGATAGGAACCGGTGGCGGGCTGTTGTGAATGTCTTCACCATGTTCTGAGTGGAAGTTCCAATGCTCTGATCTGTTGATGCAGGACGAAAGTGGCTTCTGTCAGATCTTGGCGTTCCCCACATCGAACGACGAGGACCCGTTCGTGTTGGGAGCAGTCTTCCTGCGCAAGTACTACTCGGAGTTCAACATGAACGATATGACCATCGGCTTGGCGCCCGCTGTGTAGATCCTGCTTAACTCTAATAAAAGAGCTTCAGAGTTCAATTCATGTAGTCACTCTCCCCACCCCCAAACCCCTTTAAACTTAGCCGTGGCCTGACCTCACATCCACCTTTACCACCGACCCTCAGACACTAGTATCAAACCTCATCTCAAAAAAATTAGGTTTCGTGACAACGAACCGGAATGAACACTAGTTATTTATTCTTTAAGATGGACGCTGTAAAATTCTGAACTTTATAACTGGCCGAAGGACTCGGATCGCATTTTATTTATGGCAAGTGAACGACATCCTCCGAGGCGATCGGCCATGTAAGCCCGGTATTTGCGATGAAGTAAGTGAAGAATTTATCAAGGATGTGCGAGAACCACGAAGACTGGAAAAGACAGTGAGCCGAGGATGGGAAATAAATCAAGAGTTTTATATTATTTTTTATTTCATTTCAATGTTAATTCATCTTTCAACAGAGCGACTGTATATTCCTGTGGGTATTCACAACATATCTTTCATTGCTTTATCTACTGCAACAAATTTTTTACATATATTTTTCCCCATTTTACTTCCATGAATACTTCTGGCCCATGAAACTGCGAGTTTGTTCCAGCAAAATAGCGAAAACATTTCCAAGGGACTGACTACATAGGAAAGGAATTATTCTACTCGTTATGGCAGCATCTTTGTGTAACGTATGATAAACTTGTGAATATATAATTTTGTATATATTTTATGTATTTAAGGTAAGTTTGGCCTCTGATCTAGAACTAGTTTTAATAAACTATTTATACGTTTAGTCCTTAGGGATGAACAAAACAGATATGCATAGTCACAGGACAAGGTGCTCATGGCAATACAATTTCAGTCTCTGTTACAAGAAGCGCGGGGTTCAACTGCCTGTTGAGTAAAAAGGAAAGAAGAAGAAGAGGTTTTAATACTGCGACGTCAAATTCAATAGCTCACTTATAAGTAATAATATTAACATTACAAAATTTTAAAATGGCGTATTAGTTTCTGTGTGTGAAACTTCAATAGCAGAGACCTATTTACTATACGTGAACAATACGTAAATAGTGAACGGTTGTATTGCCAACAGCAAGTATTCATATTCCTCTGTAATCGTTTGTCGTTCACAGCAAGGTCGCTTATAGTAATAACTAACAACAATATATTAACAACAACTGTTTAAAACAAACAGGCTCCCTATGACACAATTCTTTTGTTTTTAGAATTAACACAACTCTTGTAGTATTCTGTCGCTCTGCAGTGTCTCCTGTGGATTCCATCTTGGAAACTTTCGTCTGTCCACTCACCCCGTTAATCCCTTCCACGGCGTCTGTCTGAACTCAGTTCCTAAATGACTGTAAAAGCGCGACATGAAATGATTTCGACGCATTCTGATTTGTAATGATCTTCAATGGAGAAGTGTTTAATGCTCCATGAGGTAAGCTTTCACGTCCGAGACTTGACACTTCGTTTTGTTGTAACTTGTCATTTTCTCGATACAAAATTCTGTTGTTCCGACTCGTGCATTTTACATCCAGCAAACATTGCAATGGTATTTAACCAACAAGATAGTGGCACCGCAGATCAGGAAAGAAGGAAGAACGATGACAATGTTCCACGCAGGAAAATAGTTCTTCGTTCATTAGTGAGCAAGTTTTTAAAAAATGAACTACTGTAATTTTTGTTTTTTAAAACTCGCCATACATCTGAGTTCAGACATCTACCACGGCAGGGACATTTTTTGTCTAGTTCCACATAAATAAACTAAAATGTTAACACAAGTTATTTGGATCACTAATCTACTCATTCATGTCATTAATCACAAATCAATGTCGTTGTTGCAAGTTTCAGTTTCATCAAATAAACTCACATTGACACTAAAGATTCTCTCATTTATTGTAATAATTCCAATATCTGTCATCAACAGTTCAATAAGAATGTACACATCACATGAACGCAAATAATTTCGAAATGTGTCCCAAATTTGCTGTTTTCCAGTGCTTTCAATTCAGATCTCGTTACCACAGCCTCTTTGAATAATTAAGACAAAAATCCTTCGTAATAAAGTTAATTAATACGCAGCTGTTGGAAAAGGATTTCAAATCCACTAAATGAACGGCCGTTAACTGCTATTTATAAAAGTGTATTCTATGAAAACATTTACTGCAATTACAAATTAATTGTTATTTATCTTAATATTTTCAAAGATGGCGTGACATCATGCAGTGTTGCCAGATATCGTGTCTGTCCCATACTTGCACTGCTTTGTTAGCAAAAACAATTTAATAACGTATTTACAAACAAATGACAAAAGAGGAAATGCCCGTCTTAATAACAACGACGCACTCGAGTATCGAGTCGTCCTCACTGAAATTATAACGGTAGTTCAACTCTGTTTAACTTTTATTTTAAAAATTCTACCACCATTTTCCTTCAATATGAAACACAACAGTTGACGGAATAGAAATTAACAGGTATTTACAATTTTTCATAGTTGGTCAATGCATGGAGTGAATTTTAAAATGAGTACTGGAAAGGCTATCACAATTTACCTTCCATTACGGAGCGGTTCAGTCTACAATTTTTGGAATGCAGGTACGAAACTGTTCCTACTATAAAAGACTTGATTTGGATAAGGCTGAATTAAGGGGAAGCACCGAGCGTATTTATGAAGCAACTGTGCTTTTAAAAGCTGCACGACAGTTATAACAAAAAAGCATATTAATGTTATCATAAGTTCATTTTATACGTCAGAAAGAGAACTGTTGATGTTTTTACGCAGACTTCTACCAGTGGCGGAGTCTGCTCAATTGCGAATTAAAACTTCATCACAGGTTGCAATAAGACATCAGACGTAAGACAATACAGTTCAGGACTTCCCCAGATCGAATATATCAATACAAAACACCGTGAGCCCGGGAAACACAGACCATTGAACAAAGTAATATTATCACTTTTTCAAAAATGTATTTGCTCCAATTTAAATAAAATCAGAATTTGCTACAGCCAGCAGAAACAAGGTTCCACTGAAACGCACGTAATGCACACAGCAAGATATTGGGGGTGGAGTTGAAGGGAAATATTATAAATTATATATAATTAAAACAGACATCCCTTACTTATGAATGAATTAATCCACTTGTGTGTGTATGTGTATATAAATAAAATTGTGGTCGTTACACACACAAATCACAAAATATTAATTTCATTAACTTCACAGAAAATTTCACACGCTGCAAATTCCGTAATTTCTTGAATCAGTGTTAACGGTCACCTGACAGAACGAGCATGTATTAGGTAAGTGAAATTGCCATAAAATTAGTTGAAAGTGATAATATTACTTAATATTGAACTAAATGACATGGCGGCCACAGTGCAGAACTATTCTTCTCTAAGGCGAGTTTTACAGGTGGACATTCTATACAGCAAAAATATAAATCCATATTTTGAGATGACATTGAATATTAGTACATCAAGAGAGAAAACACTCAAAACAGTTAAAACTAAGACTCCATATAAATAAATCTAAAATTCTCTTCACATTTTGCTAGTACAGTCTAAGAACCACATTCAGGCGTAACCTACAATACTTCAAACGTAGGACACGTAGGTTTAATCTTGGGTGGAATTTACACTGAAATGTCTCTGCCTATATAAAACATGGCGTAAAACTTTCCACTCCCATGTTGACTAATTTATACAGAACACAAACCAATACACAGATATTTTAAGCGATCGTATAGTATATCAGACACTGTATAGTATATTTTAAACATGTTTGTAATATTCGATTGAGACACATTAAAGGTAATTCATAACAATTTGTATAGAATCTAAAATACACAGGATAATTCCATTGTGTCTCTTCAGACGTTCTCTGCGCTCTAAAACATACTATGCAGTATAGACTATAACTATGTGACATGTAAGATATTACGTCGGAGAATTATCTTTTGATAGTCATTGTGGTTGGCGTGTAAAACATTTAACTTTGTTCGATCAGTTACACACAAGGGATTTCCTCACCAGTTTCTGAATGTCAGGATAACGCGTAAGTTACGTATTCGGTGAACTGCGCTCCCGAGTTCGTCTATTTTCTTTGCGGGTTAAGCCTTTACAATGGTTCTTTCAGCCAAAATATCAATGGTGAAAATTCAACTTAAACTATGAATAAAAGTCAAGTAATATGTCAATAATCATTGTGAATTCTCAAACAGAAATTTAGCAAATTTAACGTTTCAGTGATCAAATACGTTAAGCCACATTATCATTTTATTCATCCTAAATGCCAATATCCAATGAATCTATTTACACAAATGCAGAATGTTTTCAAAGTTTTACGCCTTTGCATTAGGAAAATGAAGTAATTAAGTACTCAAATTCTAGGGAGGCTGTCCAAAGCTCTCACTCTGAAGACAAAATTAAAAAACAAAAACTGCGATATTAATTCAAATTTCTCGGACACATATTTAATAAATGTGGTCCACCACGAAATAAATCAGTTCACAGATCTTTCATTTCCATCAGACATGCAGAACCTCTCGATAGATACTTCGGAAAGGTACGTCCATGTATTAAAATTTGTTCTTGCATGTCGTAATTAAGTCACCGTCTCATGCGTTAATATAAAAAGGTTTCCAATAAAACAAAGGAAGTTTCAAATCGGAGAGAATTCTGGAAAGTAATTCTTTAAACAGAAAAGAAATTTCCTTACTCAGGTATTGGTCCATGGTCACATCGATTCACCCAAATTCCAAACTTTTAAGTTACACAGACAAAGCTATTAGAAATGTTCCTACACACTTAGTATCTATCCACTGCTAGCGACATCTAGTGAAGGTTAGAAAGTTACGTAACAAGTGAAAGTGAAGGTCACGTGGCTAGTTTTTCTTGTTGGATCCATTACTAAGATACACTTCGCTAAAACACATCAGAGTTTTGCAACAAAATATATTCTACTATTTACGTTAGAAAGTACTGACGTATGATAATATTTCATATTATATGCTTGCATTATTGGACATTAAATATTTCCGTGAAACAGTCACGGAAATCTTGTTACTACACCGCAAGTAAAACAGGAATTGTGATTATTTCACCTCCAATTGCAAGTTTACATACACATACATAATTTTAAATAATGGATAATATTGTTTTTACATTTTCCAATAGTTTTAATAAAGTTTTTTAAGAGTCGTGATGTGTAGAGTTCATAGACACATTTACACAAGAAAAGATACCTTTCAATTTTCATCTTTTTACCTTATTTAAATTTCCCCTCAAGTTATGAACAATATATCGTTCCACTCTTTCACGTCTAATATTAATTAATACCCACCTTCATTTGTTCAGAATTAGATAATAAAAACAAACGACGGCAGTCAATTGTGGGCTACTGCATTTTAAGCGGTTCCCATTGTTTCGGAGAAGATCTTATCTCCTTCTTCACTGCCTTGAGAACATCAAAGGATCGCACGACGTGTGAGCAGTTTACACTTTCGCCCACACGAAGACGCTTTATATAACTGACGATGAAAACAGCACGCACTCTTCCACATACAATATACATATTAAATAATATTTTGGTCAGCATCGCACTTTAATAATCAGATTAAAATTTAATATGCCAAACATATTACAGAGTAAATGATCTGACCAAAATGAAGGTGGCGTACAAGTGCCAAGGACATTTTGAAAGCCTTCAGCAGCCTTCTACTAATATTGTTCTCGTATGAAGTAGTAAAGTTTCATTTTATCTACTAAAGATCCTACTCGATTATGAAAGCAAGCAAAATGTTCCAACTGAGCATAACTTTGACAATTGCTACACTAAAAGAACATACATTACGTATGGAACTTGAAACTGCCATATTTATTGTCAGCTCAGGTCCAAATCAGCTAAATCACCAAAGTGAATGATGATTCATAAAACGATAACTGAACAAACATTCCACATTATAATTCTCTTAAAGTATGAGAACAAGAGACAAGCAATATGCAAGTGAGCAAGACCCAATAATAAATATTCTGCGCGTGGAAAGAAACGAAGTCCCACACAGAAGGAGATTACATTAACAGCGCCAGAAGCACGAGATGGATGTGCGAGGGAGCCGTTGATCAAGGAGGAAGACGAAGAATACGCAACGACAAGAAAGGTTAGGTTAGGTCAGAGACGATTTCAAACTCGGAACGTCTCTCCCTTTGCACGAGAGTAACGCAAAGATCGGCGGAATTTTGGAGTAACAATGACAATGTTTTGATAAAGAATTCAGATTCAACACATGCAATGTTCAGATCATGCCATAAAATTAGAATTTATTCTCTAGGAAACAATCTCCACAAAGGAACCAGACAATCCGGAAAGAATGTATTACAAAATGAACACGCGCTCTGAAGTCGTCTTATTTCTTAAACTGCCAATCAAACACTGGAGATACACGCAGAGAGGGGAAAAGTACAGATATTTACACGAAAAGGAATTTGGATGATTGCAACCGGCCATGGCTGGTTAGAGTTCATCTTCTTTCTCTCTAAAATGTGGTGGTACTTTGTGGGAATTCACACTAAGAGCTACAAAGTGTTACATACACAACTTAATTCTAATTATGCATAAATCAATTAACTTAAAATGACCAGCAGGGAATTTTATTTACAAAATGGTTCACCCAACCAAGAAAAGGAGCCACCAGTCACAGTCTAGCAGAATAGAAATATTTTAAGAACACGATTACATTAATTTTAAAACATTCTCCTTCGTTACTGTCACATGTTTGTTCAAAACTTTATTGTATAAAACTTGCATGCAAATTCTTAAAACGGAAGGTACAAAAATGTGATACATAAACTCGCATTCTTTCTCTCTTTCACACAGAGAATGACTTACGTTTTCTGAAAGTGTCGAGGTGTAGGTGTCGTCTTCTTATCACATTCTTGTAGCTTTATAAAACTTTACAAATGAAACTAAAAATTTCAACATGTCGGTTTCTCAACAACAAACCTCTTAAACATATTTGAGCTCTTATTAATACTAATATTGTATCATCATCTTTTGTGACCTGAAGTAATACGATACAAATGTCTTGAGTCATTAAAATTTACAATTCTGTACAAAGAAGTGAATATTTTTCTCCTTCATCCTCGTCTTCAGCTCTAACTTACAATTTTACATTTTATTGGTATCATTTCTACAACCCACAATAAAAACTGCATCATTCACATTATATATACTCTGACAATGCTACAAAAACTAACAGCATGGCAAGCATGGTTACTTATTATAAATTAGTAAATTATTTACTCTCCATATTTTAATATTATTTATTATTGTAATTGGTCGCTACTATATATATCGCAGTCTCTTGTTAAATCAAATGAATTCATTTTACAAAATGATCGTGAACGGGCGTTTGCTTAGCTGTGTCTCTCGTTCTGACCAATTATTTGCCGGCATACAGAACGTCGATACATATCGATCCTTCACTAACATCTCACTGGAGAACACATTTACTCTCAATCGTAGACTTCAGCTCGCTCACTTGTGTCTCTATAGAGTTTTTCAGTTCTGAAAAGAAAGTGATTTTCGTGTTACTCAAAATATCAAATTATGTACGTTTTGGATTGGTACGTGCGTCTGGAGAACTGTGTCGCGCGATGGCATTTCTGAAACGGCAAATCACGAATTCGTAAGTTGGTCATATTTTGAACACGAACCGATGACAACAGAGCAAGGCACTAAGTAACCCAACATCTCCGCGCGCACTCTGTGCTTTTCCAAATAACAACCGAAGGCACGAGTCATGCAGAAAGTTTGTCATTACATTACTAAAGAGAAGGGAAGACGACGTCTAAAAATGTGGGCTAGAAGGTGCAGTGCAAAAACGGAATAAGCAGGAGCTTGGTTCCTACACCCCATTGCATTGTGGTCTTGTTAGCACTAAACTATTTAAACTGCAACTAAGTGAAATGTATGAACGGCCAACTAAACCTAGCCAGGGCAGCGAACTCTGTTTGATCAACTGAGCTACAGAAGCGGGTCAGGGAGCTCTACAGAGGGTAGGGGAGAACACCGCTAGTCAGTGTTGTGTACACTCCTAGATCCATCCTGAGGTATTGAAAATGACTCTCCCTAGCTAGGGCGATTGTAGTTCACCCTAGAAGGATAGACTACCTGCACACAGCCTTGTCTTCATGTCCACATACCGAATCGAGACGTGACGCGTGTGGAAGCAGCTCAGAGGGGTAAAACGAAGACGTGGAACACACCTCCATAGGCCGGAAACCTCTCTACTAAACGTTAGTTTCGCCAGAAACACTTGGCTTGAAAAGCGTTACCCTGAAGTTTCGTCCGTGCGTTGTTATGTGGACTTCCTATATCAATTTAACAACATAAAATCTTCCCACCTTACAGCAAGTCAGTCACAAACACGACGCCCCCTTAAAGCGCGAAGCCACGTAGCAACAAAGCTGAGCTATTACATCATCCGCGCAAAAGATGGCATCTTCTGTCGGGGTCGCGTATCGTCAGAGAATTCCGTATCATTGACTACTGCAGGGGAAAAAATCCCTAAACCAAAAATCTTTACCGAGACTCGAAGCTAGGAGACTTCCGGGTTTCTCACCTTACCTCCTGTAATCTGCTCTCCGAGGCGAACAAATTTCGCCCTGGGGCCTGCCTTCCCTCTCTCGTGCTTAATGTTGGAGCTACGAGAAACGCCCTCTGCGGGAATCTAACTCAGGACACTTTTTCGGAGTTTTTGACCTCATATGATTTCTTCCTGGTCTCAAGAAATACGCATGCTAAGTTTGGTGAAAATCGGCACATCCGTTCTCGCGCTATTAGCGGGCAAATACGCACAGCCACGTTTTAAGATTTGCATGTGAGGTTACTTAGGCGAGCTTCGGGGGCTGCAAGGGGTGAAAGACGCAGCCCGCGTTTCACCTCCCTCGCTACTGCGCAGTGCAAGCAGGGCTGCCAACAGACTCGTGCTAGCTGTAAATGAACGCATTAGCGGTTGCTATTCTACACTGCCTTGTGTCTGTTTGATCTCAGTTCAAGATTAATGGACTGTCAGTGTCTTAAAAACTACATGAAGTTATTTATCAACAATTATAAGCAAAGCGAAGGCTACTTGTAAGGCAGTTTCTGCAATGTTACAGACCTCTCCTGGAATCCTGATGTATTCTTTATGATACGTATGTAATATGGTTTTCTCCCGAAAAAATATTCTGGTATTTCAATCACGGTAAGTAACTTTCTGGAGCATGTCTTCACACCCGTTTTCTGACGCACTTTAATATCCTCCCATCTACTCC
Organism: Zootermopsis nevadensis; assembly: GCF_977971745.1. Lineage (NCBI taxonomy): Eukaryota > Metazoa > Arthropoda > Insecta > Blattodea > Termopsidae > Zootermopsis > Zootermopsis nevadensis. The sequence goes on along the minus strand of NW_028259148.1, from coordinate 15,937,565 downwards.
TGGTTACCTCATGTTACGTATTTTTTGGACGTTACCACCAAATACGTCGCTACTTTTTAAAATAGGTGTTTCTTCTTCTGCAGTATAATTATAATATTTATTCTGTACTTAATAATGAAACAAATTTCTTATGTTAACAAAAATCAGCTATAACGAATAACATTCAAAATTTTGATCAACAAAACCTTGAAAAAGTCCCCTTACATTTTCACACGAGGAACCAGAAGACGGCTGTAAGACTATTTACGTATTTGAAACAGTTCTAAAATTGTTTCATTCTCAAAATGTTAACTCATCAGCTATAGCAAAGCGACAATGACATGACTGTATCGTGGACAACAAGGACAGACGCCTTTTCCTGGCTCTTCCCCGAGCCAATAGGAAGTTCGCATCACAACAACAAGTCCTCGAACGTTCCTCGCAGGACGTTCAGAATTTGCATTGGAACTTGTAAATTCCGGCTTCAATGTTTAAGAGACGTCGCAAGTTGCCAAATTCAGATCCTCACAACAGCGACGCAATTACGAACAAGTTACGGTCAACACATTTCGAAACAGTTTCTGAAATTCGCAACGGCGGACCTAACGAACAGAAAATTACAAAAATTCTAGCCACTACTGAACAACGCTGAAGAATCTTCATTTGTCTCGCGATGCGACGCAAAGCAAGATTTTCGTTTCGCCGCCGGGGGCGGAGCAGACCTCCACTGCCCCACGCCTTCCTAACACGGCCCAAGGGTCCGATTGTTGTGTTCCATTGTTGCGGACAATACAGTCAAGGCGAGGCGTGACGTCATCGGGAGGGGCGCAGCAGGACCAATGCAACAGACCAGACGCCTCACTCCAGTTCTCTTAGCGCCGTAGTAACAAGCCCATCGATGTTTTTGCAACAGCGAAATCCCATGAAAACGTTCGGCCATTCTAAGGAATTAATTAATTAATTAATTGAGAGACAGTCAATAAAACTACAACGCAAATTCCTTTCTGAAATGGAATTTGTCGTTTAATTTTCTATTCAGAAATACGGAGCAGAGCCCTAGGCTGTCGCAACCAACCGACTAAGAAACACGACTTTAGAAATAATAAGACGTCGGTTCCAGATTTTCGGCGGGCGATTTCTACTTATGACAAAGGAAAGAACGCAGTCGAATTCCTGCTGAAATGAGCGCTTGTTCCAGTCTGTTTCACTGTCTGCTTACAGACTGCGGTTCCCCGTTTCACTGCGGGGAATGAAAATTCAAGCGATCCTTCGCGCTGGAGAATTGGGCGGGTAATCGCTCAGCTGGGCAGAAAGTTACTGACCCTTCCCGTCCGTGTTCACAAGAGGACGTTTCTGGTCCATAGGTAGAGCCGCGTGACCTAGCCCACAGACTCAGACCCCAGTTTCAAGATTAATTTTAATATTATCCTGCAATCTGCGTTTGACCCCGAAGTGGTCTCCTCACTGCAACTTCTCCGAGTACGCTCACTACACACGCTTCTAAATGACCTGACCTATTAATATGTGCCAAAGGGTGGAACTGCACATTGCCCTCAGCACCTGACCTCGAACGCCCTCAACTTGCGTTAAAAATAACTTCCTCGAATTTGCTCCGATTTTGAGGCACGGCAAATTTTTCCACGCGAAGGAAACAGAAGTTAGAGGTTTGCTGGGGCAGATCCCGGAAGCTCGTGAAACCGCGGGAAGTGGGGCCCGCGCGCCACGCCCCGGACGTCTCGCCCGCAAGAGGTTGGGAGGGGGTGATGTGCGGGGAGCGTCCTGAACCTGTCTTACTCGTGAACTCGTCCTCTTCCTCAGCTTCGGCCTCGCGCGCCAGCTCTTCCGGAGTCTTCTTCTTCCGCATCAGAGGATTCGGCTCCTCCTGAGGCATCTGCTCCTGCAACTCCTCCCTCTTCTTGATGTTGTACTGCAACACAACGAGACGCTTTAGCGCCGACAATGAACGCGCCTCGTCTTCGAAGACGCCCGTCCCCTGACCCAGGAGACGGGCATTTTCGTACTCGCCGCCCCCGGAAGATCAAATCTCACCTCTAACTTGTCTGTTTAGACTCCACTTGATTTTCTCTTCGCCAGATCACAGCTTCCGGAATGCGTTTCTGCAATTATCGTCGTTGGGAATGGGACTTACGACGTCTTGGACACCGGAGTAGATTCGTTAATAACGCGCTCTGGAGGGTGGGGGGGGGGGGGAGTAGATGGGGTCTATCCGCGGCAATGGCAATTTCTTCTGGGCGCTGTTTACGGAGCCGCGTAACCAAAAGTTTAATTAAAAATGAACGGATCAACTGACCGATTAAGCAATCAATCAATAATACACCTCTTCGTAAACTTTTAAACTTTCACGACGACTGAACGGTATGAAGTGTTCTGCGTAGTAAAAGTGAGGGAAGGCTTCATTTAATACAACTCTAGCAACAAAAAAGAGCGATACTTCATGTACGTGGGCAAACTGACGCAAAGTTACGAATTTGGAATATTCTAAAAATCTGTCAAAGACACGTGACGGTATATGACGCAGTCTCACGAAAATTTTGTACGAAACTATTGTGTGCGTAGAAAGAATTCTGATTATGAAAAAATATTGACTTTTTTTAAGTATACCGTGCGAAAATTCAATTTCTTAAAACATTTTCCGGCACAAGGCCGACGGTAAATTGGGTTTGTAGACGCTCACAGGTACCTAATTGGTAAAACTAGACAAGCATTTAATGTTTCTTTATATTATTTAATTTTACAGTCACTTCTGTTCATGACCACGTTGCACGCTCCTTGTTCACCAGTTTCAAGGGAAATCTGCTGAACAGACTTTGAAGGAAGCCAGCCACCTGCTGGCAGTAGACGGATTTCGCAAATGGTTTCAAAAGTGAAGTATCGAGTACTGTGTTATACGTCAATGTGACTGTGTCCTTCCCAACCCCAAATTCTAACAGACGTGTTTCGGGATTTATTATGGCCGTTACGTATGATTGTGGGAAATCAGGTTCATCAGCTGAGGGACTGCAAACAGCGCTGGCCGCAACAGCGAGGAACAGCACGACCTCCAGGGGACACGCCCTCATCCATTCGACAGCTCAGCCAAAGGCAAACGATTATTGTGTTTGTAGTGAGGTGAGGTTCGTCAGAATTAACCAATCAGTGGCGGGAAATCGTGGTGCGATGGGTCGTGGCTTTTATCACGGCACGTAAAGTGACATTCTCATTTTGGATTTCGCCGTCGAACGACCGAAAATGCCAGCGGCTCCGCATTTAAAAATTTTACCCTCGAAACGCGTTTTCAAGGCGGCAGTGTAAGTTCGTCCGCAACAGCTACAGAGCCGTCAGTTCAGGAATGAGTGGATCCGAGACCCTTCTCCGCGGTTCCCGTCAATCCGGGCGAGCCCTTCGTGCTGAAGTGCCATCTGGACTGTCATCGCCTAGCCCTTAAACGCGACCTCAGCCTCTGCCCCTGAGCCATACCGAGGACACGAAGCAGCAGCCCTGAACCCACATCGCGATAGGTCGCCATCATCCCCTACTGACTCGACGAAGACTGCAGTGGTGATACGAGCGAGCAAATGTCACCCAAAGTTCATCTGCAGCCAAGCTTTTGTAAAGTCTGAAACAAAGTCGCGTTCACTTCTAGCCCAGGTCTGAAACGTCTGGTTACAGCACAGGACGGTTCAGTAAATATAAACATCGCAGGGTCGCCATGTTATTTCACATTCTATACAGAGTGTTTCTCCAAGTTTTTTTTTACTAGTCTCATGGAGAAATTCGTAAAGAGCTTCACTGTGCAGCGGCGGCGATGCGCAAATGAACTGCACGCGCCAGACATTTTTACCACCGACGGGGATAATTAAACTAAGAACCCAACACCTCGTTACCGTGTTCGTAACAAATATACGAACCACGTTAATACGGAGTGCAGCGGCCACTCGCTTTCAAGGGGTCAGGAGAAAACGCTCAAAGTGGTCGCTGGTCGCTCAATTCACGAACTCTTTCGCCGGACGAAACTCTTCGTGACACGAGCGGCCAGACAGAACTAAACATTCATCTCGTCATTTATATTGGACGTTTCAGAATGACTTAATAAGCAGTTTTCCTCAAGATGCTTTGGCAACGACGGATTTCACTATTTCAGGATTCTGTTCTATTCAGACCGACACACACAGAAACTACGAATTCCATTAAACTTGAAGCATTGTCGCGCGTCCCGAACAAAAGGATGTCAGAGGTCGCTACTTCTACAACGGGCAGAGTCTGAGAACTCACAGAGGAATCGCGTCTCAAAACCAAAGCTTCGGAAACATTTCCGGTAGAAATTGACGTCATCAAAATATTTCCAGGTCTTAATGTGCAATGACAGCCTGTGGCGATTTACTCTGCAGAAGGCCGCGGGTCGTCTTCTCGTGTTTTAAGCGCCGGCTTATTGATTACTACTGTGTCACGTTATCCCATCACGAGCAGTCGAGGAAGAGAGGCTTATGAATAGGAAACGTGCGATAGAACTGGACTATTAACCACTCACTCGCAGCAAAGTTGACACCTGCCACGAATTTTGTGTCCTTTTGGCACGCACTTAAACCGCCGAATTCAGGGCAGATGAGAGATTTGTCAGAGCGAATATCTGAAAATTATAACCGGGCATTATATTTTAGTGACAGCTTGGAAAATTACATTTTATCAGACTGTTTTCACGAAGAACCGGACGCTGTGAAACTGGCAGGCGCGTACGAATCTCCGAGATACGTGTCTGAAATCAATAAACTGGCGAGCACAGGCTAGTTTATCAGTAAATAAAGAAACCACAGATAAAATCCACAGGACTTCAGTCTTCCGCTTTTATGTACATAAAACTTGAGGAACAAACATCGGCTCGTGAATCGTAGGTTCACGACACGCGATAATAAAATATTGAAGCTTCGTCGCAAACAGAAAACCGATCACACGCGGGGGGGGGGGGGGGGGGGGATCGTAGAGGGGCGAAGCAGTCTCGAAGCGGGCTCTTTGGTATAATCGCCAGCCACGTTCCGGAAACAAACCGCGGCTGGTGGGAGACCAAGACCTCGTGAGAAAGCGGGGGTTAGGCGAACCGTGGCCGAGGAACATAAAAGATTTTAGTCGCAAAACCCGAAATATCCGCCGATGGGAAAAAATTAACACAAATATCAAGATTTTAGGGAAATACGTTAAAATGATGACATGTGGATTAAAATGGTTGAGTGTCGTCTCGAGTGGCGGGCTCTCGCCTGATTCTATGAGTGAAGTCGCCTCCTTTCAAACGCGTCGGCTTCACTCATAGAATCACGACAGCACGGCGTTATTTCATTCAGTAAGTGAATTCTGGACCGCCTCACTCTCATCACACGGAAAAGTGGATTATTTGTGACAGAAGACAAAACACTGCCGACCAGCTCCACGTTTATCGCTTTCGTAACGATGTCGGCAATGCAGCGTTCATCATTGTCTGCGTGACCCAACTGCACCCGCACTCAAACAACCACAACATCTACCTATGCGCTATAGAATTACCATATTCGTGGTGAATTCTTTTCCTTGCAGGGATCGTATGGAAATTAGTTCCGTACATATCTTTCAGGTTTTATGAACAAAGAGACAGACAATCGTTTTCATTTTAACCATGGGGGGGGGGGGGGAATTTCCCCCCAACTTTTTGTTTTATTTACAGAAAGGTCAGCATTGCGATATGAAAGGAGTTTCATAATTATTTCCCGGGAAATGCAACACAATGAAACACAAAACCAAAACATTACAACTTATTTTAAAATACCTATGTTACGTGAAACACAAGTTCGCCCCAAAAAAGAAATAATTTAGAAGCAAATGTTCTGGTGCACAGCTTTCACGGATGGTTGATTTCACAGGCCGAAACTCTGTTGACCTTTCAGCCCACTAATTCCGAGAACGTGTATCTCTTTCTCCCCCAAATAATTAATACAACATTTTGAAACTAATTTATTAAACTTAACATTAACTGTACAAAGCTTTTCGATCGTCATAAACTAAGCACGAAGCCACGCGTTGGCCTGAAAATATTTATTACTCTTGTTTTATGTCTCACAGCCAACCTCTTCGTAAAAAAAAAAACATTTGAGGAAAAAAGTTTTTTCCCATTGGTCAAAACCAAAACAGCTGCCAGTGCCTTTGCTCAGAGAAGTTTAATGACATGAAAAGCAGGTAATTTTCATAGAAAGACGGCAATTCTATGGCGTGGTGCTATAGACACCACTCGGACTGCGCGAAAAACTTGCATTAAATCGAAACGTTCCTGACTTTACACTTTTCAGCAGCAAACAGGAACATTAATTAAACAAGTTAATAGCAACAACAACAACAAACATATTCGTGGCAGAATGCACTTCAAAGAAGACGAGTGGGAAAACACGTAAAAAGTCTCTGTAGAAAATTCAAACACTCCGATTAAAGTCTATGGGACAGGTCAGGTTATCACGTGGTGTCTGTGAATCCAAATGAACAGGAAAACAATTTGGCCGATTGGCATGAGATTAAAGCCGCACTCCTGCGACGTTTTCTTATTATTTCATCAGTACCACTGCAAGCCCTGCGAAATTCTGAGGCGGGAGCGACATTTAATATATACGGAGTATGAAAGTGGTTTGTGTGGAATGCAAAATAACAGGGCGACTGCGCGTAGGACATTTTTTCGTCCGATACAAACATATACACTTTCACAAACAAATACATTTTAAATGTGGGGCCTAACTACAAGTATTTTTAAACGCATTTGAACCATAAAACTAAAACACAATGACGACGTTTTTGAGACGAAAGTCTTGAGTTCATATCCACCAATATGAAGGGACCGACGTACTTCGTGGTTTTCCTCGACGCTCCAGCGATAAATTAAATTAAGCCACAAATTATTCATTCGGCCTTCCATATCAATTCTGTAAGGATTTCTTGTCTCCTCAACATCAGCTACACGTTCAGTCAGTTACGCCTTCCAAGATGCAACCGCGATGTCGCAGTCAACGTAACATGAAAACTACCGGCTGAACGACTGGGATTTCTCAATCGGCCCTGGGGCACCGGCTCCTTTATTCGGGGGCGAAACTGGCCACTCACCTCCATCTAGAGCCAAAACGTCATAAATGCCAACAGGTGTGCTTCTATTCGTGGGAAGGCGAGCCACGCTCTAGGGACAACACAGGGTGACCTGCGTGTACCGCGAATTTCCTCGCCGTGTGACATCCTGAACCGATCACTGACTTCATCCATTTTGGGCTTAAACTACTTTTCATGACTCATTCGTACCGAGACGACAGAAATCCACTGATCCACGCATCTCGAAGCTGCTTCCGAAAGCGGATGTCCTGATAACGACTTTACTTAATGACCCGGATCGATATTACCAACGCGAAAATAATTTATTCTTGCTTCGCATTCAGACTTTATTTAAATTTACAGCACAACACCTGATTACAATGTAATTATTGAAACAAGGTCGTTTGAAAATTGTGGATAGAGACCTTTTAGATCGTGACGTCGAGTGGTCTTGTAGGTGGTTAGCGACGTTTCGGAGGAACAAATCGCATCTATCTTCACTTTTCGCAGTTGGCGTCATAACTCAGAATACCAACCTGCAGTCTCACCACACACAAAACCACAAATATCTTGCAATTAAACTTGTCCATTTGGAAGAAATTAAGAACATAACACAGCCTAATTATAACTATTTAGTTTACATTTCAGTTTCGAACACATTTTTGTGTTGCAAGCACGTTATATCGATTATTTTCATCACCAGTCGAAAGGTGGCAGGCTTAGCGCTGGGAAGCCCACGGCATGCTGGGAATCCCTACGAAGGGCGGTGCAGTGTTGCCGGATCTTCGCGCGTCGTGTTCACTTCAAAGAGGTCAATCTGACTCCATTAGGGAGTCACTACCTGTATAAAACGGACTCCCTACTAGAGTCAATTTGACCCGGTTGAGCTCAATTCTGACAGGGTCCTCTTCAAGACGTCTTCAGTCTTCAGGCAGTTTCAACAGTGGACTAGGAACGCACTGCCTCAGTCTACATTTACGTAATAACCCAGAAAACAACAATCCAAATGTTTAGCGTTATAACAACTCGGACATGTTCCTAGTTTCCACAGATTACAATTGGGCCGACGGCGTACAAGCAGATGAAGACATTCATTAAGTGATTGACCTTTACTTTGAATGGAGCGTGCCACTTCCATTACAGCAGCGACGTATCTATTAGTACTCCCGTGTTTCAAAATTAATTAACTACTCACAGAAAACATTTGTACGCCCGTTTCGTTGTTAGCATAACCAGCGATTAACCAAACATCATTAAGCAACATAACATTTAATAACGCGTGTCATGTTTTATTCGAGGAAGATAATATAATTTGAAATGTAATAAAGATAGCCTCGATATACCAATTGGGCGAGCGAAATGCGTACAAAACAAATGTTAATCGTTCTATACTGATATTTCTACAGGTACTGTACGTAAAACTCATATGGGGTCTGCCTGAATCAATTATTCTATTAACTAATGTAACAGTTTACTGAAAAACATATTTTAATATATATATATATATATATATATATATATATGCACTTATCACGAGAACTCTACTTGGCGGGTGGTATCTGACCCCTGGCACACTGCATTTGCCACAGCAAAATGAAAATTTCTAAGAACAGAAACCAAAGGACCTCGCAGTCCTGTCGCAAACAAATAAAGAGAAATGCAGTCATTTAATGAACACTTGGGTCAGAAAATAGCCCGAGCAGTGTAAAGGTGTTAAGTGCGCACAGTGGAGCTGTCACTCTCTCACGGGAAATTATAATCACTGCATACATTCAAAATCTGACGTTATCGGCCACGCTCAGGAGCTTAAATAAGTCTGGGCCAAACTTTGTTGGCTCGCTGTTATTTGAAACGAAAATTATGGAAAGGAAAATCCTAAAAGTACGGCGTTCCAGAGCCATTTGTAACTTATTCCAGTTAACTTGTTCAAGCTCTTGAACAGGACGGGCCACGTGGCTCAAAGAGGAACACGTGTCAGCACCAGTCACAGAATGAACTCAAGGTCATTCAATTTCTTTCATGAACAGGAAAAGTTGTTTGATATGAAGGAGGTTTTCTTTTCCGGAACAGGAAGTCAGCCTGAATGTTGTAAGGCGTGGCTGGCAGCAAAGTGTTAAGATGTCCTCTTACTCCTCGAAACCCGTACACAAATAACACACGAGGACAAAAGTGCACTAGAGTCGGTGTTCCAAATCTTGTTCTTAAAAGAACTCTTCGCAGCAAACGCGTTTTCCAACCGAGTCCAGCATTTATTTCCCCAGAGGGTGCTCGAATTGGCAAGAGAAATGTTTATTTAGTTACTTCATATCTACCTGTTATCCAAAACATGAAGATTTGTCATTTGCCAAGGGCAAAAGATCTCACAGGATTCTTAAGTGAAAATGAAACTGATTCACGTCATCAGTTCAAAAACTATTGATGGCCGCTATCAGTGGTACCACAAAATGCGCTTTATCTTACAAAGAAACTAAAGATTTCGCCAGCATTAGTAATTTTGCGAAGGAAAATCAAAGGTCAGAACTGCCTTCACCGACAAAAAATCTGCTCCAAGAAAAATGAAATGTGGAAACATCATTTTAAAACCGTCGTATCAATCTCCAACGCTAATGCACTCATTCGTCGTGCTCATGATGAAAACTTATTCGTAATTATTAATTCAATGAATTATAAAAACACTGTTCATTGGGCATTTGACAGTCGGAAGCCAAGGCCTCTTAAGAGACAGATGCAATGTTGAGGCACAAGCAACTCACTTATTGGCTTAACTTCGTGACCAAAGGAATGTTTCTTTTGTGTGTGACGTGGTACTTAATTAAGCACCAGCGAAAACTTTGCCTTTGGGACCTCACTCCTCGCTCTACAATCTGTTCAAACATTATTTGTTGGTTATCGCAGTAATGACAATAAGTTCCACTGAACCACACGCAGCTGCAGGGCATAGCGACTCTGTGCCTCGCGCGTCTGAATGAGCCTCGGGGTGATGTCCGTCATCTCGTTAAAGTAGAAGGGCAATGCAGTGCAGATTTGTCTGAAGGTCAAGGTCGCTATCTCCCACCCAACCACACAAGCGAAATATCAAACAAACAAAAGCAGGACCCGAAAAAAACCTTTGTTACCGACGATAAGTTTTCGTGGGTCAGTTTATGGAATTCAGAAGGCGGACCGCCCACATTCCTTTAACATCAGCTCACGATTTACAAAAGAGGTAGACAACATATAAAAAGTAGCGATTCTGGAGTAGACGTCAGAATTTGAACTTTGCCCTTTGAGAATGGTAGTCAAGCCTTTCATAGACCTCGAAGGTTCACTGCCGTGTTCACAAAAGCCCACTCCTCTTCAACTGAATCCGCTTAATCCAGTTCACACCCTCCAACCAAGACCTCGGAGAACCAATTTATAATTTTCGTGCCATTTGCGTCAATGTCTGAACTTCTGAAAGGTTTTTCATAATATTTTATATTAAATACATACATAATTTTTGATAACACCAGACACTTGACACTTCACATAAGAGCTGCAAGCGTTTTTTGTGCAGATGTCGAATTCCCAGCCAGTCGCGAAACCACATGGAGTCTTCCCCACAGAAAGGTCAATTCCCGAAGGTCAAAGTCTGGCGAACCCGCCAAAATGGTTACGCCATTTGTACATTTCCTAACTTGTTCTACTATTTTCCTTTTGCTATTACGCCTGTGTGATGTTTCATTATTCCACTCATAAATTTAATAAAATCTCAAGAAACACAGCGGACCAGGAACATCCTGACTTCAGGGCGTCGGACGCTGCTTGAAGACTGGAAGACTCGAAGTGAAGTAATCACTTCTTTTCAATCAGCTGTTATACACAGGACTTACCGATAATGAATCGATATATCGGTTTCAGATAGCACCCACCGTTTCTCTGGGATACGGGAATGCTTATGTCCACAACGTTCGAGCTTCCTCCGACAGCATTTTTCAATAAATCGGCTGTTGTTTATCTCAGACCTTTTATAAAGTTTGCAAAGACAGACCTGGACAACTTCTGCACTTCATCGGTAGTCTGGCGAGACAAGTGACGAATGGGAACCCCCCCCCCCCCCCAAATAGCACCCCAGACACCGCCACCTTCAGACTCCGTTCACAACTTCCGCTCCTACGAACTTGATTCAAAGATAAAAACATTCCATTTTGCATATTCCTCTTCGTTATGCGTGACGTCGCTATAAAGAGTAGCGTGTCTCTGTTTTTAAGGTGCAGTTCGCCCCGTGTAATGTTTCGTGTAAGACGAGCTCAAGAGCCACATTACCACTTTCAAGAGACCGCATGGCGGATTATTAAACTATTTCATACAGCTTATAAGGCAACCCAAGGAACTGTCAGTGCATATAATTCAATTAAGTCGATAACAATTAGAAAAAAGAACAAATGTTACATCAAATAGCAGTTCAAACATTATAATAAATAATAATATGAAACTTATAAAGAATTGGGAGCAACAGTGGATTAAGGCACATTTTATCAAAATTTATACAAAACATAAACAGTTAAACACGAGTAATTCACATTGTACAATTCTGAAAAATAGAAATGCAACCATTACAAATCGCACGTGACTTCGTATGCAAAAACGGAGGTCGACGGTGACATTCATTATTCACGACTTTCCAGTTGTGGGTTAGTCCACTGTTGCTCTCGGGTCTTCATATAACAGATGCACAATGCATCACTACGACACACCGTAAAATATTAAACACACGGAATGAATGAATGAATAAATAAATAAATAATGGCAAATGAACGCTTATTTCTACTTGTTACATACGTACACTGAATTGCACAGACAAATTTCTTTCTGATTCTTTCAACACAACTTTCGCTACAATGTGACAGAAGCTTCGACAATGCAATGTAAGATACTTTAAGAATGTCGAAAGTAGTTTCCACCTCATTCATTCGCTTTTCCGCGCCTTCTGCACGCCATGGCGGCGCTTGGGCGTGAGAGTTGTAGTTACTACTCGTTCTGGAACTTGGCACTAGATGGGGTGAGTAGTCAGCGTCACGCCTCGACCGAGCTTTGCCCCAGGGGGAAAAGGACCCCGGTACCCATTGAATAGGAGGTTGGGTGGGCCCCAGGCATCACGTGACTCTGCGAGGTTAGGTTACGAGCCCTCGTCTTTAAACGCCAAAACTTTCTTCACAACCATCGGATTGAAAGCGGGATGTGAAGTAATACATCAGAGCACTGTTTGCTGAGCCAGGACGCGAACATAAATCGTGGGGGGGAGCCCCCCGTGAGTATGCCATATCACCTCGCAATACAGTCATCAACGACTGTCTGCCGTCCGGTCAGACTGGCGCCACTGTCGCATTCTCTTGCCTCTGGTTCTTCAGTCTGAACAAAATGACGTCGACAACTGCGCTCTGTTCTATCCTGCCTTAATGGAACATCATCGCTGGCTGTTGTTTCTTACGCAAGCTGCAGAGTTAATGGGATCTCACGCTGCTGGTTGCCTGTCCGTCTGCATCTATGTTTCATGTGAAACAGACACTTGGTGATGGAATTTGGACGTCATGCATGTGGGATGGAATGCGGCAGGTGTTTGATTTGTCTGTTGACAGCGAATGTCTGAATAAGGACAAGGAAAAATAATTTATCAAGGAAGACAGACGAACAACGGTGTCCGAAGTGGAAAAGTTATTTAGCGCCAAATGAGAAAGGAGACTGAACATGTAGGTACAGTTTAACTCTGAGCTAAAAGCGGCCGTGGCCTATCTAAAGACATGCTTACATCTGCCTCTAAAATATCGATAAATCAAAGAGAATCGCTGGCGATTCGAACCTGTTGCCTCATCATTCAGCCAGTCGCTCTTTCAAAACATTCGGCACGTAAACTTTAAACCCCTGAGGAGATTGTTTTATTTTGTTGAAGAGCATTATGGGTTTAAATAATTCACAAACCCGTCTATCCAATTTCTTCATAGGACGTTTCAAAATGAGTGCAATCACTTTGCCATTAATAGTTAAGGACTGCAGCTTGTAATTTGTTTTCTGAGCGAGAACGAAATTATCGACGCGCTGATGGATTGCATGCAGCGGGGCCAACAAGCCAACAGTCCGGGCGAAAGGAGAAACTTGCCGATGTCAGTTTCTTTGATTAATGTTGTTCCGGCCGGCGGAAGCTGAGCTCGCTCCTTTTGGCTACTCAGTCATTCATTCGCGTGTGATGATCACGCGGAATTGGGAACAACACAGGACAAGTGGGCGCTTAAATAGTTGCGTCTCACAAGCACGTGGAACAATGAAGAGACACTGATCTGCTTGCTACAGCTTACACTGGTCGTCGAACATAACAACCTTAAAGTTACCAGCAGTCGCCATGTTCATATATTGCGGAAAAATACAATAGATAAATCTGGCTTTTTTTAGATAGTCTATTTCAAAAGCCGATGTTAAGGATTTCATATCAGACGCTCGCATGGCCATGTTGACAAAACAGATCGCAGAACATTAGAACGTACAATGTCCAACGGTCAATACAAGCTCGATCACAAATCCGATAATCCGCTGAAAGTTTTCAAGAGGCCGGACAGACAGACACACGCGGACACAGGAGCATACAGAAGCGGACATGACGGTGCCACAAAGCCTTCGCTCCTCTCAAAATAAGAAGACAGGTTATAAAAAGAACAGAACTCTGGAAACAAGTATATGAGATGTTAGGTTGACTACACCAATGAGAATCAGAGGGTTGTATGTCGTATGTGTGGGGAAATAAGGAACGCGGACAAAACTTTACTCTACAAATGTTTTGAGGAAACATGTGAGACATGGAGAAGTGGTACGATGACGTCATTAGAACTGATTTTCGGAAAATATGAAATGGCGTCCGGTGGTGGCATCTGGGACGAGGTTCGTGGAAAATGGAGTGAGTCAGTGCTCGGAAAAACCACTTAACAGCCGGAGTACGTCAACCAACCAACCAACCAGTCAGTCAGACTCGTCGAGTCATTCAATCAACCATCCAGCCTCTACCTACTAACTTTTTTCTACGCGACCACTCGGTCCACTCGCCTACCTTGTCCCTTATATCCTGCCTCATCTTCTCTCTCTCCTCCTCCATCTTCCGGTGCTTCTCTTTCCGTCTCTCCTCGGCTTCCCTGATGGCCTCCTGCCTCTCCCTCTCGGCCTCCTCCTCCTTCTCCTTGTCGTCTCCGTCATCATCGCCTCCCACCGCACCTGCAACAACAGTGACGTCATTTCCTGCTTGCACTTCCGGCAAGACCAACACGCATTTGAAGAGGGGATCCTATCAGCCGCGTAATCGTCTATCCCGAAAGGCGCCACGCATCGCGCCCACGTAAAGGCCATAACCCCCACCCCCTAAGAGGATTAGAAAACCACAATCCACAGACAATTCTGAGAAATCACAACAACGGAGAAGCGGAATTAACCCACCTGAAGATGATGACCAATGGCTGGACACTAGCAGCTTGCTGTGCAGTATAAACCAAGAGGGTAAAGGACCACGAATTCAGGCTTGATCCACTAACTGGCTCTCCAAATTACACGGCAAAGTTCAACGGACCTTGTTCTAATAAGAAGTCGAAGAACGAGAGTTTTGGCTAATTTGCTAGAAACTTCCAGCATTCTGCTGCGTAAAGCTACCGCTCAATCATGAAACCGCCTGCAGTTCCACGTACAGACTACCCGTCACATTAAGGTGTCGGAGAAGTTGCCGCATACGAAAGGCGCTCGAAACCCTCGATGTCGTGCGATTCTAAACAATGATGCGTGGAAACCAAATCCTCTTTCATCTGCATCCAGTGATCGAATTGGGAGACGGGATATCGCACGACCTCGAAATAGCGCAAACGAAGATCCTACGACCGGTGATAATAAAATTACGGAAAGGCAGTGTGGTCTGGGGGAAACGGGGTGTCACCCCCCCCCCCCCAATTTTAGGCACGGAGTACGCCTCACTACAGGAAGTATCTGAAAATTAAGTAGGAGTGCTATAAAGGTCTGACGGAACCCAAGTTCTTGAATCTGCTTGAACTTCCGATCTCTCTGAGGCGGGAAAGTCAGCCTCTTGAAGGAGCATCACACAGGAGCCGGCTAGTGGCGCCGCGGCTCGGCATGGAGGCTGAACCTCGAGCCTCTAGCCACACTCGGTTCAGCACGGAGTTCCAGAACGCAACTTTCTGGAGCAACAAACGAAATCAGATCGGAACTGTGAAACCGCCTTCGCCATAAATATAATTTTTTTATAGTCCTCTCCAGTACGAAGATGGAGGCAGTATGATCCTCCGAGAAGCGGACATGTACCTACAAATCCACGCGATGCTAAACCCACACGACCAACATCGATAAAGAACTGTTACATTTGACAACTGGCGCAAACCCGTAAACATTTAATGTGCAGTGACGACTAGTGGGATGACGAGCCGCCACTGATACAAAGAACAGTGAGACTGATGAAGCAGAATGTGTTGCATCAAAAGGCGTGGTGCAGAGATAAATTTTTACAATTACATATAAAATAAATTAGTGGGAAGTGGATCATCACGACTTCATCACTTAAGTTCCTGGTGCCTTCGGATGAAATGGATTAAAATTATTCCTCGAAACATTTTGCCGTTCATATTCTGGATTCGGTTTTCAGACAGTCAATGAGGATGTTCCAGCTATTTATTTTAACATTTGCCAGTGGCAGCCATTCCCTAATACCTTCACCACAAAGCTACAAAACACAGTACCACATTTCCCTTTGTTTCCAAAGACGTATACTCACTTTTCTTGTGGAGTGACGGCGTGTCCATGATATGAAAAGACGAAATTCTTAGCTTTATCAGGATCGTGGTTAAACAGCTGTTTCTCTCCTGCTTAAAAACGCAGTGCAATCAAAAACTGGACAAACGGATGGGGACCACACAAACCACGCAAACAATTAAGAACAGAAAGGCGCAGTCACGTAAGAGGCGAACTAGTCATGACTAAAGATGAGGAACGGAGTTCACACAAAGCATCAGCAATGTTCTTCAACGAGGCATTAGAGACATCCAGTGCGAGATAACACGCGTAGAAGAGAGAGGAGTCCGGACACTCGTGTGATTGAAAAGCGCAAGGTCGAATGGATCGGAGTGAAAGAATTACTGAAAGAGAATTCATGAACTCTGCCAGTCAAAATGGCCGTCTCATGCATTATTCACTATCTGTAATGTGATTTCTACGAACAACCAATCAAATGCGATATTTCTGGCTCTCATTGCGGCTATTACGAAGATTTCGGTCTATTCGGTTGTAACGCCGTACAGTCTGGTGCAAGTTTACCCACGTTTCACGATAATACTAAAACGAATCTCACATAAATAAGGCGAAAGAGTGTAGATGGGATTTATCTGGATCGGGGCAAGGCCCAATGACCACGGTAATCTAGCCGCGAGGGTAGTGGCCAGCTGAGCGCACTGCATCGAGTGCAGAGTGCGCCTGCAGTGGGTCTCAGTGCAACGCGTCATCATCTGAGCCTCTGCAACTAAAAAAAATGTCATTCTTACATCGGCCAGGGCTGCAGAATGCGAAATCTCAGACAGCAGAGTCACAGATTCTCTGGCAATCAGGAACAAAGGAGCATCTGTGCAGTTACCCGAGGCCAGAACTGACGATGCGTTGTGTTCGAATAGACTTTCCGTCAGCAGCGCTCTGCGACCTGTAACTTTTGCGGCGACTAAACTCTTTCGAAGACTTCACAGACAATCGTCGTATTTGATCTGGACTTCAACATCACGGTCAAAACGTCAAAACACTTGGCCGATGCAAAAATTCACAAATAAGTAAAGTAACCGATTAAAAATAAAGTTCCAAGGGCAATATTTGGATCCGAGAGACAGACGGATGTAACGACAGATGCAATGCAACACGTGTTCGTACGTGGAGAGACGAAATCAAGGAGTGAAAAACGTGTGGGACGTACAGAGCAAACGGGGAAAATTAATTCGTAGAAAATAACTGCGGAAAATGTCACTCGAGAGATCGAGATTCGGATGTGACAATATTAAAAAAGGAAGTTACAGAAATCGGGTGTGATGAAGGAAGGATGAGCGAACTCACAGACGGAAAGAAAGGCAGAAGACAAGCGATAACAGAAGTCTGTCAACGATGTGGAAAAACGAGGCGTGAGTAAATAAAAGCCCATCGAATGAATTATTCATGAAAATCCATCAAAGAAACGTTTCCTGGAGACGGAGGGATAAACTGCAATTCACGCGAAATGAACAGCCCCTGCCGGTCGGTCGGTCGGTCGGTGCAAAGGCCAGCCAGAACTTCGACAGGGGCAGGAACTCCGGTCACAGAACGCACGGCGATGTCTTTCCGCCATTAAAACGCTTATAAATAAATCAGTCCTCTTGTCAGAAGAAAGACCTTGAATTATGTATGTTCCCTGTGTAAACAGCATTGTACCCATGTTACAAGCACTGACTGTGTTATCATGTCGATGCAAACGAACGATTTATCGACATGACGACGTTGTTCGCGAAATATCATGGGGACAATTAAGGGCGATGAGATGTGCGAGGAATGTAGCACGCACGAGATATAAGATGCTGATCGGAAAACCGGAAGGAAAGACATCTCTTGGAAGAACTAGACGTAGATGGGAGGACAGTATTATAGAAACAGGACGTGATAATTTAACGGCGTACGACACGGGTGAGTGACGTGCAGTTGTCAGCACAGAGATGCATCTTCGGCATCCACAAAAGACGGGGAATTTATTCACCAGCTCAGCGACTACCAGCTTATCTACTACTCTTGCTCTACAGGTTCGGTTCGGTCTGTACGAAGGATTCAGTCAAATTTGTGTTTTATTTCCACCAAGTCCATAAAATAAGATGATAATGGCGCGGTGGTGTCCGCGAGTTGTTTCCCCCTGAAATCTCCTCCTCGGAAAAAAGTTGCTCAGCTGGTCGAAAGGTTACTCATCTTTTATGCAATCCAAGAGTCAAATAATTTATTCAGAAGGACCAGCCACCGGTCCCTACCCTGAGCCATATTGATCCAATCCGCACTCTTATATTTAAAGAGACCTTTTAATATTATCCCTCTTTTGTGTCCGGGTCTAAGAAACGTTTTCTTCATCTGAAGTTTCCCCGACTAACATTCCGTAGGCAATTATCACCTCCCTGTTTCATCCGACGTTTCTGTGTTTCTCACTCTACATGACGTCATCACCTCAACAAAACCGAAAGCAGGGAACAGACTGTGAACCTATTCACGGCGTTCACAATTTCAGACGTGAAAGTACACGAGGTGAAATAATGAATGCGGGTTCTGAAGTCGGCTGGACGCGTCAGACTGACAGAGCGGATGCAGAAGCAAGAAGAGAGGCGCCAGAGGACCAGGAGCAAAGAAGAACCACCGATAAAGGAAGAAATAAGGAAAGGAGCGCAGTGCCCGATGTTACTCGTGTGGACCAAGAGCCGTCACTTTCGTCGCTTCTCGTTTGAGACTCGGCGCACTGCATTCTGGGAACGCCGTGGCAGAATCCGGATCCGGTCACCGACAGACATTCCTGACGCTGAGCGTCGTTTTCCTTGGACTTTGCAGACAAATCACAAAAGACGTACAGCAGAAAGACGTAAGAAACCACGACAAGTAACTTCTGCAATTGACAAACAGTAATTAAAATAAGTAGAGACAAAGAAGCCGCCGCGATTCGTTCTGTCACCGGTGGAAGGCGGATTCGATTACTATTCCGATGGTCAGCTAGAATGACTGACTTTTTCTAATTCTTCCTCAGTCCCTCCAGGCGATTAAACACTGTCCTGTACTTATAAAATGAGTTCTTCTCGGGCTAACAGCCGTGTAAGGTGGTTTAAAGGATAGAACACCAACGTTTCGAGAACCATATTCGTCTCAAACGGCTGGTGACGGCACTGCAACTTCTTTCCGATATCATCATTCATAATCACCTTTCCATTCGACTCTACATAACCTAGAAGCGTTGTTGCGTAAATCAGGGGCAATCCTACGTCACACCGATTCAAAAATAATATTTTCGAACAAACTGTAGTACCCCTTCAAACGTAAGCGCAGTTGTGCGTTGTACAACACCAGAGGCAGAGGCAGATAAGCGCACGGTAATCAGATACTGCGCTGCTGTGCATTTGTAACTGGATTAGGTACATAGTTCATCAGAGCACCAGCGCCATTTTGGACACTTTCGGGACTAATTACAACTGCGCTAAATCACGTGAATGGCTCTTGGACCACGAGGACGTGGCGGGAAGGGGGGGGGGGACTGGAAACGTAAGTTAGAAGCGCCGTGTATCAATGCTTCATCCTAATTCCGGACTACACAAAAAAAAAATACCGTTGAAGGCTGTTTCATGGTCGTTAGGGTCTGTACTCAGATACTGATAAAGGGTGATTTGTTTCATGTAAAGATGGCTGTCTTATTGATAAAAGCAGCAAGACCCTCTGAAACGTCGGTCAATTTCTACGAGACCACACGGCGCAACATCTCACAAGATAGTCACTTGACTAATACACCTGTACAATTTTTTATTGGTATCAGAATCAAAAGTGAATAGTAATGAGGTAAAAACAATCAGAAAATTGGGTTATAATATTCGACGTTTCAGTCTCTCGGCCCAAAAGAGAAACACAGAAACGTGGACCAACATAGCTGCCCGAAAGAAAACACCTTCAACAACTTCACTACACAAATCAAAAATTTCTCACTACTTTACGCATAAACATTACAGCCATCTACATTTTCGACAAAGCCGATTTCGCCCTTTGCACATGTGAACCAGCTATGACGAAACACAGAAAGCTGAGACAACGCTGAAACAAACGAGAGGAACACAACTGCGATGTTCACTTGTCCACACACCGAGGGCTCACTGTAAGCCGAATAGAAGAGCTCCTCCCACTACTGAACGCGGAACATGCATGGCTTCGTGATATACCACAAAATGTTTCTGGTGAAGCAAGTCAGTCTGTTACCAACCTATGAAAGATTATTACGCTTCTCCAACAGCATTTCTATTCCACTTTTGTTTGACACTTCGGATTTTCTGGACGACTTCTCGCGACTAAGTTGTTGCTTCTAAGAGGGTTGGTGACACGTGGCTACAGCGTGTCTCGTACGACGGATGCGTGCGCCAAAAACCCCGTGACACATTTTCAGTGTAAAATCACTTTGATTATTAAGAATTTTATCCACAAAAGCCCTCTGATCCACGTAGCATCAGCACATAAGATTAGGCAGTACGAGAACACGCGGTCTGCTTCAAGGAGTCGCTTATAAATTATTATGCAGGCTGCCAGTTATTTTGGACACAGTCGGGCATCCGTCAATAACAAGTCAGTCCGTCTGTCTGACAGAGTTTCCTCGGACAGAGTACGATATATCCAAGCAGTGCTACCAACCACTTGTGTGAAAATAGGTCTAGAAGTGCGCGATGTAAAATAGATTCTGTTGGCTCAGGACAGTGCGAACAATTGTGGCAGCCTTTCAGTTTCCTAAGACTCGGGGCACCGCAGGATTAATCTGTCTCACGAAGTGGTCCAGCGGCGTCACTTCATATCAATCGCCCCAAACTGACCGGCAAACCAAACCAGCCTCTGGGCTGAGTGCCCATTCGTTCTCACTAAAACCACTTTACTTCGGTGGTAGTGGGGGGGGGGGGGGGGGGAGGTCTGTACCCTTCCACGTCACAAATCTTTAGAGTGTAATTCCTTTCTCGAAACATTACTTTCGTCTCATCTCAGCAAGGTAACTTACACCACTGTTGCCAAAATTCTCCTGTGATGACTCCCGAACGCTATTTCAAGGCAGTTTTGCTGCAGAGGAGATCACGTACAAACAAGTGTCCTTTCTTATAACTGAGGACAAGAATCTGGACCATTTATTAAGGGAAAGTTCTTTTCTCGAGCGTTTTTTACCTGCTCCTTTAGTAATAATTTTGCTTTGCTTACTTACCCTGAAGGTGAAGTCGTAATTATCAATGTTATCATAAGCGGCTCATCGTAAGAGAAACGCGCATAAATATTTGATTCAGCACTGCACGGAGCATTGGTCCATTCGCTCCACCGTGTCTGCCCGCATGTGACAACCGGACAGCAGATGAGTTCTCACTGTGTTTGATACTGGAGGAGTCTCACCTAAATCTGTCCACACATTACAAATCTGCAAGAACGGCCACTTCAAATAAGCCCTGCAAGATTGTCTGCGCGCGGCGAGGAAGTGGCCGAGTGGGGGGATTCCCAGCCAGCTGCTCAACAGTGGGGGATTCCTCCTTGATGACGTCATCCAGTCAGACGGGCACCAGACATTGCACACTTTAATGCACATCAGAAAGCTCTGACGTCACTGGTCAAATTCACAAAAGTCAGAGGTCAAATCCAGGCGAACGAGCAAGAAATGTGAAGCCATGCGAAGATTTCCAAACTTATTACGCCGAGTTGACAGTGCCCGACCGATCAATGGCTGCTCTGTTCACGTGCCGTCTGTAACTCCCACAACGTCGTTACAGATGCAGAGTTCGTGAACCGATCCGCCTGCTGAATTATTTAGCGGCCGGTCAACATTCTATTTATAGCAACGTGGAAAAAGTTCAAATTCATATTTAAAAAGGATAACTAACGAGAAGAGTTCCTGTCCCATGAATCATACCACACCTCTCGTTACTATGACAACGCACCTACCTGCACCTATCTACCAAGCAAGTTACTTAGGTAAGTAATGAAGCAGGTAAGCTAATGCCTAAGTAATTATGTATCTGGATAATTAATGATTAATGTAATGGCGCGAGGCTTTACTTCAGAAACTGTTACTTACTCAGCCAGTCGATAAATTCGAGGCTTTTAAGGACTCCTGAGATTCGTCACCGTCTTCTGGAGCCTCTGTCTCTAACCTCAGAGCGCCACCAAGTCTGCAGACGGCATCCGCTGACTTCGTCTTAAATTTAAATAAAATTAAACAGTACCCTCTTCCCCCGCGGTTTCGGCAGAGTTAAAAGTTTTCGGAGCGAAGTTTTAAGTACACATTAACTGTTATGAAGTGGTCTAATTATGAAGCGACGTCCCAAAGGTTACAATCAAACTTCTGGAGTGAAGACAGAACATCTGCAAACTTAGCAGCTGCAGACCAACCACAGCGCAGAGGGCGAGGGCCTTGTGCTCATACAAAGAAGGCTAGCCTCACACGCGAGATGGTCACGGCTTCTTCATGTTGCGACACCGTCTTTAAAAAATACCATTGTTCTTCACATTTCATAACCATCTCATCTGGTAACTGATTCGTACATTACTTAAAGACTGTTTCTAACACAAAATATTGTAAGCCATTAAGTGAAACGAGAGGGCAGAAATTAAGAATCCATACGGATTTGGAAGGAGTAGTAATGCCCTATTTCGAGGTACAAACTCAGTGGATCACAATCCTTCAAAAGCTAAAAGTCCGTCAGGTGGTCAATAAATTAACCGCCTTTACAGACCCCGAACGTTTAGTACCAAGTCCACCACAAGGTTTAATTAGGTCTCATTCTCGCGACATATTTACTTGAGACCCATCTGAATATTATTCACATAACTACACCTGGCTCTTTCAAGTGACGCATTCGTTTCAGGGTTTCTGACTAAGATTTTGGATGAATTTCTCATCGTCCTCAAGCGCGCTACTATTAGCCTGCTCCATCACATTTGCAACATGTCATCTAAACATTCGTCCGGAGGGACTGAGACAAACCACGAAGAACCTTTGGGTCAGTACTGTATCACTGTCACTTGGACCGCTCATTCCCCAACCTGAAGCCACGGGCCAAATGCTCGTCGAGTCGTCAATGTAACGGGTGGTAAGTCTTGTTAGTCACATTTATTCTTGGCGCTGTTAACCAAAATTAAATTCGCTGCACAAATTTTAGCGCAGGCCCCGACAAAAGCCGTTCAGTAATTCAAAAGGTTAAATATGCAAACGGACAGACAATGAAGACTGTCATTACTGGTTGATTTCATACGCTTCGTACAAGGAACGTAATAAATTACGAACGTGCACCCAAGCCTGGAATTATCGATGCGGGAGAGAATAATTCGAATGGAATGTCTGTCTGTCTGTCCGTATATCCCTGAAATACAGACAGACAGACAGACAGACATTCTGCCGATGTGTTCTGTATCCATCAATATCTAGGGCTTTGTAATGGAGTGGGGGCGCGCTCCACAGTAGATCAAAGACTAAACCAAAGAGAACGAATTTCACAGACAGTTCAGACATCCAAAGACTCCCCTGTCTATGTGAATAAAATATTTGAACCTTTATGAGAAATGCAGCATTTGACTGCCACTGGAATTGAAGAGTCTTATCCTCTGCTCCCTGGCTCCATCACAGATCCTGACAAGGTAAAACAAAACACACGATTCAAAATGCAGACTCAATAATTATATGAAATAAAATGACAGCCGACATTCAAACGTAAGTTATTTACGTCTTTCGAAGACGCTCAGTGTCACGACGCCCGCAGAACCAGGGGCTCCGTCGCCAAACATCAGATTGAAAAAGTGAAGTTTAGACGCACGGCGAATGTAATCCTCGTGGGAGAAGACTCAAGTGCATATAAAGTTTTGGTTGGAAAACGCAATGGTAATAGATGGCCTCGAACACCTTGGAGTGGATGGGAGATAATATTAAAGTGGATCCTAAAAATAAAATGGGGCTGGAATTATTTTGCTCTGGAAATGATACAATAGCGGACTCTTGTGAGCACGGTTACTTATCGTGGGAGTCCATCAAAGCAGGGGAATTCCTGGCCAAATAAGCAACTGTAATCTTTTAAAGAAAGAATCTGCACCATCACGAGGTCATCTTATCCCTTATCAACCGCTGTGCAGTCAGCATTTTTATTTTACAATATATTCAGACTCGAACGATCTGTTTATGTCAAGAGTAGATGTTGCTGTTATTCCGTATCGCGCGGTTGCATCCCCATCAACTTAACACGAAAGAGATCGATGTTAAGAGTATTAATAGTAACAACGGCCAATCAGAGCTAGGCTAGGCTACTCAAGAGGCCGTCCGGCATTCACGTCAAGTGGCTGTCAGAAGTTATACAAG
This sequence comes from Zootermopsis nevadensis, assembly GCF_977971745.1. Classification (NCBI taxonomy): domain Eukaryota; kingdom Metazoa; phylum Arthropoda; class Insecta; order Blattodea; family Termopsidae; genus Zootermopsis; species Zootermopsis nevadensis. Next base: position 15,913,405 of record NW_028259148.1, on the reverse strand, counting down.
TCCACTTTAATGTCAGTGATCAATGCATATTTATAGCAGAATAAATCATTCTGGCGGACAGTTAACCTCAAAGTTTCTGAAACTCTGCAACAAGCTGCAGACAGCGTAAAATGTAAAACGTAACATAGAAATTCTTAAAATATTAAACGGATTCTTAGAATTGCTTCTTCTAAAAGTTTGAAGTGGCTTTAATCTTCTCGTGCCATCTTGTGATCGTAAAAAGTCATTTCCGATTACCGTCATCTGACGAGCCGCTGTTGACGTCATTACCATCGGACCCCGACAGCTCCTTCTAAGAATTAAATGATTTATTTCTCGTTCAGGAAAGACCGCTCAGTGCAAACGTAAAGTATTAAAAAAATCCTCCCCCCAAGTGCTTCAATGGCGTGCAGCGTGGCGGCTTTACTGAATTGGAACAAATTCACGCAGCTAACCTAACCTAGAAAAGCTTAGGTCAACTGGCTTATGGACGCAGGCCGACAGGTGGACGGTCGAAAAAGCAGAATTAAAATACGATCCACGTTTGATTTGTGTTGCTCAAATCTGTTTGACGCTTAAATAGTCAAAACGAAAAGGACCCAACGATCCTAAGTGGGGACTCAAACTGACGTCTCTGCGACCTACCTCAAGCCAGAACAAGTAAAACTGAAGTCTAGAAAGCACACATTTTAATCGGAAGACTCGTCGGCGTCTGCGCGTGTAATCGATTAATCGTCCACGCCGATCTTCATTTGTTCCTGGTTTATTTAATGACGCTGCGAATAGCTCAGACTGTAAGAGTAGAAAATTAAGGGATGATTAATGAATTCGAAGGGACACACAAGAAGACGGTCGTGCTGTAATTTACTTAGAGGATCTGAGGAAAACATTAGTCAGGATAGCCGATAGCCGGGCCGAGGTATTAACCCGGGCCTCCCGAATGTGAAACACGAGTGCAGGCATCCATCATTACAAAAATAACTTCCTAAACATAAAGGAGTGAAAGGGAATTTTGAGCTGATGCACTGCGAGAAATAGTTTTTAATTCACACAGCAAATCGTAAAACACAGCTTTTATTATCGTGTTTTCCGCATCGAAACATGTTTCGCGTATACGTTGGACATGTTCAGGAGGTTGACACAATATAAAAATGGATGAGAATATAACCGATATCAATTACAATTCCATTAATTGCGACCACTGTTACATATTCTTTCTTGCTCTTAGTGAAATAGAGTGTTTATGTACTAAGCCGTAAGAGCATGTCGATTATGCGAAACGAAACTGGCAGGATGAGGCAACTCGCATCTGTATTCAGTTTTTTATGCGAGCGCGGGCATCGAGTCGACACGGGATTTGCTCCACAGGACGTATTTTTCGCACTTAACGGCATAAAAACCAGTACACGATAAGTCGCAAAATGGGAGTGTCAAACTTCGCGATGTAATGCAAAGTCAAAAAGGAAAATGATGAGGGACGAGGATTACGTTTTCAACACGCTGTTCCAGAATTTGTAATACAAGAAGCAGGATGCCCCAAAATGTGTAACACACAAATTTAAATTCTTAACCGCGAGAGGAAGGAGAAATGGGTGACACTTATTTAACCCGTCCGAAGAATTTGGAGCAGATCGCTTCAAAGGCGTGAGCCGGAACTCGAAGTGGGAACGGAAAACAATTAAAATGTACGTTCTAAACGGCATTCCACTGACGTGTAATGCCCTTGATGGTAACCACGGAGGTCTCGTAACACGTTCATGTGCAAGTAATCATACTAAAATATTTCTGACCGAAACATACAAACAAAATAACTGCTTAATTTCGTGTATCTTGGAGGTAGGACTCAAATTCAATAGAAATTTGATAACGTCACACGAGTCCTCCGTTACAGAACACGACGTGTAAGAAAAGTTACTACACCAGAGAACTCTACAGGAAAATAAAGTAACTTAAGAAATAAAGTCTGGTGTTCGAGATTCACCGAAACAGAACATGGCGTTGCTTTTTCCACGAGCCCCGTAAAGTCGACGCTGGGAAACGCGAACTTCCACTCCCTTCAGCTTGCGTGGTTCGTCACTCAATTTGATTGCGAAGCAAAAGAAAAGGGAGGGTTTAACAGGACCGAAATTGAATTCATTAGCGGGAGAATTGAGCTTTATGCACGTTCACACGATAATAAAGAGGCGAGAACAGACGCGCGACGCAGGTTCAAGCTTCAGATCCCGTTCATCGCGGAGGCATCTGAAGGCGAAGTTCAACTGTTTCCTTAGCTTCACTGATCCGAGAGTGACACGAACAAGGAATGGCGACTACGAAGCGAATATTTTATGCCTTTATATGGCGTTTTGTGTCATTACCTCAATAAAACGTAAACTGTACTTCTTCAGAGACGTATTTAACTTCAACGCTCCTTCTTCTGTACTACAGGAAGCTTAGCCTGTTTATATGTTTCCATGCTTACGCATTACTTCTACTGATAAAAAAAAAACGCTGTTAAATGTTGAGTGATGCCACAAAACGTTACTTTAACATTTTTCGTAAATCACACATTTCGGCACAAGGAGTGTGGCATGTTGCTTCGACCACGGAATTTATTCACGAAGCTGAAGTTTAGGGACACGTAGTACGCGACGCGGAGCACCTCGAAGTATAGTCGCATGATAAATCAACGACAACGCAAATCGCGCGTGACCACTGCTTCGACCGAGATACGAAGCGAGCAGCAACGGAGTGCAAGGTCGGCGGAGATTAAGTGGGTCGGAACTTGACGGCGACCACTGACCTCCGCGTCGAGGTTTAAGAGTGCGTGGCGGCTACGAACAGCCAGCAACTTTATCTTCTCTTGTGTGTAGATGCTGCCCGTCCATCCGTCTCTAAAACCACTCGGGTCACTTCCATTAATTTGGTATTGGCGGTCTGCAGTGAAATCGCTGAACAAATTTAATTTTGATTCGTAACGTTCCCATACAGGCCCAACCTGCACATCGATTTTGTATCCACCTGAAACATTTCCCCGTGTGCTCACTCTTAAACGAAATAATTCCCCCTTGTTTTAAAGTACATTCTAACAGGGGTGAATGCTGGTCTGCAAGTCAGTATTATTAAAATCTCTCCCCAAAAATGGCAAAAGAATGCTGAGGTAATAATAACAAAATATTTCTTTATATTCCGCCAGTTTCTGCGGTCTGGCAGACGAGGGCCTTCGCCGCTGTTTTAATGCCATTAAAATTCCAGAAAGCAGAGTCGAAGCCGCTTTAAACGAATGACAAGATGAATGCTACATGGAGGGACGCATTCAGAAAACGTGTTTTCCACTGGAGTATCATTCGCGGTATTAACCCCCCCCCCCCCCCCCCCCCCCCAGCACAACCCCCTTCTTACCAGGACCTACAGCTTCAAGAGGATGCGTGAAGCCGAGGTTCGTCCTGGGCGTTACCTCCGGCCTCGGGAGACGATAATGAAACGACGTGTAGCGCCGTCTACGAGCCAAAGGAAAATCTTCTTTAGGGAGACAACAAACGAAACTGATCACAGCATCAAAAAGGCTGGTTACAAAAGAAGGCAGATGGTCGCTGCGATGATAACATTTCCATCCGTTATCAAATATAAAAATTAATGAAAGGTCAATAGGACGTTTATAATTTACGAATGGAAATCACAAATTAAAAGACGACCCTAATCTTAAGGGTCAGATCCAGACGTGTAAGGGATTTGTAGATTAGGCTCCAAGCATTCTAGATCAATTTCACCTTCCATCTGTTTCACCCCGCGGAAAAGATTCCATCCCATGGACTCCTCAGTCTTCCGGAAGTTCTGAATGTGAACTGACAAACCCCGAGAGCCTCTGCCGTCATCAAATTGGACAAGAAGCATTTCAGGTTCTCAAGGCGGTGAGACCGAAGATGGCTTTCTTCTGGCTGGTAGCGCCTTGTAGTCTGGCAGAAGTTCACCGACGTTTCAGAGGTCCTTTCTGTCTCCATCACCGTGATCCCTCTAATCGCCCTGATGATGGAGGCAGCAATGACCTCTGAAACGTTGGTATATTTCTACCACACTATAAGGCGCTACCAGACAGAAGAAAGCCATCTTCTTCAAAGGAACAAGAGTTTATTAAAGACTGTGATTCAAGAACTAAGCAATTCGATTATTTTAAGCGGAAACCAGGCAAAGGACGGGCACTTCACCTTCATGTAGTTGGAGAGATGCCTTGGGTGAGTCTGGGTTCTCAGGTCGTTCAACTGCATCAACTGAATAGGCTATTTGGCGTCAAATGTGATGCAAGGTTGATTACGCAATGTGGCGCACAGTTCTATCCCAGCATTTGGCTGGCAGAAACCACAAACAGAATTCAAGTGAGGAAAACAGGTCTTCTAGCCTCGCCCCGAGAAGTGAGTGGCTGGCTCGACTGTGTGAACGGAGGCTTGAGAATTTGAGTTTCGGAACATAAAATTTAGCACGTGAACGGCCAGTGCGAACAACGCCTGCTTCAGGAACACACTGACTAGCGCAATCTCGACAATCAGGCACAACGTGCTCACTGTAATTCACTTACACGCGCCGTCGAACAGAACATCATCACCCTACACGATTCCTCCGTCACTTACAGACATCTTCTAAGGTCCGGTTACCGTTCCCCTGAAGATGTCTACAAGAAACACACGAAACATTACGGCTACAAGGCGAAGGCAAGATTTCAGAACATATAAATTGAAGTTAAGGTCAACAAATAAACTATTTGTGGACAATATGAAGGCGAGAGAAACAACAGCAGGCATTAAAGGATTTCCTCAGTCACTGCAGGCAAATTTTAAAACACTAACTTCAACGGGTTTCGGCGTCTTCATAAAAATTTCTTGCAACTGAAAATTCATAATCAGTGCACGACTTCTCATTCCATGCAGTATTAATTACGTAGTTGAAAAACTGAGTAAAATTAAGAAATTAATTTCCTTCATAACAAAGCACGACGTTTCTCAGACAGTTGACACTGTCTAATGAAATAATCACTGATTACTTAAGAACATTACAAACACCACAGAAAATGCTGTGTACAAAATACAGACCTTTTTATTGTCAAAGCAAGTGAAAAATACTTTAAAGGGTCAAGGACCCGTAGATGTCAGCGTCCTGGAGTCTCACAAACACTGAGAGTAGTGTGGCACTTTCAAAACGGTCTGACGCATTTGATGGAAGGAATCACGAGTAACCAAGTGAACGTAAGAAAGGCAAAGAAGAACTTGGAGTGCTCCGGGCCGGGTACTGCGGCCCTTGTAATGAAACTTCCATTTTGTGTGGATAAAGGAACAGAGGAAGCTGTGTCAAGGAGGTGGACCTCATCCATATTCGATCCAGCAGCTGTCAGATTGCAAGCAATTTGTCACACTGCCCCCCCCCCCCCCCAAACCAATTTCGACCGAGTGTATTCAAGAGGTGAACCGGTAAACAGTCGAGGTGACTCGCCACTGCGTTCAAATCTGCAGCACTTCACATCACTTCGCTAGTGTCAACTTCACTAACCAAATGACGCCGTGAAGATCTGTCCCTCGACAAGCCGACGCCAATTCTGTTGATCTGGAAATTCACCGAACGCTAATGAATCCGGAGGTTCATTATCCCGTCAACAGGAAACCATTTGGCCCTATTCAGAGCCGGTTCAATCCAGCTCGCAACATCCCACTGTAGTAACATATTTTCCAATGAATGTCTAGGAACCCCAACTTTTAGTAATTTACAAAAAAGTTTGAACTGGAGGTGTATGGGGCCTCACGGGGTACACGAGGACTCGCCATGGAGGACGTGTGGCACATCTAAATGTCCGTATAAACGCCATAATACACGCGTGGCTTCGGGTAAAACGTAACTCCCATTGATAAGGATCACGGGAAGTCTCGCTGTGAAAGCGTAGGAAAACTCGATTCAAAAAGGTCTAGAACCGCTGAGATAACCTAACAATCTCGGAAATGTATTCCATACCACAACACACATAACACCCTCATGCGTTCTTTACAGCATGCACTTCGAGGTATTAAACCCTCCCTGTTCGACAGTTCGCACTTTGACCACCAGATCGCGGCCCCTCAACGTCCACCTCACCAATTTCCTCATCAGCCATTTTGTTATCACCGCTCATACAATATTAAAAAGTAAGATTCTGAGGCCGTGCAGAATGGCACAACCTCCACAACAAATTTCATCCGAATCCGTCTGGTGGCCCTCGAGCTGAACCGACTGGACAGACGGACGAACAGACACGACAAGCGCATGTTATAACTTTGCAATTCGTGGAAAGACCGCATAGTAACTGAAATTAGACTAATGCATTTAACTTAACAATCCAACCCTAACCCAACCCAATGCAGAAAGCCAGAATGACATTGGGTTAATTATATACTAACAAACGTTCAAAACACACGGCTGCAGATCTTAAACATAACTGGGGAGGAATTTTATTGAACACACCAATGTTCTGGACGACAAGCCGTTATTTTAGAGAGACGATAGACTTTCAATCCGGTGACATTGGATGACTCTCATATCCGACATCAACATCAGTCAAACTAAGTTTTGAAAAGAAAATATCTATCCTAATTCGAAGTGATGAGAAATACTTGAAACCTTGCATAACAAAGTTACTCCATGAACGATTAATTCAAGTCATTTAAATGCAAATCATCTCAATTGAACGTCACTTAACAATATTAGGAGCAGCGTGGAAAGTGAGTCCGGGAACATTCCACGAATCTGAGACATGCGAGAGGGCAGCTTCTTGCACAGATAGACAAAACAAACCTCGCGAAAGAGAAGTTTAAGCCTGAAGAGCTCTTAAGGAGAAGAATTTGTTACCGTCACGTTGGCTCTTAACAAAGGCTTAAAATGCAGCTGTGATTTACTTCGCTGTGATCGTCACACGACTTGCTGGCCGGCTCTGTTCTCCGTCCCAATTCCAAATGCAGCCAAAGAGCATTTGATACTTGAAAACGCGTCTGACGGCAAGACACGGGCCGAATCAAGAAACAGATTCTAGCGTAACAACGGCTAAGTGGAACAAGGGACTAAGGAGCAGCGCAGGCCGGCTGTTGACCGTAGTACGAGGGATGCGGCAGGACAGGATGGTTGATGCAAACGCACGCCACCCTGCAGAAGGAGGCACGGTTTCTCTCTCATACTGGCGAGCAAGATGGCCTCTTACGTAATAGCTGAGAACGAACAAGTATATATAAAAAACTGACGAAACAGGATTACAGCTCTTGAAACAAGTAGCTTCGGGGGGAGCTTACAGACGGACGTTCAAGTACAGATATTAAAATGAAAAGTACAAATTTTAGTGCCCAAATAAAACACGCTTGAAGTCGACTAGCACAATGCCCAGCTGCTCAGCCAAGTAAGAAATTCTGGAACGACCGTCTTTCTGCATGGGAGAAGACGACAAGCCGCCAAAAAGATGGCAGCACTAAAGAGGCAAAGTACAGCGAGGGCGTGAATACGTGGAACGCGGATTTCTTATTTCTCCCCCTCCAGAATTTCACATCTTCATGTTCCAAGTTTCGACAAACTTCTTTTATGTCTTAAGGCAAATAGGCCGTGGGCCAATATGAAACTAACGAAACATCGACAAATTTAATTAAAACAGCAGCAATATGATATGAAGCTCCTAACGCTAAAAGGAACCGCGAGTGTAGGCACAACAGAGCAGAGGAACAGCTTACGGACAGACCACAAAAGCCTGTGTAAAATTTCAGCGAAGGAAACAGACGGAGAAAATGTAAATCCGGATGTAGCCACTTACTTTTACGTCTCACGCAACCAGGACATGGTGGGGCTTCATTTTATAAACATACCAACTCAGACGATAATATTAAATACATTTAAAAAGTTTCGCAGAATTACGTAACCTTCTGAAGCACGAGGTTCCATCAATATAACGTTTTACGATTCAGTTCGTACCGCAAAGAAAACACAATATTACACCATTACAAGGGCGAACTGGTCGATGCCATATCGACACAGGTTTTCCTTGGTTTTCCTCTGTCTTCAAGCAAATGCTGAGATGGTTCCCAAGTTACAAGTTGCCACTGCAAGCTTCTCATGCAGCCCTCCCGATTTAAATTAATCAAAATTTAACCCCCCCCCCCACTCCCCTCAGTAGGAACTTCTAAATTATGTCCTAAACTTCCAAATTAATAGCCTCAGCTTTCCCTAATTAAAAATTAAAAATTCCATCTTTTCTGCCAATTATCGCACTAACGTCTTCACTCTTACTTTATCCTTAACAGAAGGACGAGCGGGCATTGCCTGGGGACCTACTAACTATAAGATGCTCTTTCCCCCCTTGAAATCGAAGTGTCTCACTTCTCCCCCACCAATTTCCTCTTTCTCTCTCTCTCTCTCTTTAGAACTGGTCGATGCTGATTAAGGAAATGATCTCCGTTTACACTGAGAATCATAAGACACACAGTTGCTAACTGTTGAAGCAGGTGGTACATATAGTTACCGATAAGCTTTAAAATAAAAATTTGAACACACGACAAAGATCCGTCACTTTGAATGTTATTTGGTTTTGCAGATACTAATTAATCGTTTGAAAATGAACACAATAAAGGAGCAAACAAACCTGTAATGTCACGTGGTTTTACGTGCGAGTAGAGCTTAGAGTTCTTTTCCTCAGAGGAGGACACAGACGGAGAGCGTCGGGGAACAGGGCGCTGAGGAGAATGTCTGCACCCACGGAAAGAGAAGAAATTCGTAATGAGAGGACCGAAGAATTGCCTCTTCCCGTATAATTAAACATCACAGGAGGCGGGTGAGACGCGCGGGACGGAAAGAAGGAGAAGAAGAACACTGCTTCCGAACCACGCCAAAAGAGTGAGTTGCACATGTCAGAACCGGCCCCGTGCGCGCTGGTAATAATGTCAGAGGTACATCTGTTTCGCGTCTGTCGTCTTTCAGAAAGCAGAGCGACAAATCACAAACAAACAAGAAAGACGGACCGAATTACTCACCGTCTGCTTTCAATTATTGATCACAGTGGAATCTAGCGGCCGGCTTCGGAAGTCACTCACCTGTAACAAAAGAAAAGAAATTAACCCCTTAAAGCCCCGAGGTAACTTTGGATTTATGAGTCGTATAATTCTAACTGTAGACGCCTTGAACACTGGTTAACCACTGGCGAAGAGCTGTGTTTCCTTTGCGGTACGGAGGTTCCTCTTCAAAGTGTTAACCGAACAGAGTAAATCCGCGCTAGTAACAAGGGGCGTGCGATCGAACCCGAGAATCGAGACTTCGAATCTGGAGGAATGTCGACATTTTGTTCAGTTATGCCGCCCACTGTCCACACAAAGACATCTTGATAAATACGAAAGGAATTCATTTCTTCAAAGCTTTGTTGTGAATTGCAACAAGGCAGAGAAAATAATCCCTTAAAATATTTGTAAACGACACACGAATTAATTTTTGGTCCAGACCGTGCATTAGAACATTCGAGTACAAATAAGTCTTTCGAGTTTCATCAAACATGAAAATGACGGGGAAAAGAAACGAGCAAGATTGGTATATTTTTGTGACAAACAGAAATACCTCACGAGCCGATCGGTTTTTCAGAAATTTTGTAGCTTGCCTTGGGTTCAGCGAATTCTGACGAGCCAAATTTTTCACGGCGCGTCTAATACAACGAAGAGTCACACGTGGCTCAAGGGAGGCCAAAATCCACTTTATTTCCCTCCGAATCAACTTATTGTGTTCTTCTCTGAGGTTCCATTTCGGCTGATCTCATTACTTGAAGTTGCATGGAACTTTACTCGGCTCATGCAAACACAAATTCCGTGGTTTATGGATAGCAGTGACGACTTCTCGTATCGAGTGCACAGACAGACAGACAGAGCTGATATGAGGATCACGATGACTCTATTGACGGGTGCAATTTCCTGAGTACATACAACACAGCGAGATACAAGATGAATATTAAACAATGTAAACAGTACGGCGAGTGGAAACAAATTACGGTCATTAACAAGACAATAAGTTCAGGTTAACTAATCAAGAGTAAATCGCTCTTGAAGCAAAGACAAAGTTAGTGCAAGATTAAGAGACATGGAGGTAATCGCCGGCTTTCATCTCCTGCCACGCATGCCATCTGGCGACATAAACGGAAGGGAATATCGTGCGACAAAAACCATGTCAACCGCGAGCTCATAAAGAGCGGAGTAACGCAGGACGTGCGTACAAAAACATTTCCAAACACAGCCTGACTAAAAGCTAAAAAAAATATATTAAAATAAACCGCAGACGGGGTTAAAACATTCAACTGCATACTAACAATAAGGACGAAATCAAATATTTCTGCGGTCTGCCTAGTGCAATATTTAAAGCCAACCTAACCTAACCTCAGAGGCCACGCCGAGCATTGCAAAAAGTGAACTCGCAAGCGAATCGCTGTTTGCGGCGAAACAGACGAAATTCAACACATCAATACGTGCAGCCTTTTCGGGGAGTGCCTGCACGAAAAGGAAATCTATTTTAAGGCAGAAAAGTTTCCCTTCCCTCAGACTTGTGCCTCGTCACGCAATCTGATCAACCGAGTTGCGGCAAGTCCAACATGGCGTGCGTTTCTTCGTGGCTTTCGTATTGGTCCATCCATTGATCCACACACACACACCCCATTTATTCAACTTGCATTTTAACAGCGTTCTCCCATCAATTCCCAGTTCTTCCAAGGAAATCTTCTCTTCAGATTTCGAGATCAGATTTCTGTGACGATGTATCATCTTGATTTCGTCATCGTAATAATATTTGGCGAAAGGCACTTCTTGCCCTTAAGATGAGACCAACACAATCAGAAGACTCGCCAGCCACGAGAACCTGAAACGTCACTAAGACGTAGAATACTAATTTTATCGTTTCCTTTTTTAAGGAATGCAATGTTCACGTGCACACGAACAAACAAATTCTAGTTTAATATCCCTCAATTTATGTTAATCTAACCAAACTTCCCCTCATATGCAGTTCAAACATAACCAATTTGGGGTTCATCATTGCAGACACTAGAGCCACGCTACGAGATTTATTCAAACCAATTTGAACATCTGAAAACAGACTCGGCGATTTGTTAGAATTAAACACAGAGCAGTTGATAAATGCGCGCATGCGCACGAATAAAACGACGCTATTTCACTGCGCCTGGAACCAGCCGACGTGCGCGGAAATTTGAATGCAGCCTTTAAGTAATATCGTACATCTTTGCCTGTCGTGATGCATGTTTTTTTTATGAGTAGTACTTCCTGGCCTCCTGTGACGATCGCCTGAAATTTAAAGATTTTCGTTGACAATATAATTAATAATCCGGTACATACGTACGGAGACCCATTTTATCCTAAACCACATTCTTCCAAAAAATGTATAAAGTATAATTATGTAAATTTACACCCGAATTTAAGGCTTAAAAGTTTGTTTTGCTAAATTAAAGGTAACGCGAGATTTGGTATGAAAATATAAAAAAATCAAAACCAAAGTGAGGGATTTTAAGGAAATCTGTGTACTTCGTCGCAAAACAAATGTTTTTAAAATAAATTTTAGAAGAAGTTCAATAATAAAAACAAAGGGTTGGAAATTTGTTGACAAATTATATGATGGCATTGCCCGTAGTTCTTGTACAGAACGGAAACTCGGTTTAAGTAGGACAGAAATATATAGAGCAGCGTTTCTCAACCTATGGTACGCGTACTACTGGTGGTACAGAACAGAACGAGCATTACAGACCGATATTACATGTCAAAAGAAAAATTTCCACACAATTGAAAAGATTGTTATGAAGTCAGAACAGACCTGGACGCAATTCTGGTAATGAAAAGTGTAATTAAAACTACAGATTCAAATAACAACGCATGTTATTACGGTACAAAAAAATGTATGCATACTTGCGACTGTTTCAACACCGTATCTGCTCTGTGATCGTCAGGTCCAAGTCTTGCAAACTGACTGCGGTGTTTGAAGGTGAAAATGAAACACTGTCAAAAAAGCGACCAAGATCAGTTCCTTCCTGAACCCTTCCCATTCATTCACAAATAAACGCACCATTTGACGCCACGAAGTCTACGTAGTTGAAGCATCGTCATTAAATAAAGCATCCTTTCTAATTCATTACTCACTACCAACCTCTCATTCGACGCTGAAAAGTCTCAGCTACTAAAAAAGCGTCGTTATATAATGTACATATAAAATGGCGTGAAATCTTTTACACAACTGTACGTCGACGAAGGTAATGAAATGTAAAACTGTGTCGAATTAACGAATCATAATGAGACTCGTAGAATATTTATAAAAAGAACCGTTTCCATGGTTACAATCCGACATTTAAAACAGTAAGCGCACTTTAATGTGGGAGTGGTCGCTCCTGCACTCGATGTCATTGCGAGCAGTTCTGCATGTGGAACGAAACGTCATTGGGTCCGAGAGTTATCAAAACGAAACGCTAATTGGCCCGGTCAGAACGGGACGGTAATTTATAATTACAGGCCGTGAAAGGTTGGACGCTGTCCTGACAGGAACAGGTGGGCCATCAATGATTCATAACAACGCACTCATTAACTGCGGGAATTAAAGCAGTCGCTCATCGACGCTGATTCCGAACGCGTATACAAAGTTCTTACTTAAGTACTTTAAGTGGAAGCAGCTTAATAAACAGACAGATAAGCTCCTTCATCTGGACAGAGAGCGAATAAGATGAGACGATCACGAGCAGTGATTAGGTAGGGATTTACAAGGAGACGGCTAACGTACACTTTAAATACTCTCTCGGAATTTGCCTTAATATACTTTACACGACCACAAGATTCCCGATCAGCGAACAATTCCGGAGATAAGCCATGTTATTACGGTACAAAATTCCGACGTTTCGGAGACTGTCTCTTCCTCCCATCATCAGGGACAAAAAACTGTATGCATACTTGCGACGATAACTATCTATATCCTCGTATAAATTGACCGACGTTTCATAGATGCTTACTGGCTCCTCTGAAACGTCGATAAATTTCTGCGACATTATATTGTGTAACAACCCATAATAAAGCCACCTTCATTTTCACTTGCGTAATTTCGTCCGGTGCTGACGCTTGTGACGAAACGTCCACTTGCAATGTCAAGGCCACAGGAGGAGAGCACAACACGTTCTGAGAATGGGGGATGGTATCAGCTCCGCCGAACATCCGTGTTCCGCTGACACAGTATTAATTCCTCCGCTCGCACTTACCACAACTTTGGGCTCCGTGCCCCGGGGGCTGGTCGCGCGGTTACATCGAAGCCCAATCTTACGCGACACAGGACGACGAATCGAGATTGCGTATCGCCATGGACACGGTTAGCTGATTTTCCGAAAGGTTGCAGTACAACCCCCAACAATATAACGTTTTAAAGGGGCGACCCCCCCCCCCCTATTCCTTGTATTATTACAAAGTAAAGTTAATATTAAAGCCTTCGAAGGGAGCATAGTTCGTGGAAACCCAAGCGGCCCGAGACAGGGAGAAATTTGTTTCAGGTGTTAGGTTAGGTCGATGTCTGCTTTCTTCAAGTCGATTAACGTGAAATTCTAGAGCTCGCACTTTACTGTTAATAGAAGTTTGACTTGCATCTCGTCAGATTACCACCAAATACAAAATATCATATTCTTACTCTGCGGAGGTACTGAAGCTTGCGAGATGTGAGGTCGTCAAAGTGGCGAACATGGAAACGTTGTTTCTTATAGTTCATTTAACGACGCTTTTTCAATAGCTCAGACTTTTTAGCGTCGAACGAGAGGATGATTGTGGATAATGAATTGGAAACGATGTGGAATAAAGCGGTCGCGGCCTAATTTAAAGTACGTTACTATCCCCGCATTTGCCTGGAGGGACTGAGGAAAACAATGACCCCCTGTCATGCATCCGGTATCAGGGCCTCCCAAACACGAAGCACGAGTGCGTGATGTTGTTCTTCTGGATTTTGACTTTCATTACAGCTCTGACAGTATTTTCTCGGAAACGTTGGCATATCTGCCCATCGACACACGAGGCGCCACAAAACAATACAAAATAATCAAATTCAATATTGTTACTTAATTCGATTTCCTTAAACGTGTCATTTTAGACGGTCAAAGTTGAGAGTCGAGTGTCTTCCAGCGGCAAAATCAAGTTTCAGGAAAATCAACCGATTTTATGAAGACTATTGGGACAGAAGGAAAGTCCGAAGCTGGAGAGACCCAGCATGGCAAAGTCGCCATAGGTTTCCAAGCACTGGAGTTACCGTACAACGAAACACATTCCTATGAAAAGTTTTCATTACTCGAGATGACATTCAGTTTTGTTATTAATCCAGTTTCTTTTGTGTGTATGAGACAGACAGACAGCCGGACATAGACGAGGATGGCGAACTCGCCCTTTCGGGTGGCAGCGGGACGGGGTTACCTGCGCAAACAGGAAGGTATACGGAAAACACATCTTCGAAACGTCTCGACGAATTTCGACAAAATCTGGGACAGAGTCGTCTCAACTAAAGGCTGCTGGACAAAAGAAATAATGTCTGAGGGCACAGACGTTTATCCACAGCGCAAACTGAACGGCGACTTCAGTTCACAACATTTGAAGGCGTCTGACTTCCGGAATGTGGCGCCGTGTAGTGCGGTAGAAGATTGCCGACGTTTCTGAAGTGATCGCTTCCTCCAACATCCATCGTCCTGATGATGGAGGCACCAAGCTCCTTCGAAACGTCGGCAATCTTCTACCGCACTACACGGCGCCACAATCCGGAAGTCAGACGCCTTCATGCTCGCAGCCGAGAGAACAACAAATCCCAAGACACATGAGTGACGTAGAACTTTTAAGAGAGGCAAATCCCACAAGAAGGACGGAACTTCGGAAACAACAAATGACCATAAACTCAGTACGAGGCGCAAAACACACGGAGGACACGCATGAACTGTGCAACCAAGGAACATGAAACGGGGAGAATTTAAAAAAAAAAATCGTAGGTCTTTGAATTTTCTGTCTTAAAACCTCAAAGTAAAATGTGAATCCGAAAATGTGCGTGTGAAGGCGTAGAACGCAGTAACCAGGTTCAGCGAACGATTCCTCAAACAGATCAGAAACGTATCGAGAAATGGAGTGCAATCGATCCTTTAAGTCGACCTCCGTCTTTTGTGAAGCGGACGGGGACCGTGTTCGGGTCTAGAACTCATAGTCGTTTGATGAACGGACGCCTCCATTTCAAATAATACGGAAATGATCGTGAAAGGAAACCAGAAATAGACAGAAGGAAGGGAGAAATCGTAAAAGTGAAGGATGGGAACAAAAAGAAATTAAAGAAGCAGGCGAAAGACTAGCAACCATACGGCGGCCATTTTGTCATAACTCGTACACGCCAAGCGGCGCCACAAATCACAAGCACCTGGCGACCCCTAACGTGACTTTGTGACGTCAGCACACTTGGCACTTGGGCGAACTTTGTAGAGTTTCTAAGTATCCCGTGACCTTCCTTGTGAAAATGTTCGCTACTCAAAAGTCTATGTATGAGACACGAGAAGAGGCAGGGTTTGAGATTTTCATGGCTGTGAGCCCTGATGATGGAGGTAGCGAGGACCTCCGAAACGTCGGCAAACTTCTACCAGACTACACGGCGCAACAACGCAGAAGACAGCAATCTCTTCAGACTCACCGCCGTGAAAAACCCAAATCCTACACCAAATACGATTCCAGGATTTTGTTTGGGGCGAATGACATTGAATAAAATGCGATTGTGAATGGAGACGAATACCGTACAGAATGCATGGTTGTAATTATTTGGTAACTTGTTACATGTAAATACTTTGCACAAAAGTAACATCTCTCTCTCAGCTTAAGTCGTCAAATTACCTTGCAGGTTACACACAAACAAATCTGTTGAGGCAGGACCCAAAGTTTCAACACCAAAATTCGCCACTGGACACAACCCCAGTCATGCCAAACTTACAACCATTAACTCAGATTCATTTTAAAGTTACCCGACCATCGCCTTCTTGGTTATAAAGGCTGCATTTTACAAAGGCGTGTTGATTTCTTTCGTCCCCACCCAATATTCACGCCGGGCTCATCCAAGCCACTTCCTCCTGGCGTACAGAAAATCATATTAATAACACGACAACGCTGATGTAACAGACATCGGGGAAGAGGACGAACGTTACTTAGCGTGGAATCTAACGATGATTTGGAAATAACAAGAAAACATTTATCGAAACAACAGGCCACCGACTTGCTGGCTTCATGGTCAGGAATTAGAACCACCCGAACGTGAGAAAAGCGCCTCGGTCTACACCGAAGCTTCTGAACAGGTCAGCGGCCTTGTACGGATTCAATGCATCACTTCGAAGTCCACGCGTCTAACACTATCTGACAGCACCTCCCAAATGCCAAAATTCGTCTAAATAATATTTAGGATTCAGTCCGCACCTCAAAAAAAAGCTTCACCTTTAGAAAGATGAACTGGTTAAAGCTGTCTTCTGAACACGGCCATGAACCTTCGGGTTCCATAAAAGGTGGGACATTCTTGATGAGCTAAGCGACTTCTCAAGGACTCTGTCCCATGGAGTTGGTTTCGTGAAGCGCCTATGTGCGTGTGCAAACAGATCCGAATGTAATTAATCAAGTTACGACAGTCCACGTCACGTTCAGCTCTGTTAACTGCGTTTTGCTTGTCACTGAATGTCCAGAAATCCGCGACAGTTTGTAACAACATGGCGCAACGCGACACGAATTGTCCAAACAACTTCCTTTCGATTATGTACACGGAATCCGTAATAATGTTGGTTTTTACTTGCCGCAGATAAAAATTCTGCTGTCTCCGACACACCACACGCAGAAATAAATCGTTATGATTTTGTATTTTGTTAAAAATTCACCGCAGAGAAAAATGTTCGAATTAAAAGCTGCAGTTCTTAATCTGGTCTGTGTTCCGTTTGCCTATGATGTGCCATGGGTCGATTCTAGAAAGAGTCGACTTATTTCGATTTGGGTCGATACGGACCGAAACAAATCTCGAATAACGACGACTAGCGAATGCCCTCGGTATACCTCCTCTTCATGCGGCCACTTCATCGCAGCGTGCCTCCACGCCCACCATGCACTCACTTATACCACAATCGACCATCTGTCTGCTCCCTGACATCCTGTTTTGTGCAGCAGAATCACAGCGAAAGGAGACGTTCGGCGTGTTGAAAATACCGGAAGCAATTGTTGTTACTATCGTGACCACTGAGAGTGCCTACAGAAAACCACGTGACAGCCAGAAGGTCGCGGTCGACTTATTTCGAGAACCCCAGATCCCACGGGTTACCAATGAACACATCCCACTCAGTGAGAGCGTTTCATATTATCAAAGGGCATTTCGCGCGTCCACACAAAACTAATCCCGCAATAATTCTCATTTTCGAAAAAATTAAGGCACTCTGATCATGCCCCTAAAACAGTGTGGATCAATGTGAAAGCGATCATTTTCAATACTTAAATAAAAGAGTATTTATTTGTTTGCAAAGATATTTGTACGGGCAGACATAAAAATCAATGGCGTACATGAAAAATGGAAGGAAAGATATATTCAGGTTCGCCCTGAGTTCTGCATCACTCTCTATCAACTTCATCAAGTTCGGAAAACCCGTAAATTCGTGGCATGACTCCAACTTTTGTACTGTTCTACAAACCATAGTCAATCAGCAGATATTTGCGGACCACGCTTTGTTAACCACTGACCTCATTCTCAGGTGGTGGAAAATGCGGACTGAAACAGATGTTTCTAAGAGCGACATTCAGTTATTTTCGCAGCAGCGTGTGACGTCACATCTGCGAGGGGCTTCCCTGCAGCTCCGAGACGTGAGAACTTTGAGACGGCTCCAAAGTCTGCGGAGGAAGCTTCTTCGTCCATTAAAAGAGAGACTACCCTTTACAAAAGCTACTAAAATTTAATTAAATCTTGTTACAACATAAAGCCCTCTCCTAAAGTCAAAATAAAACCTATTTTTTTATCTTCGTAATTCCCACGCTAAAGAATTTTCATCGACTTAAAAGTCTCGACGCTGGAGACTAAAACCGCTTCCCTCCTCCTCCCCCCTACACCACGAAACCTCCTGACATCTTGTCACAAATAAATTGGGAATTAGGTTGTCTTCCCGGGAAACAGAGCTTTCTCACTCTCTTCGCTTTTCCGTCCACAGCCCGGAAAATCCTGACCTCAATGACGGCGAAATGGGTGTCTCTGGCAGACAACTCATTTAATACGACAAGACGCATGAGGATTCGGGCCTGATAACCACTTATTGCAGAAATAAATACGACGAATGTAAAAATGTGGCTGTCTTATGGGTTGTAAGCTCAGTTCAGAGGCACTTTCTGCTTCCATCAACAGGGCGATGAGTACTGGTATAGTTCTATCAGGCTACACGGCGCTACAACCCAGAAGACAACCTTCTTAGTATTCGAAGCCGTGAGAACTTCCTTAAGTCAGTAAAAGACTGGTGTAGAAGTATCTACGGATTGACCCTTCGAAGCTCAATGGTAAGCATATGAACCACCTCCTTCAAAATGAGTAACTCGCCCTTGAGGAACGTTACCCAGCTGATCCTTGTAAGACACGGCGCGTCCTCAGACTGCGGAAACAGGAGACGGCCTTCGGATACGGAAAGGTAAGGGCGAACATACTGAATAAGCAGTGGAGGACAGCCGCGATTGGGCGGAGAGAAAACTTCCCCGCCTTAAAAGAAATCGCATGTTACAGTCTCTCGGGCGGGCTTTTGAGAACACGGCAATGAAATTCCTGGTTACACAAAAGGCACAAATTCCACGATTAGCTGAGCGCATCCTCAGCTTCTCAAGGAACGCATCGTTTCATTTGTTATTTCGCTGCTACACTACTTTACACGGACGGACGCTGAAGGAAACACGCGGTTGGTGTTGGTCAGATCTGACGAGTGTGAAGACGTTCCTCCGGACGATTCGCATCGACGTACAAGTCAG
This sequence comes from Zootermopsis nevadensis, assembly GCF_977971745.1. Classification (NCBI taxonomy): domain Eukaryota; kingdom Metazoa; phylum Arthropoda; class Insecta; order Blattodea; family Termopsidae; genus Zootermopsis; species Zootermopsis nevadensis. The sequence continues at coordinate 15,894,425 of NW_028259148.1, read as the reverse complement.
CAGGCGGAGATGGCAATGCAAAGATTTTAGAATCCCACAGAGAGAGTCGCTAATGTCGGTACCACATCAGAAGTTCGCAAGGACGAGGTGGATTAAAATGGCGCAACGTTTAATGAAGCATCAGCCACGTAGTTCCAAAGTTACCAGACGAGAGAGAGAGAGAGAGAGAGATGTGCACGGCTGATGATCAACTCGATGGAACAAAGCGATTCTTGAGACGCTGATAGTGGCTCAGATGGAAAATAAATATCTACCTTTTATGAAGCACGGACGTTCATGACCGTGTAGACAACAGTCCACCAGGGGTTCTAACCCTGACCCTGCCGAACCCAGTCCACAATCTCAGATCCTACTTAAGATAACGTCTCTTGCGATATCTAGATTTATTTGAAAGAATAATTGGGAAATTTTTCTTGTCTGGTTTTCGGCTTAAAACTTATCCTGCTGAAAACATGAGAAGGTATCTCATTGCCTACAACAGCATCATCACTGGAAGATTAAAAGACTGAGATGATAGGAATTATAGTACCCGTGTAGCCGTTTTTTGAAAATACAGAATTCAGCTCCACGATGGACAATGCCAGTAGTTCCGCAATTCCACGCTGCAATGCTGTGTCGCGGTTCTGCATTGAAAATTATATCTCCCCATTCTGACGGCGACTTTAATAGCTGTAAAGTTCAACTGTCTCTTCGTTAATACCGATCGTAAATATTTTCGGTCCATAAAGTTCGTCAGCATTCTTCATGGTTCATTAAAATAGCCCGGTTATTAATATTAGACTTATTAGTAATCTGACGCTTAATTGGTGTTTTCGTAGCTGATAAACAACCACGCATTACGTGAAATGAAGAAAAACAAAACAAATGAGTGCAGGAGTTTCGAGAGGCCGTTGTTGTTAATTGGTTTACTTACTGGCCCATAGCGCACTCATCCGCGAAACAAAGGAAACATTAAAAAACAAAACGCTGCCTCAATGTTGACGGCGAGAACTCCCAGCTTCAGGTTCATTACGCCGTGATCTGCAGACCACCCCGCCCTACAATACTGTGATGCGTGCTATCTAAACATTTCCTTGCAGGCGTTCCAAGCAATACAACTTTATTTACCTACTCAGCGTTCGTTACGCTCGTTATTTTTGCAGATGAACTAAAAAGTACTTTGCAGGCAGCCAACTGATGGAGCATTTAACGTCTTTATTCGTGGTCTTAAAACTGAGAAACGAGGAACTTCGACATTTCCGTGTTCTTCCTTCTTGGCTAGGAAAACGGACGGAGGAGGACGAGTTTGGCGACATGGAGACCATTAGACCACCCGCGGGGAAAACAAGAAATGCGGACGAAACTATTAAGACGGCCGTCTTCTGGAGCGTTTTGTTGTCCAGCCTAGTATAAATCGCCCAATGATGGAACAACACGCACCTCTGAAACGTCGGCATATTTCTACAGGCTACTCGGCGCAACGTCCCAGAATACGGCCGGTTTTAAGTTGTCAGGTAGTTCTCTACGCAACGCACGCAGTCCGTATCGTGGAAACTTGACAGTTTCCTTCCCAACTGCTGCACCAAGTTGCGTACATTTGGAACTTTGTCACAGTTGGCGTTCACTTCGTCAGCACTTCCCAGCGTCCGGCAGGAACTTCCCTAACATAGGTAAGTTCTTTTAATTATTTTTATGGAGTGATTTTTGAGTCATGTGGGGGAAAGCCTTCCAGCGTCTGGCGTACAGTCAAGCAGTTTCAGCAAGGAATCAGAAAGTGTCCCGTGCGTCGAAAACCTCATAATTTATTGAAACACGTAACCAGTCAACAATCCGAGAGGCTTCTGAAAGCGACTTGGTTGGCAAAGCGGCCGGCCTTGCCCTCACACATCTCGTCGGGCCTCACTTCGCAGCCTCCGTCTGTGAATGCGCGTCTCCTCCCCATTTCTCAGACTGCTTTATTTCGCTTGGAGTTACGTATGACGCGTATAAAGGCCTTCAGCGAGGTTATTCATTTCGGCAAATTATAGGAGGCCACGCAACGCCGGGCTACTCTTAATTGCAATGGCGCAAATTACTCAATGTTTCGCTGCTGCTGCTCCCGAAATTAGTGTGTACTTGGCGCCCCTAAGGCTCACTTAACTGTGCGCCACAGACTGTCTAATCACAAGTTAAATTCTGGACACGTATGCATTTAGCTAATTCAAATCGAGATCGATTTGTTTAAAATTACGGTTAAGATTTATTGTTACAACTTCTTAACGGCTGAATAAACTGAGGTAGGCAACCGAAATAATCACAAAGTAACTAAAACAGTAATTTATTAATGGCGAATTACAGTAAGAACAGAACTAAGATTCTCACCAATTAACTAAATCGGATTAATCGAAACAAGCTCTTGTGTAAATGGGAAATCGGTCAACAATAATTACCAATCAGACAAATCGTATTAATGACGTACTAACAACATTCGAAAGGGCGAAATTTGGTCCGTGTTGACTCTAATGATCGCCCGAGAACGCTCTAGGGCCTAACTAATAATTTCTGGTCTGTTCTGTTCTATCGTGGACATTCACGCAACGCTCCTACACGGGGCTCCAGAATCACTGATAGTCACTTCCACTAGCCAAAGCATCCAGTTAGGTTAGGTTAGGTTAGGCTAAAGATACCTTTGCTTCTGTTTGTCCGTCGACCGGCCCACAGCCGGTGGAGGGCAGGTCTGTGCCACTGTATAATATTTCGTCAGAAATTCCAGTTACTTCGAAATGAATAATAAGAATAACAAATTACGTGACCTTCTGGTAATAAAAGTGACGCTGCGTACGACCCCCAGTTAATTTCGTCAGGTTCACAAATTCATGGCCCCCCTCCCCTCGATGTTCCGTCAGTTGACGCGGCCTCTGTCCACCAGATCTCCCCACCATTTTCGTCCCAAATGCCAACGCATATGAAATGCCGTGTGGAGATCAAATGCGTACAAGTAACAAGAAATTATACTTAAAACTTGTCACGAAGACGAGATGTGGGATTAGGCAGTTCAGGAGAGCCGTTTGCCGCAATGCGCGTAGCGACCGGACCGGGCCCCTGCAGACTTTGTGACGACTCCCTCCAGCGAACGAATATCTGCCTTCTCCGAGTGTCCACGCGCCGTTTTAAGAGCATACGCGTTTCTATTAGAATTTCATTCGAATGGCACCGCGTGGCCTGACAAATCCTTCGAATAAGCAACACACTTTTCGCCTGCTCCGTGCGTGTATGAAACACGGTGACGTAAGCGTGCTACTTCGGGCAATACAGAAAGACAAACCTAGTTAGTGGTTTGAGCGGGTTGCGTAATGCAGGAGCACATCAGTGAAACAAAAACGCAGACGTTCATGACTGCAAGACAGCAACTTGGAAGACCAAAAAGGAGATGGAAGGACAGGGTTGGCGTCGTATAAGTTGAACTACACAAGAAGTATTACTGTTGCAATGAAAACATGGCGAATGTGATGAGGAAGGCATACGAAGTGAACAGACCAAATGGAAGTTCTCATTAATACCGACGTCTGCAGACACAGGGCGTGACAAATGAGCACGACAGTCGCTTAGCACGGAAAATGAGAGCCCGCACTCCCAAACTCTGCTTCTTAAAACGACACTTTAATATTATCTTTCTCACTGTGCTTAGATCTGCCAAGTGGTCCAATCAGTTCAGGCCGTGCAAATAATTAGAAACTGATTTCTCTTGTGTGATATCGTGCTGCACGCCCCGCCAATCTCATTATTCTTTATACGATCAGCCAAAAAAAATATTGGCTCTGACGTAGAAATATTTTCTTCAGTGTCCTCAGACACAAAATGAAGGTCGACCCACAAAAAAAGAGATTAAAAAGTTTTGCGTTTTCCCCACCGTAGCTCGAATATAAGTTGCGTTTTATTAAATGTAATTCTTTTATGGCTGTCTTTTGTGACATTAAGCCGTGTGTTCTGGTAGTACCGACGTTTCAGAGGTGCCTGCAGCCTCCATAATCATCAGGACTCATCGCTTTGATGATGGAAGCAGCAAACACCTGCGAATCATCGGCCAGAATACAGCCACCATATTCAAGTTTTCACGGCCACCTGCAACACAGCGTCGAAGTAATAATTATTGCGGACCTTTCGGGGGCATTTGCTGCTTCTATCAAGACCGTGAATGGGCTTCCGTGATGTCTACGTATTCCATAGGATGCAATAACAAGACGCAAAAATGTTTTGCATTATAAATCAATCCATTAAAGACATTCAGCTGTCACCCTCATGCACCCCCCCCTCGCCCTGGTCCTCCAGGAAACATTTTTACTTTCTTCTCATTTCGCCTGACAATTGGGGAGGGGGCGTGGAGTCACAATGAAACGACATCGATATACGAAGCAGTGGAGGATCCAAAGGTTGGTACAACTGCTCTCGCCTCCACGTTGCGTCATTAAAACGTCATTAATAAAAAAGTACTAGCGACTTCGCATGATAAATTGCATCTCCTTCGTCTCATTCTGACGGACACTAATCCACGGAGCGTGTACGCACGTCTATAAATACACAGTAAATCACAGTACATCAAGTCAGTACTGGAAAGAGCACTTAGGCCTATATTCCGGGTTTGTTTGCTTTTTTTGATGAAGGGGGCGAAGCCCATCTCATGGTCGCCTGTCCGCATGTTTCGTCTTAGAAAGTACGGAACGAAGATGGCTATCTTCTGAGATGTGTACCCCGATAACTGAGGCAGCAAGCGCCAGAAAAACGTCGGTAAATATCTACCAATATCGCCATACTTTCTGCCCTGAAATCGTAAAGTCTCGTGAGTCACAGAATGTATTTCAATTAAATCGATATCAGCGAAATAGAGTGGCATTTATCGTTCATATCGAAACTATTCAGTGCAGTAAACCAACCTCGTAAGTGTTCTTACGAAGGAGCAAGGAGTGAGTGAAGCCGGCGCCCGACACGAGGCAATGAGACGGTTGTCCGAAACATTCTGAAGCAAACGCTGAAGAGGAGAGCACGCGACAAAGAAGTTTCTTCGCCAAAGTCAAAAAGAATTCGTTTGAGCAAGACAAGAACTGGAATTTGTTCGCTGACAGCCGCACGGAAGTGACGAACGGAGCGTAACAGCGGGTCTCGGCGACAAAATTCAGACGCGATCCCACGATTACAATAATATTCTGTCTGATGTCGTTGCTCGAAGGGAATCCCCACAAAGCGAGAGTCTTTGCCACTTCTGTACAACGCACCAGCATTGCTGGACACCCCTGGACCTAATTTGAAAACAGAACAAATGTGGCTTTCCCGAACTAATAATATTCCTAATTCCAGGGCCTACTTCGTCCAAAGGTTTTGAACATCCCTGTGCCTAGCTTCCAAAACAGAAGAAATTTACTCTGCAAGACGCGCCAATTTTCTGAAACGGTACCGAAAACACGGATTTATAACATGCACATAAAATTTCTATGTCCGAAGGTATTTGCTCTACCAACACTTTTCGGGACGAGAAACGGTAGTGTTATAAGCGAGATAACACGTTATTAGCATTCAAGGGGTTCGAACTGATTCAGAGGTTCGGGTTGACGGTCTGTGAACACGACGAAAGACGGAAAGCAACGGCTTTGCAGCCCCGGCCTTCGAAGGCGTCTTTGCATGTCAAAGCAGTCGCTAAATTGATCTGCGGGCAAGTATTCTAGTGGTTTCTTGCCCGGCGCCTTAGTCCGTGCGGCAAAGCGAGGAGTCTTTTCCTCTGGGGACGAAGCAGCATCGTCTGGAGCAGACGTCGTTACTTTGCGTCTTTTCAATACACGACTTTAATAATTAGGAGAAGGGGCAGGAACTACCTTCGGGAATTCAGAAAATAAAATTCTCCCTATGACAAGACGTTCAATAATTTCTCAACATTCTCGAGACAAGAGCAAAAGTACGTCTGGAACAAAGAATGAAGATACAAAAACACATTCATCATCGCCAGTCTTGCAGTCGGAGAAAATTAAGTTCTGCGACGGATTTTCAAAAAGTAATGCATTAGAAGCACGTGCCATCTTTCAGAAATGGACGTTTGGCGAACATAATTAATATCCAATTTCAGAGACGAAGTGAACACGATTTAACCTCATATCAACTGTCTCATTCATGAACATAAAAAAAAATATTTATTAAAACTGAACGTTGTCAAGGACTGACATTTGCAGTAAAAAAAACTGTTACGCTAAAGTTCTGTGATACTGAAAATATTTTCTTAAAAAAATAACTCCATCAACAGTATTTCCGAAGCAGTTCAGGGCTTACGTTTAATCACGGCTAAAATGAGGGCCCGTTGTTATATACAGGGGTTGCACTTTGTGGGAATACCCAATTTGCAAAAAAAAAATTTGAGTTTTCATACAAGCCGGCCAATAAGATAATAATTTTTAAAATTTCGAAGTTTCTGAATCAACATACACCACTTGTCGGCAGTGAAGCAAAGAGTAAGAACATCTATTTTCAGATGTTTCAAATATTTAAGAAAAATTAAACGGCAATCAGAAATGAAACTTTATAGCATTCTTGTAGGAAGCAAGAAAAGTGGCGTAACTCCAGCGATGACCGCTAGGAGCTCTTCTGTTGACATGGCAGTAAAATGGCGACTCAACCAAAGAAAGTGTTTTGCGTGTTCGACCTCCAATCCACAAAAATTGTGGCCACTGTTCATCGGGGTTTTCAAAGGACATTTAATAAAATCCTCCATGTACAACTTCAACTCACTTTCTCGGGTTAAGTAATCATCTTGTCGCCATGCCAACTGTTTCGCCCCTAGTGGACGCTCCTTAAGCCGCAAGAACAACGAGCGACATTAACCCTCAAAAGTCAAAGCTCGGCTAAGAAATACTTAAGATTTCAGTCCGTACCGCGAAGAAAACACAACACTTCACCATTACAAGGAACAGCTGGTTAGCCGTGTTTTAAGAAATAATCGCTGACGACTCTGAGAATCACACGAAACTAATATATACTAAATGTAGCGTTACCAACTGTTAACAAAAAGTTACCACTCAGTTTCAAACTTTAAATCTAGGCTATTGAACGTTTGACTTTACAAAATTGTTTGCGATATAACGGGCACTCAGAAACGAGACGCACAATACGGCGACGTCTAGCTTTGAGCGTCGTCTTAAAATTCCCGTTTTTTTCGTCGAAAGAAGAATGAGACATTAAACGTTCATTAACGGAGAGATCCGATGACATTTGACAGAAAACCACGGGGATTTAGCAGACATCACTTTGGTAAAGTGGTCGGTATCACGTCTCGGCCGGCTTTACCCCCGGAAAAGGACCTCGGTACCCATTTGGATAAGAGACTGGGTGGGCCCCAGAGCCGATCTGGACGCAGAGGCTAGAGAAAAAAATCCTCTGCCCCCGTCGGGGATCGAACCCCGGTCGTCCAGCCCGTGGCTAGTCACTATACTGACTGAGATATCCCGGCTCATACAACACTTTGGTGTCACGCAAAAACAAAGAAAGCTTGGCCGAATTCCGATCCATCCAACCTTTCAGAATGTTCAGAAGTGCCAACATATGGATCAGTGAAACTTCTCAAGTGGACGTCGCGACGCCACGAAAAAAACGGGGCGTCATCGTCGCTTCAACCAACGGAGACATCTTTCTTCACGCAAAGAGAAGCAACTGAGGAAATCACAAACCAAAAACGTCCCACTAAATTTCATCCATAACCTACAAGCACATTTTACTTTAATCCACGTTTTACTGTTACTGAGTTACCCCTCTCTTTAATTTGAACATAATATGTTGCACCATATTTAATTGTTAATACATACAGTTTACTAGTCTAGGGACAGTCGAGTTTCTTTAGACCGAAAGGACAATGAAGTGGGAATACATCGGAAAACACTGGTCTTGAAAGTTTATGAAATACGAGACGAGACGAGTCTCGAAGTTCGCTCTTAAGACGTCGCTGTGTCGCGGTATGTCAAATGCCTCACTGAGGTACCCGGCAGTTTCTTGCTAGTTTTAAATTCCTGCAATTTCCAAAGGATCCCCTTCTTTAAAAAGTCTCGCTTTTAATCTGGTACAGTTTCTGTTAAATGACGTTCACTTTCTTCTCTGTCACATTCAATTTCAAACAGTTTCTATCTTGCATTCACTTTTCTGTGACATTTTCGTATAATAGAACCTTTAGAGAGACATATTATTTTTTTACGACAGCAATAAGTCACTTTCCTGGTGGAAATTTTAAAATAAATACCGATCCGGAGATACTTCCTTAAAAACTCACAAGAAGTCGGCAAAACAGAAGTTGGAGCCATGGAAACCAGCATCTGTGATGCACTTTAACAACGAATCTGTTTGGAAGCGTAAAATAACAAAAGAATGTCTTGCTGCGACAAGAAAATTCACGAAGTTTCATAACAAAAGAAAGGTGACAAGACTTTGAATGAAAATGTCCTGGTAAAGAGAAAAGTTTGAAGCGATTCTCAGATAAACAGAGATTGTGCCACCAGGAAAATCTTTGAAATTAAAAGAATTAGCTTTTATGTACAAGTTAGTTTTTGTCTGGATTAAAGGAAACTTAAAAACAAAGAGTATTCGAACATTGTTATGAAATAATGGATTCTACTCGCTGTTTTGAACTGTGATTTGTAAAATAGAACAATAACGAAATACGAAAGAAGTCAATACATTTACCTGTAAGTGGAACTTCTAAAAACTAACGATTCATAAAAGAATTAATTAAGAACGTTTGGTGCTGTTTAAAAAGTGTGGCCTACCTAGAATATTCATGTTGAGATCGTGGGGACGTCTTCAGACACACATACACACACACCCTCACATAACCACCGCCGCCACCCTCTGCTGTACACACACACCCTCTACCGTGCAACTCCTGAAAACCTACAACACGCCGAACACGGCACCACGCATCGATTACCGGTCGGTCAGTACGACAGCGCAACACCAGCCAGCCCCTCCTCCCGCTCGTGCGCAGGCGCAGACGAGGCCATCGGTGCGGGGCAGCAGTCGACCAGAGGCGGCGACCTCAGCTGGTCGTGATGTGTCGGCCCGCTCGTCAGCTGTCGATACCGCGAATCGAAAGTTCACATTTACTTAATCGAGGCCGTCCTATAATTCCGCGCGGTCGATATTCGTCACACTCACATTTTGTATGCCCCTGCAAATGTCATGAACACGGCTGTGATATGTTCACATGCCACCGAAATTATCTTATCGAAGATCGCTGTCGGTCATTCTTACGACATGCTTCGTATCTGACCACTAAGTACGTAGATAACGTCATTAAAATGAAATAGAAAAGGAGAGAACACTGAATACTACAGAGAAGCTTGAAATTTAAGACCAAATGTTGCATAATTTATAGAAGCAGACCAGTAGAGAGATCATTGGAGAAAAAATACGCCCTTTAACCACAAATAATCGCACGGTTGTCCTTGTTAAGAACATAAAGACTATTTCACATAAAATTTTATATGTGTTTATGGTGTCACCATATAACATAGGTCGAATAAGGGCGTGGATATTCCCAGATAGTTGGCGACCAAACTCGTGTCACTCATTATTAAGTGCATGGTGTACCTGATAAATGCCCTAATTCAGCGGCGTCATAGAGAGGAGACCTTCATAATAAACTTCTAATTTTCGTGTAAGATTTGATGTTCTACACTGTTCTGTGTGTTTAGATGGTGGATCGTGAATTCTTCTGACTGTTCACCGACATTCTGCGTCTTTCTTCAGGACGATACACGTCACAATCCGCACGCATCGTATTCACTGGACCTTTCAGATCTAGTCGAATCCAATCCATACACTCAGATTGTTGCTTTAAGATCCACACTGACTGCACGTTCTCATCTACGTGTAGGTCTCAAAATGGCCTGGTTCCTTTATTCTTAACAAAAAATTTGTGCGTACTTATTATTTCGTTGTGTCTCCTTCGCCAATTTCATTTCCTCGCCCTTAAACTATAGAACGAAGAGTCTGTATTGTGAAGCTGCACACTGTTCGTCCACGAGCATTTTCCGACGTCGCGCACAAGCCATAACGCGTCCGTACCGTTGGTCGCCACAGGCCAAGTCTTCGGCGTCAGTCGGCGAACGCCTGTAAACGATTTCAGACGTTTCAGAGGGTTTGAGTCCGGCGAGCCCGCACTATCATTAGCCTCCGGTCAGGAAACTGCGTGTCCAGGTGCCGCTTACCCTCCCCGGCCGATGTCCACTGCACAGAGCAACAGGAAAACTACTCACTGCTGAGTGCTGGTCACTGTCGTCGCCCTTGGCGGTCTTCGTATTTCCACGTCCTACGGCCCTTGGTCCTACCACAGCTGATTAACGTATCTGTCCCATCTGACGCTTCCTTCACGAGAATCACTTATTCCTTTTACATTCTGAGGTTCTCCACCAAACCCCCCCCCCCCCCCCCCCACAACCTATATAATATACCTAAGTGACACACTCAAGAGTTTACAATAAAAATCTGTGCACTTAAGTACGAATTTGCGTAGCAGAAGATTAAAAACGCCATAGGTCACAAGTCAAATATATCAGAACGCCTCCTTCCAAATCCTCAGAAAATTCTCCTTCTATTCACGAACATCTGTTCAACTCAGTCGGCATGAAGTTCAAACAGCTATTCTGACGACGGTAGTTGACACTTAAAATTATTCGTTTCTTTGCTACTTGAATTTTCAATCTTTCAAGTTTTCTGAAACAAGGGTCCATACCGGTTGTGCAATTCAATTCTAAAGAGTACCTCTCACCTGAAGACGGAGACAGAACCAGCCTCCGAAACGTCGTAATTTTAAAAACAGACGATGGAAAAAGTCCTGGACAACGAATAATTTTAAGTTTTAAACTAACTACAAACCATGGACAAACATAAGAAAGACTTTATAAACTAAATCTCACCGAAATCCGTTTGATATGGAGGACGATGTCTAAGCTCACTGCAGATATCCGATACTAAGCGACTATAACCTGTCCAATATTGAACTAACCTAACCTAACAAACCAAGCGACAGAGACCAGAGCAAGCGCTCTCAAGACATGAACCAGGCAACAGGCGTCTTTTTGGACACCCTGTAGCGAGACGTTCCACACCAAAGAACGATACTCATATCTCGTGCATAATCACAACACTGCTCCCAAAGGCGCAATAACATCATCTGTGACATCGTGAATGCAATTATTCCGCTCTGGAAAGTTTCGCCTCGAAAGCAGATTTTCAGGAACGTGTTACGGATAGCAGGAAATATTCCAAGGGGTTGAATTATCATCGAATAAAATTATAATATTCGTTTAACTTTGGATCAACTTCATAGACACACACATTGAAATTATGTAAAATACGTAGTAACACAGTTAATAAAGCGGGAAGTTTGTTACTCTCTTCGAGAAATTTACATTCTCAAGTTTTCAACACTTTCTTCTTATATACGTTTCATTCGGAGCGTACTACAGCGCGTAAGAATGATGTGCAGAGAAGATATTGAAGCCTGAAGACAAGAATGGAAAATTAACGAGAGAGAGAGAGGGAGAGAGTCTATCGTTCTTACTCTCTCTGCCAACGATCGAATTTTCGACCTGACCTACTTCGAACTCCAGTCAAAAAGATTCCAACATAATAAGGTAATACGTATTTTACTTTAAGACGACTATTCAAATCTGAATGAGAGGTGACGTCACAATCGTGTGAACAAAATGGCCGCATTAAATCTGAATGCCTGAGACGATAATGCAGTCTTAAAGCAACGAACTTTCTAGACATTATCCATTGTCTTGATTTCTTTTATAAAGGGCAAATGTCTTGCGTAATGAAAATATTTAAGGTAAACACAGAAACGAATGGTTCAGAGCAAAATACATAATTGTGAGGCATAGCCACGTGATAAGGACAAGAGGCAGAATATTTTATAGTTCCAGTTTTGGGGTGAAAAGAAACCCCACTCCAACGCCCTGGGTTTTAATCGCAAAACTTTCCCTTTGTTTGATTTTAATATCCATTATAAATGACTCCGTTCATGACTTGAAATGAGGAAACGCCACGAATTAACTGACTCGAGGAAAATGTGAGAGATAAAGAACGCCCATTACAGCTATTCGCAGCAAGAGCTGTTGGTGATTCTGAACGAGAAATGTCGTTCGTAGCATTGAAAACATCAACGAGTTACATAAAAAAATAAACTGACTTTATTTTTATTTTTATTTCCCTGGTAATGCGCGACTTTTATTGACGATAATCACAAACAGTTGAGTTGATATTCAGACCAGAGATAACAAATCTCGTCTCTAGGGCAGAGAGGGTTAATTAAATAGAGTTCTTTGGACGAATGATTCTGAACAGCGGGACTCCGTAGTCGAACTGGGTTGTACTCAGAGGGCACTTCCGTCCCTCTTATTTAAATACCATTGACTTTAAGATCCAAAGGAAAACAGAAAAAAATCAGAGTCGCAACTGGAAACGTGGGTCACGCGATCACGTTTTCTGAGACGGACCTCGTCCTAAAGCTTTTCTGTCGGCTATCCGAGCTTACCGCAAGGGTCAGAGAAGAGCTACGACCGTATTTCCTACTCTATCCGAACAAATTTTAGAACAGGCCGGGCAAACTTTCCTGATTCACCTGGCTCAAGACAAGGACCAGTGGCGGGCTCTTGTGAGCACGGTAAGGAACCTTCGGGGTCCATAAGGGGCAGCGAATTTCTTAAGCACCGGAGTGACTACGAATTTTCTGAGGACTTAGTCAGTGGAGTTGGTTTAACGACGACATTTCAACAGCACTGGTTACGTAGCGTAGTACAAAGCGTGACTGTGAATGCCGTGGCCTGTCTATAAAGATATAGTACCGAACAACCAAAGACTTTTTTACGTACGTTCAAAATATTACCTCGTGGAAATGAATGAAACATCGAATAAAGAAGTCAGGACACGCGACCTCAAGCCGAAAGTCAGAACCCACGACGTCCCTACAGAGGGCGTCAGGTACGGGACATGAGATGAAAAGACGATGATTGAGCCTAAGAGAGAAACTGTGCAGATCGTAGGAAATCTGCAGAATGCGGACGGCCCAACCGACTAACTCGATGGACAATAAAGGTAAAACGGGCACATGAAGAAGGAGAAGAATTAACGTGGGAATTGGGATGTAACAGGAAACTACGGTAAGAAATTCGACTATTAAGTTTTGTAAGCCCCAAGTTCAGTCCACACAATTTTTCTCCACGTTTCACAATTAAAGAACGTGAAGACAAAATACATAAAAAACGGAACCGCTGTATCGTGTGACATTGAAAATGTTAACTGAGGGCGTCTGAGAACGGGATGCTGCGGATGCGAGGGGAGGAAGTGGCTGGTGGCTGGAAAATTCATAATGAACTCCTTCAAAACAGTGGGACCGAAGAGCATACAGGACGATTATATTGAAACAAATTTTAAAAACTGTGTGTAATAGCAGAGACTTGACTTTTAACTTAATCATGGCAAGCTGTATCGGTGGATTTTACAAACGAGTGGAATTTCTTAACCGGTTGAGACACTACAAGCTTCTCAAGAAAAAATCATACTGCCACGTAATTAATTTGTCTCGAGAACGTTCTATTTCATCCCAGTAGTCGGCTTGCGAGTATCTCTGCGAATCAGAGATTGTATTTGTCGAATTAAATGTCATTTGCAAACTTTACTTTAAAAATTTCGGACGGGACGAGTTGACTAAGCGTTTCCGACTTCGTGATAAGAACAACGAAATTCCGCTCACTTTCTAATGGGCAAAGTTTAAGAAACCGCAGGAACGCGTTGCTAAGCAACTGAGATTCAGCAGAACAAAAGATGGCGGGGGAAGAAAAAGAGGCGACAGTCCTGAAAAAGGATTTGTCGTGAGGCCGCAATCGAAACCCGCGATTTCTCACTCTCTTGGATCCTTCGGCCCCACCTGAGGCTAACGACACTGAGCGCTCTCAGTTCCAGCCCCCACCACTCGGGGCGCTGTTATCCTGCCGGGCTCAGGATTAGGGTTAAGCTTATTCAGGGGAAATTGGTGGACGGATAGACTGAAAGGTTTTGGATGTTCAAAGACAGGAAAGAGTGAATTCTTGGGAGAAAATGGGACGAGTAAGGAAAATATTTCAGTCTGTGAATGTGTTTTGGTAATGGAGTTTGTTGTGAAATAGCTTACTTTCTCATCCCCGCTTAGACTTTTAACGATTCAGGCAATTATAAGACACAAGATGAGGTTAAGTACAGGACCGGTGTAACATCGAGAACTTTATCCAATGTTGGCAACTGCCCACGGAACTCACTAGTGTTCGTCGGCTTGTCGTACACCCACAGAGAAGAAATATTTCAGCACCAAACCTCCCACCGGTGGTGACGTATCACCTGCCCTCCCAACCCAGGAACCCGGAACCTCCTCCGACTTTCAGCACCTACCGTCGGATATCAGTGACCCTCCAACAACATCGCGAACGCAGACAATCACGTAGGATTTGAGAATTTCGCGGCGGTGAGTCGGAAGATGGCCGTCTTCTGTGCTGTAGCGCCGTGTAGTCTGGAAAAAGTTTACCGACGTTTCGGAGGTCCCTGCTGCCTCCATCATCAGGGCGATCGCGGTTGGTAAACAATCGCGAGCAGGGAAGCTCTTCCTTCGCACGGTGAAGGAAACAGTGCTCATCTGTTTCGAAGGCATTCGTGTGTCGCCTTCATCAGCTGCAGGTGCATGGGTACTGTCACCACGAGCGGAGAATTCTTGCAACAATTTCTAAAATGTAATTATCCAAGACACAGAGCTTCGAAATAACTTCCGTAATGAATTTCCTGCGCCAATTTACTTTTCTGTTTATGCGACATTCAAATGGTGGTAATTCAACTAAACGAATGGAACATACCTTCTCCACCATAACTCACCAGATCAGTAAAATATTCCGTTTATAAAGACGACACAACAAAATTCACTCCAGACTTCGCTGGTTTCCTCGATTAAATGCGTGTAGTGTTCTGTTCAGCTCGAACTTCAGATAGCGCTGCCTTGTAACTTACGCCGCCCTCTTTACGTGCAACGAGTTTCGAGAAAGCAGCGAACAGCAAAGGCACAAACGATGCAACTCGACTAGTTTCACGGGATTAATGGAGAACCCTTCCACCAGAGCAGCTGCAGTTCTGAAGTACAGTTCAATTTTTTAGACATGGCCGCTGAGCTGCGCGTGAGGGGAAGTGAGGGGAATATGCTGATTCCGTGAGCAGTAGGGTAGTTTAGTAGTTAAGTTGAGGCTGATGTAAACAACAATTCCCCTTAATTCCTTACCTCTTATTGGACTCGTCAAAATCTACGGTGCATCACGTTTAAAGCGGCCCACGTCAATGAAGTTGAAGTGCACACGCGTGTTCAACGTTTAAGGAGAGCAAGAAAGTCGACGACAATTCAGGTACTAAGCAAGACAGAGAAGGAATTATTACTTTCCGCCGAAAGATGGAACAATCCCTCAGAGAGGAACAGCGACTGACGCGAAACGACAGCTACAGTGACCAGATTCACGACAAACACCGTCTTCAACATCTAGCCGTAATGATTCAGGCCAATCTTTGACCCGTCCGGCCTCACTAGTCCAGATGTCTCCTTTTCCAAGTTCTCGTTTGTCCTCGGTTCACTGCATTCATGCGGTCTCTAATTTCTTAACACTTACGTCCAGTGGTAACTCTATGGACCATCAGAGTTGACAATCAGCAACTCTAAATTCTGTACGTACGCGTTTCGTAAGATTGTCACTGAAAACAGCGATTATTAACCAGATGATATTTGTAATGGTGTTTTCTTTGCGGTACGGACCGATTTCTTTAAAATTATTCGGCCGAGCTTCGTCTTCAGAGGCTTAAACAGACTCGGCGATAATGGGAATTTCTGACATACTCAACGGCTCAATGCATGTACGAACTACGAATTAAAATTAATTATTGCTTTAATGTATTTATCACTGTTTGCGGTAATTTAATTGGGGCTTTATCTTTCTCAATACGTGGAGTAACGTGAGTCTCATTATACCGTCAAACGCTCTTTCGTAATCTACAAACAGTACCCGTGTCTCTAAATTGCCTTATATTCTCTCAGTCAGCGGTTAAAGCAAAAGGAATCATAATTACATTACTGCTAATTGCGGAGTAGAAGGAGAAATTTTACTTAGCGCGTGTGGCACCACTGGAAATGCGAGAACGTAAGACTGCACGTCTCCATGCTGTGCGGTCCTCATTTCCCCTCGTTACGACGCGCACCAACGTTCAGAATGCACTTCTCAGGCACACCCTGGCAGGAGCGTACCTCCATGCCCAGTGCAGTTCGTCTCTGCGCTCTGCATTGCACGGAACACAGCACTTCGTGCTACGTACAGAACAAGCAACAGACGATGGTATATTGAGAACATTCGAGGCAAAGCTCCATATGTTACAGAGTTCAGGACTGAACCGAGGTGAGCTGCTCAAGTTCCCTCGCATTTAAGCAGAGAAATGTCTCAACAGATCGTATCGTTAGAACTAAAATGCTTTTAGCTTTATGCACAAGACCGAAACTCTACGCGTTTGTCCACAAATCTTTCTAAGTATTACGAAATCTGAGAAACCGAACACAAGAGGAAGACATCCTACGTCTACTGTACCAAAAGCTCCAGAATAAGTTATTACCCTATAATAAAAGAAGAGACACGCCAACAAACTTTCCTCAAGTTTATTTTCCTCCGAAGGAACACGGCTTTTTTTTCTGTGCGGTAAATCACAGTCAGGTTTCCTTCCAGTTGGCATTCAGCGCCAACGAGACACAGGCCGTTTCTCTAGCAAGCGAATGCACAGATCGCAACAAAACTTCGCATCGTGGTCCCATTCATAGAGTCTCGCGTTTCTCAGTAGTGACCTTACGAATCCAGCACTGCAGGTATCCCACAAACATTACAGCTGTCTCCTTGCTATTCCCGCCAGCTAGTGGGACCCATCAAAGCGATGTTTGTCAACTTGAGGGTGGCAATCTCTGTTCGACGTCATATAAGGAAATTCGAAGACAAGGACAAAATTTCACGAGCAGTGATAATGTACTCCGTCTATGACGTGGAATTACATTTTTTAATTAAACTGACACATTGAATGCGCTGAGGTATTCGGCTGGAAAGAATCAATATCTATTGTGGACAAGGTATCTCAGTGAGCAGCAGCAGCGTTGTGCTTTAAAAATGTGGCTACAGTTTTAACTACGATGCGTGACCACCGAAGGAATGCAGACATTCAGTATCAAACATCTAAGCGTCTCATGCGGACAACTGACATTCTAGACAGCAAAAACAAGTTAACGGGTACACGATCAGAGGTCCCAAACGCATCCGAAGTTCTGGTCGGAGAAACTTTGTGTAAAGAGATCACTGGGTAGACATGAAATTAGAAGGAATACTTTTATTATTCACGTCCTACGAAATTAACAAATTAATTTACTTCCAATTCGGAAGAATGTGGATTGGACTGTTGCAGCCCATCATATAAACCGCCGACAGGTTCCATAAAGCCAAAATGTCTCGAATAGCTTAGCTTACTATCAGCTTCTCAGCGACGACTTTATCCTATGGAAATAGTTAACATTGACTACAGCAATAAAACACGAAAATTTTACCTTTTTCCATCATCGCCAGAGGCAATTTGACTAGTGCACTTCATGCAATCCGTCCCCAATGCAATATGTAAATTTACATTTAATTAAATCACCACATCCCTCTTCAACGCAGTGACATTTACTGTATAACAGAACAACTAACTGTGCCAACTGTGCATTTTCATACATTTAGAAAATACTGGCGGCATTAATTCAACATATTACAAACGCGGTGAAATCAGCTACTGGCTAAAAATTAATGAACGAGCCTCGTGTTGAAATCGTAGCTTTGACGTTGAACAATCCGGTTTTGTTTAAGCGCGAAAAGAACGTAACAAAGTCCTGATTTCCGTAGTCGCAACGGCAGAACCTTACTTGGCAATTATAACAAGCAAACCAACTGCCCAAGTCTTTGGTAGTGAAACACCAAAACATTCAGCATTACCAGTAACCAAGTCGGTCAATGATTACAATCGCGGTCAGCTCTCAGCAAATCACATTTACTTGTGGAAAAAAGTTGTTAACAAATCGAAGCCTAGCACAAAAATTGAATAAAATAAAACCGACACAAGTCACATAGTTTATACGTGATCACTTCCCGACCTAAATTCATATTAATGAGAAATGCACGTAAAAGAAACACTCCCCCCTGTTTTAATAAATTCGAGTGATTGCCTGACTTTTCAGAAAACAAAAGTGCACATGTTCAAAGATGATAATTGTTTTGGATCAACGCGCCGTGCAGTCTCGTTGAAGGTTTTCGAAGTTTCAGAGGTTCTTGCTG
This sequence comes from Zootermopsis nevadensis, assembly GCF_977971745.1. Classification (NCBI taxonomy): domain Eukaryota; kingdom Metazoa; phylum Arthropoda; class Insecta; order Blattodea; family Termopsidae; genus Zootermopsis; species Zootermopsis nevadensis. The sequence goes on along the minus strand of NW_028259148.1, from coordinate 15,876,042 downwards.
CCTCCATCATCAGGGAGATTTCATCGTCATTTAACTTCCGCCAGACTACACGGCGCAACAACCCGGAGGACAGGCATTCTTACCTTCCGCCGTGAGAACCTGAAATCTCGCCCCCATTCACGTTTATTTTCCCCATAAATAAATAATCTCCGCATACAAAGAAAGGGCTCCGATTTGTTCGGACCTGCAACTTCTCACTCACGCCCTGCTACATAAGTCTAGTTTAATTTCTACTCCGGCGTTGGCAGCACTGGCGGCGCTTGACGTTTCACTTCCAGTTTATTAGGTTACTGGCTTTGTAAGGTGACCTCTACGGAATGCTCTTCTGCTTGAAATTTGAACGGCAGTCACTACATGGCACTTCAATCAATTAGCGAACGCGGAGTGTGGGGGGGGGGGGGGTAATGCAATCACACTCCACTTACGACGTCGCTAAGAAACGTATAAGAATGTCAATATGAAATTTATCGAATGATCCGTCACTTTACTGAAGTTCCTCCACTGCTCTGGAAGTTGAACGCGCGACACAGTGGGCGGACTTCATCTAAAATCTATGTTACGAATTCTGTTGATCCCGGCACAATTTAAAAATACTTCACCTGCAAGACAAAGTAACATCGGATAAGAATCTGCATTTATCTGGAGTAATTTAAGGAAGCCACGTGAATGTTGTAGGGATATTACAAGGCTACGAACATGTCCTTGTGGCCGGCCTGGTTTTTAACAGTGGAAAGAAATCGGCAAGATCCATCAGCGGGTTCTTTACACTGAAGAAGATTCCTGGATTTCCTTTCGTCAAAAGTCTGTGTGCACGCACGTACGAACCAAATGACTCACGCTTGGAATTTGCCAAGAATCTTAACGGCGTCGTTGGAAATGACGGACTTACGTGATAACAGGATCGCCAACATAAGTTACGAGTAGCAAAAAGTGCAGAGACTTGGGACACTTATTTCTGATGTGAACCTTAATTGCACGCAGGAAAACATTTTCAACAAGTTGGGAAGTGTAGACCGCGACACTTCAAAGGAGGTGATTCGAGTGACGCTTTGTAGCCAAGGGGCAAATGAAGAAAAACACAGGAACAGAGGTAAAGGCTGTGGAATGAGAAAAAGAGATGTAGTCGAACGGGTAATGCGAGAGAAGAAATAAAAACAGCGAGAGATTCTAGAAACGGAATCGACAGCTGGGAAGGGGCGGGGCGAGGCAGATCGACGCTCGATTGGAAAACGGCGACTGACGGAGGAGTGGCGCTTCTTACGACCACGTCGTGGCCTACTGCACAAACCTGGCAGTAAGAACTGCGAAGTCGTCTCAGTACCAACTCTCCCACTATCAAAGTTCCGAAACCTTCTTTGAAGACTCTGATAAATCCCTACTTGCACGCACCCCGAAGGTCCACTTACAATTCTCCCTGTAGAAGGCAGTCCACAACATCACAGCCCACACACACGGGACACATTTTAACAGAATTATGTTATCTGCGCCTGGGTATAACCCGCTGTATCAACACTTGAGTTTTCCCGACAAAAACTTAGTATGTATTTTTAATTTTTCCTAGCCTGTTATCTGCTCAGCGCATTTCATGCTCGCCATAAAAAATCAAGGGGGGAGGGGGAGTGCAGATTACGAACGTCCTCATCACACAACTTCGTCCTGCTTCTTCCCGCAGAAAGGATCTCTCGAGCACTTGATTCCGAAACACCGCTATCCTGGGCATTGTCCTTGGTTATATAAACCCACCAAATGCGATGGCGTAATAACTACGGAGCGCTCCGAAAATCAGTCATTCAAACTGCAAGCAAACGAACGCACTTCACTGCGTTGGAATGTGACAGTCACAAGCACTCGCCGCCCGGAGCCAACAACTGCACGTGTATCTGATGCTAAATTGCAAGCGCGCAAAACGAAGGCGCACGGGGATTCAAGGGGCCTCCTGGTACGTCAGTCGCCACATTCACTGAGTGGCCGCGAACTGTCACTCAGCTCGTTTCCTGCGCGAGTTATTTTCAATGATTTTATTTAGTGTAATAATCGTCATACCAAAGGCCATGTCTGGAGAAATTTTAATATTATCCTCCGATGTATGCCTAGGTGCACCAACATATCTCTCCCCACTACGTTCTGCAACACAAATTTGGTAAGCATTTCTTACGTCCCACATGGGTAGTCAAGTAAATGTTCCCACCAAGTCTTTCCCGTTGATTTCACGGCTTAGGTTCAGACTGAACGTAACGAAGTTCATGACACTCAGTTCTTAAGACCTTTTGCTACTCCCTGTACCTACTTTAGTGTGACCTTAGCTGAGATGAAGAACGAGGAAGTAACAGAGACGCGGGGCACGTCGTTCAACAGAGCTGTTATTTCGCATCCAGCGCATGCGCATAAACAACGCGCATATCTCGCAGAACGACATCAGTGTTCCGCGATCCATGAGTTTCAAACGCGTTTCGACAAAGACGTTCAAACTCCTGTCTGCCCGGAAGAATGGTCGTTCGTTTGGCGACACTGCGAGGACCTCACGCCACACAATGCAGATTAATGAATACTCAACTGGAACGGATGAGGAAGGAAGCGGCTGTGACATAATTTGACTTAGTGAAAAACCATTGACGGTCTCCGGGCCAGGATATGAACCGGGGACCTATGAAATACAAGGCCGGGGTGTTGGAACACGGTCTAATCGCCCAGTAACTTAATAAAACACACCCGTACACCTCACCTCAAACGTATTTGAGAGTCTGAAGTTACAGTTTACGAGAAGAGCAGACGCGGAACACGTTCTATACCCTCCTTCTGTGCCTCCGCCTCGAAGCGGTCTCCGGTCGTGCATCTCTGCCCGAAACAGAACGCAGAGCAGCTCTTATAATTCCAGTCTGCTCCTGCGGCGTCTGTAGGTGGCGGGCAACAAAAGAGGATCGATTCAAAGAAAAATGGAACGTCAAGGGAAGGGGGGTGAGTTGGACGTTGAATTATCCAACCGCATCGAAGGAGATCCTCCAGCCAAGCCTCCTATTTGATGAGCGATAGGATTCAAAACCATTCCGAATTCTTCAACGCATTCCTGTCTGGAAGACTCGGTCGGTAGACCTGGACCCTGGAATATGATACGCGTGCCTTGCTGGCGCAGAGACCGCTCCGTCTCTCAAAGAAATCGCTGGATCCAGTGATCCGTCTGTCTGTCACACACGCAACATCCGTGAGGCCTACCGTGTTCGCAAGGGCCCGACACTCGATCTAATCCTGAGCCACTTGAGTCCAATCCACGCCTCAAAAGCTGACATCCGAAAACAGCTAACTAAGCAGCCGACCAACCCAAGACCAGGTCTGTGGAACACGGGAACTGTCTCCTTTATTTACTGAGCTTGGTTTACATGGGACGATTCATGAATAATGAACTGTAAAGAATATATAAGAAAGCGTCGAGGTCTATCTGAGGTTGTACCAGGCATTTACCTGGACGGACCAATGGAAAACATAAAAACCCTCATTAGTGTCGAGACTTGAACCAAGGACCTCTCGAAAACGAAGCAGGAGGGCCAACCACGCGAGCTTCTTCACCCTTTCGTTATGTTCGCTCAGTCCAATGGTCTCGTAGTCCCTAGATAAGGCTCGAGCTACGTTCCTTGTATATCGAGACTCCACTCTTCACACCTCCTAGAAGCAGATCAAATTATGGGCGTTCGAGATGTAAGCTTTCGGTCTCCCGCGTGGCGACGATTCTCTGACGATCGAGGAAGCAGGTTCCTCCGATATAGTCTTTACCAGCAAGACTAAGGAAATTCGCAACGTACAAAACGTGGACATGAATCAGAGAAATTATTCAATGAATTTCTTCTACAGGAGTCCGGAAAACGGGTGCATTATTGTCGTTACTATGGAGACAGCAGCGTGGAGAGTAATCCCGTCAGCATCCAAAGCGAACTCTGTAACGTCCTCGACAGAATGTCCAGATACGCCTTACTCCGCGGTGTTTGAGACTCGAGACAAAGAGCACCGCCATCTTTCCTTGCGTGGTCCACGTGGCGGGACCCTCGGTACTCCCCGTTCTACGAACACTGAACGCGCAATGGAAATGATTTCACTATTACATCCATTTTCAATGTTTTTCCCTTATTACTGGTCTGTACGCACACAAAACAACGCCAAAACACAGAACACGTGTTAGTCTGATTCAAACTAATTTACCCGGAACGGTCACTACCCCAGACGCAGACCCGTTTAAGCCAGCGGGAGCGTTCGCCATTCCAAGACGTGGCCGGACCCCCTGTTAATTTAGAAATATAGAACGAAAGTTACGCCCCAAAAATACTATTACGAAGCCTGCAAAGTCCTGCACCTCACCACAAGGGCCTACCCAAAGAGAGACAGATTCCTTCCTACGTAATAAAAGTTCTGTTCTTGTAAGAGCCCTCTCCACTGTCCGACATTCTGAGTCGCCTCTCCAACATCGCGGAATCAGGAACAGACACAGAACTTGAACTGAACTGCGTTGCTAAGGAAACGGATCTGAACTATGCTTTGTGGCTTTGGCGTTCGTCCAACACACAGCAGCGTTTATTTACATGGGGAACTTCTGTCAACTCCTGGAGAGCTTCTAAACACAATATTCGCAGATAAACGACATTGACAATGGCTGATTACGCTGTGTATTATCTGCCGATGCGAGAGAATGCTTAGGGTTACAGATTTGATTTGTCACGGAGTTTAGATGCCGGATTAGTTAGTCCAGTGCTTTGCCCTGCGGACAGACGAACTATGCCACTAATGACATGGCGCTTCTAGCAGCAAAAGTGGCACATCGCAGTGATCTATTCGCAGAGAAATGTACCTCGGCACAAGACGAAGTTTTGAAGAGAAAGCTGGAGAGAGAGAGGTTGATTTTGTTAAGTGTGAGAAAATTTATCTCACGGCAGGTCTGAAAGCCATATCAAAGGACCACCTCTTCATCAACGAATGGGGATTCTGACCAAAAAGGGCTGAGAAGAGGTTCAATAAGGGCTAAGGGCGACATCAACTACAGCTCCAGCGTAGCAAAAAAGACAAATATCCTTCACGTATCACAGCAACACGAAAAGGAAGATTTTCATTACAGCTTCTTAGAATATAATAAAGTTAAACAGATTACACAGCCTGACCTCAGCAACGTGATCTGTCCCCAGCAAACAAGCTGCGATGTTCGACCTATCGACCTAGGACCATTTGTGAAACAGAACACGCTCTTTTATTTAACAAAGTACTCGAGTGAAATTGAGACTTGTAAACATTTTAGCAATTAATAATATGACAGCGAAGGTAGGGGAGTAATCCTGATCCATTAACAGTCCCAAGACATTACCTCGACGCTGTACATCCGAGTAAAACCGGCGTTCTTTTTCTGAATACGTCGTACTGGCGCGTCTGAAAAGAACTTGCACACGAAACTTCCTTGCGAAAACTTTATTTCCCTTTTCAAAGTACCTTAATGCTCTTAATCTTCTTAAACAGCTGGACTCCACGGTCATCCAAGGGTTTCTTATCACCGTCGGTCTTCAGGGTCGTAACAACGTTTCGATGGAATATAACGCTTCCATCTTCAGTATTACAACCCGGAAGACAGCTTCACCGCCAACGCGAACATCCCCTGGTCTTTAAGCGTCTAAATATGTAAAATTCATCAACTGCAGAGAGAGCAAAGACTTTACGATTTCACGCACACGTGCGTTTCTGCGTAACTCGTTTATATAAGCCACAGGGGAGACCGGCCTACACGACGCACTACAAAGACACGTCAGCATTTGCCTCTGAATGTATGGCTTCATGTTTTATGTAATTTTCGGAGTGTGGGAACAGGTTTGTTACGCAGGCGACTTCTAACAAATAAATGTTATCAAAACGTCTGCAGTTTGTCAACGCCCTGGGTAAAAGGACACGCCTACCATATTCTCATAACTACTATTATGTTTACCAATAAATATTGCAGAACACGTAATGTTATCACGATTAAGTAGAGGAGCTGAGCGGAAAACAGGGGAATAAAAACACAGTGAAAAGATCAAATCCGAGTACTTCATAATGAAGTCTGAAAACGATAGATCGATCATTAGCAGGAGAACATATCGGCCAACAAATGAAAACTCCGTGTTATTAGGCCTGTGTGCAAAATTCAGAGACCGTTGTGTTATTTTCGCCCAAATTAGGCTGCACAATGTTTCCTAACCCAGTTTCAATACAGTAATTCAGTAAAACTGTATTGAATTACATGAAATGCAATTCACGTGCTGAGCTCCGGGCCTACTTCTTATCGTACGACGAACAAGTGAATGACCCGCGGGGAGGGGAGCGGAAACACAGACAGCAAGTGTTTATTTAATAAGTGCGAGTAAGTAGCAAAGGGTTGCAAAGAGGGAAAGGTCATTTAGAACTGGAAGACATCTTTCTCTGACCTCGAATGTTACGAAAATTACATTTAAAGAGTTTTAATGGGACAATTTTTTATTTTTTGAAAAGAAAAAGAAACCTTGTGAACGTTTCTGAGTGTGATGAAAAGACGATAATTCAGAAGTCTGTGCGCGCGGGTGTCGCTGTAACTTTGTGACCTTGACTGCCAGCTTCCCGGAAGGCCCCGTAGCAGACAGACAACGCGGGCACTTTTGATTCATCCCGTAGAAGCAGAATCTTCGCCAATTATGCGTTTATGTGTAAATTATTTTCGCGTTTCATTACATCTAGGAAATAACTCCGAGTTTCGGAATACGTAAAGAAGTAGTGTACGGCTCTATTCATTTTACAGACAGATGAATATGAACTGAGAAACATTTCGAATTCGCCGTGAACTGCAAAGCAAATTTCATCCATCTGTCGCGTCATTAACTGCGCACTCTCGTTACTTGGAAGTTGGTACAGTACCACAATCGAAAATGAATCAGAGCGATGTTTCTTTCAGCTGCAAGTAATATGCAAAACGAAAGATGACGAGAGAAAGTGCATAAAGTAAAATTGAGGTAGCAGAGACACGTCTCAAAACCTCAATCTCTCTTGTGGATGGAGGTAGATGAGAGATTCCGACTCACGTTGTGTAACAAACAAGGGATTTGGAAGAAAATTAATGTCATGTTTCGATTAAACCAACCAACAGCCTTCACCCACATCAGTGACGTGGTGTGAACCAAATGACCCTTGTCTCACTGTTGCACTGGCAGCTCCCTGCACCCTTTGAAGAGCGGAGCAAATTTACACTCCCCCTCCTCCCCTCCCCCCACCTGCCTCAGTCTCTTTGTGAATGTTACGTCAACAAACAAACAAACAAACGAGAACAGATGCGTCGCCAGTAAGCTTATTACTGCGGATTGCCTAAAATCTGGAGAAGGTTTCGTTAAGCCAATATCACGTAGACATGTGGTCGTTGGAATATTTAACACAGCTGTACCAAAGTTCTCAGTTATTTACCGGTTGCTTCAGAGTGAATGAACTTCTTCAGCCCAGACGATGTTAGAACAGAAACGGTTAACTGGGACGCCGTTACTTACCAGAACCCAATCCAGTGCCGTAACTAACCTGATAAGGAAGGATGAGCTGTCTTACTACGCACATGCACTCTGCTCAAACGCACTTCAAATACGTTGGAAGGTGGTGCATCTACAACACAGTGAAACCGGCGTTTAATGAAGACCTTCTGGTCGAAGCAGACGTCGTCACTTGATAAAGCGTGATTTCATTTCATTCGTTGTCGCTGTTAAAACTCCCTTCCTATCGCCCATTACACTGATCGTTCGCTGACCAGCCGCAGCGACTGAAGAGCGCGCAGATCGCTGGATGAATCGGCTAATCGTGTTTCCGTTGTAACACCAATTTCAAACTGAAATGCTTCTGAAAACACGGCGAGTGACGAGGTCATAGTTGTTAGAAGTTTAATCAAACTCTGTCTCTTTGCAACACAGAACGTAATACGATGCCTCGAATTATGGCAGAGCAAAGCGGCAACAGACAATTGTTGTGGTACTTAATTTGGCCGACGACGCGCTCGAAAGGCAATTATACTGAACGAGGTCGGGTAAGAGTGAGTGCGCATTAATTACAAATACTCCGGTAGGAATGCGGCTAAATCAGCGCAAATATCGGTAACAGCGCCGCGAACGACGAAATCGCGAAGCTTTGTCAGAATTACGGTCTGCAGGAATCGAGAATTTGACTCGGTCAGGACTGAACGATCTTCCGGGCGTGAGGCAAATTCGAATGAAGCTCAGATGGAACGCCGGTGGGCTCATCAACGACGGGCACAAGTTATTGGATGTACCGCAGAAAATGTGTCTGATGATACTGAGATTTTATTAACACGTGTACCGTGTGGGTCGTGAACGTCTGAGGCGGAAACAGGAAGAGACGCTCATAAATCCTGTTTATTTTCGTAATTCTGTCGTCTGCAGAGCTCCTAGTATATTATAATAAGAACACGGAGCATGATACGTCAAACACGTGATCTCCCGTGTTGTGGCGTCGTGTGGTTTCGTAAGTAGACACCAACGAAACGTCCTAACTATGTGCCAGCCCAGAACATCTTCGCAGCCGTGAGAATCTAAAATCTCACATAATCCTCCAGCATAATTAAGGTTGCAAGCAAAGACTGCAGTGTTAAAATATGACACGGTAAATTTTGTGGGATTTTCGTGCTATCAGAGGGAATTCAATACAGTTCTTGAAGCGCACGTCCGGCCTCTGAACATACGCGTGTTAATGCGTCACAAACACGAGGTTTCAAGGGCTGTAAATGCACCACGACAACCTAACCTAACCTAGCGTACGTAGACTTCCCGTGGTGCAGCTTCCTCGTTATTTCTCTGTCCCCCAAGACGTAGCCCCCGTAACTTGTCACCTTCAGCCCCCCGCGTCTCTGTCGTCTAACGAGCTCTTCCTTCGGAGTTTTACTAGCGAAACCAGGGTTTCAATTCCGTCCGACACTAACACAACTTCCGAAAGAAGTCACGTCACCCGGGTACTCCGCTGATTCTTGCCGATCTGTCCGAAATATCGCGTGTTACTCTTTCAATTAGTTGTCGTACAAGATTTCTCGACTTCTCATGGGGGTGGGGGATGTTCAAAGACAATGACGAATTTCCGGCGCAAACTTCGCTTACGGATTTCAGTCGCTTTTACTCATACGCCATTTCATTAAGCCTCGCCGAAACAGTGCTCAGGGCTGCCAACTTTCGGGCAATGAAACCTTTCGCCATAAAAGAATCGGTACTTACGGATTACATTTTAATTTTTCTAAACCAGTCGAACAATTAACATTTGCAATATGCATTAAGTCCTCTGCGCTTTGTCATTTAACGCCACTGGCTGTGTTCATCAGTAATTTGCACACCATTTTCAACGTAAAACTTCTTTCATTTCGCCTGCACACCGCGCATGACACAGATGAGTAATGCATCAAAACTTTCTTCGAAACTGAAGGGAGAGGACGACTGTGGAGAAGACACAGGCACCCTTGGAGTATGTTATTAAAATGAATCTTACCGAAACAGGGTATAAGAATATGTATAAGATCCACATTTCGACCAAGAGAGGGCCCACTGGCGGGCTCTTAAGAAGACGGAAATGAACCTTCTGGTTCCATGAAAGGCGGGGCTTTTGTTGAGAAACTAAGCGAATATCAGCTTCTTAAGAAGGACTCTGTTCCATGAAGTTACTTCTCGAACACTTGTCTAGATTCCCTGCTTGTAACTATATGAACAGTCCACGTAGCTCTCTGGCAGCAAGAATCGGGTAAGATCTTCTCTACTGAAACTGTCTCTAGGCTTAGTTTCAGTTAAGGTCCAACATTAGCGGCAGCAATTTAAAACTCAATAGAATCGTACGAATTGTCGAGTAAAATATTTCTTACGCAAATTCTGCACACGACGAACCAATGATGTGGAGGGCGTCTTTTCATGCAGTTCATCTCAGGAAACCACTGAATGAATTTCGAAAAAATAAAAAACTTTTCGCCGAGCGAAGTTGCTCACCAAAAGCTGTCGGCCGGTTCACGCCGTTCAAAACAATCGTTCATCACGCTTACGCAAAATTGTACTGATATTCCGAAAAAAGTGGCTGGCTGGTACGCCGACAGACCACTGGACCCTACAAACTTCATCTGAAAGTTTTTGCGTCACGGTGAATATCAAGATGGCCGTCTTCTGTGTTGTAGTCTGGTAGAAGTTGGCACGAGTGACTCATCGCCTTGATGATGGAGGCAGCAAGGACCTCCGAATCGTCGGAAAACTTCTGCCAGACTACACTGCGCTACGACCCAGAGGACGGTCGGTCAGTTTCGTACTGACCGCTGTGAGATCCTCAAGTCCTGGAAAGAAGCTAACATGCTGTGCATCTCTGTGCAATGCGATTGGTCCCTTTGAGAGGACAGATCAGTGACCACAGAACTAAATATCAAGTTCCACGCGCTTCGTCAATGGCGAGGTTTAATTTACACAAGCGAAACATTAACTATTCCGAATCACGTGATCATGTTATTACATTAATTAACCAATAATCTGATACGCGGCCGTAATGCGTATTAATTACGGTCATTACTACATTACTCGATCACCAGTTGGCCCCATTCATTCATTACAACTGATAACTTTATTGCTCCGATGTCATAGTTCAAACGTACTGACATGGCGTGTGATGTAACATCGCGTACTGATTTTCATGTACAGGGTCATTCTGTATAAAATGTAAACATTTTACTAGTGATTTTCACATCAAAAAAAAAAAAAAAAAAAAAAAAAAAAAAAAAAGATACAAATTCACATGAACATGGGCCCAAAAATCCTTAGCCATTCTTACAAGCTGCGATCTGATACACACAAACTGCGCGGCTGTACGTAAAATTGCCCACAGCGCAGTGACGGCGCGGTCATTGAGAATCAGAAATTGAACAAGATGGCGCTAGTCACGGCAACCACGTGACTGCACTGCCTTTCCATCTGCGTTTGTGGTTGGCTCGGATGGTCTCTGACCTGTTAGATATTAGGACGAGACACGACTGGCGAGGGTAAACAGATTCATGATGGATGCGACCAGCGCCACCTCGTCAACTTCTGGTGCTCTGTTGACGAACAGCGGTGCAATGCGTGTACAACCAGTAGTTACGCTCACCGGACGATGTGTCCGTCAAATTGCAGCACGTAAGAAGGGCCTCCACTTAAAACTGAGGACTTGCGGGCCCATTTTCAGAGGAACTCATATAATATAATAATTTTGGACGTAAAAATCACATCTTAAATGTTTACGTCTTTCATTTTCAAATGATGTGTTGCTTATAACTATGTACCGCCGTTTTGCTGATGTTCGTCCCGTATTTCGACCATGTATTTAGTTTTTCTGCATTTAATTCTAGGCCTATACGTCATCAGCGCAGGCAAGTACCTGGTGCAGACTATTCAATTCAAGCCCTTCCTCATTTCCTCTGACCTTCTAGAGCAAAATTAGAAAAGCATCACTCTGTATTAGGCCATTGTGGACTGGGAAGACATCCGACAGAAGTTTGCCTATACAAACTCCACTACATACTCACTTCATATACATCTTAATTAACCTAATAAGTCTCTTTGGTATTCCAAACTCAATCAAAATGCCATGAGTCCAATGCCTTCCTGAAGTCCACAGATAATTGGTGAACTGACCCATTATACTCCCACTTTTTCTATAATATTTTTGCCGAATGCAAAAGAAGTTGACCATTTACGGCGGACTCCACATTCATCGTCCCCGATAGTTTCACGGATAACTGGCGTTATCCGTGCCAGAAGAATGTTCGACAAAATGTTGTATGACGTTGACAAAAGAGAGATACCTCGGAAGTTACAGCGTCCCCCGCTTTACGCAGAAAAAGCGACTTCGCCCGGAAACAGTTTTCAGGATGTCACGCGATCCACTTCAAGCGGCTTGTCTGCCAATGTACACCCCTGAATGTTTTAAAATTCGACAGGAATCTCACGGGAAGACAATTGGAGAGGGCGCAGCTTATATCGGCAATCTGCCTCTCTCTTACGTGAACAGAATGACAAATGAACGGGGAATCGGAAACTTCCCCTTTGTTCCAACAGAATGCAGCGCCGTCAGTCTTATCCATCTGCTCAAGAAGCAAATTACAACGATATTTCATGGGCGGGAGGAATGCACGTTGATGTTCTTAACAGCGTATAACGTTTCACATTTAAATTACATTAATTCGCAGACGGCAGTAACAAACGAGCGTATTTTACACGAACTGAAGAGAGGGCATGCGACATAGGAGTTCGGTGTCTCTTACTGCAGTGTCCGATGCGTGTACACACGAAGACATTCAATGGTGTCACTTTGCGAGGGCGACACCTTGCTCCACGTGAGGGAAGCCTTCGGCTCTCAATGCACGTGCCGAAGGAGCAGGATAGCACAGCGTGAATTCGGTCTCTGTAAATCATCTGTAACTCGAGCCATCTGCCACGAACTAAACACGGCGCTGCCCACATCCAAACCGATTAGCCCTGACGTGCTCGCCAAATCTCACAGCAGATCCAATCATCACATGAGCCGGATCTGAAAGGAACTTTGCCAGTTTGATGCGGAAGAATTTCAGCTTGAATTCTGATCTGTCATTGTACCAGCGTCCTTGATAAGTTCGATCCGCCGAAATGCGCCTGGTTCAACAGCGACTCAAGTACGTATTTTTACTAATGTTATTCGTGCCGGTGGACTGCACAGAAAGAAAACATGGATTTAGTGAATCGGTGGATTACGTGAAGGTGCGAAAAAAATACTTTAAATTACGAAAGTCTTCGATTTCTGTAACATGCCTAAAGGCTTCGTATCACTACGAACAGCAAGTAATATTAATTCAGAAATTTTGATAGAAAAATCCTTTTTAAACTTAGCTTCGGATGAGCGGGCGCCATGCCCACTTCTTACAAAACTACGCATACTTCAGGTAAAAGAGTCACAGCACGGATAATGTCGTTCAGATATCGACTAGACATGGCGTTCCTTGAACTTAGAAATTTGAAAAGAAACATGGCTGTTTCCACTGCTCGCTAGATGCCTTCGTCCCTGATTCATATCGCTGGCATCATATTTCGGAACCGACCACATTACGGACGAATTTATATTCCCCTCCCCCATGTATTAGCATTTCTACACATTTGGTGCGAATGTAACCTGGAGCTCCAGACTTCTAATTCGGTTCCGATGTAACACATCGTTTTAGAATTCCGAAGAGCTTGAGGAGATCACAGAAAAATCAAGAAACCTGTGCCTGGGTACAGGTCGATATTCGAACCAGGGATAACCAAACGCAAGATAAAAGTTTATGAAAATTACGGGCGAGTGGGATAAGACGAGGCCACAAACGATGGCACACCGAAGGGTCAGATCTCTAGCCGATGTTTCTATGATGCGACTCCACGGGAGGAGTTAGGAAAAACTACACAGTGACGTCTGTGATGACCGCCTTCACCACTCAATTTTCACTGATCTATACATCAAAATGTCGGAGCAATAAGGGCACATTCCGAAAAAGGATTCCCATGATGCAATTTATAAAAAGAAAAACAATGCGGTCTGCTCATGGCGGAAGGCGGAGGGAACCAGAATGGAAAATAGTCTCCCGTCAAATCATCTGAAGCAAAAGTCTTCCAAGGAACTGAGCGGTGCATGGACGGAATTTCGACGACATCTTTTATTCGCCTGTTTGCGTGTCCATGTAAAACCCTGCCTGCAGAGACGACTACATAAAGTTTGTTTTAGCACATAATGAATGTTAAACATTACGGTTATATTTAATGTCCAACTTAACTCAGTGACTTCAAATGATTCGCTCATTTTAAGATATCAAAAAAGGTCCAAAGCAAAATATACACAGCGTACAATGGAGTAAACATTAAGCGATACGATATCAGTCATGGAATAATTATTATGAAGTTATCATCGTTACCTTTCGAACTTTAATAAAACCCGTGAGCACCTGAAATTTTACTTACTTAATTTGAAGTTTCAATGGCGAAGCTTTCATTAGCTCGAACAAAACAACGTCGAATGAGACGATGATAATGAATACTGAACTGGAAAGGACGTGGAAAGAAGCGGTCGTGGCCTAATTGAAGGTACTATTCCGGCATTTGCCTGGAGGGACTGAGTAAAACCCAGGATCACCAGTTTTCAGGTCGAGGGAGTCCTCGTCAGATTAGTTCAACGTCACTGGCGTTCTGTCTGTCTGACTGATGAGGTGGAGAGAACAGGTTACGTGTTTGCGATCACAGACTGCAGGATTGAGAAATACTGCCGGACGTTTCGGGAACACAACATTACAGAACGCCTCGAACTGGCGGGCAGGTGTGAACTTCGAGGAACATCATACAGCGATATCGACAAGGCGTCAATCACTCTTAAAGCAGAGCCCGGTTCGATGTATCGACGAAAAACTGGTGGGACACATACAAGACCGGTAAGCCCATTAGACAGAACTGCCAATGGCAGTGTCTAATTTCAGATCACAATGGAATCCAACAAACGGATTGGGGGCGCAGCAAGAAGTCACGAAAGTAACAGCGAACTGGTAGCCTCTGTTACACCGAAAGGAGGTTCTCTTGTACGCACTGCGTCACTTGTCGTAAGAAATCTACTTTTATCTGAGAATCTTTTGCCATGTTCTTAGGCACAAAGCAGATTACACGCAGTTGAAATCGAATTTTTAACAGATGCAGAATAAAGTTATTTCCAGTGAAGTTCAAGTTACAGGTTCTGATACTAAGTAAGAAAATGTTGAAAGTCAGAATGCGGGCAGGAATGTAGTATATTACTCCGGAGGTCTTGGGTTCGAATCTCAGAGCGGAGACTGGATATCATGTCTGGGATTCACCGTGATCTCTGTCAGGCCACTACACTAAAACAGGCCACGGCCACTTCTTCCAAATCTTTTCAATTATAAAATCTGAGGTTTTCACAGCGGTGAGTATGAATATTTCTATCTTCTGGGTTGTTGCACTGTGTAGTCATCGTCCTGATGACGGAGGCAGTATGACCTCTGAAACGTTGATAAACATCGACCAGACTACACAGCGCAACAACCCAGAAGACGGAAATCTTCAGACTCGCCGCTGTGAAAACTTGAAATCTCGCCCTGATGATGGAGGCAGTATGACCTCCGAAACGTTGGTTAACATCGACCAGACTACACAGCGTAACAACCCAGAAGACAGAAATCTTCATATGACCCTTTCGAGGTACCAATTACTCTATTATCCCCAAAAGAATTTTAAACGAAGACGTTCCTCATGCTTTGTTGTCAGCGAACACAAACGAGCCCATCAATGTCTGTCTGTCTGTAGCGTTTTTACTAAGGACTAGGCAAACCGCATGACACGGGGAACACAATGTCATTCAACAATGGGGACCGAGGTCATTGTTGAGACACATTGTCACAATGGAGAAATAGATAACTCTTGGCTCACAGTGACCTCGGATTACATTATAGCAAGAACCGAAGTCCACAGCGCATAGCAACCTGCTGACGTCATCGCCCGTTTTATGGCGTGTAAAATAACTCTGGAATTTCGGAGTCTACCTTTCCGATTTTGTATAAACTTCTCCACTGATTTAATCCTTCATACATCGAATTTATAAACGAATACTTTTCACAAATATCACTTTTTTGTAGAATTTCCACATGTCAGTTACACTAAGCACGCGACAACGAAAGAAACCGAGAAGGAAGAAGGAATAGTGCAGGGAACTATACGCCTTAAGAGTCTACGACCCGGCTAGCAGACACGCCAAGTCTTCAGCCCAGTTAATACACGGAGAATGTTCTTGATGCAGTGGCAAAGATAACACGGCCAGCAGTCTCAAACACGAAGCCGTGATTACGTCACACTGAATGAACAAATGAAAGCGGAACAGAGCGTATCAGCTTACAAAGCCGCGGCTCGTTGACACATATAAAAGTGGGGTTGGGGAGACACGAACGCACAAAGCGAGCTCGAGAGGCTCTTGGAGCGACAAGTGAGACAGACTAGATGGCAGCACCAGACGACTCAAGATATCTCGCGTTATCTGCATTTCATGGGATCCACTGCACGGATGCCAACTTAAAACGCGCCAGGTTAGTCGCATGAGAATTATAACTGTTCGCCGTGATCTTATCGGATAACTGAGTTACTACCAAAAGACCAGAACCGACGTTTCGTAAAGCTGCAACAGACGTTGCTTTCACCAACAGCCACGGACAGGGGAAAATGCAAAATCTTAAACCCATTCTCCAACTATTCTCGTACCGGCACATCTGTTCATTCTCCAACATTTTTAACATGACAGCTATTCGGAAGACGTACAAAAGGTGGACATCTTACATTTTATCTGCTCTCACAGGAAGACTTGTTTTTCTTTATTTCATACCAAATTAATCCCTTCGTGCCATCTAATATCATTCCTTTGTACCATGAAAAATAATCGAAGCTTGCATGCAGTCAGAGATTATTAGTCTTCTGTGCAAGTCGACAGATTAAACAAGCAGCCTCCTCTCTCCCCCCCCCCCCCCACACATCCTGAATTACATCAGAAAGAAAATAAAATCATCAAGACGCTGTTTAATGAAGTTTAAATATTGTTGTAAATTTGCCTTTGTCAATAAGAGCTCTTGAATAATACCTTACTTGAAATTTCGAACGACAACGTATTAATAAATAAAAAAAACAATGCTAGATTAAATTACAAATTAATTATTTTATCTTTGTGGGTGCATAAGCCAACGTTCATTCCGAGATCAAATTTCCTTCGTGCCTGAAACATCGCATTCACTACGATCAAATCTGGATTCCACTACCATGAGAATTTATATTACGGAAAGTCAAATTGTTCCATTTAAATAAGTGCTTTCAGAACACAAAAAGATTCTAATAACACGATATTAAATGGAGGATAACGCAGAACCGTCTCAAGGGTGCGATAGTCCCCGCATTAGCCAATGGCTCGTCGTATCTCTCTCACTTGATTCTTGAACCGCGGAATGAGACGGGAGGAACATCGCCAATATTGAACACGTTCAACAGCCGGGAACAAACCGTGCTCTTCAACTACGTCACCAGCTTGTGAGCAGAAGGAAAATAAGCAAATTTTATTTCGAAATCCGAAGACACTGACGTTACAGAAACTGACAACGAGCTACGAAATACTGGAGCTGGGAAATATTGTTTCTTGAACAGCAAAAGATTGACCCCCTTAAATTGTACTTATAACGGGCGTTAAACACACGGTTCAATGCCGAATCGAACTAAAGTACATTTAAATAAATATCTCGAACGTAACAACATGTTTGTGTGATCACATGCTTACAGTAATATGAATCTTAAGCTTATAAAATTATTCTTTATTGGTAAAACGCTCATCAGGCCTATATTTCTAAACAAATCGTAATGTTCCTGTTTCTAAACATCAGATACGTCTGTTTCAGCACGAGGTGTTGAGCCCTTCATCGCACTGACTTCTCATCTCTTCTTGAGTGGTAACTTCGACAACTGCATTACCGACCTTACGCTTGTATCCTTTTTCCGGTTTGTATAATGCTGCTCCCCCCCCCCCGGGGGATTATAATAATAAAATTAATTCACATTAACATCGCCATAAAACTACTGAGCTGGGCGAAATGATTTTAAAATAATCTGCGGTCAGACCGTGTCTCTGCGGAACCGCGGCCTTCGTCCACACCGCAGATGACACACGAGGGAGCATGAAGTAGCGGGGGGAGCAGGAGGACCTGTCCCAGTGCCAATTTGCCCAACCGCGAGCTTAATTCCACAATCCGAGCTGCAGGTATTTGGGGGTTTCGTGTTTCCCGTCGGTTCAGGTACAGCTGGGCTGCGAACCCGACGCCACGGCACGTGGTAATGTTTCTAGAACATGACGTCAAGGGACGTCGCCACTGTATGGAACTGCGTCGCATGTCCGCCCTCTACACCGACATTCAAGACCCTAAGCTTTGGGACTGTGATAACTTTCATGCATTAGCCTCGTCACGCTTCGATGCAATCGAATTCATGTTGTAACTTCCGCGGGGACAGTTGCTCGTTGTTCCCCTAACAGAACAACTTTCGTCAGAACCAAAAATAAGTTTAATTTTTAAAAAAAAAAGTTTAGTAATTTGCTTTTAATTAAGTCATTTCTGCACCTCAAATGTAATAATAATTTTCGAGTCCAGCTGCATGAAGCATGATCATCTACATGCACTACTCAGTACAGATCGGTTCCAGGCCACACACACAGCTCACTGTATTATCGACATCAGTTGCTGTTTCGCTCGAGGGTAAAAGCGACGAAGTCTGAAAATGACCAGTCGCGTCCTCTAACTTCTGTGGCTGTTTGAGAATAAAGCTCCGATCCACTTAAGCTGTTATGATGTGATGCATAATTACGCACAGGGAAACTTTACGATCAATTCTGGCTTACGTTCATTACGTTCAAGGGCGGGACTTGACGAAAGAAAAACGACACCCCCTCATGCCACATTTACCCCACTTGTTCTCCAATGAACGCCATGAAATACACACATCTTTAAAATCAAGAATCAACTCGGGCTGGTGTTCACCCACGTGACGCTTTATATAAAAGAATACAAATGCAAACGAGGATTAAACACACCGCAGATGACGCTTTGGACGGGAACTTGATTGCCAACTGTCAATCAGACTGAGGATTTAAAAAATCCTGTTAAATATTAACACACCATTCCACAACAAACAATTAAATCCCACAATAATTAGCATTTGCCACTGGTAGGGGTGCCCAACCAAGCGACCATAAGCTGTCATCAAAAGACAGTTGACTATCGAGAGAGCGTGGCGTTTGTTAATGCACAGCAGACGAGTTCGTCGGCCAAAAAAACAGGAATGCTTTGTTACATGACAATAAGGCGCGTTGAGAGTGAACAATCAGGGCACAACAGTCGATGGAACGCACCTCGGGGACCGAGCACTAAAACTGGAGCCGGCAAGCGATCGCTTTAACTGAAGAATCAATTCGAAGCGCATTTTTGTTTCATTTTCGACGATATTTAGTTCACAAACAAATTCAATACATCAAACGTAATCTTTCCCGGAAACCCTCGCTTAGCCAGACAAAAAGATCCCTTCTTTTTACGGAATCCGAAAGAATATCACCGTGTTCACAAACTGCCGTAGCTGGACACTACCCCCAGCCAGTTCTATCCAATCGTCTCTTTCGCACCTGAATTCTCTGTCATCATTTCTGCACTTTTTCGGGGGGGGGGGGGGCCTCAGGGGTTTACAACCTTTTCACTGCGACGGCCCGCATTGGCTGTTCTCTTTGTCGAGGGCCGCAGAAAAATGAGAATTCTGTGATATTGGCCTGAAAAGAACAAGCGCGTATCTCCACACAACTGAGTTAATAATAATCTCTCAGTACACCTCCAACGCACAAAGAAAGTAACACGGCTTCTTTGAAGACTGTTATAGTAAAGGTTAACTCGCAAACTGAGTGACAGGTCGCATTAACATTTTGCGAGGGCCACGCAGATATACCATGTTCATAATCATTTACTCATAATATGTGGATGTTCACACAGACGAGACACAATGGAGTTTCTCTCTGACCTGCATCTGCTATGCGATGTGTCACCAAATGAGTTTAACAGTGCTGCCATCTGGCGTGGCCTGTGGTAAAGAATTTTCAACTAAGTCATGAGGACATCAGACTATCCTAGCGCGAACAGGATTGCTGCCAAGTTTAAAAGCCGCGGTCGTCTGCGTTCTGACGTCGTGCAGTCTTGTACTTCGTTACTAACATCTCCTGCCCTGAAGAAGGAAGCGTTGTGTTTATCCGAAAGTTTGGTACAAGACTTTACGGCGTCAAAACCCAGGCGGCCGTGGTTCATATTTTCACCGACCTGAAAACTCAAATGTCATTAGAAGAATTTGAACTGAGAGCAACTCACAAAGCCAAGCAACTTTCATGACCGGAGCTTCAACTGCCAAGTGATTTGAAAAAAAAACGCCTGGGTTCAATGCAAAATGTGTCTCGTGTCTCTAACAAGAAATTCACACGACATTTTGCAGTATTCTCACGTGAACAGACAAGTGCAACTAACTAGCAGTAGGTGAGCGGATAATATTAAAACTGATCCCAGGGAAATGAGTGTGAATTTCTTGGAAGGTCCGGAACTACCTTAGCGACAGAGGCTACTGTGTGATGGTGATGACTGTACTCGGCTTCTGTCCACATGGAAATCCACTTCCGAAATTGTAAAACTGGGGAGTTCCTCGACCACCTAAACGACAACGAACAATGAGGAATGATCAGAACCACCGAGCCATTTCGATGGCGCACGTTCTGTGTCCTTGATTAGAACCGCATTGCATCTTTCCGCAAAACTGAATTATCTGCGCTCCCAACGACACAAACGAGCTGTTTCACCTGTGCCGCTCTTGTATTCAATAGTCTTCAGGAAGGCTGGACACGAAGTTTCATCCTTACATTTGCCAAGTCCTCTTCTCTTTCAAGTTTCTGTGCGTACAAGAAGGGCCGAAGGGCAGAGCCCTTTTCTGTGTGCGTGGCTTCGGTATTGCGCTGACTCGATGGGACCTCAGACGCGAGTCATCGTAAGGGAAACCCAGTTTGTTCGGTTAACGTTCTTATTTTCAATCCTGTTTACAAAACATTCGCTTCTGTTCGAGGATAACAACACGGAAGTTAACGAAGGTCAATATTATTTCAATCTTGCCTTTCAAGAAATGTTCTGATGTTACACGTTGCTACAATTTCCGTTTCCTCCAACTGTACGTATCGACAGATGAAGGCGAGAGTCTTCAATCACCGGGCCCAACTTCAGTGGCGTGAAAACTTGTAGGAGGATGAGATAGGTATGTCATGTAGACCGCATAGGGAACGCATTCTTCAGCCAATAAAACCCAGGGGAAGAGGTCAGAAGGAAGACCTCGATATGGGTGACAGGATAATATTAAAATGGATGGGTGTGAAGGTGTGGGCCGAACAGAGATGACTGAAGACAGGACAAATTTTCGAGACGCTGCGAACACGGCAATGAACCTTTGCACCAGATAAATGGCTATTTGTAGCAATAGTATTTCTTTTTTAAGAATTTCTGTATTTCATTCTTTATTCATTGTCTACTGCAAGCTTCAAAACTGCCTTAAAATCACGACGTTTGGAAGAACGGACAGAGCAGGAGATAAGCCAGCAAGGTCCCGCAGAGACAAACTGGCGCTGTCTGAAGGAGGACGCGAGTCGCATTTGTTTCTGCCTTACAAGAAGAGAAAAAAGTTTGCAGACCGCGAAGTTCCCTGTGAAATAAAGACATAAGAAATGAGACTTCCTGCGCCTACGTCGCACACCGCGTCCGTCTCTTTTGATGTAGGTTTTATTTGTTAAGTAACGTTCCACGCGTTCCAGATCTTGGGGAAAAAAGCGAAGTGAGTGAGGAGTCAGCTTCAAGCTCTGGCCGCTTTATTCTCTTGTAAACAGACCTCGGTACTCAGTGCGTACGAGAACGAAGCGCCAAACGACCGACTATCGGACGCTCAAAAATATTTATTTCTTAAAAAAGTAAAGGCAATAAAAAAAAGGTTAATCGGATTTGAATTAAACTCGTGTTAATTGCATAGAACATAATTAAATCTGTGTACAAACATTTGTTCAGTCCGGGCTTCGTTCTGATCCGGTGAGCCTTTCATCTCAATCACTGTTTCCTACGTGTTCCTGTCGGGGACTGAACCTCGGCTCCGGTTCTTAACGAAAATCAACTCCTTCCAACACCGGCCAACTGGTCGGCTAAAAGATTTTCGTGATCTTCCGCAGTCACCAAAAGTCAGTATTTTTGACGGTAATACAAATTCGGCACAAAA
The DNA here is from genome assembly GCF_977971745.1 of Zootermopsis nevadensis. NCBI lineage: Eukaryota > Metazoa > Arthropoda > Insecta > Blattodea > Termopsidae > Zootermopsis > Zootermopsis nevadensis. The sequence goes on along the minus strand of NW_028259148.1, from coordinate 15,854,176 downwards.
CGGAATTTTCGCATACAAATCGAAGTCACTAGTTATAATAATTCATCGTTCTGAGTTATAACTTACGCGGAAGGAAATATTTAATTGTTAAACTGCGTAGCTAGCCGGAAGATCGGCCAAAATGTTACCTGACAAAAAAGACATAATGTTTTTGTGGACTCTCGGACTTCATACACTTTGTCCAAACACAAGCTAACCTGACTTCAACGTGAGAATTTGTCACTTGGTCACCTCGTCATGGGAAGTTCCCTGTATTTTTTATGGCTCTCCAAGATCCATTATCGTGTTCAGGAAAGTCGACACTGGACCCCTCTCCTGCGCCCGTCTCAGAGCACATGTCCCGTTCTGAACCGATGGCTGAGCAAACGCCCTCCCCTGAAGATAAGCGACGCAGTCTCTACGCGTCGTGTCCATAATGACAGACACAACGCATTTCCCCGTGGACACTCACGAGGCAGTCGAGGGCACGATGAGTGGCATTATGAACATGATACAGACGGAGGGCGCTGTGTCGTGTCTCTTGAATGAAGCTCATTCCAAGGTTCAAAGGAGAGTTGAAATGGGGTAGATGATTGTTCGAGGGTGAGGTATGCATTTTATATTTCCGTAACAGGCACAGTTAAGAGGAAGAAGATGGCAGCACTGTCATCATGAACCTGCGTGATAAATTACCCCCTCCCCCACCCCCCGACGCTTACAACGCGCGAACCCGCGTTGCAGACGAGTTCTCTGATCTACGCTGATGTTTACTGCAAACGACTGGCGTATATTGCGTCCTACAGTCTTCATCTGTCACCCAGGTCGATCCGAACGTTGTTTAACGACGTTGCATCAGCTGGAAGAGTCGAATATTTGGATACTTAAGGACGCAAATGGCGAATGATACCGCAATTACTAGTAAGGAGTCGCTGGGACTATTGAACGCACTTGAGTCATCTGAGTGGAAGCTGTTCAGAGTCGTAACCGGGATACCAGGTGGACGGGGGAGTAACAGGAAACATCGGTCACGAATGATTACTTCCAAAGTACAAGGACTCGACATTCTCTGCTAGTTTCATTAGGCAGAGTTCAAGACACACTGCGTTTATATAAAAAAGTTAAAACAAATTTTCTTCGTCCTACGAGGAGTATGCTCCACGATTATTGTATTTTCAATGCTCGAAAAATGATTGTTCGCTCTTTTTTCGTATTTGATACGTTTACGAGTCTGTTCTACGTTATAACGACAGAGACCATAAATCACTCCCCGCCTGTAACCCCACTCTGGGAAATGTTTCTTGTGACAAGCTAATTCACTGTTATGATGTAAAAAGTATAGATCCTTGCATCGCAACAACTCCGTCCCGAGGCATAGCCTCTCGCCTAATGGGGTTCGTGTGATGACACGAGATGTGGTCCAGAGCGTGGACCCACTCACTCTCCCCCCCCCCCACGCACCAAGAGCTCGACTCTCGACTTCTTCGTTAATTTATGGTCCACGTTTTCCCTGTACTCAACAGTTCATTGGTTCAAGGCTCAGATGGCAACTGCGTGTCGAGTTTTAGGCACATATCTCAGCCCTGAAGACGGAGGCAGTATTCTCCTCCGAAACGTTGGTGTCTACCTACAGGTCCACACGGAGTTATAACCCAGGACACCAACGCCGACATTTTTACCGTGGCGAGAACCTCAAATGTCGTACAGGACTGACATATAATATTTGTCGTCAAGGTGAACGATACAATCGGTAAATAAAAAAATGGGATGGACGGACTCACGATCAAAGGCGCGAAATGTCTCAAACTTCTTGAAAATTGCGATGGCGGATAAGAATTTATTATGTGTGGAGTTTAAGCCCACAGATGCCCTGAGCGAGTGCAGATCCTTACTCAGGGCTAAAGCAGAACTGCTTCATAATGGTTCAAATGCTATTTGAGCTAGGGAAATTAGCAATCCAAAATTTGCAAAGAACGCCTGTGTTCTTTTCGGTGCGGCACGGATTACGCCAGATTCACTTCGGCTGAAGGACTACGGACTAATTACTCCATCTGGGGCTTCCTAATTCGTACTTCACAAGATATTTTGTTTATAGTTTATTCGACGACGTTTTCGCAGCAACTACAACTATAATGCGTCGAATGAATAATGAACTGGCAAGGATGTGGAAGGAAGATATTAACCCGGCATTTGCCCGGAGGGACCTAGTAAAACCACCCAAACCCCAGTCAGTCTCCGCACAGAGACTTAAATACGGGGCTTCCCGAACACGACTCGATCACAAGATAGTATTAGGATCGTCAAATCACGGAGAATGACACGGTTCTGGATCCATTTATTCCATCGATGACACAACGAGAGTATTATCTGCAATAACACGTCTGGAACAAACTGGTGGGAAAAGTTCAAGGGTCGTAGGGACGCGCCTGGAAACTTGGGCTCATGTGGAAAATTAAATATTAAAAGTGTTTCTACAGAAATATGGTGAAACGATGCAGATTGGATTCAACCGGCTTTGGACAGGGACCACTTGTTAGTACTACTGAGTCTATGATGCATCTGTTGCGACAACGTTAACTAATGGAAGTTCCCACGAATTACAAAGACGGCTGTCTCATTCGTCGTAGGCGTTTAAAAAAGTTTCGGATGTCCTTGCTGCCTCCATCATCATGGCGATGAGTGACCTCTGAAACGTTGGTAAACCTCTGCCAGGCGCTACAGCCCAGAAGACAGCCATCTTCGTACTCAGCGCCGTGAGAACCTCAAAGCACGAATTCCTTACTCCCCGCCTACAGCCTCTGATCGTCTCGTTGCGTTCGACCGGCAGGCGATCTCTTTCAGGTCGGAATATTTTCCCTACTACAATCGACTAAAACTGAAAATATTCTGTGAACTTAAATTACGCGGATTTTGAAATCAGTATAAATACAACTGCTGTCAGCTGATGTTCCTGACATTACGCAGCCAGCACATAACATTCCGTGACTTTATTATCGACATATTTTTATGCGTAACGCAGAATTCATGAACCACAATTATGCGCGCCCACGTGTACAGACTGTCCCAGAACAACATTACGTCACTTTTATCACCACAGAATCACAATTCCTGCTCCAAAATGCTGTTAGTTTATGATGAAAGCACAACAAACTGTGATGACGTTATTCTGGAACACCCTGTATATACACGTATCAAGGAAACATAACGGGATAACAGCCCAAATTACAGCAATTGTTTTACAATACAGAACAACTGAAATGCGAATCCATGAACCACGAGTACGAAAACGTGGCGGAATATCTATGGAGTTGATGAGATCGTTGTTTCAATTTCACGTTTTGTTTTTTCAGTATTCCAGAATCAAACTCGGACTGAAATACTTGTACGGCGATGTACCTACATGAGACCAGTTTTAATTAACTGTTGTAACAACAACAACAACGCCTGTTTCGTGTCTATGTTCAGTCACACATCGACAGCTGCGCAGGCAAACGATTCAATTCACGGTTGCTCAAGTGCGTCGTGCCATATTCTCCGCGAACTTAAGACGATATTAAAGGCGCGTTTATTTCTTGACACGTGCCGCTGTGAGCGAAACAGAGGTCATACCTCGTCGTTGACAGTCGGCATCATTCCCGGCTACAAACACATTTCATCGCCCTGATGACGGAGGCAGTATGACCTCTGAAGCGTTGGTTAACATCGACCAGACTACACAGCGCAACAACCCAGAAGACAGAAATCTTCATACTCATCGCCCTGATGATGGAGGCAGTATGACCTCTGAAACGTTGGTTAACATCGACCAGACTACACAGCGCAACAACCCAGAAGACAGAAATCTTCATACTCATCGCCCTGATGATGGAGGCAGTATGACCTCTGAAGCGTTGGTTAACATCGACCAGACTACACAGCGCAACAACCCAGAAGACAGAAATCTTCATACTCATCGCCCTGATGATGGAGGCAGTATGACCTCTGAAGCGTTGGTTAACATCGACCAGACTACACAGCGCAACAACCCAGAAGACGGATATCTTCAAACACATTTCACTCTATATAAGCGCATTTGCATACATCGTGTCACTGTGGTCACCGATTTAAGTCGTGTTATGGGAACGACATGTCTGTGTTTGCATTTTCTACTCATCTCCGAAAGTGTGCAATGGATTTCGGTAAAATCTGGTACTAAAAGTCACACTTTCCATGTTGAGTCTCGTATCGGCTCGTTTCTGTTAAATTACAAGTCATATTTCATGCGACGGTGAAATTTAAATATCTCAAAGAAATATACGACATAATTCACACTTAGATAAGAATAAAACACGTTTTTATTCTTTGTAAATAAATAAAAGGCAGAACGAATTATGTGTCTGTGCAACACAGCAGTGATAATACGATTAGCCTTGGACCATCGAATTCGTATCAAACAACAGATGAACACCAAGGACATTGACGTATGAGAGGCAGCAACAGACACGTTTATAAAATATTCGTGTTCCATTTTCAGACGCTTTCTCGCGATTCTGATTCATCACACAGTCGCGATGTCCGTTTAAATTCAACGGGAAATCCAATATATACGCTACACGTTTTGAAAGATGCATCGTTAAACAACCTTTAGTGCTCTTGAAATGAAAATCTTCATGACGAGAGACACGCCATTTATTTTGGACAGTGCTGTGCATAGAATATGGAACAAAGAAAAACCCGGATGACTCTCCGAGGTGAACGTTTCAGTCAATACCACCTCTTCAACGACGCCAAGTTTGAGAACATTTCTGACACCCCTGTGCCTCGACATGCACCTCGAAGACAAATATTTTTAAATTTGTATTTCCGTGCGACGCGCAGGTGTGTGGCTTCGAGAGCAACCGTGTGTCTGATCTTCGAAATAAACACAAATAATCGACTTTCCTGAGGTTGTCTTCCCACAAAAGAAGTTTCCTGACACTCTGTATCCACTTTCCGTAACAAAAATGTCGATATTTACTCGGAGCTGTGTCTGTCATTTCTCTGTGGCGCGACGTTTGGGGGCGACTCAACTTGAGAGTGCGGATGGATTGACGGTGTGTGGCTTATATATACATTATATTGGCACTTTCTTGTAAAATTTACTTGTGCTACAGACCCGTGACCGATGCGTATTTGCTTAAACGCGCAAAAAGAAATGTGAAGACGACAATTATTTGCCGAACGTGGAAAATCTGAACAGACGCAGAAATGAAATTCACTCAGAAACTTAAACGCAAATTTTGCAATATTTAGAAAGGATAGCCAAAAACAAGACAAAACACTGCTTTTATTTTCCCAAGCGTAAAATATTCACTCTGAAAACAAAAATCCAGTCGTTAACGCCTGCAAAAGTCTGCGAGTTCAAACTTCCAGATCACATTAATAATCCATCTGCCTCAAAATGCCGTATCTCCTTCATCTCACGACGCCAGCTTTTAACATTTTGACTTTTTCAAATCGGGCGAGTTTTACAACCGGTGGCGTATTAATAAAACAGAAAATACGGTAGCTACCCTTTCAACTTAAAATCATCATTTATTCGTCCGTAATACACAATAAAATATAACCTACAATAAATCTGTATTCACTATAGAGGATGTCCCAAAAAGACGTATACACCGCAGAAAATTTGGTGGCCGCTTGCCAGTCAGTTGGTAACCCCTGTCAAATGCGCCACGAAGCTAACGGTGGTCATTGTGAACACCCGCACTAGATTCGCTAATTCACTAAGTGACAATGCTGACGTATGTGTAATTGTTCAATTTATTAAAGTGTCCTTATTTCATTCATTAAAATATGAGTGCATGTAAATACATAATTTTTGTTGTTTTACTGTGTTTAAATTTCATTTAACAGTTTTGAAAGCGTAGAACGTTTCTCTAGATATAAATGGGAGGTTTCATACGGCCCAAAACCCATACGAGTTACAGCTCCACGCACCCTCAATCCCGACAACGGGTGGAGGCTGAACCATCAGCTTCGCGCTCCGTCCCCCCCCCAAAAAAAAAATAGGATGAGACCCCCTACCCTTCCTGCATGCAACAATTTCTCCCTCTCGTCCGTCCATGACAAAAGACGCAGGTGCTTATATGCAAAGTATTGAACAAGCCGCAGATAATTCAGTCTGCACAAGAAGAAATTACTTTTCGAAGAGCATCTGAAATTTTCCGCACAAAACGAACGACGACTTCAGTCGCATTTCAGAGAGACCGGACCGTACAAACGGAACAGCGCGCTCTCCACTGTGTGCAAATGACGACGGTGCCATTAACTTCAGCGTTCAGCGTCTGCATATAATACACTTCTCGCGTATTTTCATACGGCCAATTTGCCATCGGGGTAAAAAACTATTTTCCTTAATCACACTTCCCTCTTCATTATCCATTTCCCGCAAATTTTTCCCGTCTCCGTTTTTCAACCCAATGGACTCGTACAGACCGTTCCAAAAGAGTTTCACTCACACAAAATAACAAACAGAACTTGTTTTAGCAAGTTCCCGTCTGAATAAAAATTGTCTAAGGAAGTTCAGTAGTTTGAGACAAAGCTTCACGTTTCGACTCGAAGGAAGCCGGAAGGTTGCGGTGAGTAGTTAGTTAGCAATCATTCTGTGACCCTGAGTATAAATCTGGGCCCGCAGACCGGCCACAATAACAGAGCTTCCGTAGTTTTTCTCAGTACTTCCAGGCAAACGCCAAGAGTATACGCTAAAAATAGACCACGGCTAATTCTTCTCACATCCTTTTTAATGATTTACTAATGATACAATCTCTCGACGCCTGAACAAATGAAAGTGTCATGAAATATATGAACGAATCTCACATAAAACTGAAATTATGTATGCGTGTACGGTTAGAGGGGGGTCACATCAATTTTCCCCCAAACTTCGGAATAGATTTTGGAAAGTTGTCCTGGATTATTAGAGTCCCGGTGGAAGCGGTTTTTGTAGATCGGAAACTAGGAGAGACGGAGGAATGGCGCCAAGAACAAGGTCGCTTCTCTCGGCAGCGATATGACAGGAGCAGACGGCACAGTCGCAAAATGTGCCCACGGTTCTTGAGTTCTGCGCTGCCCAGAAAGAGCGTGGACCCGTCTGCTCGCCCCAAGCGCGAACCAAACTGTCTTCGGTCGTGGCCTACTTCAAGGAAACATCAAATAATACAACCGCAGTCAAAGTTTCCTCGAAACACAGAACAGTTCTCGCTTTGCCACTTCGCTCTGTTACCTTTACCGCAGTCGACACTGAAAATGGGGGCCGCAGTGGATGCACCCGGACGTCAGAGCGTGTTTCCATATTTTAATTAAATTACTTGTCGCCCGAATCAAACCGCGCTGAAACTCGTTGAATAATTCAAAGTGGTTCGCCAGTTGCTGGTTTCATGGGCGAACAAAGCACTGTCGTAATGCGAGAACTTCAACGTGAAACAAACCTCTCTCTGCATAATTTTGCTCCTGTCACAACGCGAGTGGGCCCGCTGACCGAGACCCTGGTCCACGGCGAGTGACCTTTCCAGCCGAAGAAGCCTCGTCCAATCCTTTCACTCGCTCCACGTCCGAAACTGGTCTACTTCACTTTCGCTACGAAAGAAAATGTCGGCTCACGAGAGGTCACACCCCCTCCAACATGCCTTCAGCCACACACCTCAGACGTATGCACTAAGAATTTCCACAATCTGCAGCAGCAACAACAACAACATGGCGAAGGCGCGATTTTATAATATCGGACAGACGCCAGGGACTGCGCGATGTTAAAAATTATACAAAGAATATAAAACAAAGTCCATATTGATCCTGCTCTGCTTTAGGTGGTTATCTAATGAACCACTGTAGGTGGTACGCAAATGGACCATAAACGTGCCTACATACCTGACACGCTACAGATACACTTTTTAAGTCGACATTCATGCAGCTCATAACAGCGAAAATAAATAATAACCCATAACATATTTATAATTTTAAATAATAAAAATTCCATCTCGACCATAATTTAATCCTGTGGCCATCGACGCACTAATCCGCCGAGTCAACAGCGCATTTTGTGTTTGAGTCGTACATTTGCATTATCAAAATATCAGAACACGTGATTTGCAGGACTGCAAATGAAGCAGATTTCGAGAGACCTTCGTGTCCCATTTACTTAATTGTTTAATAATTTACCGTCTTGGGGTGTACATGTCGCCGACGGTCTCTCTCGGGATAACGACTGCAGTGGCCCGGGGGGGGGGGGGGGGGGGAGTGCATCGCTTAATTAATTTAGACGAGAGTTTTAAATGAACGTGCAAGAGGAAGTAACCATTTCGACGGAAGATTTGTCCTGAACAACTTCTCTGATCAATTAATCTGCGTTTCAAAGCAATTAAAACATTTTGCGAACTACGAACTCTCATGTTACCTACAAATACAATCCGGGGGGTTTGTTATGTACCGAGGTTAGCATACAAACAAAGTATTATACACGCAAATGCTTTTGTCTGCATATTCCTGTATCACGAATCGCACAACAACCATCAGATTTTTTTAAAAAAAAGGAAAAGTAAGTCAGGGTTCATAAAATAAGGTTATCGTTTAGGTGCATACATATCTTATGGCTATATCACAACACATGAAATACAAGAATACGATGGACATTAGAAATAAAATATACTAGAATACAGCACTGGGAATCCATTCAAGTTCTGGTGGAGAGGCTACGAGGAAGTGCCCTCAGGTGGCATTCCCGCGCAATACGTTTGATGGTCTGATGACTGGCACCACAGTCACAGTTCTCTGTTTGAATTTTTCCCATCGTTTGGGTGCGTTTACGTCTTCAGTAATTTGTTTTCAATGCGGTAAATACTCGAAAGTGATTAACTGTGTTATGTAATTACTTGCAGAATTTATGACAACACAACACCGAGAGATTTGTATATGAGAGGAGCACATTTATGTTTGCTGTGAGTGTACATCAGAGATCGCCATTAAAGAGTCTTGCAACACGACAAAGAAAGTATCTGGAAGGAAAACAAACAAAGGCCAATCACGCCGTCATTAAATACGGTGGTTCGGTCGTTACGCCGCCCGGGATTACGAGCACAAACGAAGGCCTGCAATTCAATTACAGTTCGGCAACAAAACTAATTCCTGGATTATTAACGACGCGCTTGTAACTGCGTATGCAGAATGAGTGATCGTGTAGGGATCTCCTGTCAAGGGAGACTCCCAGCATGTCTGGAGGGACTAAATAAAATCATGATAACCTTCATTCGGGACAGCCGGTCTCAGGGTCACCTCCCCCGTCCAAAGTACGAAAAAACTCTTCGCTTCCCGCGGTGGCAGTCTTCAAAACACGAAATGGAAACAAACAAACCAATAACAAGTTTGTAGTCCGGAGGTTCATTGCCGTGTTCACAAAAGGCTGTAAGCCGGTCCCTGTACTGAGCCAGAGGAAATCCGGGTCTCACCCTCCCATCCTTTCAAATATCCGTTTTAATATTATCCTTAAATCTAAGTCTAGGTGATTCGAGTGGTGTTTACAGCTTAGGCCCTTAAATGAGAATTCTGACCGCATTTTCCACCCTCCCCACGCGCAGTACAAGCTCCTCACTGGGCGGTGCCTTCGGGCGTCCGGGTGATTCATCCCTCTTGTGCCCAAATGGTCTCAGCCTGAACCCGTGTTCTTTGCCAGCGTGCGATTCCAAGTTTCACAAACACGAAGCAATTTTTATATTTACGTCGGATGTCTCCAGAGAGGAAGACAAAAGATTCCGAACTGAGTCGGGCAGAGAGCAAGCGTCCGTCCGCTCTTTATCGTCTTAACTTAAGGAACTTGATCCGTCTCTCGGTCGCGCTACTTTATTGACGCGTTGTTTCGTTTTCTGTCAAGTTATTGGTATTTTGAGATCCGCTAGGTTGGCACCCCTACACTCTCCCCTTTGATTTATCCGTTTGCCACCGATTCTCATTTCTGCTAAGTGGTATCGGTCCATCTCAGTCTCTACGAATCTCGTATCAAAGCCGTCTCTACCCTTCGGTAGTGCATGAACGATACAAGGCGACGGATGGACGCACGTGGAAGGAAAAGTCGCGATCTCCAGATGTAAAAGATCCGGCGAAAGACTTCGACGATGATAATGAACAGCGCGGGACTTGAGGTTCTCACAACGGTGAGTCCGAAGACGGCAGTCTTCTGGGTTGTTAACGCCGCGTGGTCTGATAGAAGTTTACCGACGTTTCAGAGGTCCTTGCTGCCTCCATCATCAGGGCGACGAGCAAGCCGCGCGCGGCGTACAACGCGTGACAACCCAGAATAGAGACATCGTTAATAAGTGAATGGTTTACGTCATTACACAGCAGAACCCGGTCTGAATCCTAAATAATTTTGTCGCTTTGCACAGAATCGATGATAATGCAGGCTTTTCAGCACGTCAGAGGAAACGGAAATCTCACGCAGAATTCTACGGTGAGCAACGAATTCGAGGCCTGTGAAGGAGACAGGAGGATATTCAAACTGGTGTCAGTGCCACGGACTGTGCAGATGTGAAACACGACGAGAGCACAAGTGGGCATAGTCCACTTGTGCTCCAAACTTAGCTTCGACTTGCTCCCCCATCCCCCCCCCCCCTAAAACCACTAACCGTAACCTCACTTTTCTCGCACCAGCGGTGATATATAAATTGCAAGATCTACAATGCGCCCGCATTCTTTGTTTTGTTTCTCAGCAGCTGATTGCGGGCTCATGTCCGCCATGTATCAACATGGCGGAACTGTCACGGTCCCAGGAGCAGGCGCTCACTTTACCAGACAAGAAACAACCGTCTCAGGGTTCTGCGCGGGCAGAAAGTTATTTACAAGGCCAATTAATCACATGACGCTCCGCGGAGCGACATGCACGCGCTCTGGCGAGGGCGTTCCGAAGAAAGAACAAAGCGCAGCGCACAGCGCAGGGTGACTGAGTGACGCGGACGGAAAACTTCTGGGAAATAAGTATCAGGTTACAGGGCGAAGACGTCAGAAGACACGAAATAAAAACCAAAGAATATGATTTCGAATTCATATAAACAAAAATACATTCCTTGTTTTATAAAGAAACTTATACAGTGCGTTCACCGACAAAGTTGAACGTAACTGTTACTTCCCAGCTCCCGGATGGAACTGCATCACTCACCGTTAACAACAAAAGTTTTTCCCGATACGATACAAACGCATCAACTTACTTAATCACTTCCTTCAGCGATGCGGGAAGTGACACTCGAGTTCAAGCTAACGCCGATGCCAGTGGATGTCAGGTGATAACATCAGAAGAGACGCCGACGCCGACGCCGATTTACATGTATCTTGCTTGCTAGGTGACATTATCCTGCCACCAAGTGGCTGCAGGATAACCAAGTATCTTCCAAATCGGATTTCTACGTGGAAGGCTCACAGTTCTAATGTTACAATTCCCCACAGTACTCCCATAATCTCGTAATTTAACAGCTAAGCCAAACTAACTGACGACCTAGTCCCCCGGGTGCACGAATTACTTTTCGAGGTCAGCTGCAACATCGGGAGGACCTCTGATAAGGAAAATTAAGTTGGAGCGCTGACTGTATCATCTTCAACCAGCATTATTATTATAATTGTTCACAGTGGTTCTCTGGTGCGCATGTCTCGTGATGAAGACGAAATGATAATCAGAACGCACGGCTGTAAAATAGCAACGTTAATAGCAACACACAAAGAAATTTTTTTTTATTCAACTCGGGTTTATGAACCATTAAACACACATTACAGAAAAATAATGAAACACGCAGACCCGACTTTTGAAATTCATACGTAACACAATAACACGAACTGCGGGGCGAATTACGTGTCTGTGATTCTTTAAACTAATGAACTGGCACCAAAACCAAAAAAACCTCAGCGAGATTCAGACACCACGGCGAAACAAACGCCAGGCTGAAATGAACGCACTTAAAGGAAGGAAGGCATTAGATGCAGAAATTGCAAACATAATTTTCCCTTGCCCTGGAAAAAGACCGAGGCAAGTCGCCTCAAAAAAGATTGTGGCACACGGAATTTTTATTTTGATTCACAGATACACAGATGGATGCTCATAAATGTGATGATTCAAGTCATGACACTGGACAGGGAGTGAACAATCCCCTGGAAGCAAGCAACACGTTCTTTAACACACAAATCGTGTGTTCATGGGGAGGCGGAAATCCAAATTTTGGTCATGAAACCGGAACAACTTTGGGCAAAAACTGACAGGTGCATAAGAAGTGATTCAAACTGCGCTGAAGAACGAAAGCGAGAGCGGATAAGACAAAACGCACTTGCAGTAATTTGTCATCGAATTACGGATTTTATGAGGGAGAATTCCTATAATTTCAGTTCACTTCACACACAAGCCTACAACAAACGCGGCTTCAAAATAAATTGAAGTCAATTTAAAAACACACTTTTACAGCACTGAGTGCATTAGACCACGTTATATAAAATTCTGTCAAATTCAAAATACAGTTAATCAGGCCCTTAATGAACTGACAGGATTTGAATACGCAGTCGGAGGGAGGGGAGTGAATGGTGACTCAGAAGAGGAAAATACATAAACGATGCGAAACGGATACACGCACATACGTACATAAATTGAAATAAAGCAAATAAAAATCTATACGTGGCTCAATTAACAGTGACACGCGAAATATTCTACAGCATTTCGCAAAAACCTATTATAGGATTAAAAACATGCGAATGTAGCCAAGTTAATTTAGGCTGTTAAGAAATTTGGCCCTCAAAATGAGCAGGACGAAACCAAAATCAAAACAACCATGACGCCGAGTTTGGTCGAAATCAGTCAAAACGTTCGGGGCATTTGCTAGGAGATACTCGGACGAACAGAACGAAACTGATCGGTTCTGTTCCACGAAGAATGTGGGGCGCCCGGGGTCAGTCCACCCTGAAGAAGGGCTGTCGCCTGTGCCACGGCTATACGCCATTTTGCCTGCCGCTTTGTATGAGCCAGCAGTTCGCTCCTTCGCTCTGAGGACAACACAGAACGGCGGTGCCTGAGTACAAACTTGTAAGTGGACGTCACGAGACAATTTACAAACTGTGTCGCGAGGCGCTTAAATCGATAACGTCCACATAAACAAGTCATGTAGCACGCATTGCAGACTCCTGAATGAGAACCAGAAAATCGCTGATACTCAAGAAATACGAAATATTTCTGGAACACAAATGCTCAGTACCACGTTCACGTGGCCCCTATCCTAAGCCAGATGAATCCAGTTCGCAGACCCACTTGTATATTACACCCCCCCCCCCCCCCAGCACTCATGCTTAGGTCTCTCAAGTGCATTCTTGCTTACAGATTTCACATGTACTTCTAATGTCACCTACGAACACCAAAACCTCCATGTTCTTCCCGGGACACACGAAATTCACACAAAATGTTACTGGGATACACAAAGGAGACAACTCGAGAAACAATGCCCAGATACCACAGAAGTAAGAATCTGGCATGGCGACATGTCGCCGCTGAACTTAACAGATGAATAACAAACCTATCGGTAGCGATTGTACAGAATGTTCCATTCAAAACGTAACCCCAAAAGCTCTTCACTCACAAAACGACGAACTCAACAAAAATACTGAACCCGATGTTTCAGCTGATGCACCGATCGAAGAAGTTACGGCCGTAATTTCAGCTGTTTTCCGTGTACCGAAAATTCCTTATCAATCAGCACTTCCTTCTCACGACACGCGTTGCTGAGTTCTTCTAGAAAGAACGCGCGTTCTGCTCTTGCGCAGCGGCCTAGCAACTCGAATGTCACGTGGGAAGTTGGCAGAGTCGATTACACGGGGGTGGACCTGCTCCTGATTTCGCTCTACGTGATTTTTGTTGGGCTGCGTTATACACGGAACAGTATGCAGTCTAATCCTTCGGAACGCAAGAATGCTCCAACCTGTTCCTCATGCGGACTGCATCAGTGAACTCGTACAAGTGGACGGGCCGGCCGGTTGGCGGTAATGGTGAGATTAAAACCCTTCATAATTAAGGTTATAATTGATGATCGATTCGAATTGCATTCACTGACATTTATGAAAGAAATTCATTAATAACCCCGCTCTCACAGGGATGGAAAATATTCCTCCTGACGACCTCACGTGGCCCCTTACATGCGAGAGGCTTGTCTGCTCTCCCTTGTTAAATTCCGAGCAGGCTGGCCGACCAATGATTTCTTCTCTCAACGTATAAACAAGTTCGGGGTCTGTCCGTCACAAGCCGAGCCACGGGGACAGCAGCTCCGGCCACTCAGATCTGTAGACGGATGGACGGACAGACAGAAATCAAAATAACATGAGGTCGGAACAGACATAACAGATCTGTACAATGCTTACGACGATTTTCCTCCGGCCACAAATTTCGTGGTGCAGTGCATAAACAAACCTTTAAACTTCTCACGTGTTCTAGTGCAGTAACTGAATTTTGTATATTCTTTTGGGTTTCGTATGATTCTCAGTGTAAACAGCGATTAATTTCTTAAACAGCGTTAACCAGTTTTGCCATGCAACGGTGAAGTGTTGTGTTTTCTTTGCGGTACGGGCTCAATTCATAAATACTATTCAGACGGACTTCAGCTTCAAAGGAAAGTTTACCCCCCCCCCCAAAAAAAAAAAAAAAACTCGTCAAAATTTACCCCCTCCATCTGATGCCGCTAAATTATTTAGTTAATTTTCCAAATTGTAGCTTCTAATAAGCAATTCAAAATTCACGTCGTTTCTGCTAGCAAACTTTCACTAACTATCGCCCTAACGTCTTCACTCCTACTTTCTCCTCACCAGAAGGACGAGCGGGCATTGCCTGGGAACCTTCTGGACACTCTCTCTCCCCAGAAATCGAAGTCTCTCTCACTTCTCTCCTACAAATTTTAAACAAAGAAATAATTTCAAGTTCACTTTTCATCTTCATCGTCTGTACTTGTTAAACGCTGATAGTCGGTGTAATAGAAAAGAAGCTACATCAAACAACAATAACGCAGTGTGAAAGTTTATTTTCAATCTGACGTGACAAATCGCAAAGCTCTGCAACATGGCGGCGAGCGCACACGACGACGACTTCGCCGTGACGGTCCTCTGTCGGCTAATAAAAGCTATTTTTATAGAAAGAGAGTTGACGCTTGTTGTTATTATGGCCATTCCACCACGCAACGTTATCGTCTTTTGCCTTTACAAATTATGTATCTCGTCACCAGGGCGCAGTGCGATGTCATAAATACGGTCGCATTTAGAGACGACCTCAGCTAGCAAGCATTATCTTGTCAGTACAGAGAGGAAAGAGAGCCTATTTTCTGGCCGACAGACATAAATCTAGTGTCGCGTGTGCCTTTTTATTATTTAAGAGGCAGTGACACAGGTATCACTTATGTATGAGAAAATTCTAGTAATAATTTTCGACCTCACAGACTACAGACTCCACTAAAATCCCCTAATAATTATGACAATAATAGAAAATTTATAAATTTGGTAATACAACACATTTCAGTCTCTACGAATAATGTCCACTGGTAATATTCAAATGAAGACTCTCGCACCGGCCATTAATCGGCCTGGTATTTTATGAGCTTGGCATCCGGTGTTCGACTCCCCGTACGGGTAACCGATCTTGGGAACCAATAGCTTCTATACAGCTGTGGGGGCGTTAATGTCGAGGATGAGAACGTGTGGAGCTGTACCTCCACTCCCCGTGTCTTCATACCGCGATGCTTAATTGAGCACCAGGGAGCGCTTTGAGTTCCCGAATGTCGCGGTATGCCCCTTTTCGGTACATAAATACGCACACAAAATTCCTGTTGGGAAACCTCATGGAGGTGTGAAATGTAATGAACTAGGTCAGGGAAAAATTAAATGCGAATAGTTTTTGTGGAAGACCGTGACAAACTTCGCGTTGCCATAACAAAGGTGTGTTTCTCCGGCACCTGAACAAATACATCTTCCTACAAGTCCCTTCAGTATCGAGTGTTGTTGGCAACTGGGACGCTGCTTGCGAAACACCCGTTTCCTAAAGGGCGATGGACAAGGGTTCGGTCGGACAGGAATTGCTTGTCCGGCAGGCGACATAGAAAGTCCATTTCGTTCGCCCAGCGGTAACCACGGGTCACGACGCTCACGTAACCCGTCTATTAGTCGATCCGACGATCACACGCTACACATTACCGACTGTGGTAGACACTACCGAAGTGCTGCCTCTTACGGATATTCCAATAACTACTCTTCCTGCTATTGTGTTGCTCGTCAGGACCGACGACGGGCGTCTCACTTGCAGACTATTTTCCTCACACAAAACTTTCATCCGGACAGGAGTGAATGTGAGGCCGGAACGTCTTTGGCGTCGAAACTCTGATTTCACATTCGCCCGGACGTCCAGCGATCAATCTGGGAATACAAAACGCCAAGCCCCATATTCTTTTCTATCATCACCATTACAGTGACGCAGTAAGATGGAAAATAAAATGTGCGAAATTTTGAGTCAGCGAAGTGGCGGTCGGCCGAGCATCGGTTCCCGGCGGTGGCACTGGAATTGGTGACTAAAGCTGCACGCGAGAGAAAATTTTGAAGACTGCTGTCAACGCCCTGATGATGGAGGCAGCAAGGACCTCTGAAACGTCTGTAAACTTCCACCAGACTGCACGGCGCAGCAACCCAGAAGACAGCAATCCTCAGACTCATCGCCGTGAAAACCTCAAATCCTACGAGAACAATTTGCTTGGCACAAACTACACAAGCAAGCTACCTTGAGAATTTCCTTCCTAGTAGCTACAAGGTCTACCCGACCGCGTCAAGGACACGTTAGCAGACATTGCACCGACTGTATAGAAAACGTCGGTGGGGTGCACAATTTCTATTACTGACCTCCTTTGTAATTAATTAGTTAAGACCGCTTGTGCTGGTGTCAGCCACTGCTCCACGTGTCTACTGACAACGTGCTGTACCGGTGGTCCACTGCGCTTCGAGTTACATCGCACAGCACACGAGCAAGCTTTTTGAGCGAGGGCCGTTCCCGAGGAAAGTTTAGAATTTTGTTTCTGCGAGAGCTTCAAGACTCGACAGTCCCAGTCTTCGATGAGTGAAGTGAATTTCATACACAAGGGAATGCTCAAATACAGTAACGTTCAGGTGTCCGGATAAAGTTCGCGTGTTTTCGACCAACGTAAAATTAATATTTTAAGAATTATTTGTTTTCAGTGGATTGGCAGGTTACCATTTGTCACAGACTTTTCCCTACAGATGAATGTTGAATTACGACGAGCTGGGGAAACAACTGATGTTGTGTCTGACAACATAAAAGCATTGAAATATTCAAACGCAAATTGAAAAATGACAGTTTTAAGAATTTATCCAACCTCAAAAAAAAGTCCTTGAAATTCATAAAACACCAGGCAATGATCGACTTGCATTAGTGTCGAGCGCCATTCCTGAAACGTTCGACTGGAAAAGGTAGCAACGCCTACTTTATAACTTTTCTGTCTCCTTATTCACGACAGTCGTCGTTTCCCACCACGAACTTTAAGAAATCAGACGGGCGAGGGTCGAGCTTGCTGGTTCAATAGCGCTAGGACCAAATACTTGCACAGAGAGTGAATGTATACACGCAGACCTTCCGTCGTAGAGCTGAAACGTAGGAAAATGTCTGCAGAATTGCACCCAGTAAATTAATAAAAGTAAGATAATCTGGCGGAATGCTTCAACGCTGACTACTTAATTTCTTACAATTCTGTTCACGGAGTTTATGAGAAGGAAAATTGTAGAAAGAAACAAGTTGACGCCACACGCATCGAAGGGAAGGGAAGGAAGTAACTACGGAGGGGTAGAAGGCAGATCAGTGGCTTCTTATTGGCATTGAATGTACAGTCACTTCACATGCCAACAGCTCTTGTTACACTGGCTGGGGTACGAACCGTGTAACATCCTTTCAAGCACCTGCGATAAACAGAAATCCGTCCAGAGCCGCAAAATGCAAGGGGCTATACGACCCATTACAAGCAAATCTCTCCGAAATATCAGTAGGCTTGTGCCACGCTCGTGCTGTATCGGAGTGTTAATATTTCAGGGCCGCCCCAGTGGTAAGCTGCTTAACCGGCGATGTTACAGGGCCACGTCCGGAAGTGGAGCGCAGAAGATATTTACCATCAAGTATTAAAGACGGACCGTACTCAGTTCTGAGGAATGGTCAGCCCAGCCCATCCCAGCCACACGGCTTCATTATGCAATGTTTGCCCTCGCTGCACGAAGGAGGAAATGTCACGTTTCACCGAGCGTCATCTTCCAAGAGCCAACAGTCGCTCATGAGATCAAGAGAATCTCTGTCTTTTGTGGAACACGAAGGTTCATCACCGTGTTCACAAGAGCCCACATATTTTCCTAACA
Organism: Zootermopsis nevadensis; assembly: GCF_977971745.1. Classification (NCBI taxonomy): domain Eukaryota; kingdom Metazoa; phylum Arthropoda; class Insecta; order Blattodea; family Termopsidae; genus Zootermopsis; species Zootermopsis nevadensis. Next base: position 15,835,795 of record NW_028259148.1, on the reverse strand, counting down.
TCTTATTTATCACAATCCTCTGATCTACCCCTTGGTTTTCCAACCAAATTCATGCACGCATTTCAAAACTCCCACGCATGCTACATGTCTCACCCATCTCATGCTCCTCGATTCGATCGTATTAATATTTGGCGACGCGTACAAACTATAATGCAGCTCACTACGCGATTTTTAATGTCATTTCATTCCTCTTGTTAGGTTCGAATGACACCTCGCACCCCGTTCTCAGAAGCCCTCAATCTGCGTTGTGCCGTTAATGAAAGAGACCGAATTTCACACCCATAGAGAACAACGGGTACGATTACAATTTTGTAAATTTTACTCTTTTACAGCAAACTGGAAGACAAAGGATCCGAGATGCGCGGTAGCAAACATTCTCAAAATTTTGTCTCCTCTTAATTTGATGTTGCACCGCGAAATTAGACGCCGAACAGAACGTGGTTCATTTCGACATAGCAACAGGTCCCAGCGCCCTAAAACAATGTAATCTGTGAAGACGGCTCTCTCTCTCCGTCCGTTGTCAGCAGCAACTGACTTCCGAGTCAGAACTTTGTCCTCCAGAGGATGAAATGAAACGACGCTTTGTCGGCCGGGCAGAGCCCACACTGATGTACAAGTGATGTCTGTTCACTGTGCAACAATAATGTAATTGTTACTGTTCTACAGGGCGATTACAGCGCCTGCCTGCGTCAACAGGGGAAGTTACAAGTTACGTCCAAGCAATCAGTATTAAACGCTAAAGTTTAAGTCACATTGTTTTACAAAACAACTGTATTAATCTGGAGGCTGTCTTCAAATTTTGCAACCGACATTGAGTCAGGAACATTTATCTTAATAGATGACCATATCTCTAAGCAAATCGCACATTCGTGGGACGTGAGAGTGATTATGCCCTTGGCATTCTGACCATTAAACTGGAAATTAGAAGCCAGCATAATCCCGTCAAACACTGATCATTCCGTATAATCCCCTCCCAGTTTAATATGAAAGCTACAACCACTTACATTTTATACAGTTCAGGCAAATGAATAAAATTAAGCGAAGAGGTGGAGTCGAAATCTGACATGCATTTGTATTTAAAATGGCTGCCGTGTTCACTTGCAAGCAGTAACTTCGAAAACACGCTTTCTACCGTCACACGTTCTGTGTGAAGAACGCCTACTAGAAACGTGGAATTGGCCTAAAAAGACGTATGTTTAATTTAAATCGGTTTGAAGCATTAATATTGACGCATGAATGTACGACTGCATGGCTTCTGTAATGTCTAGCGTAAGCCGAAACGTCTGTTACATTTGCATCTAGTCTTCCTAAGGAGATTAAAAAAAAATTTCCGTCATTTGGGGCCAAAACTCTGGGTAAAATGACTCCAATATTCTCACAAACCACGATTACGTTTCACAATAATAAAGATTACTGAACATGTAGTTATATCACGATCAATAATATATCAGGCTCAGAGGACCCACCACAAAACAGAACAAAAGAACACGCTATAAAAGTATCACCACCTTCCTATTAATAACAACGTAAGAAAATCGCGTTCAAACAATCAAGGTCACAATGTAGAAGAAGGTAACTTGTTCATAACAAAGTCTGACAGCGCTAAATCGAACACTATTAATTAAATAAATAAAATAATCTGTGCAATTAGGTCTGTGTACGGAGAACACACACAAATCGCTTGCGTCATTTTACCCAACGTTGGCTGCAGTGGGTATCCGACCCATAATCTAAAGGCACAAGAACCACTGATCGAAGCAATTAGTGTTAATTGTTGCTTACTTACAAAGTCTTCGCTGGATATCTGTTGAAATAAGCTGATCACAAGTCTTAGGATGCCAATGGCGATAAACTGCGACTGTAAGAACGTTAGAAAAGCACACGAAAACGAACTTTTGCACACAAAGCTTCAGAACCTCACTATCACTTGACGCCATCTTGCACTGGAGTTCAGTACCAACGTGACGAACCTAACTGCGCGAAATTTAAATCCATTCGATAAATGCATTTATCTGTGGGTGTTAGGCAAGTCTCCCCTAATTTTCCTTCTCATGTTACGATGCTGTTGGCAGACATGTTTGAACTCAGGAGAACCTGCGTGCACTTGTACTAAACGTTGATACTGACAGAATATCCGTTCCCACGGGTTAGTCACACTTCGCTCGCGAAATGAGCTCAAGGTTGCGGTGGTCAGGACTTCGCCGAGTATCCACCCAACTTCGTGTGGTCTCGGGTTTAACCTCTCCGCGTCTTCGTAACATCAGTTCGTACGTGACACTACTTCACGCCAGCTGCATGCGTTGTCAGCGTGGCCTGGCAAAGTTTGCAGTGCGCACAGCTGCATTTGAACACTGACGAACCAACTATCGAAGGTTGTTACGATCGTGGCCTTTTGGGTTCTGACGCCGTGCAGGCCTAGATGTGTAGGTGGCTATTACCGTTTCGGAGAAACATATCGCCTCCATTTTCAGGATTTAAATAAAATTATTCGTGGCGTTGGCTCCGTATATGAAAACCGAGGCCCGCCATATTTAGAACAACTTCCCTATATTGCACAATGGCGTACAAATTGGCATGTGATATCTGAACAATGCCGCAATGATCCAGAACCAATCTTTTACCCCCCTTCAGGATGTTTTTGCATTCTGAGAAGTGAAATATGAAGATAAATGTAACATGATACAGTCTGGCGAATAACACAAAGACCCATAAACCCATCGGAATGAGCAGTAGCTAGAAGACGCCAGCGTTTTGACCCGACCTGTACTCCCAACTTTAATACGGCTTCTGAGGGGAAATTTAATATTCTGTTCATATTTGCTGTAAGAGGGAGGCGTTTATTTTCTCTGGGATGTTATTACTTGGTCTCCTTGTGTGCTATTTTAAACTGTTAAAGTGTGAGATGAATTATGAGGGCTACCAAGTTCACTAGCGGGCAATTCAATTGAAGACAGCCAAAACTTTACGACGGATAAAATATTGTGTTAATAATGCAATCTTATTCTTTCTTCAGCTGAAACCTGGGCTTGCAGCGCAGCTGTAGAGCCAATGAGACGACGAAGGCCGGCAAAGGACGTCTGTTTTTCCCTTTCCAAGACCGACGCAGCGCCCATTTTTAAACGTCCAACGCCACTGTGCTCAAATGCTCCCCCGGATTTGGCTTCGTTCCAAAGTTCGGCGGAGACCCAGACCAGCTCGGAGCGAGGCGCTGTGGATGCACAATGTCCTGGAAACAACTCGAACTGTGTTCTTCACTTTTTTTACTCTTTTATTCCCTGGAGTATAAGAACTGGTGTAGACGCCACGAGCAGCAACGAAACTGCAGGTTCCGTGGGCTAACAGAACTGACCGACGACAACGAATAATCGAACGTGCAGCCGAATGGTCAGCAATGTTACTTAACTGTGGACGTTCCGGGTTCACGTCTGGGCCCCGGAGGCCGCCCATCCTGACTGAGGCATTTCGAGCTATGTCTTAAACCCTCCACGGAAATGCAAGGGCAGTACTGCAGTTGGGGCGAATCTTCAGACAAAGTCATTAGAAATTTGGGAACTTAGACAGGGAGCTACAAAGCACTGCCACTGGGAAACAATGTTTATCGTACGGATAATTTTTGCATCCTTATCTGCTGCTCTCCCACAGATTCTCATACCCTTGTATTTTACTGTAACTGATCTCGAGCGCACAGATTCGCCCCGACTACTGTACCTGGAATTACGTCATAACGACTTCCTCCCATGGCCGATTAAATTTATTATTCACCACATCATGCGACGGTAGACAAGCTGAGCTACTGACGAAATCTCTACACAAACAAACAAACAAACAAACAGGAGCGTACCGGAGTACACAGTTTCCAGACGCGTTACTTGTACCTTGGAATTTTCTCCGAGTGCTCCGAGCTGTTACGCACAGCTTTGATGGAGACGTTAGTGGCTTATTTACATTCACATAACAGAAATGCAGTCCCTGAAATTACATGAATGTGTGTTTTAAACGTTCATGTTGGTACTTCAGCTCTAGCGTTACATTTGTTTATCATGAACTGGCTGTTGACAGGACAACGCAGTTTGAAACAGAGAGACTCCTCTCTCTCTCTCTCTCTCTGTATCAGAAACTACTCAAAACATGCAATGTAGTACACAATACGTGTTGAGATTTCTCCTAAACTATTGATTTTGCAGAAGAGTGTTCACAAAACAAAACATTCATTATCCCAATTGGACAATAAACTCTCAGTTGAAAGTTTAATGACCGCGGGACCATTTATTAAGGGGAACCAATTCGATTCCCGGCAGGGACTCACTGAATTCTGTCCATTCTCTGGACCCACCGAGGCTCCTAATCAATACCTACAGGGACTGTTTCCGTTTGGGTAAAGCGGCCGGAGCATGACGATGAACTCTAACTGCCGTGATTAACAACGCGTGGAGCTGAACACGAATCAAAAATCAAAATTTATCTATTGCCAAGAAATCGCTCAACGTGCAAACATTTACAAGAATGCAAAATATAAGACGCTGCCTTCTGGGTTATTGCGCGTGTCGTCTGTCAGAGGTTTACTGACATTTCAGAGGTGCTTATGCATCCATCATCAGGGCAATGAGTAGAAGGACCTCTGAAACGTCGGTAAACTTCTGCCAGAAGACACGGCGCAACAACCCAGAAGGCAGCCATCTTGAGACCCACCGCCGTGAAAACCTGAATTCCTACATGTAAAATATAAGTTTGTAAATAAACACAGTTCATATTTTAAAGACTCCTGGAATCGGCGTTTGCTTCACGAAATACGAAATGAAAAATGATTTCTCACTCTGTACAGTTTGGCATCTGAAGTGCAAATATATCTGGAGCAATAAACGAGGTCTCAAGCCAATAAACGCGAGCGAAGCATTTGGACTCCATCAGACCACGCCTCCCCCCGCCCCGTGTTAATTTCGGATGGAAGAACTTTATACCAGACCACGGAACATCGAAGTCGTTTGGGTGGCACTCCTGGTTCGTATTCTGCGGGCCAGAGGCCCAAGGACCGCCTGTCCTGGCTGAGGTTTTCGTGGTTTTCCTCCGTCTCTGGAAGCAATTCATCATCCAGAATCATACTGTCATTAGACGCGAGCCACAGCTCCAATGGACTGTAGCCAAAATAATGGTAAGAAATATCCGGGAGCTCACGTGGAAACTGGAGGCACGCAGGCGACAGCGCGAACGGGGCACAGTGAACGGCGTTCTGCTCCAGCTGCTGTTGTCTCCGACGCGGTCCGTCGAAGCTCTTCACTCGTTCTTACCGACTTTTAATCTTGTGGGGAGGAACTCGTCACACCGGAATGCAATTACACTGAAATATACGGGGTTTCAAAGGGTGGGGGTGAGCTCGCAGCTTCTTCGGGGGAGGAACAAGGCAATGAACCTTGAGGGGTTGGGGGGGGGGGGGTCCAAACAAGCGTTCATATTCCGTTCCCTGGACATATTTAATTAACCGCTTCGAAGCCGACGTATTATAAGAAAGGCCTCAGACGGAATTAGTCCTATTATAAAAATGGCCGATAACGCTACTAAACAAGTCTAGCATTTCCTAAGGATTCTAAAAGAATTTCACAACATTTAAGAGTGCCTCTTTGACGTGGGTGTTCAGATCTCCTGGTCCAAGTTCTCATCCAACAATACTTTACAATCCAACATAAAAATATCTTCGTTCAAAGCTAATAATTCAGAGCAAACCAAAGAGGTTCAGAAATACAGACCAAGGAAGATCTACATTACAATACGCTCGAAACGTAATCCTACAATTAGAAACAAATGGGGCAATGCACGAGGCTTGTTCAAATAAAACCCGTTCGGGAGAAAAACAGCTGTCGATAGCAGAAATCAATATGGACGCTGAGGCAGGCATCCCATTGCGTTACAAGGCGGTGGATGAACTCAACGAAGAGCCACTTCACCACCGCGGCTTTGACGCGTTCGTCCGTGCTTCTTCAGGAGGCCGAACGCGTGGAAATCACGCGTTGGCAGTTCCGGGATGAATTTGGCACGTGCAAGAGTGTCCTGCACAGCCTTGACACCCCTCTCGTGAGCTCACCAACACGCGTTCCCCTGATGGCGGCACACACCCGAGCTGAAGACGGCTCGAGGTCCTGCTCGAATGGATTGCAGCTCGCGGTCGACTGCACCTGCGACCTGCAGTTGTCGCTAGTAGTGCCACAAACGGGTTTAATTTGAACAAGGCTCGTTTAAAGTTAACTATACCGGTTAGAGGAATTAAAACACTCGCACTTTCAACCACATCCTGAAGAAAATAAAGCCCCCTAGCGAAGTTAAAATTTACGTAGCGATGGGTTTACAGTGTTTATATTAGAATTAATATTATCTGCTTGTTGCTTTAAAATCAAAATCAAAAACAAATAACTGAAACGCAGTGCAAAATCCATGACTTTCACCACCGCGTTCATCAGACGAGTGATTTTATAATTACCTCGCACCTCAACTCCATGATTACACCCCTTTCGGCAAGTAAAATATTTATTACTGAACCCAGAACACGCGAAATGTTTGATGGATTTTAATCAGCATGTTCTCATGGTTGTGAATAGAAATCAAAAGGCTTGGTTTAGTTTCACAGACCTACTTAAACACAAATGGAGACGAAATTCGTCAGCGATTTTATACGACCTATCTCGTGCAAAGCATGGAAAGGTTCGTCAGCTAAATAATACGTATGTACTTACTGACTTCAAGACTTCAAGCTAATTGAAACGGGCTCCTACCTGCAAAGAACAGAAAAGAACACTCGATTATCATCGTGTCTCGTCGCAATTCTGATCTGCAAGAAGACATTTTGGAGCGGGCTTGCCTCACAACTCTGGAGTCGAAGCTCACCTAAATGACATATACAGAAATTGAGTCCGTACCTCAAAGAAAACACTATAATTCTTCATCGCAAAGACCAACAGCGCATGTTGTTTAATCACCGTTTACTGTGAGAAAAATGAAATAACATTTTACGCTTCAGGAAAAATATAGAGTTCTTGACTATTCGAGGTGGTACATATAGTTACCACTGGGTTTAAACAGTTAAACATGACCACAGACTTGACGCAAAGTCCACGAGCATTTGTCTTTTGGGTCGTGCTCAATTCTTGTTTCATTTTTCGAAACTACGTCGTTAAATTCCTACCGTACAAATTTAAAAGGTAAATTTATGTTCATAATTCGGAATAATTCCGTTGAAAGCAGCGTATGACTTTTACAATAACAGTTAAAGTCACAAGGCCGCTTACTGCCAACAAAACATTTCAGCCTGAAAGCATGGACACTGGGTCGCCATCTGTCACAGTCGCCAATAGTCTGAAAGTTATGACAAGTGAAATATAAATTACATACAACTACATGTCGGTCTGTTCATCTGCACGTCAACGAGATTACACGGTCTGACCAGAAAACCAACACGAAGTATTTCATTGTAACAGACAAGGCCCAGATTAATTGCTACCAATACATTATCGATATCATTCATGTATTGGCAGTGTTTCTGGTATGAAATACTACAGGGTGGTACATAATTATTCACCTAAGGGCGCTTTCATTAACTCTTGGCTGCAACTGGTCGATTATTCTTGCATTCAACTCCAAACACACCAATTACCGATTAACATGAAACTCGGTATGGATGCCATGCCACTGCTTACAACATAACCTCAATTTTGCGTTAACAACGCAGCAACATCGCCACCACGCAGATGGGAGAAAGCATGTCACGCGTTCAGAATTGCCCTTTGCAAATAGCCGGGGAAACCCTTCCGATCTGTTCCGTGTTCTCTGCTCACAGCTGCGATAATCAGATGGCGTGCTGATGTCATGAAGGAAGACATCCCACAGCACTGTCCTCCAACTTCACAAGTTTCAGAATGTGTCATGTTGGTATTAAGGACGGCAGGAATTTAAAAATTGAAAAAAAAAGTATCCAAACGCACGTAAATACCAAATGTCATGAAAATCTGTCCAGACTTTCTCGAGTTGCTATTTTCGGACGATGACGTCAGCGAGTGCGCGGCTTCCAAGGTTATTGCCGTCGTATGAAAATCAGTCACGCTGGAATAACCTTCACGTACTCAAGACGACAGCCGCAAAGAAGTTTCGGAACCCTAAAATGCACAAAGCCACGGGAGTGCGTGTCTGCAAGTGACGGCGAAGAACGGCAATCAGAATTAGACTACTAATGTTCGTCTCTTGTCAAATTTGATCTGACATTAAGACAACAGCGAACAGCTTAGCTCGACAGCTCTTCCGACGTGAGCCGAAAAATACGAACAAAGCAGAACTTCAGTGTTTAAGAGAATGTCACTCATTTCTGACGCGAAAGCCTGAGGCTGGGAGCTCTCGAATACGATACCCAGCTGTCTACTGTTTCAGATAACACACTCTGTTGTTCAAATATAATTGTATCATTCTACACAGACCCTTCTTAATCTGCACCCGAATAAAAATGACTTCATAAACTGTTCTGCGTTCCCAGGGGCAGTCCCCCCCCCCCAAACTTAACCCAACTTCAACGTGTATATTTCTTTGTACAATCCGGCGTCTGGGGAGATTCGAGGCATCGTTTTTCAATGTGTGCACAATGCAACTGTTCCATCCCTCACTCGTAGGAGCAGAGCAAATTGGGTAACAAAACTTTGCATGCGCCATACAATTCGAACGTCAAGAGGTTTCAGAACAGGAATTGTTAAGTGCAGTACATTCATGCGTTGAAGCGTGCGATTGTAACGAACAGAGATTCTTCAGGAGCTGGAAATTAAGTCACAAAGATGCAATTGAATCGGTTATCTGCAAAACCACTTCTGTCTCAGAAAGCTCAAGAAGGAAAGGAAACATCTTACCAAACAAATCTTATTTTACGCTTGGCTTATTTCTCTAAGAATAGTTCACTGACGTCTTCCGCGCCTTCAGTTGGAAGCGAGATTTATTTTTGGACACGCGCTGTCACCCCACAGGCCGCCATGTTAGTAATGTTCAAGACGGATGTAAAAATTTACTTTTTGTCCTGGGGTCACGTTCGTAACAGGTTCGATGACAACTGTTTTAAAGTTTATCATCGGCGAACTGCGGGTCCCCCGTTCGCCTGACCACAATCCACGCCAACAACAAGAAGCGGCAAACAACTGAACTAATTGCGGTGGGGCGTCTTCAACCCGAGTGGAGTAGCGCGAGACTTCCCTGCAGAGGCCAGCGAGGTGCATATTCGATTAGCAGAGAGAACCAAGTTGAGTGGGAGCTCTGGGGGGGGGGGGGGGGGGGGGGACACGCGGACGGGAAATGGCACAATTTGATAAAGCTGTGGTGAAGGGCAGAGTGCCCCTTATTCCTCGTAATAACCATTCTGCCTTCACAGCAATCGCGTTCAATTTGTTCACTGATCGAACTAATTCCCATGGCAACCAATTTCATGACGAACTATATAGTCAGGTTCCCAACTAAATCTAAACGTTTCACTGCTAATCGGTTTAACACCACTAATCCTGTTTCCAGTCAGAATTCGTTCCTAGGAAACCGGATTTTAATTACGAAGCTTGAAATTGTTCCCGAAAATAAACAATTCTTATCGCGACGTCTTTTGATGTCTGCATAATTAAGGACTCTAAGAAATGAACCCCAAACACAAAACATGTGAAGGCTTGCACGTGGCACTGAATGCAATCCAGTGGCGGGTTGCTGTGCGCACGAAAGTGAACCTTCGGGATTAATAAAAGGCCAGGAATCTCATGTCCAGCTCAGCAACTCTCAGTATCACTTCCTGAACAGTAACTGATCCGTGGAGGTTGTCTCAGTGAGTCTGAGGATGTTACTTCAGTACATTTCTTCCCATTATCTCGTGCAAGAGGTGCGGAAACTAGTTCCTGAGAAAAAATGCTAAATGGCATTCACATGTTCATAGAACGGACAAAAAAGATGCTTAAGAGAATTAATCAATTCAGCACAACTTTGAAAGCCAGGAAAATAGAGCACAGTGTTTTCCGGGTTTCCTGCCCCCGAACCCCGACGAGGGCTCCAGTAATTCCTTTCACTCCCCCCTGTCCTTACGTTTTGCAACGAAACAATTTGGTAAATGAACGGAAATTATGAACAAATCATCCAATGGAAAAATGCAGTGAACTAAGCGGAAAATAACACAAATAAACTTCAAACTCGTGGCAGATCACGTACTTCTTCTTAATTTCCACGGTCTTTATAATCTCGGCTTCATAACACCCAAACAAGACCAATGATGATGATGATGATGGGCCTAATAGTGACACCAAGCACAACAGTGACGTAATAATAAAAAAATCGCCGTGAAAACGTTGTTTTTAGGGCCGCAGAACTTAGAATTATGAAAGAACGTGCATTAACTCGCTTGAACAGAAAAATTCAGAGAGTCGTATTCAGACCCAAGGGAGAGTAAGTCACGCGACGTTACCCTCAAGATTAAAACTTCAATATTTAAATTTCCCATGAGAACGATTTGGCGGTTCCCAAATAAATACCAAGACAAAGAGCGAAATCATAAGGACGGACGGACGGACACAGCTGCGCACTGAGGGCGTGGAGCTACGGAAACATTTCTGGGGTGTCCTCTGATTCCTGTAAGGAAAGAGAGGAAGACGGATTCCGTTGCCTTGCGTCCACTTTTAAAGAAGTTTCCGGGCTAAATACAGAACAGGGCACACACACTGCACCGCGAGAAGGAATTTGAATTCACTTTGAACATTCAAAACGTGTAAGTGAAGGAAAACGTGTGTTTGATTCCACATTTGAAAAGTATTCAGACTTGAATAGAATTACATAAAACAAAAGAAACTACGTAGCCAAGATGAAAGTGAGAATTCCGGTCTTCGAGAGGACATTTGCACCATTTGGTATCCAAGAACAATCAAAAAGCAGGTCGCAGGTGTCACCAAAGCTTGCAAATAACGCTGTTGCTTTTTAAGCTGAACAATCTGTACCTTTTCCGGTTAATTACGGCGTGTATACACAAATATAAATTATGCGAATATGGCGATTAATTTACGGCAAGTCTACGGTTTAAATATATGCCCGAAGAATGGCTTATCTTAACTCATTAACCCCGATCCTTCTAAATCTGTTCTGGATAACGCTCTTAACAGTAAATAAACCAATGATTATACGTTTCGCAAATGAAGTGATTTCCTCGACAGATGAGCATTATATAACCAAAGTCCTTGCTAGCGTGACAAAGTGAGATTTCTTCCTCAGACAGACACAGAGGACTTCGAGGATTGTGCATTCATCACAGATATTACTCGGGGACGTGGCACTTGGATCATCGGGTTGACGTGTCGGCGAATATAACCCTTTAAACCCAGTGGTTAGCATAAGTACCACCACCTGGTTCACTAATTAAATTAGTCTACGTTTTGTATTTGCGTGTTTCGTCTGATTCTCACTATAAACAGGGATTATTTACTTAAACAGCGTTAACCAACTGATCGTTCTAATGGTGAAATGCGGTGTTTTCTTTGCGGTACGGACTGAATTCTTAAATATTCGGCGTCGTGCGTATATTCATTGCAACGATCTAGTCTTATACTTGGGAAATAAGACTTAGATTGAAGATATCCGTCTTCTGGGTTATTGCGCTGTGTAGTCTGGTCGATGTTAACCAACGTTTCAGAGGTCATACTGCCTCCGTCATCAGGGCGATGAGTATGAAGATTTCTGTCTTCTGCGTTGTTGCGCTGTGTAGTCTGGTCGATGTTAACCAACGCTTCAGAGGTCATACTGCCTCCGTCATCAGGGCGATTCATCGCCCTGATGACGGAGGCAGTATGACCTCTGAAGCGTTGGTTAACATCGACCAGACTACACGGCGCAACAACCCAGAAGACAGAAATATTCATCGCCCTGATGACGGAGGCAGTATGACCTCTGAAGCGTTGGTTAACATCGACCAGACTACACGGCGCAACAACCCAGAAGACAGAAATATTCATCGCCCTGATGACGGAGGCAGTATGACCTCTGAAGCGTTGGTTAACATCGACCAGACTACACAGCGCAATAACCCAGAAGACGGATATCTTCATACTCACCGCTGTGAGAACCTCAAGTCTTACAAGACTTAGATTCTTTATGCTACAAGAGTGGGTTGCTGAGATACCGAACGAAACAGACTGAAAAATATATGCATGTGCGAGCGTGCGTTTACGTAGTGTGGACGTTAATATAATGCCATAGAAACTAAACATTAATTTACTTCGATACCAAATTTAATGAAAATCGGTTTACGCTTGTTAAAGCTGTTTCGTGTGGACGGGCGGATCTATCTCAATAGATCGTTCGCTGGTCTGCCAACGCTCGTAAAGTAGTTCAAGGACCTCCTTTGAAAGCCGTTTACAATTGATCATCATCATCAATGATCCTGCCACTTGATGACACAAGCTGTTGATAAAACGTCGTTCAATGAATGAAGAATCAGCAATCATGCTCACATAATGACGGGCAGTGCAATGAGAAATAGACAAAGGAATTCCGTTCCCAATTTAAAACGTGAATTTTACGAGAAGGAAAACGGGGAGCGTGTAATTCATTATTTATTATATATATGCTGGGAACTACAACATCCTGAAATGAATAAAAATATCTGAAAGCGCGTTTTATTTGTTTGCAAAATAAAACCCAGCTACAGAAAAGACAGTGGGCCAGTTGTTTGCGTTCTGAAGTTTAATCTGCGAAAAGCTACAATAGATTCTGAAAATAACGCAGAAGCGTCATTCATAAATTGAAACTGTCTACGGGTAATAAATAATTAGTACAACATCCTTTCAAATGATGACAGCACTAATCACTTGAGCTATGTTAAAAAAAAGAAACGCGGTATCCATGACAACGTATAGAAATGCACCACAAATCGATACGGAAGTGACGTAATAATGAGAGTGACAGGACTAATTAATGGCGCTAGTGTATGAAAAATTATTTTGGATCTGGTCCCCGAAATACACACAGAAATTTCAGTGTAATTAGAAAACTATTAGTATGACTTCGCATTTCTCATCCAGCGCACAATTGGGGGGATTCTCTCAAAGGATTTTAGCAAACTCTGACTCATCATAAAGGGCGCTGGAGACAATCGGAAACACGCGAGAGGAAAACGGATCAATCGACTTTATTTTGGCTGCAAGGTGTCAGCTCTTTGTGGCCAATGCCTTTTGAATTTACGCGAGAATAAAGTTTTGAACGCATTGGCTTGTGACTGAATCCGCATTTCAGTGCCGTCCACACCGGACAATCGGAACGTGGTAAAGAAATCGAACATTATGTTCTGAAAGCTGCTTCTAGACATCGTTCCTCATACAATTCAGGGCGTGTCGCTTCACTTTCGATGACGCTTACGTTTCAAAGCGCCTCTGATTGTATTTAATAGTCAGCGAATAATTTACATCGTTGAAAACACACACACATTAAACTGCTGACAGATGGCGACAGATTATATTTCACGTCAAATATATTTGTTCCTAAAAGTGTCGTTTTATTGCTAAAGCAACCCTGCAGTCAGTCACGGTCTTGCAAACACTGCACGAGTGTTGCGGGGTGCAGCAGGTCACGTTTAGGCGTCTACTACCAACGCACGGGTATCACAAAGTGGACGCACAATGGCGATGTTTCTCTTCGTCAGCTGGACACTTTCGACCCATTAAGTACGCAACGGATTTTTAAAAAACGCGTATTTCGTGTTGTTTGGCGAATTTAGATTTGGTGCCTGTCAGATACAATTTTGTCTTTGAGACATAAATATCTTCATACGCTACTTAATACATTTTCTCTTCACAGAATATTACTAGGAAAATCAAATCAACGGAAAACGAGATGGCTTGGGTATGTAGCAAAAGATAAATGATACAAAATTGTATTTAGAGAACCACTACAGAGACCAAAGCATTGATGACAGGTCTGAAACAGACTTTAAAGAAACAATACTTGAGAGGTAGCGAACTGCATTTATCTGCCTCAGAACAGGGTCCACCGGCGGGATCTTGTAGACAATCTTCTGGTTGCATAGAGGTCGGTAATTCCTACACCCGATTACCCTGAACCGTTTCAGCAAAATCAAAATTATTACACTATATTTCAGCAGAATACATTTTTACATTGTCCTCCAATGTCTCTTCAATATCTTACTTAAAACAGGTATTTGTTCATGAAGATCTCTTTATTTATTCTTTCGACACTGCTCCATGCTTTACTGTTAGGACCCCAATGCAAAGCTCAGAAGACGAATTAATTAAAATCAATGACGCGTTTTGAACGTATAAAATGTACTGAGTGGCTCAGACCGACGTCTAATGAAAATTTCAAGTGCTGGCAGTAATGAATCTTTGGTATCCACGACAACAAAGAAATTCCTGAGCCCTTGAATAACTACAGACTAAAGGAAATTTGCAATTTTTCGAAAACTTTACAAATTCAGTGGCACTGTAAATGAAGCCTGACTAGCCTGGCGCCAAAACTGTGCTTGTACCGTGTGCCGGGCGATTTAAGGGCGCTGTGCCGAACAGTGACCGCGATAGGTCGATATCCCAATTATAGTTTCATCGACCCACCCGGATTCCGGCCATTCGAAGTGGAAGAGCGGCACAAAGGCACTTCAGGGAGAAGGAAATGCATAAAAGGTTGTTTGCGCAGCTCATTCGGTCGCGTGACGTGTGACGAATTTCTTATGAGCTACTGAATTTACACAACGTTCAACCAAATGCGAGGGCACTCAAACTTGTAACTGCACAGAAACATCTCAGTCTTACAGAGCACGTGTGGAAAATTTACGTCACTTACGCTACGAACCATTACTAATTACAAGTGGAAATCCAAAAACACTCCAATATCTTGAGAAGTGACAGTCACTCAACAAACAATCTAAGCCAGTTTAATCCATCTGACACACATAAGAAATGTAAATTTACGTCCTTTTTAATATTATTAAAATAAATGCGTCATAATAAAAATGCCATTCAATTAGCACGTCATCACACAAATACCGAATATTACCGGGCATCAAGAGAATTTTTAACGATATTTACATCTGTCTCTGATCAACTGATCTCGGAACACTACTTTCTGATCCCCACCCTCGCAATAGTCCATGTCTCCTAATGTTATTCTCCCACGTCCTCTCTCGACATCTCACGAGATTTCCCACAATAATTTTGTATGCATTTCATGTTTGCCTCATCCGACCTACATGTACAGCCCATTAAAGTTCTCCTCTTAATTTCGCTATCGCATTACCGTCAGGTGTCAGGTTTTATACTGAATTCAGACCTGTCAATATTTATCAACAGCCACTCCGTGGAACATATTCCAGTCAAACACGGAAGACTCACTTGCAGATGAGGTATAGTTCACTACTGCACGCAATCCGGAGACTGCGAGGAAAATAACTGTAGCAACTCAGTAATAAATCAATGCAGCAACCGCGTTATCATGCGCACTGACACAAACCTCGGGGCCTACCGACATTAAACTAAAATACCCCTCGCTTCGTGATCCTAAATATGTGACGAGTGTGTTGCTCTGATGAAGAACGCTCAGTAGGGAGAAACAGGGCAGTTAGGGTAATGGGCGGCAGAGGCGTGACGCTGACCACTCACCCCATCTATTGCAGATGTTAAAAATGAGTAGGAGTTATAAAACTCTCCCCTCAAGCGCCTACTTGACGTATAGTCGGGTAGCTTTAGGTTTTACTTTTATAACAAGAATTTTCGGGTGTGAATTAGATTCATCTGGCCAGCATACGTCACAATGGCTGGACAGAAACGGACACGTGTGCTGGGTGCAGAAACGCAATAATTATTATAGACCGGTTTGTATCTGCCAACTTCTGAGAGACAACGCAAATGCATTAAGGGAAGACTGGACACGAGGAGGTTTAAAACGGGCACGTGAAGTGAAGTGAAGTGAGGGCAGAACGAAGTACAACTGAGGTCAATGTTTTCTGATTGGACAATACGCAACTCACTCATGCATCTAAAACCACAGTCAATCGAGTAGGCGACACCTTATTTGAATGCCCAAAAAGAGAATGTTCTGACCTTTAATTGGTTGTAAAGCTGGTTCTGGTGTGCGTACGTTCGGCATACGACAAGCAACAGATACTTAAAATGTTTAAACCGCGATGGGAATTAAATGCGCCTGCCGGGTTTAACAATTCAGAACAGTGCACTTTATATTTGCGTACGCTTTAACACATGACAGAACAAAACAATAGGCTGCATCTGCTGTAGAGAGGTAGAGAGGGGGGGGGGGTCTAAGTGTAGGTTTTGAAAAATGTATTCAGGATTTTGATAGCATCATCAGTTCAATTTACTTTAACCGAAATACACAAACCAAATTTCTCGGACAATATGTTCGTGTCTTGATCTGGCATTGGCATCTCTGTCCTTCAACTATTCCAAATAAATAAATTAATTTTATGTATCGTGAAAATCGTCTGTATGAAGTGGCTCTTCCGCGAAGTGGTCCGCTTACAAACATCCTATTCAGGTTCACACGAGTTCGATTTGGACCCTCCATTCGCGAAGGTTTACAAAATTAGAATGTTACGAGTGACTGAATTAAATATTTTGTCGCTTCAGAGACACGCCTTTACGGGTTAAGCGCTCACAAGAACATTCAGGATTCATCATAGCAGAAATCGTAGTTAAGTTAATAAAATCTTGCGTGCTGAATTTTTTAATAATGTTTGTTGTTTGCATATATTCCTTTAGACAAAAGTTGCACTGACGAAAATCAAAGTAACCGTTTCGTATTTTGGTCAAGTAATTTTTCATGACAGAAATGGTTGATGTTCCCACGCGAGAGAGATCTTTGTGACATGGAAAGGGTTATTTCAGACACATATTCTTACGTGCGAATAACACGCTCTGGCGAGATTCAATCTCTCTCTCCTGAAAGAAACTAGCCTCGAGTGTTCCCTCACCAACTCTGCATTGACGTCATCTCAATACATCGTCATTACGCTGAAAGAATTCCCATTACATGTCCTCCTCATTCACTGGCGACTGCATCGCCTGTGAATGTGTCTACCTCTGATGGCAGATAGAGGAACGCTTCATTACTAGACAAACGACGGGCGTTTTCCGTCTCACAGAACAGCGCTCAGTCACCATGGCAACAGACTTATCACATCGCGACACTAGACTTTGTCTCCTGGCGCGTTAAGTTGGCGGACCTGGCTTGATGCTGATAAACTGTTGTATTGAGAAGGTTGTGAACAGAATTGCCTCTCTGCACAACAAACCCGTCTCGTAGTCATTTCCACACTACATAAAGCAAGAGCTCTACTTGGTGACTGGGGAAATGGTGATTCTGGGTGATAAACTCTGTTTCCGATTGTTTCATGGATCCGTGAAACGTGATTCACGTTGCGTCGTCCATTATTTAAGCTACAGCACGCACAAAGGCACGATTTTAAAATTCTGCAATCAGCATGAAAGGACTTCCTTCCACAGTTACCAAAGACCTTTTTGTTCGACTGATTACAATTCTGCTTCAGGAGATCTTGTGGTTAGACCTCGGCCAGGAGATCTGCTATCCTGACCGAGGTTTTCCCAGTCCCCCGAGGAGCACGTCTGCACACTTCATCAAGTTATACCACCACAACTTCCTTGCACATTCTTTTTAATTAATTCTTCATCGTTTATCACATCTTCAATGCTAGCTAAGAACGGCTTAAGGCGACAGAACCTACCACGTAAGCCACCTTACAGAATTCAACAGATACATTACAAACTAAAACTTTCGTTAAATAAATTACAGATATATTCTGCTTCATAACTGGAGTTTCAAAACTACTTCTGTCTGTACTGTGTCGGATGTAATGTTCCGCTGATAATTTCAACACGACTTTATCCGTTATTTCGACGAAATACATATAATGGACACGTTTCGCGGATTTCATATTTCTACGGGTGTCTGAATTTGCAGTGCAGTTTGAAACAAGTTCCTTCATCTATGCCACATTCCTTCTAATTTTCATCATTGTATATTTGCTTTTACACACATAAACACACAAATATATCTTATTTTAAACTGTGGTCTGCATCATTTCCCACTCAAATTTGTATAATATGAGAGAGATAAATCATGTAAAAGTGTGTTATCCTTGTCTGACACAATTCCAATGCTGTATTAAAGTAAGTGCACTTTAAAAAAGTACATATACATTTTTTTATATCTCTGTGTACAAGAAAGTATTTTAATTTCTTTAATCCTACTCTTTTCAGTACAGTTTGAGAGTCGTCTGCCATTATCACCGGCTGTCTCTTCTCCATTTTAGTCATATATTGCCTAAATCTCTGGCTAGCAGCGTGACGTCACTGCGGTTCAACTTTTGTGACGTTCCTTGCGGTTGGTCGTGATTCTGAGACTTAATTCCTCTCGTCTTCTTGCCACAGAGAAACAGAGCCTCGGGTTCTGTTCGCAACGAAAAGTCACGAGACTTTCTTACACCAAATAAAGGGCACTCCTTCTGTGTCCCCAGGTTTCTCTATCAGTGCGTCTCCTCTCTTCTGAGAAACTCCATTGTAAATATTAAAGCAGTTACTCATTCTGACCGTCATTTCCTTTTCGCTCTGTTATTCTTGGTGAATGAACAGAGGACGGTGTCGCCGTCTTTGAGTCTTCGCACTGGCTTCCCATCTGAAGTGCAGCCACTTCCGCCGGAAGTGTCAATGACTTGCATCGCTTTGAATATTACACGCAAACTGCACAGGGGTCACGCGTACGACAGCACGTGTCGACGCTGTTTCGTACATCGGGTAGGATACGTAATGTACTCGTATGTGCTGGAAATAAATCCACGAGCTGTGAGTATCCTCCCTCGTTCCAGAACAGCCAACGTTGGTCCAGACCGCGGCATCACTGGTGAACTATGGTCCAGGCTCTCGGCTGCAAAACAATTGCCAATGGCATCGCGCATAACACGGTCCCGAAGGATCATATAACACCGTGGTTCGGGCTCTTCATTGATTGGTTGCTCACACTGAAGTTCTCTGGTTTCCTGCAACCCGAAACTCCGCTGCCATGTTCGCAGAATTCTATCATTAGACCACGTCTTGAGTCAGCTTCACCCAGTCCACATCTTAATACCACATTTCTGTGATAATCTCAGCCAAACTTTGAGCGGACTTATCACCTCCTCCACAGGAAGTATGTTATTTAGTGTTCTGTCTGACGACAGGTCCATATGAACAGGATCCTTCCATCCTTTTCTCGGACTGGGACCTGTTCATATACGTTCTTGGCAGATGATCCAGAAGTGGTTTGCCATTGCCTTCTTCTGTGTGTGAATGGAGTAATTGTTGGGATGCCACGGAGGAAAACTCCGTGTTGCCTAGACCACGGCCTTGCCCAACACAAGTTATAAATTCGGGCACCGCCGGGAATCGAACCCGAGACCCCAGGATTACAAGGACAGCGTTCTAACCGCTAGACCATCCAAGTACTAACCACGCCCAATGCTGCTTAACTGCGGTGATCAGACGAGAACCGGTGTTTTCAGCATGGTATGGCCGTTGGCCACAGGAAGTATTATACAATAAATTAATACGTTCTAATTATTAGATCTTGTTTAAAAAACAAGCACTATTATGGTAGAAACGGTGGGCACGAAAGTAAAGTTTTCGAACTTTTGGACTCAACACTGTAGCGACGCCAAACATAACTTTCCACATAAATCACTGTGATATTCGACAGCAGAGCTCTGGAACAATCACGAAGCAAGTGGAAGTTCATATCAGAGATTGTAAATTATTTTCGACTGATTTATTGGTTTCAGGTTGACTCAACTGCATTTGTACGTCACGCCTGTCAAACCATCAACCGGGACAGAAAGCTAAAATGCATAATTAACTCACTGAAGCTGAGGTTTATTACCGACATTTCCTTAACTACGGACATGAAGTTCGTAACGTCACAATTTTATTCTGAAATTGGATCGTAATGTAGAATATTTAAACCCAAGACAACGAAACTAGAAATTGGAGAGATGTGCATATCTGACACAAGAAATGCGTGAAGAATGTATTTGGGAAACCAGAACGGCATAGACGACTAGAAGAGTGCAGATTCGTATTACAACGACATAATATGAAAAATTATCGCCCTGATGATGGAGACAGCAACGACCTCTGAAACGTTGTAAAACGTCTGCCGGGAGACAGCCATCTTCGTACTCAGCGCCGTGAGAACGAAGATCCCATCTTAGAACATAAGAGTGCGGATTGGATTCATCTGGCTCAACTTTCTGCAGCCGCGGGTTCTTGAGAACATGGCAGTGCGCTGTTGGGTTGCTTGCTTAGGTGTTCGAATATTATTATACCTCCTCAAGATGGACTGAAGTCCAAAATGCTGAGCATTGCTAATATGGCAGCCGTTGTAACGTGTGACGTCAGACAAACACTTTCCGGAGGTCCTAAGGTTGCATGAACACTTATTTGAAAATATTCAAGGGAGAAAAACGACTTAACAGCCTGGTGACTATGCAACCCAGCGTGCAATTAGAAGCATTAAAGCGTCTGGCGCCACAGCCGTCGGCGACTTTCACTGACTGTTTTTAAAATCATTATTATTGCTATTCCGAAGCCTGTTCTGGCTACGGGGCTGTTTTTCGAAGGTCTTCCTATGCCCCTTCACGTCTTTTGTTTGTAACAAACTGCAAGTTCCTTTATCTGTCACTGCTCGCCCGTTCTTTCAATATTGACACTTCCTTTGTTCAGATCCCAACTGCACACACAATTGTGTGCAATGCCATCACGTGCAATCTTTCAGCGTTGACCCTCTGTTTGCCTACCGCTCCTTCGCTCCACGTAATACGCAAACCAGACTACATTATGTTCACATCAACTTCCGGTGCATAAAAAGTGCACGGTCCAAATAGTCAAACGAGATACTTCTTGCATAACTAAATCAAAAACAATCATCACATTTACGCGTCTGCTTCATTAATGATTTCATTGTAACAAATGTTAATATCAAAACCACTCGTACTTCAATGAACCGCGCAAGGTCTTGGTGGCATTCTGTTCCTTCAGAGCGTCTTCATAATTTGAGCAGACCCAAGGCCCTTTTTACCGGGTGCCCCGTAATCCAGTAAACACACGGGAACTCTTTATTTGGCAAAACATGAAAAAATAAGTTAAAGAGGGAACAAGCTGAAATTCAGGTTTTCACAACTGTAGTTGCACTGCACATTCTGGCAGAATTTTACCGACGTTTCAGAGGCACTTGCCTGCCACCACCACCACCAGGGCGTTGAAACAACCTCTCCTATACCTTCGAGATACTTAATTTATGAACTGTAATGTATCAAAATAAAGCAGATATAAGGAAACAGATCATAAATAAAAGAGCACGTGTCCAGGGTGCGTCTCGAATCAATTGCACGCGCCTAGATAACACTGCTGATCGCCTGAAGGAGGTTGCCCATCGACCGCGCACAGAAACTGCACACAGCACGCAAATTGAGAAGCAAAATTATTAACGGTATTGGAAATAAATCGCATTTGTATGATGTGTAGCAAAGCGTGTAAACAGGGGGTGCTGGTGCGTCAAGGGGTGCGGTTAGGGGGTTGGATTACGAATTGTCACCAAAGTGGTAACCGTTCCAGATCACTGATTTGCGTGTCATCGCCGTACAGAAAAAAAAAATCTCGAGAGAGTTCGCTGGCTACGGCACGAGAGGGAGGGGGGGGGGGGGGCAGAGGGCACTGATCGATTCGAGGTCTGCATATCAGCACAGCAGAACTTTCTGTTCGGTGATGCGAGTCAAAATGCAGTCTGATGCCATCCATCACAGATACGTCACGGGCGAGGGAGGGAGGGAGGGCCTTCTAACTCCTGTACGTAATGCGTATGTGACCAGCAACACACGATGTTACCTGACACTTCATACATGTCTAGTACATAAACAGATCAGAATAAAAACACTTGAAAACTTTATGACTTCAAAAGCAGTGGAGTGCAGCTGTCATTAAAATGCACGTGTCAGAGTGAACACACAGACAATTTAATCTATTGGGTCCGTACACACACACACACGCCATCGACCGGAAGTTTTCCTGCGGGCTGTTATGTAAATTATGTATCTGCTTCACAAACCCAAAGGGTTTTACAATAAAAGGTTCGTTTACAGTACAGAGGAGGGCATAAATTTGGGGCTCACAAAATATCGGATATGCACTGGCAAAAACAATTTAATATGAACACTAATCCTTTCCGTACTGAACCTTCCGCGGAAATAAATAACTCTATTTTACGTTTCATGGTCACGTCATCAACTCACTTTTGCGAAATACCGAAGAAAGTTACCTTAAGTTGTCAAGACGTGACTACACACTGGTAATGTCACACATGACGAGAACGAGAGAGACACATTAATCGGTTTCAGTGTTTATTTGCGTCATTTATACTTCTATAAATCGCCACATAACCCCAAGGTCTCGCGACGTTGGGCTGTTTTCAATTTTAATCACACTTGCACACCGCACGTCGAACGCCACTGCTCCGTCTTCATACCAACAGAATGCAAAATTCCTAATTTACTCTCATCGTTAGCTACAAACACAGAGCAGACCGGTGTAGTGGTAACGCTCCAACGGATTACCTCAGTCAGCCCTACGTCGGCACAAGTGACTTCCAAATCGCCGAACTTTGAGTCAAAAGTCGCAGTCAGTGTTTTGATGTGGTCGGCGCAAAAAAAAAAGTTGGTTCCGCCCGGGATCGAACCGGGGACCTTCTGCGTGTAAAGCAGACGTGATAACCACTACACTACGGAACCAGTTCAACACTGATTAGAGAAAAATGAAACCAGGAGAAGAGGCCAGCCCGAGGCAGAGGAACACGGGCTAGAAGTTGGTCTGATGGTGTCGCAACTGCTGGGCGCCACACAAGTAGCGCGCTTCTTGACCGACGGAGAGAATATTAATTTTTTTCTATGAAAAAGCACAAGGGATGAATCCGTGCGACCCAAAAGACTGAACGATAATTTTTACAAACGAATCGGCTATGTACCGTCGAATGATGTGACTGTAACTTAATACGGTGAAAGGATCTGGAAGGAAGCGTTCCTTATTTTAAACCGTGTACTTGTTCGCTGGGACTGAGAAGCCTCGGTGGAGAGCCATGAGGCCCTCCATGTGACGCAGCTGAACGAGGCCGTCGCCCTGTGTCTGAGCCCCTGGTCTTGCCAAGATCACAGAGCGGCCAGACAAGATGTTTCCACCGATACCTGCCGCCTCGTGCACTGTGGTTGATCCTGGGCATGGCGTCAACGTATAATCTCGTCCCGTGTCCGCCTTCGAACGTGTCGTTTGAGTTCGCCGCCTTCCAGTGCAGTGAGTGAGCTGAGCTACTTTAATCATCTATTAGTTCTATCACGGCAGATGGTGCCTTAAACGTATCTGTGCTTGTACTATATTATATATAGGTCTCTGTTACAGGCGTGTGAGCTTAAAAATCTGCACTCCTCCCCCAGTATTGTCAGGGTGATTAAGTCGAGAAGAATGAGATGGGCTGGGCATGTAGAATGCATGGATGGGACAAGAGGTGTGCTCCGGGTATTGGTTGGGAAGCCTGAGGAGAAGAGATCTCTGGGGAGACCTAGACGTAGATGGGAGGATAATCTCAGGCGGGATCTATGGGAGATAGAAGTCGAAGGAGACTGGATTTTGTTGTCTCAGGACAGGGTCCGGTGGAGGGCTTTAGTTAATTCGGTGATGAACCTTCGGGTTGCCTAAGCCATCTAGTTAGTTAGTTAGTTAGTTAGTTAGTTACAGGTGTGTATATTTTCTGCTTGTCTTTAACACACATGGTGCAATTATTTCGAGCAGTTTCCCCTAATCCATTCAGAAACATCATCTGGGCAGGTGACACTCATATCAAATTAGGTTCTTTGACAATGAAAGTTTAAAAAAACAAAAATAATTTCCTCTGTCGTAAAACGCACAAAGTTTGAAATCACGTTATAAAAAGTTGTTGACAGCTCAGCTACTGCTTCTGTACCGAATACCACTACCAAAATTTTCCTCTGTGAAGGGGTTACTAAAACTTTCATAACGGTTTTCGACACGGCAACGAGGCAAATTTAGCAATTGTCACGCCGAGCAAATCTAAAAGTTTCAGTGTGTAACTGCCAATCACCGGTGCCTAAATACTTAAAGCTTCCACCGCCCTCTGAAAGCAGCTAATTCGAGCGTTGAAAGGCTGCGACCTTCAAAAGTCCCTGCAATCGGATATATAAACCACGTTAGCAACGCTGTCTGACAACGTCCATTCCGCCTCAGCACCTGTCACATAAACGGGAGTGCAGACCGGAGTTCTGTTAACAAATCTAACGAATTATACATCGCCGTCGACGTCTGCTTGAAGCACTAAAGCGTCCGACTGATATAAGGTGCAAGCAAGCAAACGTACAAGTCTGTTCAGATGTAAAGCGACTTGGAAACCCTTTCAGATATATTTAAGCCCCTCAACGTCCACGTAAAAGGGCCTGAAACTTCCTGCATTCGCAAAGAAAACGCCAAGACGGACTGTAATGGCTTGTTACATACAAAGGAGGCCGCGTTATATAGAAGGGCCGCCTTTGAGTCGATGTAATTTTACTGAAACGTGAGTCTGGAAAGCGTTTATACCGCAAAAACGGGTTAAGTCAGTGATTTAGAAAACCGTAGGTTGTGCAGATGGTATTTCCGACGACAGAAAGTCTCTCGGCACGTAATAGCCCGCAAATGTAACTATAAGTTTCAAAACATATTCACTTATTGGATTAAAATTAAGTGTGATTAAAACTGAATCGACGGCGCATCCATCGAAAAAAATGTTCACAAAGGCGCATGATGACGTAATTGAATTGCAAGACGCCGCCTCATTTATGAGGGACTCGGTGATCGACCCCAGAACTCAGCGGCCTCTCGCTGGCCGCTCGGTCAGCCACTTCACTACACGCAATAGGACGGGGGAGGGTGGGGCATCCCTGCCTGCCTAGTTCGCTCAACGCGTCCGTGAAGGCTCACAGATGGTCTGCTTCACTATACGAGTTCGTAAAATTCAGTGACTATCGTACAGACAATACTTTTCAATGTACAATTTACGTTAATATTTATCCAATGCCATTTTCCTTAAATATTTAAACAGAAGTACACGATCAAAACTGTGTTGGGTCTTTATTAATATTCCCTCAGGATGGGAACTTTTAGGCACAGATGCTGGCTCTGCACTGCGACAATATTACATCTCTGTTAGCTAATTACAAACTATAAAAATGTAACAACTGTGACTAGTGGTGTCACACCGCGGCAGCTTCAGAGACACGCCACGAATTCATCATCTACAAACGGACACAGAACAGACTACAGAGACTTTCTTGAGAAACTAGAAGTCGCTCACCTGGTCAGCATACTTACCGAATTTCGTGAATCTCTAAGTTGTAATTAGGACACAAATGAAATGAAGGACCCTAAAATAACACAGGGCGTAAGCCTTAGTAACTGAGGGTGAAGGATGGTAGCCAAATTTAACTTCTGGGCGGTCTTCAAATTGCCCAGAAAATTTCGATAAATCTTTTACCAGAATTTGCAACTTCAAGACGAAGCATCGACTGTCAGCCGAACCACGTCGGTCCATCCGAGTGAAACAACTCGAGGATCGCTTAAACTAGAATTTGGGGAGTCGAAAGAATCACATAAATCTGACAAATTGTATCACACAGACTCCAGAACCGAATTTAAGGAAGAAAAGAATTCGTCCGATAGTTTTTTACGTCAAACATGAGGACGGGCAGCCATTATCTCCAATTACGTGTTCACACAACTCAAATACCATGCAAAAATGTCTCACAAGATACTGAGTCGTAAAACAGCCCTACGATGCTACAGCGATGACCACGCATGCGCAAAGGGGAAATGTTGCTGTTGACCTCAATCCTAAGGCAAGCCAGAATGTGGAAAACCTTCCGCTGCGTTATCGGCCTCATATCTCACTTCAATGCACACGTGCAGAAGACAAACCGGGGTACCTTCCGTTCTCAATTCGGCGACCACCACAGCGCCAAAGCTGCTGTGACCTCGCCTTCGGATTCCAGCTACACGCAGCCAGGAAATTGGCGCGAGTCCAAAACATTCCCTCCGCCCTTCAGTCTGCATGGGGATGATGGGGGAGGCTTTTTTCGCACAGCCCTCTTGCAGTCGCGATCAATGTTGGCACGAAGACCCAGGGATACCACCCATGGCCGGTCTACGCCACTGGACACGATCGTGAGGAACTCCGTCCTGTCCTTACAACTTACTTCACCACCGCTGTAAAATTTATCCTCAAACATCGGCAACTGTCAATTTATTTACGTCTTTCTGTCCACATTCCAAGCGGCCGTCATCCGCCAAAATTCCGTGTGTATTCCATGTTTCAGTACCTCACAAATGCAAAGTGATATGCATAAATAACTTCCTGAGTTACTAAATTAACATATTTCCAATGTCTTCGTTCCAAAAATATCTCTCGGCATTCCTTCCAACAACGACTGAGAATTCACGTTCTTCTCCAAAGGCAAGGCTACGTCCAGACCTGGGTATCTTGTTGACAAACAGTTTCCGACTCTTCGGCAGTGGCCTGTCAGCTGCCGATGGACAGAATCATTTCCAAACTGCACGGACGCAGTTGAAGCAGGAACAAAGATCCAGAAGACCCGTCGCTACCTCGAACACGCGGCTAAAATGAAATTCAGGACGCACGGCGATGCTCGGCTGTTTCGCTGAGACGACAACCCTCAATGTGAAAGCAGCGTTCTCCTCCGGGTCGGAGGTACACAGCGCAAACTAGACCATCGTCCGTACGTAAATCTCAAACCTTACGCTCAAAGCAGATTCGCTTAAGAATCTGGCAGCGGCGTGTCCGAAGACGGCCGTCTTCTGGGTCGTGGCGCCGTGTAGTCTGGTGGAAGTTTACCAACGTTTCAGAGGTCCTTGCTGCCGCCATCATCAGGACGATAATCGAACTTTGTCATAAAATGTCGAGTACATTCGAAGATGAAACATGCGAACGGATACGTCGAGGGTGGGGTTATGAACTTTGTACGAAGGACGAGGAGAATGGCAGGCGACTCATGCCTCGAAGCACTGCGCCCTCTCTCATTCTATTGAAATACGACGAGCAAAGCACGCAGGCCTTTCACAAAACTAAGCGACTGGATTGAAAGTCGATGAACACTCATCGCTTCAACAAATAACTCTCATAAATAAATGGCGGGCTGGCTTCACACATCAGCAACTTTATTGATTACCCACAATGCACTGTAACCAATCAGCGTTTGAATGTAATTAAAATGACAAAGGAAAACACACATTTATATACCTAAGAATATTTACACGAAAGCCCTATTTACATTAGCACTAAGGACGGTAATTATACTAAAAACGTTCAGATATGGACCTTAATCAGAATGATGACTGAGTCGGCATTTTCGAACGTAAGCAAATTAGAGAAATGGACGGACCGGCGTGGAACTGGGAACAAAAACCAGCCGTTCCAAATGCAATTAACACACGACAACGCAGGGCGGAGACAACAATTAATCAACATTATTGTTGTCGTGAAAATCATTACTACGACAAGTCCGACCAGGAAAGACGGATTAAAGTTCAGGACGAGGACGACGCCTCGCATCAAACGCGCCGTTTACAGCTAACTGAAACAATGGCGTCTTACTTTAAAATTAAGTGCATCGACTTACATGCAAATGTTCATTACGCGAAACCGTGAAAGTGAAATGTCTTCATAACGGCGTCGAAAGCTACTTCATACCTTAAGGAAGAGAAACATTTCTTCGAGAGGCGCATCAGAACTTCGCCTGAAGAGAGGAAATTCGCGACTCGCACAAGTCACGTGGTATTCCTAGGACGATGGGCTCCGTGTTCAGGTCACATGGAAGACAAATAATGCACGCAGAATTTTGCTAAGGAAGTCTCTTTGAAATCAAAGGAGGCCGAGGTCTAATGTTACTCAAACACGTCATCGCAAAGACGTAGGATGAACAGAACGTGCTGAACCTTTGGGCTCTACTCTGAGAGACGTAGTTATATTATTATTATTATTATTGGATTTATGGACTTTTGGCGCCAAATAATCCTCCGAAAGCAACACCATGTTCATTATACATTGATGACTGTCGTTGTCCTGTGATTCGGTTTGGCTCTCTGAACACCCCCCCCCCAAAAAAAAAAAACATTTTCACCCGAGGAAGGACACAGACCCAGTAAAAGATTGTGTTCTATTCTTAATACGAGCAACTCGGGCGGGAACAAAGTCTGTAAATCCAGCACAGATATTTATTATTATTATTATTTGTGAGGTCCGAATTGCATGACTTTAAAACAAACACGCAAAGTGACACAGGAACTAGCGGAGATAAAATTTACAAACGTGTTTTCAGGCCATAAATGCATGCGACATGTGCCAGTTCTGCACTAAATTTAAAATGGAGCTAGTGGCAAATTAAATAGAGCAATACCAGGTATGAAAAATTTCAAACTGCTACATCAAACCACAGACCGGAAAAATAATCTTACGAATTATTCATGCATTTTCAAAATGCGAACACAGCCAGCTTGTCAAGTGTCACGTGACATCTCAAAGCAGATGTAAAGAACAGAAGACTGGCTCACAACCCTTCACACGGACTGCTGACTGGGTACCTCCCTCCCCCCATCACATACGTCAGCCATGAACACGTTTCTGCTCTAATTTTTTTTTATTTCGTTTTCACAACATAGTCCTCTCACCCTTGTAGCTTTCGAAAAGCAACCCGCAAAACAGAGATGGGAGGTCGTGTGCCAAACGGGAGCAGACCAGCCTCAAAACGGCTTGGCATCAGGTGTACGCTCACTCGAAGGTCAGGAAAATCCACGTGGGTCCATGTGGGAATAACAAAGTACAGATTATCTAAGGAAGAGGGTGTCCACGTTCCAAGGTATTTCTCGCACTAACTGAGGAAAACCACGGCAGCCGATATGTGGGCCGCAATTTAAAACCCAATCACAAAGCAGCTTGCAAGGAAAAATTGGAGACGGCTTGTAAGGAAGCGGCAGTGGCCTATTTTAAGACGGTTTTCTAGAGTCAGCCTAGATGACTGAGGAAAACCACGGCAGCCGACCACATTCCCTAAATCAACACGCCCCGTCGTGCGAATTCAACAAAGAGTTGCGATTATCAGCGTTTCAAAACCCGCAGAAAGCTTCTCCGCGAATCGGAACAAGATTGCAAAGTGGAGGACGTCATTCGTCATTTGCAGAAAGATTTACATTCATTATCAGAGTAAAAGGGAGGGGGGGGAGGGCGAACGGATTGGATTCCGTGCGTGTTCTTGCACGCCGCAGAGAGATTTCGCTCATTAAAAAAAGCCTGGATTGTTAGGAATACTTTGCTTTTCCTCCGGCAGATGTCTCGTGTTCATAGAATGAGACGCCACCTAAATGTCTTTTCACACGCTGCCGTTCTTTACACAACGACGCACTGATTCTTTTTCTCTCACGGTTTTATGAAAAAGACTGTCTCACTGAGAATAAAATTTGTATACACCATAAAATATGCAACAAAAATAATGTACTTGATATTCGTTTCATGTACACGCACTCTGACTATTGCGTTCTGTTCGCATGTGCGTAGTCAGCAAATTTTATTCTATTTATTGCGTCCCATACCACAGATAAATCACTACAGGCCCACAGTTAAAAGGCACATAACTTAAGACTTTTAAGTGCGTCAAAATTTAGGCCGAGGTCTTGTGGGCTGTGACACCCTGCAACGATGGCCTCAGTCTAAGGACGTGGGTGTGTCGGAGGAAGTTACAGGCCAGCAACGGGGAGACATGACTCGCCAGGGAATGGAGAATATTACAGAAGGACTCAATCCTATGTCTAAGGAAGGTTACTGGGGTAATCTCGTATTAACACTTCAGAATTTGCAATGAACGCGGATTACATCAACCCTCTCTTGCATTTACAGAATCTACGGCCTGCCCTGGTTGATAAACACAATCGGAACCGAAGTTTGAAGTGTTCCATTCAACTCCAACCCGTCAAAGCTTAAACAAGACGTTCCTAAGGCCGCATGTTAAGTAAAATTGAAATGAATGCCAACAAGGCGACTTATTTGGGGCCATTCTGAACACAGGCAAACGCACAGCATCACCGGAATCTTTTGCTCCCGCTGTACGGACGCCGATAGCCACATTCCTAATGCAGAGATCTGTACTGTGGCATCGCGACCTGGGAAGTTGAGATCAGTTCATTAGTTAACGCATACTAAGTCAATCTTCAGGTACTGTCAGATGTTATTTACGACATGGATCTTTGATTCACAGATACGACTCAACTGCACTGGTCACTGTGAAGTTGGCAACACAACCACCAGAGCGCGGTACGATACTAGACGCCGAGTGTCCGACTGATTCACGGACTCGAAGCTGTCTCAAAGGCTGGGTTTAGACAGGGCTGTCTGCTCGCAAGACAATTAATTCTAGAACCAGAACAACCTAATTGCGTAAGTGGAAATGTTGCAATGTCATGGTTTCCAGAATTAAGTAGCGAAATTTGTTCTACGTTATACCACCGTGAGGTCATGTCATTAAATGGAGCATGTAATAAACCTGCAAAGGAATTTTTACCCTCAGTCACGGGTGGATAAACACGACCAGCTTCTCGCTTCAAAAACACGCGAATCCCACGTGCGAATGGCTAAGTATTACGATGAAGATGATGGATAATCGGGATTAATGACGAAATGCGAAGTCAAGGTTTGTTTGCCGAGAGTATCCCGGATTACTACGACGGTCTGAAGAAACGCACGAGAAACTTCGGTTCGGATACAAACCGAGTACGTCACGGATGGCGTTAAAAGAGGCGCCTCCTCGCTGTGACTACGCACAGCAGAACCATTTATTCCTTTGTCAGGACGGAATTCCTACGGAAATTCTCGGTACCACTCACTGTCCGAAGTCCGCGGAAGAGCCCTCTGCAGTGCAGTAAGGAGGACAAGTCTCCGGGTTCCACACACAAGCTCGCCAACATTTCTGAGCAGAGGATTGCCATTTCACAACGCTGCATCAAACACTACGGTAACGTGTTCTATAAATCAGAGAATGGTAACGAGAACAGAAAGAAACAGCCTTTAGTCTGTGGGAAAACATCCATTGAAAGCTGAAGACACTTCCGGAGACAAAATATGCGTCACGACATCCCCATCGCGAGTTAACTTCGAGAACTGAATGCATAGAATTCCGGTCATTTTTTTCACACAGATAAAACAGACTCCAATCTCTTTGAAAGAAAATGTGAACAAAAATGTTCTCACATACCCAACGAAATGTACGCCATTAAAAGTGCGGTACAATGATATCGTTTCCGTGAAATCGGAAAAAAAAACGCCAGTTCGTTTGATTTCATTAGAGCACACACTGGAATTTCAAACACGGCAAAAAAAAAAAATGATATTCACGCTAAAATCGATATGCATTAATGAACTAGTTCAGAGTGATTGAGAGCCGTCAATGCTTTGTAAACGTACAAGGGGACAAATCGGCTTACGCAGACGCAAAGGACGGCAAATTTTAATGAACGCATTTTACCATACGATATGAACAAACTCCCGAGGAAAAGCAAATCCGCGCGTTTAACTACTGAGTCCGACCGACCGCTCCTCTTATTTTGGAATCTCACGCGAGGAGGTTGTTATGACGCGCTCTGATATGTTTCTCCGTTGGGCACTGCGCAGGCCGACAATGGAGCGAACACCGCCGAGCGTAATTTTCTTTGTGGTCGGTGAAGGCCTGCTTTGCCGTCCCGTTGCAAAACCCAAGCCGTTACGAGCCGAAACAACATCATTACTGTAGAGTGCAGAAGCCAAACACACCGAAACAGAGAGGCTGGCGTGTCCAGCAAATTGCCTGATATTACAAGGGTTTGTTTCGAAGGTTGTTCTCTGCACTGAATGGAGTGGTCCCGCTTTGTGTCACAACGCCATCGCCATGGAACCAGTTGTCTTTCGCAGTTTTACGGAGAGAGACAGATGTTGAAAAACTGCGCACAGCCCGAGGCAAACGCCGTAGTTCTTCCAGTGGAGCTGAGAGTACAAGAACTTCAATCATGCAGTCAGCTCGCGATTTCCTGAATACGAGTGAAATAAAATCTATTCTGCTGCTCTGAAGTACTAATTCGTCACCCACAGCAAACGTTCTTCAAATTCCAAGTGGTCTTTAAAAAAATCGAGCGAATATTGAAAGATCGAGCAAACTTTACACGGCGTTAATAGAAATGGCTTCCAGGCTGCAGTCTTTTCATACGGACTCCTTTCTGTGTTCCCCTATGAATGTTTTCACGTCCAAAGAAAAGTGGAGAAGGACGCGGGGGGAAGAAGGGGCGGCTTCAGATCCGAACTTCAATTATCTGCGGCGAAATCAGGTCTTCTCGAGCACCTCCTTCAAAAGCCAATTGATACGACGTCAGGGGTTTGGCGCCAGCCACGCCCTTTAAAGAGCACTACTGAATGCGCGGGCGATGTGTGCGGTAAACGCGGCCGAGGCGTGAAGCTGGCCACTCAATTACACCTAGTGCCAATATTAAGGACGCGTGAGGCCGTATCTGTACACCCCTCATACATCTGAGCGCACTTGCGGTAAAGCGAACCAGAAATATTCGGAAGTGCGCATTCAATTCCTTCTCCATCCGATCCTGCGTCTTTATTGGCTTCACGGGCAAACGACCGACTCACTCGGGACAAAGCTCCAGGCGAAACCAAATTGACGAAACGTCTCAGTGGCATTTCCCTTAGTCCGCTGTTGCTCTCCAGAATTTCAGCCGTTGCCAGGGAGACGTCAATTAATACCAACTGCATTCCACATCACGTCAACAAAATTCCATCGGATTACATGAATTTAAAAGAACTCATATTTCGGAATTATTTTATCTTTTTAAATATTGATCACGGGAAGCGTAGCGAGGGAATTAAAAAGCCTGGAATCCGGACAGTGCCTGGTGCAGTAGACACACAGTGGCGTACCACTGCGATCACCAGGCTCAAAGATAATTTAACAATAATTAAAACTGAAGAAAAACGGCATACGACCTTTTAGAATGCTACAAATACTTGAACAAGAGACCAGAGCACAAGGCGTCGTCATAGAATCGTGCTGCATTACCGACTCATACGCGTTTGCAGTTATAAATCTGATTTTGAAAATTCGCAGTTGTATTTTACTTCGTAATTGTTCAGAAATATTCGGAATTCGTTGAATAAACAAACGCCGAACAGAGTCACGATTATTTTCAACTTGTGAACGATGATCTTCTGGCGTGAGATTCAGAGACAAAGAGATAACGAGAACATTTCGTTTATTTTTACACAAAGCTCATACATAATGGGAGCATCGTGTTTATTCGTACGTTTCAAGCCGAAACCAAGGAACAAATTTCGACGAAGTTTGGTACAGCGACGCCTACATTAAAAGCTGACAAGCGCCGATTAATTTTCGTTCGTGTTGGCCCAATTTAAGCGATGATTTTAAACAAAGTCACTTAAACTTCTTCGACTTTCGAACAAAAGGCTCGGTGTTCATCACATGTTCCAATTACGTCCATAATTTCTGTATAAAAATTGTCTCGGTATTCCAAATATTTATCGAAATGCCAGTACATATAATTCCCCTGCGCAACGTCACACGCGCAGGAATACAGCTCTGTCTACTCCTTCCATATACATAATTGTCATTAATGGGGTAATTTGGAATTACTAACGCAATCTAGCAAAAAATACGTCAAATGACAGTGCAGCCGACCTAACCTAAATCAGACGTAGTCTGTTCTTGTACTGAAAAGCCGATCCCGTGGGACGCGCTGGTATTTAAATTAACGCTGAGCCAGGAATACAGAAATACGATCGGGGATGAAATTCCTCCCCCAACCCCTCTGTTCTCATACGTGATCCTTCAGTCCCGCAGGAAATTAGTGGAGGAGCTACTCCACTTATCGGGGAGTCAGACCGTCTGCAAAGAAGCCGGATACCCAGGCATTTTGTCTGTCCATTTATTAATAAGAAGAACTACGAAGGGTAGATTCTGAGGGTCCAGTCACGGAATGCAATAGGGTTGTGTTTCGTCTGTCACCATTATCAGTAAATCATCACTACGTATTAAAATATTATGTGATACGATGACTCCCAATCGCAACACCAAAACATTTGACAGGAGACTGTCATAAGTAAACAATACCACTGAGCAATGAACGTCTTGGGAAGCTGACAGTCTCTCACCCAGCCAAGAAATTATCCGTCTTTTATTGGATCCGAATTGTAATTACCATGCTAACGACAGCCCAGAGTTGGACCTGTCTTCAGCCAGATGAACCTTGGGGACATCACGTTGTTGTTGTTGTTGTTGTTACTATTATTATTATTATTTTAGGGTTCAGTTTCTTTGCGCGTTCCTTCCAGATCCATTAGAGACAACTTCACGTTTTTCGTTCATCGCAGTTTTAAGGCCAGTCCCTTGTTCAGGTGTGTTTCTGCTACCAATGCATCGACATCTTTAACAAGGAGAATATTTTGCTTAGGCATATTAATCAGTTCATTTGCTTGTTGATTATTATGCAATAAATTAATTGAATTATTTGTATATTTATATATTTACTTCGCTCTTTGTTTGTTTTTGTATTGTTTACGTTTTTTGGTATTGCTGTTAGTGCTTGGCTGTTGTAAAGCACTCAAATAAATGAATTGAATTATTATAACTATTATTGTCACAATATTATCTTTAACTTCTCGATAAGACTGACATTTACTGAAGTATCCCTGAAGTTACGGTCTGCAATTTTCCTCTGCGTGCGCTTTTAAATAATGTTTACTTCCGTTTGTTTGACCACTGCGCTCTAGACGCAGAAGAAAACAGCTGGGCCCTGGTATCCAAAATATTAACTTCAGTCATGAAGACATATAAAACGTAAAGTCGTTAATGTAACTTAGTTTTATTGTTCAGCGGATCGCAAAATCAACAGACGATGAAGGGCCCTCAGCTCTCAAACGCTGCTCGTAGCAGTCATACGTCATAAATTCTTTGCCGACGTAACGAAGAGGCGTTGCTATGGAAATTATTCTCATATTCTTACAGTGAAACAAGGAACTTCACTTAAAATAAAACACTAAAATGAGAGCTGATGGCCAATGGGGCGGGGCGGGGGGGGGAGGAGGAATCAGATCTTACAAACACACTCGAAGCAAATCCCAGCTTTTAGGTTAATGCCAGAGATAAAACAGTTCCCTTCGTATTTTAGTTTGCAAGTGCAGGAAACCGGAACAAACGTGTCTAGACAAAAACACAGTTTCAAGGAGCCTGAAACCATGGAACAAGCGAAAATATTTTGAACTGGTATGCCTTAAGACATGTGACGGTCTGTAAATATTTTGATGCTTGCCTTAATACATCGCTATTATACGCAATTACTGTAACTAACTGATAGAAGCCACGACTGAACACAATCCCATACAAATGAACCCACTCCACGTCCTTATAACCGATTTCCACAAAACGTATCTTCATTTCACCCTACCACCCTCGTCTCCGGCTTCCGAAATACTTCTCATAAAAAATTCTGTTTGTATTTCATGTGCCCTTATCTAAAATACGTGTCGATTCTATAATAACTCCCACTATTTCACTACACAAACAGAACTACGCGACGTGTATAAATAACAGCGTTGGTCGACATGCAATGTCCTACAATTCTGCAAAAATGCCTTAGTACTTTGTGGCTGATACGAGTTTAGCTTCAATGTATGCATTTCCAAAACAACTTTGACCTAAGAACAAAATAAAAATGCCGGAACTGGGGAAAATCGCGCAGGGCTATGTGGAACTTCATCATTTGTCACTGAGCCAATGAGATGACGAAGGCGAGTATGAGAAACGAAAAATTCTTACAGCCAGTCAGATCGAGGCTACTGGGTCGAATGGCGGAATTTATAAACACTCCAAGGGCAATACATTTCTGGCCCGTTTCCGAAAATATTAAAGGAACAGTAACTTGGCGACAAGATCCGATCACGTGAACAAAGTTCGGGCTACGCACGATTTATATCGCTCACAAACACCCGTCCTTTAAGTCTCGATTCATTTCGTGTTTTGTAAAAGGAGACCAAAGTAACGCATCTTTCAAGAAAATTCGATGTTGCATAAATCAGACAGATATTTTCCCTTTAAAACTCAATCCTATTTATTACACATGAAACCACTGACAACATTGTGTATAGTTGTTACCAGCTGATGTAATGCTCAAGCGGTGATTTCAGCTGCTATTTGCTTCACCAGGAATTTTCGCGGACAAACACACACAGAAATTTTGTTACCAGTCGGTGTATCGTTGTTTTATCCGGTAATCCCTTGTCAGAGTACGCAGTGTTAAAAACTTCACAAACTGCAAAGCAATGCTCTAGAACTAACACGCGTTCTCCTTGTGGATGCGCCAGTTCGCTCCTGAAAACAGCTTAATTATTCATTATTCAGAGCAGGCTTTTACTAATGAGAGACCTCAACATTTCAGGTACGCATCAGCACTTTGACTGCGTTAAAGCTTCTTTTAAACCCTCTCACCCCCTTATTAAAACACGGTTTAGCACAGCAGAATTCATTAATTCACATTTAACTGTTACGAGAAGTCCTTTTATCTGTAAAGCAGAGAATTTCCACCTGTTTAAAGTTTCTTCTGACTTCTTTCTGTGCATCAATATTCAAGTTTCACTTCACAAATTAAACCCGTATTACGGCACAAACAGGAGCAAAGGATAGTCAAAAATGTTTTCGGGGTAAAACATCCTCGGAAACAGGGCTGTCAATCTTTTCACCACAAGTAACAGAACGGACAGACCACAGTCCGCGTCATTTTACTTGGCGACTGCGCGCCACCACAGTAGATTGTCACTGGGCTCGGTACAGCTTAGTTTACGCAGAGAATTTACTCGGCCATCAAATACCATTGTGGGGGGCTGTATCTGCTCCATTACATCACGAGAAAACTGAATGTTAAGTGAGTACAAATGAGGAATGTTAACTTGACGGTAGCAATGCGCACAGAGCATGCGCAGAACGTGTAAAACGAACCTCTATTCCTCCATCTTCTCCCTTCTTTTTGGTAGGAAGGCGACTTCGAAAGTTTTCGCACACAAAACGTGTGAGATGTTATGGATGCAAGTCTTTATGGCTCGCGAATAAGAAACCGTGGACATCCCTGTGCCACTTCATGTTCTCCTCCAGCGACTCCGCTCTCTGGCCACAACCTACAGCTCGTTTTACGCGCAATGTTGCACGTAATTCTCTGT
Source organism: Zootermopsis nevadensis (assembly GCF_977971745.1). NCBI lineage: Eukaryota > Metazoa > Arthropoda > Insecta > Blattodea > Termopsidae > Zootermopsis > Zootermopsis nevadensis. The sequence goes on along the minus strand of NW_028259148.1, from coordinate 15,798,400 downwards.
CTCTGTTCCCGTCTTATATTTCTTTCAGGGTTTATAACTCACACTTGAATTACGGATCCAGTCGGGGAATGAAATTGACCGGAGGCTGCAGATATCATGTGACTTTGCTCATTACGTCTTCTCCACTAGAGTGTGTTGCTATGCAGATAACAAACTTTAAATGTCACGTGGGCCACTAGCACGAACACGTGAGATGACACGCGGAGAATCTGTGAGCAACTGTCTGTCTGTCGTAAACACGTTTTGTCAGACGAAAATTGTCTAAAAGCGCCTGTTTTAAAAATTTAACCAACTACTGACGCAATCCAGCGGCTAATAGGCATCTGACGATCTGGTATCCTGTTCGTGCGGATACCGAAGATTTCCCACTCCGTCCAGTGATTGTTCGTATTTCAACGTGCACGTGTCAGATAAAAAGATTCGTCTGTTCGCATCGCCCATTTTCATCGCATACTGACCACTTGTGCACTTTTCTCTTGTCTGTTGCTGTACTTGGCGCTGATTTAGGTGCATCCGGTTAATTACCCGCATTCATGGCACGTGGTTGCCACGTTGCAGGCACTTTCAGCCGCAGCTTCGATATGAAGACGAATATTTCAGACGTCGACAAAGTCAGGAGAGATTTCCCAGATGCGGCAGTTTCACTGCGCCAAAGCAGCGATAATGTAGTTGCGATTATGTGACGAGGGATGGGGTAAGAATTCCTAGCAAAAAAACCCCAGGAATTTAAGGATAACTCCTGCTGACTTAGCTCATCGACGTCCTTCCATCTTCACGTCCAAGTGAAACAAGACCACCAGATGAAAAATCATCATCATGAGGAAGCGCACGTCCTGAATACGGCAGCGACAAATCAAGTCGAAGGAAACCAGTCAGCGTGAGGAATGGTCTGGCACATCGCATGACCTGCGCCGTCACACCTGGGCCAGGAGATGCAGCAAAATGTATGCAGAAACTCACACAGAAGAATCTACGACTGCACAAAGGAAGAGAGTCTTAACATTCCTCACCACGAGAAGCAAGGTAAAGGAAAGTCGATATTTTCTTCTCACGTCCCCAGCAGAATCAAAGAAGGCACAGCGAACTCCTGAAGAATCCATTACCACTTCGGAATAATTAGCAGGGAATTCTGTTTTGGCACAAGAAACCCTAAGTGCAAGATTCCGACAGAAGTCTTGACGTGTAAGTGGAGACGCGACGGGAGAACCGGGGAGAGCCGAGACAGTAAGCTACTTCCCTCCTTTATCCCCATTCAGGGGCGCTCCGCGTCATCTGAGAAAGAACTGCGGCGAAACCTCTCGTCCGTCTTGGACAATGCAATTGAATTTCATCTTAAAAAACAAGACCGCGTTCCTGACGAAGGAAGACTCAGTCGCCGTGCTCAGAACCCGCATCTCACTACATGACAGAACTCTTTGTTTCTCAAAAGACGTCGCTATTTATGGAAGACAGAGACGTCACCACGTTTATGCGTGCTAAATATTCTTCCCATCTCATCTTTCCTGTTTCAACTTCACTATCAAAGTGACGTTGTGTAACGTCACTTAATGCATTTTTCCTTGTCTATTTGTGAAAAACTTCAGTGCTGGTAAAGTGAAGTAGAAAGTTAAGCTGTCCCGCTACGCGCCATGTAGGCGCTTGGGGGGAGTATCGGTATAGCTCCTACTCATTCTTGACCTGGGCACTAGATGGGGGTGAGTGGTCAGCATCACGCCCCGGTCGGCTTTACCCCCGGGAAAAGACCCCCGGTTCCCACTGTATAGGAGGCTGGGTGGGACCCAGAGCCGGCCTGGACTCAGAGGCTAGAGGAAAAATCCTCTGCCCCCGTCAGAGATCGAACCCCGGTTGTCCTGCCCGTAGCCAGAACTTCCATTAATTTCACAATACACGAATAATGGAATATATAAGCTACAGAGCAGCCTCTATGGTTTGGTAGAAGGAAGTACTTCAGCTCCTTTGAATACACATTCGCCTCTTGTTCCTCGCTGACGTACCAAATACAAACATCAACAAAGAAAGGATGGCCACGACAACGAGAACAGATTAAAAGGACTGAAGAAGTCGATCAATCGATTCTGCGAAGATGGCTGCCTTCCGGTGTGTTGCGCCATGTAGGCAACAACCGACGTTTCAAAGCAAGTCACGGACTCCATTATCAAGCACCTCTGAAACGTCGGTCAATATCTACCAGTCTACACGACGCAACACCCCGGAGGTAAGAAGTGAGATTTCCTCTTATTCCGGATAAACACTCATTTCGACATATCGGACGATGCACCGAGTAGCCTCACTAATATTTTCATCAGGTTACCGTGTGTCAGCGCTGTCAGTGGGCATGCATCATACAAGGCCTTATTCCTTGCACAGGAAAACACGAATCGATCAGCGAACGGAGCTGGAGGACAACAAACACGAAATAATGAGAATAAATAAACGAAGGAACTGAGAAACATCGACGCAGAGCTCACAAATCTGTCATTTCAGCCCTTCGGTTGTGTGAGCGGAAACTTGGTGTCTACGCCCGAGGGCGAGGACGGTCACGTAGCATGCATGGGTGAGACGAGAAACGGATACGAAATCACCGTTGCAAATTTTGAACGTAGGAGACAATTTTGAAAACCTTGCAGAAGATGGGAGGATAATACTGAAACTGACTTTAAGCAAATGGCGTGGAAAGACGTGGACTGGATTGATCTCACTTAGGACAAGGAACGGTGATAAATATTCGCGTTCCATAAAAGCCGGAGGAAATTTTCTTCATTAGCCGAGCGAATGTCATATTTTCAAGAGAGACCTTAATTCAATGAGTGACGCGATGGGCATAAAATAGAGTTTCCGATTAACTTCTCGACGTCTTGCGAAAAACTGATCACGCGCTAAACGTGTATCTGCTACCAGACTAATTGGAGCACACGCGTGCTGCGATGTGCAATGCCCACAGGAAGGCGCGGCGAAAAAAACACTTTGCTTTTTGCGAGAGAAGCGAACAGCTGCAGCTCACACAAATATGTTCTCTTCATTTCGGGCAGGGATCTGGTCCGGTCCCTACCGCGCGTTCAATGAACGTCACTTTTGATGCTACGGGGAACGAAACACTGGGGAATTTCAGCAAGGCTGTTGGAGGCCAAGCCTTCCAGTACGCAAAGAAGGAACCAAAGAGTCGAATTGGAAGGTTCAAAGTCTTTGAGACAAAGAAATGTACGCGTGTGAAAATGGCATGTCAAACACACACTGATTTGGTTTCCAGATATCAAAGGATTTGCCCACAAGGCTCCTTTCTTCCCCAAGAAGCAGTCGACCTAGAAATCCTTCATTAAAATTATGGACCATTTCCGGCAGCACAAAAGTCGAAAACATCAATTCTCTGGCGAGACACGAGAATTCAACATTACCACAGCAGCAGCTGAGAGAGCAGAGTGATTTGTGGCCACAGAACATGAACTATCACGTGACTTTGCCCTTGAGACAAACTTACGTTCTCCTTTTTAAAACATTTAAATGCATGTTAAAATAACCCGGAGAGTATAATTTGAGGTTTACATCGCGGTGTGTCCGATAGACGGCTGTCTCATCGCCCTCATGATTGAGGTAGCGAGGACCTCTGAAACGTCGGTGAACTTCTGCCAGACTACACGGCGCTACAACCCTGAAGACGGCCATCTTCGAACCCAGAGAGAAAGGAAAATAATTTCCAGGAATGTGACAGAGAATGGACACAGGGGAGTAATTTGAAGACGATTACACTCACTCACGGGTAAATTCCTTTTAAGTATCACTCAGTCAGGTCACTTAACTGTCAGACGTCACGTGCGTCGTTGCTAGCAGAATTATTGAGAGATTAATCTGTAGGAGACACGTGCCAGAGTCGCTTGAAAAATAATTCTTAGCGGGTTGGAATGTTTTAATGCTCTGTAATGTCACTGCAGACAAAGGAGTGAACGCCAAGAACTTCCCTACGCGATCAGACAGACAGGCATGGCAAAAGAACGAATTGCGACTGTTACGAAGGCCGAGCAGAGATGCTCAGGCCGTGGGCACCGAGTACAGATGACTGACTACGTTTCGTGGACACAGGACAGCGTAAGGAGGGAGGAAATACCAAGGAGCGAAACAGGCAAATGGAGATAAAGAGAGAAAAGAACAGAGCGGAATACAAGAAGGGAAAAAGGTTCGAAGGACAGGAGGACAGGATGAGTAAGTAAACAGATAAAGAATGACGTATTAAATACAACGATAAAGAAATAGAGAGCGTGGAAACGAGCAAAGACGCCGATACAGCCCTCCACGTGCATGTTCTCTGTTATTTGGGGTAGGTTATCGCGTGTTAAAATAGGAAGACGGTGCGTGACGTTAGGCCGGAACGCGGCCGGCACATACAGAGTGTTCCAGAAGCAGATGCACGACTCGTCACGAGGTCACGAGAGGTCGACGGGCTTGCGGACAGAGCAAACTGCCTTTTCGGACGACAACCACCGCCACCTTGGCAGCGCTCTTCATTTGGGTGGACTCGACCAACGTCTGGAAGTTCAGGTGTCTCCACATTCAGCCGCCAATACGAAGACAGCGCAGTTCTCCGGAGCGTCGCTCTCTACCTGCGTCCTAACGGTGTCACATCCCCGAGAATCTCAAACCTCGCTTGTCCGACTTCGTTTTCAGTTACCGAAGACGCTTAAATTAGTGGCGAACCTGTAGAAACTGGTCCGACTCCCCAACAGCAGTCTATTGGCTGGGGCCAGTGCCTCTGCAGGAGAGGGCTAATGATAAGGTATCGATTGTTTCAAGACAAAGGAAGCACGGAAGCCAGCTCCTGTGCGCGCACAAGAGCGACTCAAGTCCAAGAATCGCCTATGCAAAGAATTCACAAACCCTGCCGATCACTTTTGACACATGACTCCACCCTGTTTCTTCGACTTCCATTTTAATAATATCCGTCCGCCTACGCCGAGGCAGAAGCTTCGAAATACGAGGCACGAACACAACATCTATGCAAACAAATACTCGTTTTGTGGAAAGGCCGACTTACTGAGAGACGGTGGGTCTATAATCGATACGTGCCGTCGTCACAGCTTGCGTTTGTTTACCAACACGCGGGCACAGCAACTGTGAACTGAACTGGCCAATGCTGACCATCATTTTCCATTACTGCATGTAACTGACTCCCAGCTCCAGCGCATCCCAGATAATTGAATACAACGCATCTATGGCTTAGACTCTTGTGCCGCTCTTTCACTGACGTTTCAACTGTTCGGGGCGCCTCATGCAGTTGTAAGTCGGGTATCACGTTCCTCAGCGGCGTCCTCTTACCTACGTAACCAAATGCTGATGGGCATACTCCGTCAGCGGTTTAGGTTAACACATCAGAAGCAACGATGACTTCTTGAATTCTTTCAATCCGAAGCTCGCATACATAATATTTAAGATCCGAGTGCGTACCGCAAAGAAAATACAACTCTTCACCATCACAAATACCAGATGGTTAACGCTGTTTAAGGAAATAATTTTGTTTGCACCGATAATCATATGTAACACGCAAATACGAAAAGCGGGTGGTATTTTTCGCCAGAGAAAGAGTTTAGAGGGCACAAGAACGACAGGCCTGTTACGCGATTCTGTTTCTCTCGGCTGCCGCCATGTCCCTGTGTCGCATTCCACAAAGGAATACCTGGAACAAAGCTCCACACAGTTGTTGGCTGGATCCTTCGCTAAAGCCGTAACAGTGGAATTACCATCGCATCCACCTCAGCAGTTCACACAACCGTGATATCACTACCGATAAAAGGAAGGTAACTTACAAACATGGGTGTCGTGTTGCAATGGTGTCTGAAACTCAATTTAATAGAAATATGAATGTATTCAAATGTTCCTGAGTAAGATCAATTCCAGCATTTCGCCAAAGTTCACCTGTGAAGGGAGCTTACGCGTTACGGACCCGCAGAATCCTCAACTGTGGCATGTTGGGCAGTCAGTCTTTTGTTAATCGTGTTCATTTCTTGCGATCCAGTGTCACGCGTCGGATACTGGAGCAGATGCCAGCACGGGATGAAATTGTAGAATTCTACCCGGCCCGATCTAGCAGTCATCCATACCCAACGCAAGCCCGACTGAAGCCCGGTCTATTTCAGAAGCAGGACTTCCAAGTCATCGACGAAGAGGAAGTGGGGATCAAGAAAGTTCCGCAGGAAATGGAGGGAGGAGGAGTGCGACCACGTGGTCCTCCCATTAACAGCGAAAAATTTGTAACGGATCGCTCGGTCTGATCTTGACACTGGGCTCTTTTCTTCTGAGAAGGTACGAACATTCACAGAGCAGGGGACACCGCAGCTCGCAGATTGCTATGAGTAAAAAGGAAAGAATATAAAACGTGCGTCATGTCAGTGCGTGTGTTGACAAAGAAGCAGGACCAAGTTAATTCTGGAAGGTACACGGAACAGCCAAAGACTGTAATCACTTACGATTCCCAAGCGAAAGAAAGTTTCAAGGAACTTGTAATTATATTTTGGGCTGCTAGGTTCAAGGGTGTCTGGACGTGGCCAGACCTGGAATTCTAGTTCGCTACCTCCGTCCCCACTCCCCGCGAAAACACGGTTGAGAGTGGAACTAAAATGTCTCGTTACATAGAAACGTAAACTGAAAGAATCAAAGCGCTCTTCACGTTAAAATACAAAATTTCTTTTCAAATAAGTAACTATAATGAGTTTTCCTACCATGAACGCAACCTTATTATTTCGAAGATGGCTGTCTTGTGGGTTGCAGCTTCACGGCGCCACACTCCAGAGGGCTGCCATCTTCGTACTCGCCGCCCTCAGAACCTCAAATCCTACCAACCTCATTTCACAGTTTCATGCCGAAAGTTCCTGTCTGTGGCTGCGTGCTCCTTGAGCAAGTGTTGACGTTTCACAGAAACTTACCGCCTCCATCGTCAGGGCTTATCTCACTTCAACACCGAACATAGAGGCAGAAGGTTCCTCTGAAACTGTGACAACACGGCTCAACACCACAATGCATCAATCACGACAGCGTTATACAAATGTCTGAGTAGGTCCGATTCCGACTTCCGACTCGCGCCTCACGACGCACGGAGCAGAACTACAAAGGGCAAAGGTTCCCACTGGTAATTCCAAAACCAAAAATGGTTCGACAACACTGGCGACGAGTTGTAAATATGGAAGCACCATAAGCCCTTCTTACACGACGCCAGGACGGCAAACTATCTTACTTCAGGTATAATAGCGGGGTGTGTTTGCCCGCCCACATGAGCTGTCGGCGTCGGTTCCCACGGCGCCAGAAATCTCAACTTCTACTGCAAAGAGCGTAAATCGTTTCTCAGTATTTGCTGAAGACAAGGCCGGAAACCGATCAACGTTGCTACATACAATACTTTTATTTTCCGTCGTTACACAAGCTTATTGTTAAAATCATATAAAATTTCACATAAAATTGTTACATTTTAGAGATACCATAGAGAAATATCATATACAAAGAACACATAAACAAAACCTTGCATTAAACGACAGCAACATTTACACGAACAATCCGATATTTAACATTCTACAGTCCATTGACCCAACCCCCTAAACAACTTTCACCCAATATATATAGCCACACACGATACTTACAACTCAGTTGCTGTCTGCCATTCAATAACAACAGACACGCACCTCACACACAACCCGGTATGTTATAATACTTTATATTTTGTGATTGTATTTCTTTTGCTTGTATTACGATATATTTGAGTAATTCCTTAAAATAATATAAAATTAGAGTAATATTATTCCATTTCCTATGTCGGTAGCCAGAATCACGATATGAAAATTAAAATTGATTTTGCAGATATAGGCACCCAGGCGCGTCTCCAAAATTAAATGAAAGAAGCCTGGAGATGTAATAAAAACGGATAAAAACAAAAGCAATATAAGCAGAGCAACAGATACACCAGATTTTAATTTTAATTTTGATAGACCTGACGATGATAGAATTGTATATCGAAACATGTCGTCAATTTTAAAATGTAACAATTTTATGTGAAATTTTATATGATTTTAACAATAAGCTTGTGTAACGACGGAAAATAAAAGTATTGTATTGAGGAACACAAGCATGATGCAATTAAGATATAAGTTGCTACATACCTCCCGGTATGTCTAAATACTCTCTTGACAACTTGCGATAACTTTTTATTACAAACCGGAATAGGTAAGAGACGTTTATCTCTCTCTTACAGATAAATTATTCAAGGTACAATGGGCTTCAGACGATCTCCGTGTTACAAGCCGGTTCAGCGCTGACATCGGTTGCCTTTCAGGGTGAGGATAACCGTTTTTAAGAAGGCTGTATCGAGTAATTCTTATAATGTTCGTCCGGTAAGGCCAGTGTCATTGGGTAGCCATTTACCATCACCCACACAGAACGCATTTTGGACAAATCCGTCACATTTTCGGGGGAAGGGGGTGTGAATGCCACATTTCGTCACAGCCGGACGTGCGCTGATTCGGAGACGCTGTTCGTCACATTCGAACACACAATCCCATTTATGTACAGGCTTATAGCACCACGGATGAGTGTCTGTCAGTTCTAACAACTTTTGAAAAGAAAATTCCCGGGCTTTCGTAGGCATCATCAAATTCTGACGTTGGAGCGCCGATAATGAAGGAGGCTGGAACCATCTTTTGCAACACATCTTCCACACATACGCAACTCTGGTGAAGACAGGTCCTGGATAAACAGCACACGGTCGAATTTCAGCGTGGAACACTTCCCCTTTACAAAAAAAGGTACAAAGCAACCCGAAACTCGTACGTCCACACGCCATCACTGGTGGAACATGAGCTATCAGACAAGTACCGTTTCCCGTACAAAGTTAAGCAGAAACATGGCGAAAGCGCGAAATGAGCACACAAATATTTATGTTTGATGGTGATATCTGATAAGTGACTGGAGATACACAAACGACATTCCGAAGGGAGACAGATCACAAATACACTTAAAAGATTGTTATTAATTATAAACATGTCGACGATGCGATACCTTGACGCTACAGAGGGTCGGAAATTGCACACAAAATGGATCACTGAACCGTATAATTAATAAGGCATGCTCCTTGAAAGCTGCTGAAAGACGAGGTACAGTTGGGGTGATAAATTCGACGAAGAATTCGCTGTTTATAGGCAGAAACTGCCAAATGCGCGAGTTAAAAAAAAATTGTACTGTCCGTTTGCAAAATTTAAAAACGTCGCAACTCAAAGCACGTGTTTTGGTGCACATGACAGCGACGTAATCCGAAATCAGAAGCCACAAATGCACCGAGCACTGTCTGTTGCTTGAGCCACTCTCCCGCTGAGCTATGACATAATAAATTTTGAAGCTTCAAATAAAACCCACCGATGGAGGAAATGAATGCGGTGATACGCTATTAACTTCCGTCCACTTGCTACAGTTAATGTACCGTGCAATTCCATTATTTTGACTCAAACGAACGTAAAGCCAACCCAAAAACACAATGCGAGACTCACATAGTCAGCCAGCCAGTCGCCTCACAGCGCAGGGGAACAGACAACTCACCTGCAAAACAGAAGGAAAATGTCAGTGACACGCCACAGTCGGGCGCCCTCATCTCTCGTACTCACAACCTGCTTTTCATTTGTACTCGTGAAATGTGCCTGTACGTAAGAATCTTGGTTTCTTGGTTTTGGCGAGGAATAAAAATTACATGTCATAACTTCGCCCTAAAATTCATTTGTGAAATATATAACGAGGCCTTAATTAGTCCAGAGAGTACAGAATAGAAAAACAGATAGTATTTTTATAATAAATCGAGGAATTATAGACACGGAAGTTGGGATAATTTAAGGTTTTACACACCATTTGATTGTAGGGACTGAGGAAACCAACAGAAAGCCTCAGCAAAGATGGCCAATCTAGGCGCCGAGATATGAACTATGAACCTCCGTGATAACAGACGGACACACACGAGTTCATCCTAAAATGCGTCGATTATTAAAAGCTTCGTGCAAAAACTACACAAAATACTAGAACGAAGAAACTCACGTTCCCTCGTCCATTCCTGTCGCCGTAGAAACGAGCTTGTTTGAAGCACACAGAAACACCCACCCAGGAAACCGCTGCCAGTTGTATTGAGGAATTACTTAAAGGCCCATTTATGTCAATTTCACGGGTTTTCCCTCGCAGACCAGAACCAGACCCAATCTGTTAGCAGAGTTTCGCTGGATTCATCGAGGAAACCTGAAATCTTAACCTCTGACACGTAAATATATCACAGACTGAGGGATTAAACGACAAAATTAGAGACCAAGGGGCAGATAAAACACTGGCCTTGGACGGAAAGCCAATTTAACTTCGAAGCTTTCACGGAATATGATCCCAGTCACGTAGGTTCGCACTCTTAGCAGAAGAATCATCTGAGGGTCGCGTTGTCCTGGGTCTGCTCGAAGCCCATGTTCGCCCCCGAGGGGACACCGTCTTCATTTAAGACTACAAAGAGATACTTTCGTGCTTCATTTTAAAGGTGACCGCATTCTGCGACATTGCGCCATGTTGTCTCGAAGAAGATGACAAGACGTTTCAGAGGTGCGTACTGCCTCCATTATCGGCCGCCCAGTTCCTACTAGACCAGCGTTTCTCAACCTATGGCACGCGAGCCAATGTTGAGTTGTAAGCGAACTAAGAAAATCATAAGATAATATTAACATAAATAAGTTTTCCCTGAACGCGTTTGGTGAGTGGTGCATTTAATGTCTAAAATTAGAATTAGTGGTACGCCACGAAAAAGTTTGAGAACTCCTGTACTAGGCCACAGGGAGCAACACCCCATCTTCATGCTCCCCGCCCTAAAACCTTAAATAGGAGAAAGTTTACTCTCTTCAAGTTCTTTAACGACGCTGTTTCAGAACCATGCGTTTTAAATGGTGATTTATCAATGGTTAAGAATCATCACCTGGAAAGAATGTGGATGGGACATTTTACACCGTGTCACCTCGATAATTGACTGATGAAACAAAACCACGATAAAGGCAGTTAAGGCGGTCGAAACTTGGAAGGAGCGTCTGCACAAATACAAGATGCTAAGCAGTGGAACCCGCACACAGACACAATGAGAACTTTCGTTTCAGCAGGATGAATTAAGAGATTAAAGAAAGTACGGTTGTCATAAATTCCTTCTGCGAGCTCTTTCAAGACAGTTTGCTGTCTTGTGTGGAACTTCCCCGCGTGCATTAGCGAAATACCAGGAAACAAAACATGTTAAATTATGTAACAGGCATTAAAATTTTTAAATGCTTCTATATTATTAAAGGGCCTACAATGTCGTGAGAAAGTTTCGCTGATGAAGACATCTCGAGAGAGTGCGCGGATTGGATGGGACGCAGATATGAAATGGAGAGGAAACGACTCGGAAGGAGACTCTTAAATATTTATAAAGAAGCTGCACTTACACGTCTGAGTCATCACAGGAAACAAAAAGTGCTGAAAAGACTCGTTACTCTCTTAATGATGATGTGAAAGCAGCGAACTGAGCGCTGAGCTGTCAGGACCCGACCCCACCCGACCCGTCTTCTGATTAAATAAACAATGCAGCGCCCATGTAACAGCGAACCAAATTATATGCCATAAATAAACAAATGCAAGAACTTCGGATGCGTACGACAATTCGAAGACCTGCAAAAGTAACAAAGACAGGGCGAGAAATAAATGCATACAAAATTTTGATGGGAACATTCTGGAAATAAGTTACATGGAAGACAAACATGTAACAGCGAGGTAACATTAATATTGACCTTAGGGAGATAATACATGAGATTACGCGGTGGACTGGGCTAATTCAGAGTCCCGTCCCCCCAGGGGCGACTCTCAGTTGATAAGAACTCAAGATCATTGGATAAACAACGGTGAGTGTCATTAGCACGCCGCAGGCTTTATTCTGAACGACGCACTCACGACAAAGATCAATCACCACGACACGCAGGATATTACTCGCCGAAACAAACACGAAGGCTTAAGTAACAGAACAATTTTCGAAGTGTCCACGCGGAGATGTCTCACGCTCGGCGGGCTAAAATTACGTCAAAGTATTTCAAAATGGGCAGAACACGTTAAAGACGCCAAAGTACAAAGGCGAGAAAGTCACGTGACTCAACCCTTCCGGTGAGCAGAGGAAGGAATCGATATCGTTCATTAAATGCTACGCACGAGATATCTCGCTTGGAAACACCGACATTTCAGATCTGGATTTACCTGACTTCTGGAAAGCCAGGTAAAAGAAACTTATCCAGCCAAATCTGAGCAGTTGGAGGTAACTGTTAGTAGCCTACACGCGTAGCGACTGGCCGTCGAAATACAGAAAAACAGCTGTACACTGAGTCGATACTGAGTTTATCAATTAATCGATAATCCACAATTGAAGGCTACACAAAGTCTTGTAAGAATGTGGATGGAAAGAGTAAAGGCTAGAGGCCGCCTGGAAGAAGTGGGCGCATACGAAAGGATAATATTAAAAAACATCTTCTAAGAATTTAATTTGGAAGCGTGGACTGGACTCAGCTGCAACCAGCAGCGCGCCCTCATAAGCAGGGCATTTTGCATTCTCTCTCCTTTATGCCACGCCGTCTACCGGCACACAGGAATTCCGTCAACGCAAAGCCTGGAAAATGTCACGCAGTGGACCAGAGCCACAAGTTCCTGGCGACCGGCACGCAGTCTGAAACGGATTCCTCTAACGATGGACATTTTAGTGTTCGGAATTTCTCAAAGTGCATTTTCCTTTGATGAACACGAGAGTCAAAACCCGGAAATTCCTTGTGGCTATTTGTACGTCATTTACGACTCAAATACACAGATATAAGAATTAGCTACAACTGCATTCTTGACAATTTCTGCGTTACAAACAATGCGTTCACTGATAAAGTTGAACGCAAATGTCACTTCGCGGCGCACGACAAAAACTACCAAAACATCGGTAAGGTAATGTTCCTGTTTCTCTGGGACGAACATTGACTCGTGTGGGGCAAAACTGAGACACGCAGTTTCTGCCGGGAGCCCGGAAATGACTTGCGTTAAGGAAACAGCAGATCCTAATATTTCATCGCGCAATAAAATCACGAATCATAACGGATCTTTTATAAATTATAACCTGTGACTTGCAACTGAGTTGTCACTTCTTTTTCAACAGGTCGCTAATCAACAGAATTTCAACATTAACAAAAGTCATGGAGCACAATTCATTTTCAGCCGCTGATAGTAGCCCAACTGGTCAACAAATTTCATTCCTTTAAGAAACCCGATGGTCCGTCAACGAAAACACGAGACTCCATCACTGATGCACAACCCGCAAGCTCCTTCTTTGGCGTCTGAAACACGAGACGTCGCCACGTGACCTACTTCAGAAGCCAACCTGAATCTCCCATGTACCCTGATCTGTGTGGATTCTGCCTCATCACGTGAGACGCGAGAAGCGGAAACAATGAGAGTGGATTATATTTAAAACCATCCTGGCCTCGGGACTCTGAAAGCACCCAACAGTTGCGAAGAAGTTAATCAGTTTTTGATGCACTAACAATCTTCAAAGTCTTGGGAAAACAATCTCGAAATATTACAGCAAAGTTTTTTAAAGCAATCTTGTTTCCGAGGAAAGACAGAGGATAAGCCGGGTATCACGGTCAACCCCTGCGTAAGCAAGCCTGCGCACCGGGCGCTGTTTTGCGCCAATGCGCAGCACCAACAATTCCCGTCGTCTACGGTGAACAAGCTCGGAAGTGTATTCCCTACCATCCTCATGCACTTCGAGGTATTAAACCCTCCCTGTTCGACAGTTCGCACTTTGACCACCAGATCGCAGCCCCTCAATGTCCACCTCACCAATTTCCTCATCGCCCATTTTGTTATCACGGCTCATACAATATTAAAAAGTACGACTTTGAGACCGTGCAGAATGGCACAACCTCCACACCAAATTTCATCCGAATCTATCTGGTGGCCCTCGAGCTAAACCGACTGGACAGTCAAGACCAACCCACAACGCGTTCATGCTAAAAACGCGCAATGTTCACGTCATTTTCAGGCTTTGGCTCGGCGTCCGTCTTCACATAAACAAGTACACGAAAACGCATGGAATGTACTTCTTTCCGGTATGTTTACAGCGTCAAAGTTACGAGTCTGTACCCTGTGAATTTTACTTAATTGATGGCATGAAATTACAATTAAAATGATAATTATTTTCAATAAGATAAAAACATATGAACAAGTTGTGTTGACGATGACTTGACTTCTGAGTCGTTGCGTCGTCCACTCTCATAGAAATTTACTGACGTTTCGAAGGTACCTACTCCTTCTATCATCACGGTTCTCAAACGTCGAGGCAATTTGCACAGGATGCACGGCACAATAACCCAGACGACAGCCATCTTCAGACTCCCTGAGAACGTGAAATCCAATATGGAGCGCTGCTGATCTGTGAAAAATATTAATTTCGCCTTGGTCTCCGAAAAGGCCTTCTCCTCAGTTCTGAAATCAAAATTCTGCACGCGTTTCTCACTGAGTTCGCCCACCTTCTTTTGATGGTCGTAAACAGCACGAAGTGGGGACCTGTTAATTACGTAGTTTTCGCCATCCAGACTTCACTTATTCCTCTCGGGTTCAGACACTCTGTCATAACTCCTTTGTTCTCAGACGCCCACGGTAAATGTTCTTCCGCCCAGCGAGACACCAAGTCTCTGAATAAATAGTCAAAAATTAGAGAAAGTCAAATGTTTGAGAGAAACTTTGGAGTAGCCTGAACACTGGTTAATCTTCAGACAATACGGTGCTTAAACATTCAGCAAAGCAATTACACTTCGTAAAGAAAGAAAGATAAAAAATTTACATCAAATTTGTGGACGGAGAATTCAGGCACATTAAATACAAATTAAGTGACAGTTTGGAATGCAAAACTCGAAGCAGAAGAACACAGAAAAGGATAGCAAATGAGAAACAACTTTATGATACCGCTTCTCCCCTTATAATCCCTTCTATCCCCCCACTTCCATGTATCTTCCTTCTTCAGGACGGGGAACGGTGAGGTGCAACGCGTATACCATATTTGTCGCCTTTAGAACACAAACACGTACAAAGCAGGCATGGTCGTGTTTTACAAATAAAACCTAGTAACAAACTGGCATCGACGGAATATGGCAGTTCACCACAACAGTCTGCGCGAAGTGAACGCGTGAAGGTGAGGTCGCCTCCATACGCACGCAAGTTTAATACCCGGAACTACCGACTGTAGTCTGTAGTCTACTGACTGTAGACTGGGAGGTGTGGGGGGGGGTGTCTGCCTTATCAGCTGTTCATTGGCGCTGGTCCAACGCGGCCCCACGAATCTTATATCGACTTTATAGATTTTATCAAAACGGCTCAGCGTAGGAAACAATGGAGCCAGAAAAAATGTACGGCTTCTGACGAGTGGGGGACAAAGAACAGATTACAAGGAAGATTAACATCTGCAGTGCAATTAACTTCGTGACAGTAGATCTGAATCAGGAGCGAAATAACATCGTGGCCGGTGAGGCAGAAAACGGACTTGGAAAACCCGCGGCTTCAAATCGGAGCGCTACTTCGTAATTACCCTCCTCGTTACTCAAACGAAGCCAGAAAACGGAACGGAACCGCTTCGTCCGTCCGTCCGTCCGTGTCTGATCGAAGTGCCGTTAGGGCCAATTTTCATAAAAGATACCGGAACGAACTTCCGCCGTCTGTAGAGCGATTAGTTCCACTATTCCCAGTGGCTCTTCGCTGCAATAACACGCGGAAACAGACAACGGCTGAGGATCTGACGGAACAAGGCGATGAAAAATATCGAACTGTTTCTAGAGTGCGTTAAGAAAATCTGAAGAAATTTTTTCAACCATTCACTTCGTAAATCTTTTTCATCCGAAGTCTTCATACACGTATTTCGAAAACAAAACGCACTAAACGAAATCTAAGGGCCGATAACTTGTGGGCCATCAACAGGATCATGATGATGCAAGCAGCAAGTACTTCTGAAACGTCGGTGAACTTACATATACCAGATTACACGGCACTACGACTCAGAAGACAGCCATCTTCGTACTCAGCCATGAGAACCTCAAAGTCCTAACCACACATAAAACCTGAGACAGACAGACACAAATGCAGAGACACTGACCTCGTTTCTTTGATTATTTTCAAACTGAACCTGAGAAATTTATTTCTCGTTATATGTGAGAACCCGCTTATCACAAATGTGTAATTATTATTCCATGTAAATTCTTTACACACCCGCACATAACCTGTAAGCGGGGGTGGCTTTCAGAGAAAAGGCAGTTTTTATTTTTGTAATAAGAATCTGTTGTCTGCCTGGCAATAAAAAGAAAAAAGTAAAATTTCACATGCAATAGTTGGCCACACTGGTTTTCAGAGTTTATATATACCCTGCACATTTTTAAGACTGACAGCAACGCCCGCGAATCGTTGAAGTTCACGGGCACAGACGATGCAACCACGGTTCGCCGTAGACCAGCAACGGAAATCAGGCGACTGAATACACCGACACCTGTGCAATTAATTTCCGGTGAGGTGTTACATAAGCATAGTTTTGTTAAGCACATACCTTGAATGCCCTGTAGAAAACCATAGTCTTTTGAATTGTATTATTAATTTGTATTACCACTGATGATGACCCCTTGAGGTCGAAACGCGTTTGGCAACAGCGTCCTTTCAAGTGTAAACAGTTGTTTGTATGTATGACTTTACAATCTGAGAAGGAGTCACAAAACTTTTACGGGAACAACACATTACTAAACTGAATACGAAAATCCTGTAACACATTTCGGGATGTTTAATGTAACTGATGTTACATTGTACGCCGGAAAGAGAAAAGTAGGAAGACCTAGAAGCAGGCAGAAATACTGTCTCTGCAGCTTTATTGGTGTTCAAAGACTGATGAAATTTAAAAATGGGCAAGAACAGACATCCAGAGGCAAATTTCGCTGAAAGGGGAACGTATACAATAATTATACTAATATATTAGGCCAATCCAGCTGTAGGCTCCATTCAGGAGTGGCTTTTACATGGCCTGGAACACTTTGCGACGCAGAACTGAAATTAGGAGGGTGAGGCAGATAAGATGGAATTGTTCTGGAGGAATTATCTTCGTGACGCCTGTTCATTATCGCAAAGTGGGAGGGTAGATCGGCTGAGGGGGAGGAGGGGGGAGGGGGGTCGTAATTTAGTTCAATTAGTGTTTAAAAGAACAGCAGCAATTTTCTCCTCTCTCTGTCGACATCTTTGCGAGCTCACTTAACTGGGACGCCCTCACTCCTGACGTTTCCTTTTGTCGACAATGGCAGTCGACGTCGTAAAACGCGCACAGGACACGAGGACTGGTTTCGCTGAAGGGCGTCGCAGAACGCGCGTGGAAATACCGAGCGCCCGAAAGAACTTCTTACGAAAAGCATAAAGAACTCTTCTTAAGCGTTGCACTTCAGAAGGATAATTAAGGCATCTGCAGAAGTGTTGGGGAGAATGTTAACAGAACGCAGAGGGAGAAACGTGAGGGAAACTGTGGAGTTTCGTAGCTTGTTCTAGTCAGACAACAGCGTCTGATTCACAGAGGGAATGTGCACGAACACGTGTTTCTGAAAACCTCAAGGAAACACAAACACACAAATTACGATGCTCTTAATAGGCTACATATTATAACGAGAACAGAGAATTCAGTATCAGTTTTAATGATGGTAATAATTGCCTGGAGTCGACATCTTCTCACGTCGCAACAAATAAATTCACGTTCTTGACAGACATTCATTTTTCTTTTTCAGTCTTAAAATAAGCCATTTCGCAAAAATATAAGAATTTAATCCTAAAAGGTTCCACTTAAGTAAACAGCTTCATTACATACGCTTTACTTACCGTGATATTATTAAACCCCCAACAAAATTAAAACGCAAATTTCATGTCACCCAAAGACGTTTCTCTTTTTTAGTTATCAGATAATTTATTAACCGAATGAAGTATAGCAAGTCGCCAAATTCTGCATTTGAGCACAGAATTGCAAATCTTCTGAATACACCATTTTATTCCCTGAAGATGGTTCTGTTTAGATCCGCGTAGGAAAAGTGGGCGTCTGCCCCCGAAACGAGGGGCCCCACGACCCACTCCAGTCAGACCGCACTCTTACGAGAGCTGCAGCGGAAAGCACGGTCTGCGCATGCGCGTAGAATGGGACGGGAGACACAAGAAATGTGTGAAGGACTTTGGTACGGAAATCTCTCAAGGCAGAGGCGGGGGAGCTGGTAGGACAACATAAATATCGATGTGACTCAGGGCTTTTGTTCACGCGGTGAGTTAGCCCACTTCAAAGCAGCCATGTCAAACTCACGGCCCCTTAGATGTCTTACGTGCCCCGAAGCGATTCTCAAACCGTGGCCCCCAAATGTCCCAGTTTTTGTAATTTTAAGTCTCAAGTCGCTACTTGTCTAGCGCTGCTGTACATTTCATGTGAATTAAGTAGAAATGCGCTTCGATTAAATTCGAATTTGTGTGGGGGAGAGGCATAACAGGGTCCATATCGTAAATCGCATGATCTCTCCCCCCCCCCCCCATCCATGTGACGGCCCCCTGAACAGTCGCCTCGTTTTAAGCGGCGCTCAGCAGACACTGAGGACGACATTTTGATTGTACATGTAACAGCATGGACGGCAAGAGACCCGAATGAACGCTTCGGATTAGAACACCAGGACGTCTTCTCCTCCCACCCCCGGCCAGCAGGCGGTGCCTTCAGGGACGGACACGCAGCGAACAGCCAGTGCGGGCTGCATCTTACAGGCGCTCTAGGATACAACGTTCGATCACACTTTCAAAGCTAATTGCTCGGAAAACCCCGAAACTAAGTTCGACGAACACTAACACCCCTCTAATTGCTCAAAGTTCCAGCAAGTCCTTTGAACATTCAAGTACCGGGTTCGACGTGACAAAGCTCTCTCTCTGGGTGACTTCCCCTACCAGTTAAGCAAAGCACATACTAAAACACGTGGACGCCCGGACACAAAAATTTCGTGGCCTTCATATTCGGGGTGTTACGAAACGCACGCTTTAGGAACTGACCGTCTGTCACAGGCCTAAAATATTTACTTAGCTGTTTTTGCGATGCGTCGAGACTCAGGAGTAGTCGTAATTTTTCTCAGTTCTTTCGGCGATACTAGTAGAGCCTGAACATAAACACGCAAATATTTATTAACAGATGCTAATATTTTAAAATAAGTCGTAGGCAGTTCTCGCACACACCGGGTGATCGCGTTCACACAATTAGACTGCAGTGAGAAACATCGCACAGACGGGAACGACTGATTAAAATAAACGAACGTCGATAAACACGCATTGCAGACTTGACCTCGCCTATTCCGAAGGAAATAAAACGCGCTTTCGGACACGCAATAAAAGTAGATGGCACGTGATCAGATGCAAGGGGTTTTAAATTATACTTCCTATCGCAAGGAGGCAGGAGCTAGATAAATTGATTTTACTGGGACACTCGGAAGTTCGTTCTCTACGGGAAATCAGTACGAGAGATACGCAGTCTAAATGAACACAAAATTCATTCGCCCTGCTCAGATTTCAATCCTCTTCTGCGATATTCGAAACTCAATCATTCACTGCGGCGTTCAGAAGTTAGTTCTCGAACGGGGCGCTCGAAGTTAATTCCCTACAACACTTAAGCAGGTAAACTTTCTAGTTGCTTAAAGCTGGGCCTGTTACCAGAGGCCACTCAGAACTTGAACTCCTACTGACACACGAGAACACATGAAAACACTTACTAAGGCAACAACAAGGGGACTGACTCTACGCATCATCCCCGAAGCCCTTCAGCCACTCGAATTACTAAAACATCCAGTTTAATATTATCCCCTGACTTACCCTCTTGTCTCCAAGGCGGTCTCTTCCCACGAGTTTTAAAGCGAAAACTGTATGCATTCATCATGCCTGACCCATCTCATTCTCCACCGATATTTTTCAACTGAAGAGTGTAAACTACGAAGCTCCTCGTCATTTCCACTTCCTCGCGTCCAAATGTTCCGACACGTGCAGCCGACGGATTCTAAAGCCTGATCACTTAAGAAAGTGAACGACCTTCAGTTGGTGCCGCATTGTAAAAATGGCCGAAGTCTTCATGACGTCAACGAAAACCGAAACGCGAGACGCACGCGAGTTTTCGTGTTCCGTTATCTCCAGTCTCATTCAGATACCCGTTTCACGTAATAAAATAAAGTGCACTGCCGAAAAGCCGTTTAGCTTCGTCTCATTTCATGATGTTGCTATTTCCTTATGTGAACACATCCGGCAGCTCCAACGGTCCATGCCAGCGCAGAGCGGGTCCATCTGTCAATGCAGCATCGCTCAGTGCAAGAGCGGACTCAGCCAAGACGAATAAAGGAATGTCACTTCTCCAGTCGGCTTCAAAAGTTGCAGTTTGAAGCCAACTGGTAACTCTGTATACCACTTAATTTAACATTCGATAACTCCGAGGCCCATAGAATATATTTGTGTTTCGAATCTTTCTCATTACAAACAGCGATTATTTCCTTAAACAGAGTTAACCAGTTGGTCTTTGTAATGGTGAAGTGTTGTGTTTTCTTCGCGGTACGAACTTGATTTATTAAATATTATTTACACGAACTTCGGCTTCAGAGGGTTATAACATAAATGCATAACTTCCTTCTCAGTTTTCCGGCCTTTTATTTACAGAATGGTTCATCCTTCAAAACTCTGCAAGTACTTCTTGTGTCCCCCTTATTATGTATTTTTAGTGGAAATTTTGTACAGTCAGTACCCCTAAATTCTGTATTTAGGAGTTTAGTGTCAGAGTAGTCGACTTAAAAATATGTCGCAGATTCTGTCTTCGAAAACAGATAAAAGTAAACATAGGAATAAAAATTCAGGCAGGAGAAATAATCTTCTCACTGAGAACGGAACCCAGGACCTCCCGAGTACTGAAATCAAGAGTGACAGTCGCTGCACCCAAATTTGTCCACATTGGTCCCTCGCTGTTCCGCTGTTTACAGAGGATAATTAAAACACGAGACTGGAATGTTCCTGGACATTCTGTATGCTCCTAGCTGTTACGAACACGCCTTATGCCCAAACAAAAGCAATCGGGAAATTTAAAAGTTAATATTTGTACTTGTTCTCTTGCTGACAGAACAGCGCCCATTCAGGTGAGATTTTCAGCACAGCGAAATGAAGCGAAATACGATTTTTATAGTACAAGTTTCAGCGGCGAGTTGAACATCTAAAAACAGTGACACGAGCGTCGCTCCCACCTCGAAAGTTCATGTGTTCACCATCTTGTTATTGCCGATTGTAGCAAATGGATGCCAGTAGTTTAGCGCAGCGACCGACGCTTAAACTTCCTATAACATCCCATAAAATCCGTCCACCGGTTATAGAGTCCTAAAATGTGAACACATAGCTCATTTACGAAATGAACTGTCAGTCGGGTTACTGCATCAACGAAGCGCGAGTTAAAACATTTGACATTCTGTAGCCATAGAAACGAATACCGAGCTACAGCGATTCATTGTGCAATTCTGGTGTTATAGAAATGGGATCAACGCTTACTGTTTGTCGTGGGGCCCTCTGCCTCACAATTCGTTCGTTACATTCATAAACAAACGACTCGGATTTGTTCCCTGTCAGTCAGTGCCCGCCCCATCATCTGCACTGACGTAAACTGCAGGCCCGCATTACGTGTCACTTTAAACGTTTCGCACAAACAAACCAACACGTGTGTACACACAGAAACAAACTCAGTCATGCGTAAGTACAGCGCACATTCAGCGCACAATTTTGTAGGTCCACAAACACGTCAATGATTGCATGAAAAATCATTGGTCACGTGTTCCTTAATTGTGTTAATTCCTACAATCTTACACTATAATAGGCGACACAAATAAGAGACAAGTTCAGAACATAATTTTCCTAGAAACGTAAAAGAAATAACAATATTTTAAGAAAGCAAACATTATCAGTGGACACTCAAACCTGAAGGCAACTCGCTTAAGTGAGATTTCTGGTTCTCTTAAAGATGGCTGCCTTCTGGGATGTTTCGCCGTAAAGTACGGCAGAAACTGACAGGTGTCACTGAGGTGCTTCATGCCTCCATAACCTGGACCTGATGATGGAGGCAGTAGGGACCTCTTAAATGTCGGTAAACTTCTACCAGACTACACGGCGCAAGAACCCGGAAGACAGAAGTCTCACTCACATAAATGCTCACTGGCTTTTACAAGAAAGCAGCCTTTCACCTGCGTGATAAATCACATCTGAATAGTAAACTAATTAATAAAAATAAATATTTAAATACTATGAAAGGCAGAAATAATTGTCAGATTAATAAAAGTTGGAAATTCGAATTGACACCATGTAACCGAAACCGAAATCAAGCATATGGTTCGCTGTCTTCCCGCTTGGTTGGAACCCGGATGTTCATTTGCGTGTTCTCAAAAGCCCACAAATGGATCGTTTTCTCAGCCAGCTGAATCTACTCTACTCCGTTCGCTGTAGACGTTGAGATATAAACTGCAAACGAGTCCGAGGACCTTCGTCCAATTTCGTGCACAGCTTTCCAGTGACTTAGCCGCGAGTTCAAGCCACCAGATAAACTACCACCCATTATCGGCTGTCTGTAACTGTTTAAAAGAGCATATCGCATTACTCTGTTGATCGACTGACGACGACAGACAATCTCTTGCCAGTTTAAGGAATTCCTGACCTGGAGCTCTGCTTCAGCGAACCGGACATACGCCTGTCTCGAACTAAACAACTTTAACACTGGACATTTAGGTTATACAAATTGGGGGCCGCGACTCGGCCTGGCAGACCATAAAACGAAATAGAAACAAGGACAGCGAGCAATTTGGGTTTGGGAGGAAGGAGAAATTCAAATGTTTATTTACTTTCCGCTTGAATAACTTCAAGAGAGGAAAGGACGATCGGAAACAATTCTGTTTATGCATCGGCGTTCACTGAGGGCGCATTCGAGTGAGCGAATGGACTGAGGCCATCTTCGAGGCTTTGTTTATCTTCGGCTCCACGAGGAACGCGGCGCTGTCGGAAAATGCTCAGGACGTCGAAATGCAAATGAGCTGGACTGACGCGGCAAAGCCAGTGGGGGCACTTTCAGAAACGTGTCTACAATCCGCCACTGGACATGTCCCTTAGCTCGCTGTAACAACCCCGTATCCTCCTGTTATTTCCCCATGTCAATTGAAGCACCGCTACTGGACCAGTCCCACCCAAACGACACGTCTTAATTGCAACACCCTGTGTCTTTGTTGGTCATACAAGAGTAGGTTTCCCACGAGGCTCTTCTAACGAAATGCAGTGCGAACTTCTTCTCCCACCGTCAAGTTACGTCCTGGACTTCACAATCACTAGGCGACCTGCAGAAGACAATTAATGGTTCCTCGTTACGTCAAATCTCGAAGTGCCCGGTTTGTTCAACCTCCAAGTAAGTGTTCGTAAACAATAGAAAACCACGGAAGTTTCAGTGAAGCCACCAACCACTTTATAAAAGTCGCACATATCGATCAGAAAGCGAGCAGAAAACTTGAGTTCTGTGATCCAAACAAAGGACTTAATTTCAGTCCAACTCTGATCCCTTTTCTGAGCTCTGTCGCCTTGTCCTTACTGTCAGAGAACACAAAGAGAAGACAATCACTCGGCCTTACCAGGGCCAATTCTCTACTCCACGCTGCCAATAAGCAAAGCAAATGTAATTTCCTCTAGTGCTGGAAAGCAAGGCACGTGAGTAACAACACAGCATCAGTAACCGAGCGGTGAAAGCATATACAGGGTGTTCCTCGGTACACCAGTTCGCGGAGAGACTGCACCCCACGCCTAAGCTCCATTATGTATGCAGCCTCGCACACGATGTGCATTGTAGCTGCTGCATTCTGTGGGAAACATCAAAATGGCTTCGAATATTTCAGGTGTGCATCTTCTGAAATAAACACACGTTTCACCTCCAAACATTTTGAAACGACTTCGACGAAATTCGTACTAAAAATTGTCACAGACAAATTTTGTCCTTCTAATGCCCACGAAGCTCTCAGATCGAGTTTATTTCTGCAATAACTCGGAACACACTTTTTGTCCTTAAATCTCTCCAATGCCTTAATATAGACCATGACCACTTCCGTCCATGTCCTTCAAATTAACTACTCAAAGTTCATATCATTCGACGATATAAAGCCTCGGATAATCGCAGGTATTGACAGTATCATTAAATAAATTACTAATAAATAAGACCTACAAGTTATTTTATTTCTGTCAATATTTAACGAAATTCATCATCAGTTAATGTGATATCAGGAGTGTAAATAATTTTGCATCAACAGCAAATGAACACAAAAAACGCAGAATATAAAAACAAGTTTGTTAAATTCACTTACTCCGAATTGGTTAATACAGACATTCGTACTCTCACTTACAACAAAACGTAACTGTATCCGTTCTGGAAAGTCGAACCGTTATTGATGGGAATTGTCGATGTAGAGGAATCTTGGCAACTCTGTGCTTATATTCAGTAAAATTGCCATATAAATAAATAATATCAGCCAGGATAGTGACTGGCTAAGGCTGGGTGACCGGGGTTCGATTCCTGACAGGGACGGACACTTCTCTTTTCGCCAGACCCACTCTGGGGTCCGCCTAATGGGACTGAGATGAGAAGTGGATGAACGGCGAACCTCAGTCACAAAACGACGAACTCAATAAAAGTACTGAACCCGATGTTTCAGCTGATGCACCGATCGAAGACGTTACGGCCGTAATTTCAGCTGTTTTCCGTGTACCGAAAATTCCTTAACAATCAGCACTTCCTTCTCACGACACGCGTTGATGAGTTCTTCTAGAAAGAACGCGCGTTCTCTCTTGCGCAGCGGCCTAGCAACTCGAATGTCACGTGGGAAGTTGGCAGAGTCGATTACACGGGGGTGGACCTGCTCCTGATTTCGCTTTACGTGATTTTTGTTGGGCTGCGTTAAAACACGATCTTAAAGTAAGATGTTAAGGGGTTATGAACTGGACTGAATTGGCCCAAGGTAAGGTCTAATCGCAGGACTCCTCAAACAGGCCTTACAACCAAGGAATTAATAGACCAGCTGAGTAACTATCATCTTTCAATAAACACCCAGCGGCACGGAGTTAGTTAATTAATCGGAGAATTATAAGCTGCGAGGCTGAGACAGTTCGCTGTGCAAATACGAAAGTTCTTTCCAGCCACTAAAGAGAAGGGGGGAGAGAGAGAGAGAGAGAGAGAGAGAGAGAGAACGGGACCAAAAAACGAGAGAGACAGAGACAGAGCATCGCAAAACACGTCCAGCACAGAAATGTTTTTATAAAACATCACACAATTTTTATGACAAGAAAAATGTTTTGCGACGACCGTAAAAACGAATCTGAGAGAGAAAAGTACAACTAATAAAAGCAGCGCTTAAAATGGCGCTATCTTTCAAATCTTTTGCGCCGTCCCGAACACATAAAGGCCGCTCCCCCCCCCCCACCCCCCCAACCAAAACACAGCGAACCGTAAATTAAACGCTAATCTCATTACGGCAAGAGACGCGATGATTTAACTGTGGAGGACTTTGCTGTGGCAGCCACCTGTCTCTCGAAGGAAAAAAGGCACACCAGATGTCTCTCTCTCCTCCTCCCCCCACTGCCTACAAATCAAAACCAAACGAGCGTGCGCTCCTTTGATTGGAATCAAGACGGGGGAAAAGTACAAAATACGTCGTGCAAGAAAAGATTTCACATTCATAATCAGATTACGAATTTCATAAGAACGTGTGCCGAAGACTTCAATGGAATATTGAGATTTCTTTGTATTCCAAAGACGGTCGATATTATTTCGAATAATTCACCAGTTCATTCGTAGTGGAGGCGTTTGCCCCTTGCAAAAAGGAATTTCTACGCCCTTTCCCACGGAAGCAAGATTTCAGACCTGGGATACGAAACAGGATGGCCAACCTCCCGATCGCAAAACTTCGTTCCAGGCTTCCAGACCAAACTTCTTAGAATTAAAAAAAATAAATAAATGAATGAAATACATAAATACTCTTTCCGTTGAAAATTTCTGAAAGTAACTCTTTTTTAAAATGTTCAGTTTCTTGAGGTCATGAAAAAACTACTTAAAATCTGGTGTGATTTTTTAAACACGCAGAAAATTAAACATTCTGCATGAATGGTTATTAAATGTAATCGAAATATACGGAAGTTGTGGTCCGAAACTCCGATGGAAAGAGACCACTTGGAAGACCAAGACGTACTGGGAAAATAATATTAAATTGAATCTTAAGGAAACGGGATGTGAGGATGCAGACTGGATTCATATGGCTAATATTAAAATGTAATTTACATGCGTAAGTTATTAAGACATAACGTGGGTTTAAATTAAAGATCTAAAGTATACAAAGAGACTGTTTCATAACAACAAGAATTTTGAGCTACTGTAAAGAACGTACAGTGCTATGGAATACATTGAGATGCGGCAGTGTGAGAGAACACTTCTGCCCGGTCGTCTCACAAATTCACAGCTACTTCAGGGGGTGCAGCACCCTCGTGTGCTGTTGAGTGACTTTCTTATTACATATATATATATCTGTTTACTTTATCCAGTGTTTCGTCGTCCATTTTTCCATCGGTGTTTATTTATTTCTGTTTTTTATTATTTATAAAGTGAAGTAATAGAATAAAATTTTCTGAAGTGATGTTTTTATGCGGAGGCCTACAGAGCGCACTGCAAAGGAAGTGCTTCTCCCCCGCCCCCCAACAAACTTCCACGAGGCTTCGCGTTTCCTCCAGTGCAAGTCTTCACTCCACAGACTGAACGTCTATAGCAGACACACGTTCTTTTTAAAATGGCGTCTCGCAAGGTTAGGTTAGGTTAGGTTAGGTTGCGTTAGGTTAGGTTAGGTTAGGTTAGGTCTGCTTACAATTTATTTGTGGCTGTTTAACGACGCTGTCTTTACATCAGACAGCGCAGTGGTTATTATGTAATGAACTGGAAAGGATGTGTAAGGAAGAGACCGTGGAATAACTGAAGACTATTCTAGAACTTTCTTGGAAGAACTTGAGAAATCCACAAAGCACTAGACATGACAGCAGGCTTCCGGGCCCAGACACAAACCAAGAACCTCTCGAATACGAACTACGAGTGGCGTCCGCTAAGTTATGATGAAAATGAAGGAAAGTTCTGCTTCGTCCTGTATCTCATGACATTCTGCATTCTTGCGTCGAATTCTCCTCTTTCCTTCACACGTTCTGAAGTTCTTTTCGATACCATCGACGCCATTTTCGAGCTGGACTAGTCAAGAAATTAAGCGCATTTTATAGGAACCGAAGGTGTGACCACTGACAACGCAGAACATTAGTAAGAACCCGGTTAATCACGCACGCGTGTTCAAACAGAATTTTATTTCATGCGCAGAGGCGTCTGCGCATCCGAAAACTTCGTTTCATTTTGGGCCATCTACCGCCCCCTGCCCGATTTACGCCTATTCCTCAACAGATCAGGCGCTCTCCGCACCCCGCAAGGCATTTTCTTGTCTGCGCAGAAGCTCAGGCCAACGCGAGTCATCATTATCACTCTGGCTTGGTAACCGAAGGTCCCTGATTTGATTCTCGTCAGACGCGGACATTCACATCTGCTTTTGCTCAGCACCTCGACGTAAACGCAGAGATAGTATTTTGCGACAGGCCACGACTGCGTCTTTGTTGATATTTCACCCTCCAAACGGACGCAGAAAAGGAACTTTTCTTGTTAATTAATTAAGGACAAGAAATGTCTGAAGTCACGGCAGAGGAGGAGGGAAACTGTAACTGGAAGTTAATCTTCTACGTCCGGAAGATGAAGATCCGTTTCAAAGGCGAGGCACGAACAACTTGTTTTTACAGCCCTCAGACGCGCCGGGGCGAGATAATGAAACGTGAACTCGTCGAAACGTTCGCCTCCTTTCACGGGGACCTCGAGGCCCACAGCAACTTAGCTACTGCCAAGAAGTTACGTAAATTTAACGACGCTCTGCCAGGTACGGTGCGTACTCGAGGACGGGGAAATCTGAAGAGGATAAAAACTGCTGGTCGGACGTCGAAGGAACTGCGAAATTCACGACGAAGAACAACCATTTTAAAATCCATTCTGATAACGTACTCCGACAATCTCTCTTCCCAAGAAGAACCGCAGTTACAAACTTCTCGATGAGATAAAAACTCTTAAAATTGGGCAAATCTGAAATTCTGTCTGTGATGTTAGTAATTTCATGTTCCCGACTGAAGTGTTCGGCGGTTGTCTGAATCAGAGAATCCATGGAACGAGAGTACGAACAATTTTTAGGCGTTCTTCACGCTTCAGTCCAACTAAAAGACGCCTTATGGGGACGCCAGCGTCTGTCCGTCGCGTCACTGTTACGACAATGTGAAGCCGGGTCATTCATTGTTGGATCACATTGTTCCACAATGACCTCTTATTACAACAGCTTTCCTGAGTTCTTTACCGGATACAGTCGAAATATTTTGCTTCATCAGATAGATTCTCGAGATGTGAGACAATGCGGCTTTCACAGGCCTCCCTTCAAGGACAATGACACACGAAGACAGACAACAGGAACACAAGACACGGTCAGGACACGGAAATGTCGTCACCACAACCAAGAAGTTACGTCACATCCGTTCCATCTGCCTGGTGAAGACGCCTCAACCGGAAATAAAAACATCTTGCAAACTTTTCAGAAACAGAAGCAAAGAATTTGCTCATGAGTTTATTAACGACGTACCTTCATTAACGTCGGTCTGATCCCCACCATAGGGTCTTTCTGATCGTGACGTAAATTCAAAGTTCAAAACACTGGCGACAATTTCATTAGGCTCCGCGGGCGTAAGCCTAAACAACGTCTAGAGCTGCTTAACGACGCGTCGTTTCTGCTGTGGTCCAGAGTAAGGAGTACAAATTAAAGACAATACATTGTACTATTCGTTCTTCGAAGTGTTAGCTGGGCCAACACGGTTAACATGAACCCTCCGCTTCCGGTCCTCCGTGTGGAGCTGACAGCATCTCAACGGCTCACGAAATTCCTCGCATGAAACCCACTTCCGTGTTTAAAGGTCCTCTACGGAATCCATCTTGAGCCATATAAATCCAATCCACTCTGTGCGATATCAACACGACGCATTTAAATTCTCAGAATCTCTGCGCCAATTAAGCAGTTTCGTCATCTCATCCTGAAATACGTGAGCAGGGGCGCGCGGCAGCCATAAGAAGCAGGAAAAAGTTCGGAGGCCTAAAAGGGTGACGAAAACTTTCCGAGGCAGGAAAGCCATCAAGAAGGGGCAGATTACCGCCAACTTGCGCCAGTACAGTAGAAGTGTCTGCAAAGAACTTCGAAAACTGTAACGAGAAAGCAGCATCCCACTGCGTTCAGAGGACCTGCGGCTCGAGTCTGCGTAAAGAAAATTGCCTAATATTTCCGCAAAGTATGAGGTCTTCGTGTTTCCGATGGATTATCTTCGTCTACAAAAAGCGGGTTCAGCTCACACGCTTGGTACTACAGCGCCACAAAATCACGAAGTGATTCGGTCGGTCGGCCCCTGGGTCTTCCTCACGGCCGCGGTTTAATTACCCCAGTAATGCAAATAAATGGGGTGAGAGCACCAAAGCGACCATCAGCTTATCTTTTGTGCTTCCCCGTTATATAATCGTCCTGTAGCCCCATAATCACAACAATACGAAGTCCTGCTTTGCAAATTCTCGTCATAATCGCCTGGTTTGAGGAGACGCCTGCCCTAATGGCGAAACCGTAAAAAAAACTGTCTTTATTGGTGGTCATAGCCGAGGATTCCCTGTAAGGTCCTGCTCTCACATAGTCCCTGGGCCCATAAAGAAGATCCACCTCTTTAATTAGGGTGTTGCCCTTATGGGTACCCTAGACAGAGGCCCCCTTTCGCCTGGGTTGTGTGACACGTAATCCAATTTCTGTAAGCCCCCAGCAGTACCTTCGCTCTCACTGGCCTTCTTTCTGTCATTGCAGGCACTTGGTCTGTGCCAGATGCTGTCCGTCTACCTTGAGGATGGATACACACATGCATACTGTAGATCAGCTTCGTCACGGATCTGTTGGAACCGGCAGAATTACTGGCTCTCAATACACACATTAATCAGCTCATTAAGAAATAATTATGAGAATGTTCACTAAAACTGGCGGAAAACATTTCCGTCACAAAATGTCCGAACACTTAATTCTTTTTTTAAAAAAAACCACCTCTTCGATTTAGATTCAGGTTAGCACAGTTTAAAATACAAAATTCTTTTCATCTAGGTTCAAAACGGTTCATTACAACATGAGTTTTAAAAACTTCAAGTTATTTACACTAGTAGCTGTCTAACTTAAATAACTGATTAACTAACAAGTAAGTAACCATTTGCTACATTACTGAATCACTATGAGTCACTGAACCATCAGCTGAGCGACTTTCAAACTGACATTAACAACGCCTCTGGTGACAGGAAAGTGGAAACAGAAACGGCCCTAAAATTTCGGCGTTCACGAACGCCAAAGTTGTTCGTTTCGTTTGCAGCGGGAGACTTGTACAAGTTTGTCTCCAGCCGCAGTTACTCACAAGTGTCAACTCGTTAATACAGCGGCAGAGTCTGAGAGAGCCAATAGAAGTTATCCCGTTGTCAGAACAGGGAGAAGACGCGGGAATCGTCTCTCCCTGTTGTAAACAAGGGGAGACGATCCTGTCTCAAAATTACGCGAAACTCTTGAAACCGAATAACAGCAGCAGGCAACAAACGATCGAAGGCCCCTCATTTCTAACTTCGTCACTGAAACCTCAGAGCGAATAACAAAAGCGAGTTCCTACATTTCTTCGCGAGTAAACGAGTTTTCGTCTTCTTCGCCACGGGAACAAGTTTTAGATTGAAGCGAAGAGTTCCTCTGTTTACTTTTCCTTCCTCAAGGTTCGAGCGAATTCGTCACGGCTCAGAACAAATTGTTACAGGGGCCACTCGCAGGCGTATCAAGGGGCCGGGGGGCACGTGAACCCTCATTCCTGGGCTGCTTAAAGACGCCGTATCACCCAGGAAGACAGCGCCACTGAGCAGGGCGCTTATTGAATTGTCTGCAGCTCGCATTGCGAGTTACAGCGTCGAGCGACAAAGTGACTGATGAACAATAATAAATCTGGAAGGATATGGCCTAATGGAAGGTGGCAATGCCGTCCTCGGGGCGGGGAAAGCGAGACATAAACCTCGAGAATCCTTCCGGGCCAAAGAAATGAAAATGCAAGTCCCGGAACAGACGTAAGATTTTACTCTCTTCATTAAATGATCAGCTTCGCGCAGGCAACACTAAACTTACAGTTTACGGGATTTGACTTATCTTATTCAAATCTGCTTCGCCCTGGGCGCAACACCCCTCTAGGGACGAGTCTGCCTGCAAGGACCTCCCGAATACCAATCAGGAGTGAATGTCCCACCGGATCGCGACGTTCGATTGCAAGATAATCATGAATTGTATTCAAGGATTTGCATTAATGCGCTCGCAGTCTATTTGGAGAAATTATACGGGCGATCGTACTGAGTAACTGAGGAAAACCACAACAATTCTCAGTCTGAACAGATGACACTTCTACTGGGGCATCACCTAAGAACTTCGTAAATCCATGTGTGGACTGGCCCTTCAGTTCACATTCTCTTGTCCGTCGCCCAAATCATTAAACTGCAACGTTCCTGACGTGGGCTCTGCTCCCGTCTTTGGGCGAAAATGAGAGCGGGGTGAGGGGAAGAAAGATGGCGGACAGCCTGTGGGCCCCTATGGTTCAGCTAGGCCCAGACCAGTATCCGAATCGGTGTAGTTTATTTACTTTAAAATTCGGACGACAGACAAAGTTTTAACGGGTATAGTCGGTACAGTAACTAACGAAAGAAATAAAAAAATAAAACGGAAGGAAAGGAAAGGAAAGGAAAGAGGAAAGACGCAAGGGAAGCTGAGCCCACGAAACAGCCAACAGGGGCACTCGAAATCAGCTCTCCTACTCTGGGCCTAGCCAACAGCACTGGTTCCCAGAGCCGCTTAGACTGAGTGATTGGTCCAGGGAGACGACAGAGAACACGCGTGAGCAAATCAGACGACAAAACTTTTAATCTTAAAGTTAAAATCCGAAAGACAAATCGAGAATTTGAACATTCACTTTGCTCCTGCCACAGTCTGAAAATCCTGTCTCTACAGCACAGACCAATCACAACTAATCACAGACAGTAAAACGTCCGAAAGGAAGCGAACTACTTTAACGCGACTGCTATCGCCAGCATCAGCTGGAGGTACTGAGGAAAACCAGTTTCAGAGCAGAGACGTCACGCGGAAGCCCCGAACATTGTAACGATGTTCCAGACTGGCTTAACGTGCTGGTACTTTCAAGGAGAACAGGACCGCCTCCTTCCACTCTCCTTCCCATTCACGGTTCAAACTGATGACATTACCACTAAACGCTATTCACTTTACCGCGTTCACAACAGTCCGCAAATGGTCTCTGTCCACTCAAAGTCCACATACACCATTCTTTAGGATCCGTTTTAATATTATCATGTTACCCCAACGTGGCCTCATCCCTTCAAGTTATCTGACTAAAATTTAACACGCATTTCTCATCTGAGCCACGGAGTCTAAAAGTCCGTTTAATGCCCAGTTCACTGAACGCACGAGCAGTGATCGATTCATGAATCTGTACTGCGACGAGGCACAGACGAAGACACGCATGAATCAACCTCTAAAGAGGACGGTCGATGGGCGAAGTCATTCGTAAAACCACTTATAAGGACTGTCGGCGTCTCTCAGGGACGCCTGTGTAATTAAGGCGTGACGCCGCGACGGTCAAAGGTCAAACGTGTCTCAGAGCGAATAACGGAAGTCACAGACAATTTTCCGACTCACCCGGCTATCATACGTGCAACACAAAGCAGCTCCAGAGAGAAATTGATAACAGATCAGCTTCTGAAGGTATCTCCAAACCTTCATGCAACCCGAAAGTTCATCACCAGAGTCTCACATCGTAAGCTGGATCAATCTAATCAACTCCCTCAAAACACTGTCCCTGAGACCCGTGTGAGTACATCGTCCCATCTACGTCTAGTGCTTCCTAGTGGCCCTTTCCTTCAGGATTGACAACAAAAATCTTTTCCGAATTGCTCATTTTGCATACGTGCTCCATGACCCCCCCCCCCCCAAATCTCAGCGTAGTTGAGTTTGTAAGAATAACAATAAGACAGAACCACTCCAAATAACAAACCAGATGTAATCCAAAATAAAAGCTAGACCAACTGACAGGAACGTAATTAAGAAGGAATCGGAGAAGATCTTGAAATCCAAGGACCTTCTCGTTGAAATACAGATAATGCGGAAAGTGAAGGCAAACGTAATTCCATTTATTATAGGAGCAACTGGAACTGTCTCCAAGTCTCTCAAAAAATATTTGGCCAACATCCTGGGCGAACACGACGTCAGGGAACTTCCTCATACATCATTCGAAAGACGCTGTCGTAAAATATAGTCATCTCTAACAATAAAACTATATAATACAAGTAACACGTGTTAAAAACAAAATGTATTTCGGAAACAGCTGCCGCACTATGGACATAGAAGTGAATACCCTGCAAAATGGTGAATAGATGGAATAATAATATTATTATTTATCTTCGAACTTTTCGTCTGTGTTCTCCCCTTTATGCGACAGACGGATGTTGTTTATCTTTGACTTCTTAGACGGCGCACGGGAAGTAGATCATCCTCCGAGCTCAATTTCTCTGTGACAGCAATTTTAATTTATCGTCGTTCCCAAAAATCTTAACCTCGACAAATTTTCGAACGATTTGCTGACCAACTTCTTACTGCGAGTCCGTCCTCCGCGAAGGTGTTTCTGCGTTTACTTCAACACGAGCCGGGGTTTAATTAATTAAACTGACTGCTTTGACAGCGAGGGTAACTTTCGAGGCTGTGGGACCGCGTGTTGCTAGGACATGCACTGAGCAATGGAACCGCTTCAGCGCCTTAGTAATGGGTTTGGATCCCAAATGGGGGCGTGCGTCGGTCTGATCACAGGGTGACTAAGTAGAGTCGTGTAGCTCCGCCCGGTCAGTGAACTCGTTCGTCGGGTCAGCTCAGGGCTGCCACGCCAACGCCACTGCCCTGCCTGAAGGCACACCAGGGGCTCCCTCTGCCTCTACACAGGGGAACGTGCCAACTGCGATAAATACACAGGAGAATGCGATTCTGCGGTCTAAGCTTGCATCAGTGCTGGAATGTGAATGTCTCGAGAGTAGTTTAAAACAGGCCACGACACATTCTTACCACACAAAGATTCACTGTAACTAGACCCTTATATGTGACACTCATGACATTCGCCGTGTGCATTTTCATATCGACACACACAGTCCCCGTGGGTTCATTACCGCGGTCACAAAAGCCCGTAGTTGGACATTATCAAGCTAATTTCTTAAGGCACACGATTGGTAACCTTACGGTAACCCAGTTTGATAGAGCGTCGTGAAACAACTAAACACACAATTGTGTCCACGGCTCCCAATACGAGCACGCGATACCTGCGAGTTCCTCTTCTGAACGGACCAAAAAGGACACCACGGGGCCTCGTGGTCTGGAAACAACACCACGGCGTCAGCCCTGACATTAATTGGGTGACTGACAGACACCGCGAGGGTAGACACCCCCTCGCACTCACTCACCTTCCCCAGCAAAACAAACCCCGTGGATCGAACACGTGTCAATTTCGTGTACTGGACATGTCACGCTGCAAGGGAGCGGGGACCTAGACGCGTTCGCAGAGCCTCTTACCTTCGCCATATGTCCGTCCGTCCGTCCGTCCGCAGCAAACAACTCGAGAAGACATCATGGTCTGGGTATTGTTAATATAGGACAATTGGTGACGCTTCAACCACGAGCGTTTCTGCGAGCGAAATGACTGGCTGGGGAATCCCCAGGCTACTATGAATACTTCGAGATTCCCTGCATGGGGAATCCCCAGCAAGCCGTGCAACCATTTGGCGGAGCCTTCCATTATGGCGTCATATCACAGACAGACATCATTGCCAAAGATTAAGGTAACAGTCTGGGGAACACGCCAGAATCGTTGTACCTTAGTGCACGCCCTGATGATGGAGGCAGCAAGGACCCCTTCTACCAGACTACGAGGCGCTACGCTACACCCTAGGAGACGGCCGTCTTAGGACTCACCGCCGTCAGAACTTCAATTCCTGCATATTCTTACTTGTCTTATTCGAAGCTGAATTACGAAGTCCTGTCAAGGAAGCAGTCTGGAAACCTTGTCTTGAGACATCACTACTAATATAGAAATTCTGGGAACCAAAATGGAAATTCCAAGATATTGAGGAGGGGCGGAACTCAGTAGCCACGAGGGCGTACGCTGATGATGCTAAATTGCCGGAATAGAATATAAATATTACAGAAATTCCTTGACAAGCTGGAAGAAATTGCTTCGCTGGTATATAAGTAAATAAAGGCGTGGTGCAAAAATGTTACAGATCTACACAGTCTCTCACCGCTTCGTATCGACGATTTCGTTTAGAATGCTGACATAAAATTCCGTGGAGGAATCCTAAATTAATGTTCGATCGTCATGCTATCAAAGGAAAGGTCTTTGTTAAACTTAAGAATAAATTATGACCCGTTCCTGTGGAAGTGTAATCTGCCTAAAACAGATTAGACAACCCTCCAAGTACAACAAAAATATTTCGTACCTATCTGAGTATCCGTCTGTGCGAACTGCACTGTCAACATGACAATGAACCAATTGCACTTCACACCCCGCGAGGCAAAATGATATGGAGGAGAGGACGATAAAAAGTTTCCTTTTGGGGATAGAGACAATGCTGGCCAAGAAACATCAAAATTAATAGCAGCAGGAGACTGTCATATGGACATATGACTGTTTTGCACAACGAAAACTCACCTCAAACAAAATGAGAGCAGAATACGTCAAATTACGCAAATAAATAAACGGCTCGGGAGGGAACCAATTTTGTTGTTTGTACGGAAAACATATCCTCAGAACACAGACAGAACAATGTTCTTCGCCACGAAACAGGCTCAGGTGTAGGAAGGGCGAAAGAGAGAGAAGAAAGCTTCATCTGTCTCAAAGTCTGGCAGAACGGACGATCAGCCCGAAGCTACCACACGCGGTCGTGAGACAGTTACTGCTCGCCCGATGCATCTCACTTTGTAGTACAACACACTGGCGTCACCATGGCAACCACACAGTTCTGGCACCGGGGACTTAGTGCCTTTGAAGCATTATGTAAGGGTTATTCAGTAAGTTATTTAGCTCAATATGCAAGCAGTGAACATGCGAAGGTTGGGAACAGTCACACTTTGCATACAGCGTGTCCCAGAAACACTTCAGAGGACACTGATCTGAGCTGTG
The DNA here is from genome assembly GCF_977971745.1 of Zootermopsis nevadensis. Taxonomy (NCBI): domain Eukaryota; kingdom Metazoa; phylum Arthropoda; class Insecta; order Blattodea; family Termopsidae; genus Zootermopsis; species Zootermopsis nevadensis. Next base: position 15,761,884 of record NW_028259148.1, on the reverse strand, counting down.
TATAAACGCCAATTGCCGAGACACAAACCAGGACCTCCTTAGCACGAAGCCGGAATGACATCCAAGATCCGCGATACTCAGTGGAAATATCAATTAAAGAACAAACAGCAATCTGGATATTCATCCTCACGTTCCACGACGTCTTCTTTTCAAAACTTACAAATTTAGCAAAACATTTAACGAATACGAACATAGAGAACGTCGTGAACTGGCGCCTTCACGATGAAGCGATGCAGTTAGTGGGCCGGGCCACCAAAACCCGCGAAACACAATACGGGGCAAATGAATCTCTGAATACGAGCTATAAAACACACGGCGTCACAAATTCGCAAAGACCTGAAGCCACGACCAGTCAAATTAGACAACGCAGCCCGCGAAATGCATTAGCAGATAAAGACGCACAACATCGTCCACTGCCTTGAAGATATGTTCTAACTGCCGGAATTGAATTCATTTCGAATGAAGACAGTAGCGCTCGCAGCGGTGATTTATGGTACCTCGACCACGGCCAGCTTTGTTCAGCAATTCGTCTCTGTCTTTCCTTACGTCTCTAGGTGGCCTTGGATCACGACGTCCACAAACATGGCCAGTTTCAGAATTGGCATCAGTTGCGAGGCCCAAACCTTGGTTAGCTTCCCATACAGTGTATCAACCACAATTCTGTGCAAAACAATGCTAATTGCCTACAAATGTAATGCCTCTGTTATGAAAGCTTCTAACTGCAGTAAATAATATACAACACGTGACAGCTACTGAGTCTCTGAGGGACAGAAAACATTATTTATTTTTGTACGAAACATGAAAAGGAGACTAAAGACTTCATATAAATTCTTCGCCATAAAAGCCGCGTTCCAGTCAGTGAGGAGGGTATGACGTTCAAAGTGTGTTCGCCGTGTGATCTTCCGACATTAACGATCTCCGGGTTTTTCACGCATACTTTATATTTAGAGGCCATCTTCGAAAACAATTCCATGAACGCTCCTTCGAAAGTTATTACGAAGAGCATGTGCACACACCCACTAGGTTGCCACAGGCTACTCAAAAAACATCTTCACCGAAAAAACAATTGAACCTAAGCCGAATGATTATCACCGGAACACGAAGGTATTGGATCTGCGAACGGCAGCCACACGGGCCTCAAAAATTTGTTCACCATTTGCACAGCAGCGGAAAGAGAAAGGGACGACGCTTGATCAACTGCGGGTCCCACAGTAGAACTGGGAGAGCTCTCAAACAAACCAGACGAGGCCTAAAATATTTTTCAATGAGGTATTTAAAAACCACGAGATTACAATGGAAGATTAAACAACGCTCACTTTACAAGAAGTGTTTCACAAATGATATAATGAAAATATTCAGCTTATAACATCGGATACAAGACGTTTAATGTGAAAATTATTTTCAAAATTAAATGCCAATAACAAAAGCAGCAGACACCAAACTGATGAAAAATTTTCTGCCTCGTCACTGCTTGCCGTATCTTCTCTCGGAGAAGATAAACAAATCTTAAAGTAGTTGGGATTTTGATGTCGTCATAAAGTTTTAATCACAAAGATAAAGCCGTATAAGATTTCTGAAAAATTAAACCTAATTTACTCAGAAACACGAACTGAGCGTAAGAAGCATCGTCATAATTCAGTTTCAACCTGGTTGTTAGGTTAGGTTAAACTCAAAGGCAGATAGAAATATTAACCAATACGAAGGCACGTGCAGAGAAATCTGGTGAGTATGCAGACTCAATAGGAAATTCAGTAAATGTTCGGCAACCATAAAAAACATGGTAATATTTCTACTGGTTTCAAACGCTCGGCATATGAAGGGTTTAATCTGCCACATCGCATTCTAGGCCAGACATAAATCTAGTAGTAATAAATTTTGACACGGGAGCAACGCTCAGGAACTCAGGTCACGTGTTGGGGAACAGAGCAGTGTCTGGCTACTACAGCCAGGGCAAAACCACGAAGACAGAAGCACGAGGACAGAAATAATTGCTATTAGGTGATGAATAAGGGCACAAAATGAAAGGTAACTAATGCAGAGAATAATATAACAACCTCTATTATTCAGTGCTTGCTTCTAACCTAACAGAACTCCAAGGATTGTCGTTCACAACTCAAAGCAGAGCAAAGTAATTGCGCCTAGCTCGTGCGGCAACCGCTACGACGCGCGGATGCAGCGGGAAGCCTACAAGGGCCAGAACAAGAAATGTACGTCTGCTGGGATAAAAGGGCCGGAGGGCGGGGAGATGGAAATGAGGCACAGAACAATCAGAGTTCGTCGCAGTTGGAACGTTCTTTTGATTATCAAGACGAATCACAACATTTCAATGGCCCTCACCCTAATGCTGATTTGTCGAATGTGCGAATGTTTGTGGAAGTTAAGTTTGGAAGCAAGTTGACAGAAAGGGTCGTGGCCTACTTTAATTTATAAGCTACTTTCATGACTATAACCAACATGGCGGAAATGGAAGGAAGCCAGAACATCCAGAAAACAAGGAAGGGACAGACCTCATTACATTATGGACACTGTCTAATAGTCCTACATAAACGACGTTTCGGAGGTTTGTCCCAAGCCCGTAGATAGGCGACTGGTTCCTGCATATTTGTAATCAACGGATCTGGTGGTTGACATACAAACAGCATCAGAAGTGTCTAATGGCTAAACCGTCAAAGAACGTCGCAAGCCCATGAACCGTGTGGGATCGAACCCCTGCTCTCTAGTCCGCCAGTTTAGTTGCTAAATGCAAGGACCTCACATTTAGTACGCAAACTACAATTCTATACTTTCACCCGTTGCTTTATATCGGCTTAAACGCGCTATTGTGCTTCGCCACAGCACGAGCTTACAACAGAGACCCACACACAGGGTGTTCGAAAAAAGTATGGGACGAATATACAGCTCAAACAAAACGAGGAAACAGGAAGATATGGACAACGCAACAAAATGTGTATTCATCAAGGTAAAATATTTCGTAGAGGCTGAATGGATCACTGGGCTGGTCTGAATCTATTGACAAAGAGTGGGGGCTGCCCAAGCCGGGAATCAAACCCATGGTGTCTATTTGTGATGTACTTAGCGACGCTGTCAGAAGCTCGGGTTATACGCTCATAAATAACAGGATTATTAATTAATAACGGAATACAAAGGATGAGGTCGCAGCTAATTTAAGGTTTAATCCCGGAATTTTCCAGGACGGACTGAGCATAAAACAAGCTCGGAAAGCGGATTCTATAAATTAAATAACCAAACCGTATCCAACTTAAAATATAAAATAACTTGTAACGTGATATAACCTAACCTGTACTAACCTAACCTAACCTAACCTAAGTAACTCAAAATTCAAACTATGCAACAATTAAAATGTTTTACAAACTTATAAAATATCAAAATATTTAAAGATCACAGTTTTTAAAAAATTCAAAATGTTTCAAAATTTCAAAACCCGAAGTACAAATAAATTACACAATCCCCATATTCCAAATTCTAATTTAAACAACTGTCCTGACATAAAATTACTTCACCTCAACTAAACAAATGTAACAAATTAATATTGTTTACCCCTGTTACCATGGCAACTCCAACCGTTGTTTTAGCTTGTCACACTTCTGACACTTGCCGCCAGATTTCAGCATCTCACATGCTTACCGTCCGTTCCATCTCACAAACTTTGTCATCAGCCGTTTTCGTCATACTGATAGAAGAAAATCCAAAGTTCCATCTTCCATACCAAATTTAATCCCGATCCGTCCAATAGAGTAGAATAAACTGGACGGAGACTTGAACCCATGAACCATGAGTACCGAACCCTCGGCGCAGGGCACTTTTCCGAATGAGCCACCGTGTGATACAGGCACCACCGAAAGTATGTACTTGTTTGCCGCTTCCACACGGTGACACACGGAGAAGTTCACGGTGGTGAAATCTCTGTTCTGATGAAACGAGTTGAAACAGAAGCTGTATCGAAGTTGACAGAAACAATTTGGCAGGACAGGGGGGGAGGCGAAGCTTCCGCTGAGAGGACCCCCCCCCCCGAAGACAGCGCCTGACGACGTGTCATTGTGACGTAACACACAGGCACTCACGCGCGACCAGGGACATGTGCCACTAATGCGTGCAGACACCGTATCACCCGTTGACAGTGATTTTAATTGAGTTTCTCAGTTGAGCAAAGACTTTAAAACACACAACACGCACTCAAGCACTGCGGGCAATCAGAGAGCGGCAGGGGTGAACAAAAGGACTCAAGGATTTCGTTAAACGTTACCAGAACCACCCTCATTCGACACCCAGGACGACGAAACAAGTCGCCAGTGCAGCTGCCGCTCCTCGACTAGAAAGTCTGCAATTTTAATTTACTCCATGCGTGCTACATTCCCCATCCATCTCACCCAACCATCTTGACTTCAACGTACGACATTCCTCATTATCAAATTGCATCTGCCCTAATCTGAGTATCCTGTTCCAAAGCACCTTCGGTTTTATGTAAATTCTTCCCTTGTATTTGGCGACCACGTTTCACACCCACATAAAGCAATGCAGAATTAGACCTACTATAAACTGAATACAGACACACACGCATAAATATAAAGGGGACAGAACAGCATCTCGAAGTATGTAGGCTACCAGTCGCCTGCAATAAGTTTGACGTGTGTGAAAGGACGGATTCTCATTAAACTTGGCAAAAACTTGTTGTTTCTTACTCCCTTATCGATAATATCAATATGGCGGCCACGAAAATGTCTGCACGTCGATTTTTTCACTACGAAACACAGAGGTTTGGAACTTCATGTAGAAACTATAAAACTGCCAATCAAAAATGACGGGGAAAATTTAAAGTAGTTATTAAAAACATATTTTAATTGAATAATGTAACGAAGTAGCATGTAAAAATTAAAATAATTACTTATCTTTTCTTAATTAAGAATACTTTAAAAAGCTGATACGCAAACACTTGTTTCTCTGCGGTGAATAGGCAGACGAGCATTCTTAGAGCAGGCCATGGATGATCACACGGCCTAAAGGCCCTCAGGAGCACATGTTCACCTACCGACCTAACCTAACATAACCTAACCTAACCCAAGAAGCTATGCAACAAGCAATAACAACTGTGAAGGCCATGTCCTGGTTCAATTCCCCTTTCATCACGGCGCCTTTCTTGCCGGAAAACACAACACAGTAGCAGGGACCAAAATGTGCGTTTCGCCTACGTTACTAGCTTGCGGGTCGAAGGAAAGCAAACGAATGTACTACGCAAACCAAAGACATTGACGACACGGCAACTGAGAAAGCGAGCAACAAGGCACAGTCGCTGGGAATCGATGTTCGTGGTATGGACGGTGCATGCTACCCCTTCCTGCCCCTCCGGTCCGCCTGCCTTTGCTTGCGACGAGCACGGATTCGTCCAGACCGCGGCGCCAGGCGAGTTGAACAGATGGAAATTGTCGGAGAAACGAATTCGGCCGAAGCTGCGACGCGGAACTTCTGTTTTAACTGCGATTCTTCGGAAATGATCCCCTGGCGACAAACACGCCCCCCGCACTACGAATTTGAGGAGCTCAAAACCCAGAGGCAGAAGAAAAATGTCCACCCCCATCAGTCGCTTTAAAAATTCCTTCTCATTGCGCAGCTGACGACTCAAAAAATTACCGCTTTTCGTGGGGGGAGGGGGGGGGGGCAAATTAAACTACGTCACGGTGACACGTGAAAGAGACAATGCCAGTGGCGTGCAGGTGCGAGCGATTGCCAGCAGAGGGCGGTCACAACTCAAACCGTCATCTGTGTAGCCGAACAGACGACAAAATGCGTGCTACATGTCCTGCGCAAACGACTTCAATTCACACAGACAACGCGTGATTTTTCCGTAAGACCAATTTGAATATTGTAATCTACCCAATGCTCACTCGGTATCAGGCATTATAACCAACATTTCGGACGCATCTCATGTTTCCACCCGAGCAAAATCCTCTCTACAACGCGGCCAAAACGTCGGACGAAGAGCAGACATGACGTTTCTCTCGCCATGTTAAAGTGCAGCCGAGTACAGACACGATCACGCCAGCACTCGGCATCGAGCCACAACGCGATCTGTCGTTTTCTCAAATTGCTGATGTCAGCATCTGATCTCTGTATCTTTTTTTAATATTTTGGTTAATAATAATAATCCGTGGCGTAACAGCCCTCTGAGAGCCAAAGCCTCACGTTCACATGCCTAAGCAGAGGTGAACGATCATCCAACCAGATACAGGGTGACGTGTGGTCAGCACGACGAACCCCCAGCCATTGCTAGCTTTCCTGACCGGATTACGCTCCCCAATTTCCTCACGATCCTGGGTTGACACCGGTCGAAAATCTCATGAGAAATTTCTTTCCCCGAGACTCGAACCAGCGCGCCTTCCGTATCGCCGGTCCGAAGCATAATATTTAGTGTTCAGCGCCTGATCTTGTGCTGACTTTGTTTCAGTATTGTTGTTGTTGTTGTTGTTGTTATTGACTGCCACTGTCCTGTCATCGTGTGTTCTTTCCCCTAAACCGAGCGTTTCGGGAACTGCCCCTGTCATCAATCAGCAGGGGAGGAACTTTCCTGGGAAGGGTCCGTCCACCTGGGTAGGAAAGTTCCTCCCCTGCTGATTGATGACAGGGGCAGTTCCCGAAACGCTCGGTTTAGGGGAAAGAACACACGATGACGAAGAACGCGAAAAATATTTACAACCGCAAGGAACTGTCTGTTGCAGCCAGAATCCTGAGCATCGCGGAAAACCATTCTGAAGAAGGTACAGTGCTGCACATGAAGCATGAAACACGGCGTGGAGCAAGACGACGCTGTACCAAGACACAAGCTGTTTGCAAAGGTACCTGCACAAAGTGAACGCACACAGGGAGGTCGTCGTGATCCCGGGACAGACTGATCGAGACGGGAGCAGGCCGACAACCTCGGAAAAAAGGGCTCGGCGTCAAAGCAGAGCGCAATGCACACGAATGGCTCCACGCATTCTCAATTTCGACACTAAATGAGGGGTCAACGTCACGCTTCTGTCAGGATTCCTCGACGCAAACTGAATTGAAGTCCGCGTCGGTCAAACAGCCGGTCACTGTACTGACCGAGCCACACCGGCCCGTGTCCTCTAACAATGTGATGACGTCATAAACAGCTGGAGCATTGCTATGAGCTTTATACCTGTACTGTGGGTCCAGTTAGCAACGCCCTGCACACAAAAGCTTAATCGACAATATAAACGCTTGTGGACGGTCACCCCCCCCCCCCCCCCCCCGACGCTGTGGCGTCTAGAGGAGGCGGTCCTTATCGCATTGTTGCCAGGGCAACCACATCGCGTGAGGCCGAGAGACGCGCGTTAACATCCACTGTTGTACAAATTAATGTTCGTTGTTCAGATGCAACCACTTTATGTGCGTTTTAGTGCGCCTGTCTCTGTTTTCACAACGCCGGTAACCATAGAAACCAAATTAATATTTGAAACCACTGAACGTGACTTAAATTGAAAGCAAGTTGTCTGTGTTGTGCACGACTGACGAGTTCCTCAATGACGAAGCTACGTGGCAGAAAGTTTTTATGACTTACAAATGCTGCCGCCACTAGGAAGCCCTTAGTATGGTTGATGTAAACGCTGAAGAGTCCAAGAAAATGAGGGCGGTCAGGAATCGAATGGGACACACCAGCTTCTGGTCTGTTACTACAAATACTATGAAAGTGAACACAGAAACACTCCTAAGGGCCACTACGGATGTCGGTCTAGAAATGAACTCAAAGAAGACGAAGTACATTTCATGTCTCGATATCAGAATTAAAGACAGAACCAGAACATAGGGAATCGTTCGAAAATGTGACAGAATTCAATTACGTGGGGACGACACTGACAAGTCAGAACGACCTCATGACGAAATCAAGAGCCGATTGAATTCAGGGAATCCTCGCTATTATTCGGTCCAAAATCTTTTCTGAACTTCCGGCCCATATAAAAGTAAAGGATTAAAATATACAAAAGTTAAATTTTGCCAGTTGTGCTGTATGGGTGCGAAACTTGGTCTCTCACTTTGAGGGCGGAACACAGATTGAGGTTCTTTGAGAACAGAGTTTTGAGGAAGATATTTGGACCTGAAAGGAAGGAAGACGGATCAAGGAGAAAATTACATGCAGCTAGCTCAGGATAGGCGGGCTTTTGTGAACACAATGACGAACCACAGAGTTGGATGAACCACTTTGGAAAATCTAAAAGCGCACTTGTAAGAATGTGGCCGGTGTGTCCTACGCTTTAAAACGGCTCCTGACCGACCACTCTTCACGCCAGCCGCCTGCAGACAAGAATAACGAGCGAGGCGACTTGTTGTTTGCTTTACAATAATTGAAAACGCCGTTTACAGTTTTCATTACAGCTTCAGGTCAGACTCCGTACTCATTAACCCTGGGCAATCAAAGTTATTAAAGTGACACATTTACATTCATATTTCCATGACAACGCAGTGAAGCATTATTGGAAAACAGCGTCAGACACTCAGTGTCATTCAAAGGCGACATTTAAATTTCACTTGGGCTGTTCATACAGAAGGTAATTGTTTCTAATTTTGCCCCTAACACTCAGTACATCCGCATTCCGTCCAGAGAGCGTCTTTAAGGACATGGTGACAGCCTTACATGAAGGAGGCAGCAAGGACCTCTGAAACGTCGGCAAACCTCTACCAGACTACACGACGCTACAAGCCAGAAGACGGCCATCCTCGTACTCCGCCGCCTTGAGAAATTAAAATTCTACTTTGTTCATTGCCGTGTTCACAAAATACAACCTCCGATCTCCCAAATCGTTTTAACTGACGCTCCCTTCATGGAATTAAAAGTTTATATTTCAAAGAGCCGTTTCATACGAATTGATATGTATTATAATTGAATCGATGGCCCCTGTCAGCCCTGCGGATCCCAGGCTTGAAACCGCCGCCCGGTAATTGGCACTCCAGCTGTCTGTCCTTGACAGACCCTTCGTCACTTGCACCTGTCATGGAACTGGAACTGGAACTGGACTCTTCGATACACGTGAAGGTAACAGGAGAAACACGTCCACTGCCACGCACGGCAAATGTCAACGCGGTGTTCGCCTCTCCCCCTGGTCGCTGGCTTACTCACACAACTTCATTCTTCGCACATAACAACGTCACGAAAAGATGGGCAGGACATACAGCACGCATGACAGAAACTAAAATTGCAATGACTTCCGTTCAGTCTTTTCAATATCCTCAACCTTCTTTCTGTAACATCCGTGAATATATTATCCGTCTCGTCATTTGACGTCTCCGGACTATAAATTTATCTGCCCCATGCGTGCTACATGTCCCTCGCTATTGTCGTCTGAATATCTCACCCCAAATTTTGCCCGCTCTCATGCAATTCTACCAAAATGTCCCCTCACTTCCTCTCTGTTTGGTTCAACCATCTTTCTCGGCTCTAAAGTTCTGGTCACTCCGAAGAACATTCCTTATGATATTTCATAATAGTATTTTAAGACGAGGAGTGGTTATACTCTGCCTTCGCTGAACCAACTTCTTTGATGGTGCAACGGGGTGAGACTGCCGCTAACTGGCCCTTTGTCCATCCCACGGATGACAAGTGAGTGGACGTGGGAAAAGGGAAGAATTACACTGACAGGCGAAAATCGAAGGACTCCTGCCCCAGGGCCACTCTGTCGACCACAAATACTACGAAAACCTGGGTAACCGCGGTGAGACGCTGGTTCTTAAACGCCTGAGGTGCGGTACGCCCTCGTAAGCCGCTGGGTCCAATGCTCCACAAGCTGAAAACTCCCAACATCAAGAGAAACCATTCAGTCTTCGTGTGTAATATTTCGCAAATCGTTGCGGTCAGGAATTTCGACCCTTGTCGGCTGTCCGTGACGGCTTCAGGACACCAAGAAACTAATTTCGCTAAACTAATTAATAACCTGTTAAAATAATTGCCATTTATGAATTGGGGTTGGTGTTTAAATTTACATGTGAAGGTATTCACGTCCTGCAAACAACCAACAAAAATCAAATCTACTTGTGCTTTCTAAATTTCAAATTTTTTTATACAATGAAATAAAATTGAAACAAGAGGTTTTTTTATGGATTTTGGTGCCCCGTAATTTCGCAGACGTTTACCAACCCTCCACCTTCAGAGCTCTTGCAATAGAAAACCAGAACACAAAGGGTTAATGTGGTGACGGATGCCAGCGGCCGCTCCGCGCCAGAACTGCGGGGCCGGATGAGACGAACCCCGGCCCTTATCAGGGGAACGCAATGGACCGCGAAGACGCGCGAGATTTGCTTTCATTTCGCCTTAAAAATGATTTCGTAATTGGGAAACCGACTGGAAAATACAGAGATTAAGAAGCCGGCGCTTGGGCTCCTCAACTACTACTACTGTGCACAGAGAACATGGGTAGACGCGAGAGAGTGAGAGAGAGAGAGAGAGGGAACAAAACAAAGAGGACAAAGAAGAAATGGTAAAGACGCCTTACAGCATCCGGTAAATGAATTTCTCTGCTAGTGACGAAGTGAAATGTTCAGTTATCGACGGTGGAACTCCAATGGCGACGAAGGAGCGTTACACGTAACTAATCGACGCTGTCTGCTACTTTAAATCACTCACAATCGAAAAATATCGAAGTGAAGGATCAGCATTAGTAGCATAATCACATCACTACCATTATCGCCAGTATTTGGTGCTCCTAATGCTTTATGTGTAACAACCAGGTTATGGTTCACAGCGGCACAAAAGACACGGTGCTTAGATTATTCCAGTTTTATAAAATTTTCTGCAGACAAAAACTTCTAAGCTGTTGCCTGACGCATTATGATATCGCGTAGCACTTGAGGATTTCGCGGCGATGAGTCTGAAGATGGCTGTCCTCTGGGTTGTTGCGTCGTGTAGTCTGGTAGACGTTAACCGACGTTTCAGAGGTCCGTACTGCCTCCATCATCAGCACAATCGCCCTGATGACGGACACAACAAGCACCTCTGAAACAAATGTAAACTTCTACCAGAACAAACGGTGCTGGAACGCAGAAGACACCATTTTCATGCAAATTGTACGCTACATTAATTAACACATAACCTTTCTTCGCCAATGATCCAAATGCTTACATTTTATTTTCTGATCTGAGCCCAGTGTTCAAAAAGTCTCTCGTCTACACCCAAACACGAAATGCGTTCATTGGTTCCCGTCATTTATTTACATTTTCCATTGTCTTTCCTATGTGCTGTTTTCTGTAAACTGCGCCGATTTTAGAGAACTTCTGCCAAATTTTTCTGCTCCAGACTTAATTTTTATGTCATCGTTAAATGTTCTTACAATTTCGGTTAAATTTCTTACTTCTCCCTATCAGCTTCAGATAACGCATGCAAATCAATTGATTCATCTTTATAATTAGTACCCACATTTAGATCCATTGAATTAACAATAAGTCACCCTGAAACCTTCCTCTATTGATCCTGGTGGGTCTTGAGTTCATAAATTTCTGGTTTGTTTCTCCATAGGTAACTTGCAGAATTTAAGAAATTGACTGTTTCTATCCGTCAGTGAGGAAAACTATCGGATGCTCTTTCATCATGAATTTGCGCTCATTATTATCTTCAAACAGCTGATCTTTGCATCCTGTTTGCTCCGCTCGCAATAAATTATGTTCTCTCACGTGTACTTATTAATATTAGCTGTTATTCAGCCTGAAAAGCGGTTTCACAGTAAATGTTAAGAGAAAATTCAAAGACGTACTTTAAACCGAAAATAAAAAACTTCATAACTTGCGACTCTAAAACACGTCAGTGCTGCGGAATTGTGAAATAATTCCGCAGGTCTGTGAGACGAAAATATTAAAATGTGAAAAAACTCCAATGTTATGACGTAGTATCATTAGGAATGCTGAGGCACTGGACCCTAATTATTTACATCAAAACAAGGGCCATACAGAATAAACAAGTCAGCTCGAAACGCAAGCTTTTATGTGTCGCTTAAAATTAAACTCTTGCGTGTTGAATCTAGGGGGAACAGAACTGTGGCTGACATAATGAAAACGGGAAGCCGTCGCTAACTTAACTGTGGTCATACGAAACCGCACGTCGGGCGGAAAATTTGATACAGAGGAAATATTTTCCATAATTATTACGTGTTAAATATTCTCTTAAGTAAAGTGGATTCTAAACTTGGCAGCAAAAGGGAGAGAGGTAAAGCGCGCAGTTGGGAGGTCCATGATTCATGGGCCTCACTGCGCATTTCAGGGCGAGATCATAGTGACCACACAGCACAGAGACAACAAATGCGTACAAAGCTTTCGTGGGGAAACCAGGATGGAATACACCACGAGAAAGATCAAGGCACAGGGAGGATTCATTTGGCTCAACATAGGGACTGGCGTCGGAGCACGGGGTACGTTTGGACCACCTGAGCGACTACTAGCGTCTTCACAAGGACCACCTATCCACCGAGACGAGACAGATGATGTAAACACAGGAGAGTGCGTCATCATCACGTGACCGTTTGCTACGCGGGATCCAGAGGCGCTTTCACACGTGAGCCGCTCAACTGAGCCGGTATGCAGCTCATGCGGAGGCGATAAGCAATTCGGAGTTCGGCTCACATCACCCTCCGCTAGAGTTACCAACTTCACTCAGTCCCTCCAGCAACATATTTGCAGTGTATCAGCAGCGTTCATCAAATCATGTCGGAACCTGAACAAGTAATAGTAATATTTTATGGCATAAATATTATAAATGATTAATAAATAGTACGTATTACAAACAACTTACTGGAGATTTCCCCCCACAATGTGACTCTCCCGTATCAATGCGTTGGCTAGACTGGCTCGATATGCAGCTCACGTCAGCCACTACTTAAGATTGTCCGCACATTTCTACCAATAGTCCGGCGTACGCGAACAGACCCTCTTATATAGTTCCCGGAGGACAGAGCACGATATCCGTGGCTGTGGCACATCCTCGCATCTTCAAGAACCGCCTTTCCTTTGCGATGCCACGGCAACATTCCAACGAACCTCTACTTGTATCCTCCGTGTGCGTAACAATTCCAATATATTCCCTCGCCATTCCTTCTGATTCCGGTTCCCTCCCCGTTACGCTCAGCAGTAAGAGAATCGTTATCGTAGCGACTACATGTCGACTGTTGAAAGCATACAGCGATATATATCGAAAAGGAGAAAAGATATTCTTGTCGAGTCAGCGAGTTCTTTTTTTTCCCCTAGACGAAAGAACTGCTGACATGTGAGCTGAAATATTAAGGATGCAGCATCAATATGCTGATCGCTGTAAGGGGTGTCCGAATTTTAGGCATTCTGCAAAACCCACAAACGAAAAAGTCCCCGTTGCAATATTCGCGGAAATAATGAAGTTATTTAACGACAAGGTTTGAACTTCTCCAAGCACATTTTAATAGTAACAGAGAACAATCAGTGGCGGGGCAGATTTAAGCATCTCTTATTTTATTCATTGCTGTTTGCTTTGTTAAAACAATTCTGGATATTTTGATATCAACCGTTGGTAGTACTGAGGAAACTGAAACACCAATATTCGGCCGCGTCGTGGGGACGAACTCCGGACTACATTTGTCATTTTCTTCGACACTTTGATCCATTCTCTATGCATCTTTATTCATTCCTACATTTCTTGTAGAAGAGCCCATCTCTCCTCTTAGAGCCGATTTTCCTTCGGACCCTAATGGACTACTTTCAGCTCAAAGATCTTCATTCATTCAGACATAAATAACACGCGATTATAAAAGTAAGTCAACACGTCTAACCTACTCTGCTGTCATCTGGCGTCGTGTTATAATACGTTTGTTTCCGTCTGCAAACTGATTCGAAACTTATTATTTACAACGCCTGCCGTGTCACTAACGTACTTACACCGTCATTCAGAAACATCAATACTCTATAAACTTTAAAAATAATACATATATTACAACATTTATCCACAAATATAATTATTAAAAAATATTGCAATGCGTGTAATAATTATGGATATTAATGACACATGTTAACAATTTTAATTGGAAATGAATGCTGGCTCTGCAAAAATCCCTGCGCTAATTATCTGATATTACTTCAATGTATAATTTGATTATTTCTACATCAAAGACAAAACTCCTATCCACGAAATGAAAATACACGATAAATAATACTTCATAAGCTCTGACAAGAAACAACACTAAAATTGTACAACGTTCTTCATGGCAGCGAGTGTTGGCCCCTGAATGCAAACAAACTACAACACATTTAAGCTGCTGAAATGAGGTTTCTGAGACCTGTTCCTGGCTATGGAAGAATAGATCAAATGAGGAATGAAGACATCGGACAGGAATTGAATATATTGAAACTATGCGAGAAAAGTGGACGGTCCTCTCCATCGGCGAGCTTCGACATTTCCAGGCTCTGCCATCCGAGTGTCCCTCAGATGCAAATTAATTTATTGTTCCGGTCGAGTTTTTCCTCCGAGACACATTCGGCTGCCCCGTAAAAAGCAAAATTCGAGTTACATCAACAGGAACGAGAAATGTCTGTATTTTCCCTGGACGTCTGCGTCTCTTAGCTTCTCGAGGTCAAATCCACGGACGTCTATCAATCCTTGTGTTTCTCGTTTACTCAGCCCCAAAGAAGATCGGACTTCACTGCTCTGTTCCATCAAGAAGCGATCAATCCGTCCGAGTGCATTTATAAATTCTGCGTTTTCCTAGTCAACTTCCACCCGCACTTGTCCAATCTGAACAACTGTTTTCGCTTGTTCTCGTTACATAATCTGACCTCTCATTAAGCTGATGCGTTTGTTGGGAATTTTCTTTCGTTCCTTAAATTAAATTTTAATAACATTTAAATTATTTTACATGAACAGACGAAGGAAAATGCCCACCAGTTTATCGACACGCCCACTTAACTCAGATTGACTCTACGTTACGAAATTAATCGCATCATCACAGGCACTCGCTTTCGTAAAAGCCTGGGACGAACCTCGTGCCGCTGACACGTGACCGAGCTGACGTCAGACGCTTTTCTGGTTGTGCGCGATGACATGAGCAGTCTACGTTGCGGCCAGACGCCATGTTGCTATGTACTGACTGCGGTTTACAGGTAATGAATTAACACGAGAGGGCAGGATGGAGCACCGACAAATCTACGTAACCATGGAAAGGGACGTTATTAATGGCATTACGATGCTTAGGTATTTTGCTTATTAGACAAATGTGCTGGGTGCAACTGCGGAGGAGAATTTCTGAACTGGAATTCTTTAATTACCGATCTGAAGTGGTACGCATTAACAGATCGCGCCAAAATGCGATACTTCTGTTAAGTTGGCTTCTAGCAGACTGCAAACCAATTGAATGGCGGCTGCGTACAATTTACGTTTTGTCTTCGGTCTGAAAGGGGTGACTAATGAGCCACTGAGAATAGATCATATCAACCATACCAACAAATTCTATGGGAAATTATATTTGCAGCTCAACCGTTACAAACATGGCGACGGTGCGCATATTTTAGATTTTGCCCTCAATTTTAATGCAAACAAAATCCAGAATGCAGCATTAATTTCTTCCCACAAAGGGAAATACCAGAACAATAACCAGCATTTATGAACGCGGCCACCGCCAACAACAGTAACCATGACGATATTTGCGATTGCTAAGGATGTGATATTGAACACACGATTTGTAAGGGCGGACGCCCGAGAAAGGTTGTACCAAAAATCCTCCTTCACGCACAAAATCAGCCACGCAAATGTAGATTCTCAACCAAAAAAGACTTCCATCGGCAAACTACAGAGACGATTCTCATGTCCTCTTTGTCGCATGCGACGTATCTACTTCAAATGTGTGGTACGACGCGCCAACGAACCAACGGACTAGCGCAATAATACGCCACTGCCTTTACTTTCGGATACACGGACAGACAGTAAAATACCTACCACACGCACATTTAAACAAAACAAATTATGAATCTGCTCATTACTCAGTTTTTACCAACCTAATGTCACGGCATTCATCTGAAGTCCAAGTGTTCTCCTCAGCATCCAAATTCTCTAAGCAATTTGAATATACAGGCTGAGAAAACACACAGAATTATTTCAATCTCTGACGTCAGTTTATAAAAATACGCGTTCTAATGCGCTTTCTTTAGAGTTTTGTAAATGACGTCCTCTGAGGGTGGTGGGGAGGAACATCAGGTGGGAACAAAAAGTTGGATGTAGGACCACCCAGTTCTCGCGACAGGATTACAAACGAGGCTTCTCTGATACTCGGCGGCACCGGAAATTTGTAACAGGAAGCAATCGAGAACGGTCAACAAATGAAGGTATTTGCAATTCAAATAAGTAGCAGGCATAAGACGTGTCCCACTCCAACCGACGCCGTGTGTACGAGCGAGTCCTCTTTCAAAAGCCGAGGTTAGGCAACTGATCAACATTTCATCGCGTTTGTTGGAAGCGAACGTTCGTTCCCGTGACGATAAAATCGCGCCATGGCACCATATCTGGCCAGCGCTATTTGACGCGAGGTAAATGTTAATAACATTTCCAGAACGTTCTGTATGTACCACCTGATTTATCCTCCTTTCAACAGACTCCAGCAACTTTAAGGCCCACAACAAATTAAACCAAAGACGGACGAAATTACACGTGTCCATTTTAAAATCTTTTTCATGACATCGCCTGCCGTGGTAAAATAGAAAACTACGAAATCCGTCAGCTTTTTCAACCCGGGCTCCGCATCGGAAACCAAACCAAGGACCTCCAAAAATACGAAGCTACCGGCCACAACAGAGACACTCGAGAAAACCGAGTTATTCGCACCTTCCTGGGGCGGTTCACGCACATCCAAGCAGACCTAAGACGTATTTGACGGGGAAAGCCAAGTCCTCAAGGGTCGGCGTCATGAGGTTATCGGATTCTTCGAAAGGCGCGGAATTTCCAACAAGCCGAACGAGAAGTTCTCCGAGCTCCGCGCCTTCGTTATGTGATTTGTGCACGCGGTCTTCCGGGCCACGACTTTCCTCTGCACCGGAAGAAAATGCAAATGGCGTACAGATACTGCACTAGTCCGTTCTGTTATCGTCTCTCCTTTTCATGTGCATCATTATCGGCCTTCCCTCTTCCTACCACTCCTCCCTCCGTCATTGCACTGTCCCGACCCTAACAAACAAACGGAGCGAACGCAGAGGGCTCTGAGTGCTTCCTGCTTTCCAGTCAGCGATAAATCTTAAATTAATTCCACTGCGGCTCGATTTTGTTAGCAGGACACACGAAATAACTCTGAAGGTTCAGAGAACATTTACAAAATAATTTAAGGGCTCTTCCTATCGAGGGATTATCTACAGCCATAACATTTCAGAGAGTCAATGAATCGGTGGCGGGGAAGATCTTGGAGGTTTTAAAATGTAAACGCCACCCATCATTTGGTGGAAATAACAGAGGACAACGAGGCAGCGGCTATAAGAACTTCTTCTCAAGCAAAAAGCAGTGGCGTGCAGCATGCAATCAGTGACGGATACCGACGGGGGGAAACCAGCACTGATAAGGCGAAAACATTAAAAATCGTCTGCATTTTGGTGCAAAAATATTCTGCAAATAAAGAGAATTTTGAAACTAGAAACGTGAGGTTGCGAGGATTGGGGGGGAGGGGAGGGGTAGACTCAGACGAGACAGAACTGTCAAAATGTCACGGAAACTGTGTCAGATCACAGAATAAAAAATTTTAAGCGAATCAATTATTTTACATGACCGTGCAATGTTTAATTGCTTTATGATGTACGACGCTGCTACTCAGTTCACGAACATTTTTCCATTCTCTCCGGTCCATTTCAGATCTTGCTGTATTTCACGTCCAGGAGGAAGGGGAGGGGTTTGTAATGGGGGCGCAGCACGACCTCGCAATGGCCCAGTGGTGACCTGCAATTAAGCCCTCCTCAAATGTTAGCTATGCACACGATAGATAGCTCACACGGGCAGCGACTGAACTAACAAGAAGCAGAGAGAAAATTCCTGGAAGATTAATTTGGGAGGACAGCGCTGTTTCGAGGGATTAAGTGGATAATTCTTGCTTTTATACACACGGTGTTATGCAAAAACATAACAATCCATCCAACGCAGAGGTTAAATAACGTCTATGGAAGAATTTTGGCGATGAACTCCAGCGGCTTTCTGTCGTAACCGTCAAGTCACCACTTCGAAACTCGGTGACTAAAATTAAGATATAATCGAAATCTGAAACAGCACGCCCCGGCCAACTGCGCAGGGGCTGCGTTCTTGAAAAAATACCGCGGTCAGCAAGACCAATAAAAGTGGACATAAAACATAAGCAAACGTCAGAATACGATGTTGAAGCAGCGCCTAACATCGAAAGAAGTCCCACGTTTCCATGGAACTTATTGTTTCATGAGGCAACCAAGAAAACAGATGCAGACAAGACCAAGCAAAGGAAGGAAAACAGAAAAATATAAAGAATGGAAAAAATGCACTGTCCATACGCGTTGACGTTATAAATTCCGGCAGCAATGACCACACCACAGACGTTTCTAGAACTCTAGATAATGTACAAAGTCCGCGCACGCCACATCCATCATGAATAAAACCGAATACGCGTTGTGCTGTGTTCAGGACATTCAACGCATATCGGCTAGCCCGACTGCTTGGTTATTACTGGTGACTTAGCAACCAACGCCTAGCTGGACAGATCTGCGTTACCACCGTGCAATATTGTATTAACTACTTACCTTCACCAATGCAACACCGTGTTCGAATCCTATTCGAGGTAAGAATTCATGATGGCGTCCGTGCGCAGCGTCGCTAGTAATAACTCGAGAAGGGCTGAACGGATTCTCTTAGTTTTTAAGACCAGGGAATTCCGTGAAAAATTGTTGAGCCACGTGGGTCGAAAAAACGTTTACGTTCCACATCAGAGAAGTGCCCTTTCTTCGTAAAATATTATTAACCGAATGATATTTGTCACAGAGACGCGCTGTGTTATCTTTAACGCAGGAAACAAACTTTAATTCAGAGATTCTGGTTGCCCTAACAGCTTCATACCAATGTTTAGTCTTCTGAGTGCTGCATTACAAAGCTGCTTAGGCTTCAATTTAAATACTATGGACCATTGATCACCTCAAACTTCGAGAACCGTTGGATTGATTTTGTTAAAATTCTGTTCGTAAGAAAATATCACGTGATACCACCGACGAACTAAAAAAAACAAGAAATGCCGACAGAGCGAACGCTGTAGAGTGCGTGAATTTCCCAACTTCTCCTGTTTCCTATGTAACGGGCTGACACCCCCACCCACGTCTAAGCAGTCGAAACAGAAACGACTCGGCCTTTCCTGGCTCCCAGGCAGTTAAAGCAACCGGGCGCTCTTCTGAGACAAACCTAATGACGATCAGTAGGCACGTACACAAGGCTACAATGGCTAGAAAAGATGCCAGAATTGGGAAACACAGAATGCACGAATTTTGGCACGGAAATCTCTTGAAAAAGGTTACTTGGAAGACAGAGAAGGAGAAGGAGGGGAGGAGGAGGTTAAGAGGACGGGAGGTAAATGGATTGGCACAGAAACTCTCCAATGGCGGATTTCTTATTAGCGCCGTCGCACTTTCGAGTTTTAATGTCAGAGAATTAATTATAATGTAAAAGATCGGACTTTGAGCAAAGAAGTTCTGAGCAACTGCAAACGCCTTTGGACTAAATTAATCCGACATGAGAGCCGGCAGTCATCAGAATTCACGGCTTTCACGATTTGAAAGAATTCGTGCTTCTTTCATCAACCTAAAGACGCCCGTCGCCCGTCGCCCGTCATCCGTGATCTTAAAGTAAGAGGAGCAAAGTTATCCCGAGCGGTCACCAAGGACTTCCATCTGCATCGTCAGCTTCGGACATTACGTTCTGGAACGACCAGACTTTTCTTTTCTCTTCTCTTTAAACCATCCACAGAGAGAGACGGCCAATGAAACTCATTTTCATCAGAGGTGGGCATTTCAAAAGTTCACACGGCGCCCCCGCAACAACCAAAAGGAGAGAAAGGGGCAGTTCGCTCCACAAACTCCGGTCTTATTATCGCCGTGCAGGATAAAACTTCACGCATCAAGAAACGTCGTTCTGCATCGCATCAGACGACGTTCGCCACGCTGACATTTAAGAAAACGTGGACGAACCCGGCCGCGTCAACTATGAGAAATGTAATGCAACACCGCTCAAACACATGCGCAAATGGCAGATTCTTTATGTCGAATACCGCCTCTCTTCATGCTACACACGAGATATCTCGCTTAGTTTCACTTTGTGTTTCCGGAAGCCGGTGAAAGAAACGTGCC
Organism: Zootermopsis nevadensis; assembly: GCF_977971745.1. NCBI lineage: Eukaryota > Metazoa > Arthropoda > Insecta > Blattodea > Termopsidae > Zootermopsis > Zootermopsis nevadensis. The sequence goes on along the minus strand of NW_028259148.1, from coordinate 15,741,547 downwards.
CCGCCATCTCTTAACGGCCAGGGTTAACTAGTTCGATCCTTCGGCTCTTCTCCAGAATCGAAGCCCAGTCCCCGAGACCACAACCAGCAGATTTAATCAGTGATAACAAATGAAGTTCTTGTGTTTCCAAATTCCATAGCGTAGGGGGCGTGGAGGTATAGTTGGAGGCGAGTGATGCTGAACGAAGGTTACCACTGCGAGGCGACACACAGCGATCATCAGACTACAGACTCCCTGATGTTGCTAGGATGACAAGAGACACAGAACTTCTCGAGAAGACGACACTCATTCCGCCTTTTATAGACCCCGAAAATTATTTACCGTCTTCATAAAAGGCCGCTGAGCTATCGGTCATGCAAGTCTGAACTGAAAAGCAACAGATATCTCCGAAACGTCTGTAAAAACAAAAATTACCACAATGTGTCGCATCCGGGAAGACAATACTCTAAACTCGCATCGGCTGTACAGTCAGTCGCTCACACACACCGCATCAATCCGTTCTGGTTGAAGGGTTGAAGCGCCGATCGGAAACAGAGCGGAGCGACCCGACGCTCCCCTTCGCGAAAGTTTCAATCAGAGGTTCTGTACACCACAGCACGTTAAACCCGCTCGGAGTGTAAGACAAAGGGGCACGACAAATAGAAAAATTTAAATACGCGAGCAAAAAACAAAGCGTTATAAAACATCTCGGTAAAATGTAGAACAATAGTTAGAAGAGAGAGCTCTGGGGATTATTGTCTTTCCCAATTATTTAGCGTGGCAGGGGGGGAAGGGGGAATCGCACCTGAGAGCACCGTGAGAGTTTTAACATCAGAACAGGAATTAAAACCTGATTTTCGTACAAGGCACCGAAATAATTCATGCCTGGCTTTTACACGAAGCTTGGCACAGCTTCGTTCGCCCAATTCCGATGAATTTTTTAACACAGAGTTCGCTTCTGCTAGGCGCATAATACTCTTCACAGCAACAAAACGTTCAATAAATTTGGACAATTACTTCAACCACTGACTTCGAAACCTCAGCTCTTAATCGGAACACGAACTGAGCGAATCTGAGAACACTTGGACCAAACACGGAGCACGTGACGAGTGTCCACTGTCAACTCACACGACGAAGACGTCCTTTCATCTGTCACGTGTTAAGAACAGATAAAAGAACACATACGGCGGATTAAGAAAATTTCTTAATGTCTATATTTCCGTAAGTGTTTATACGCGATTAAAAATGTATGGCATGAAATCTCAAAAATATCAGAGAGGTGTACCCTATGGAAAACACGCAAGTTTCAAAGGTAATGTTTTCAGAACTTCCAACTGGCACAGTATCACACATTTCGTATGTAGGAAAAAGTAAGCGACCGTGGCCCATTCTAAGACAGTAACATATAATTTGTCTTTCGTGATTGGAAGCACAGAACTGAACCCGAGACCATCCGGATGTCAACCAGAGGCGATAATCGGTCAGCGAACACGCCAACATACAGTGAAAATTTTTTAAGTAATGGAGATCAAATAGCAAAGCAGTGAGAATGAGCATCGATGTCTTCTGGGTTGCCGCGCTTTCAGAGGTGCCTGCTAGCTCCATCATCTGGGCGAAATGGAGGCAACAGGAGCCTCTGAAACGTCAGTAAATTTCTACCATTCTAAATGTCAAAAATAAACCCAACAAGACAGTCCCCTCCCCCGGCTAAATGTCGTTTATATATGACGCGCCAAGTCTTCGAGTTTGTGTCTGCAGACCCTGACAGGAAGAACCCGGATTGGGTCTAATTATCAATCCTGACAAAACCTCATTTCCAAGCAAGTCGATGAGAGTAGCTTCAACTTTTAGCCGTCGCAAACATCAGCAGCCTGATTAAAACTTGTCCGTAATTAGTGTCGCTGTACCACGGACGACAGAGCCATCTCGTAGCTACAGCAGCAGCAAGAACACGCCGTCTTATTAGACCGACCACAAAGTAGTGAGAGCCATCAGCGACGGGCAAAGAGTCGCGAAGCAGCAAATATTAAGCCGAAGCAACTCGACACGTGTATACAAACAAACAAACTAACTAACTAGCTAGCCAAACTCTTGAAAAGTTATAAGTAGGTGGCTTTGGCGACGAAGAACTTCCGGATCTTCATCTGGTGCTCCGACTGTCTTGACATTTTCCCTCCCGGTGTCTGACTGATCAAGGCATCGAAGGTGCGATCCGTCTAAGTTCCTTACACCCGGATTCATTACAGAGAACATTAAAGCAAATTACATGCACAAAGCGAACACAGAAGTTAACTGAGCGTTTGCAAAGAATACAATTAACAATAACTGAATGTCTTGTTGGCGTGCACCAGCGGAGGACAACGCGTTTCTTGCCAGACACATCCTAGTCGAACGCGACAAACGCTCTTGTTCTGTCTTTCAAATGTGGCGGAACACAAAATGGATCCTGAAACAGCTCTGACGGAAGAAATCGAAGAAGTGAGGTTAGGAGAACGTGGGGGCTGTGCTGGTTCACCGATCAGGCAACTGCATGTTAAGAATACTGAGGCCACACCGTGGACCGCCGGACATTACTGACTGTTTCTGCGCAGGTATCCGCCAATCGTAAACGTCTCCCCCTTTACCCCACACCCAACTGCACCCAGTGTCCTGAAATCGATTATCCAGCTCTTGAATCTGATTCCAGAATGCAGGATTCATATGAAATTTCGTCTGAAACACTCGTTGAACGCTGGCCACAGAATTTATGGAACACAACTGGAGCACAAGACGCATTCATGGGCTGAGTCGCCATTTTACTGTAAAATCAACCAAAGTTGCGCTCCTAGCGGTCGTCACTGGAATTATGTCACTCCCTCCCCACGCATGCATTTGGCTGCCATAAGCAGCGAACACGTGAACGTATAAGAAATTCATCGCAGACGACACAAAATATAATCGACTGTTGTCGACTTCAGCCAAGCGTATTCAAGAGGTTCAGTCGGTCTGTGCACTCCATCGTCCTCACTTGTTGTGTCCCGCATAATCGACGCGCCATATTTCAGCCTATCGTCAACTGAATTCAGTCAACATGTACGATATCATACGATCCCCGTGTAAGGTCGCATTACTCCGACTCCTTCTTAAACCCTGACTGCAAATGCCACGAGCTACAGGCTGAACGCAGCGCGGGAGAATCTACAGACGAAATTATAAAGCAACATTTGACGGTGCACGTAAGTGATACGCGGATCCTTAAGTTCTTTAAAAAAAACACTGAAAAAATCGGATACGCTTTATAATCGATATGACGCAGAGTCCCGTTTTGCTGACAAGACATTTCCGAATGAGGCGGCAAGCACGTGTCACTTGCAAAGAAAGAAGCCTTTCTGTTGATTCATCTTAGAGAAAATCGAAACTCGGACACGTAGAATTAAAACTGAAGTCACATCTACCTTTCACAGCATTCAGCTTGTTGCCCACCATCTGCTTCGCCACAAAGGCCGCCATGTTTCTTCTTGTGGCTACCTGCTGTTGGTGCTGACCTCTGGTGGGGACGCTTCAAGTTCCTCCAACTAACGGAATCAATCACAGGGAGGCGATTACCTGTGAGGAGATCAAAACAATTGGTTAGTTCACTGGCAGTTTTGTAGAATTCTCTTTCAAATGCAGTGGGTTCGTATCTCGTACAGTAATGTTTGTCAGTTGTAGGACGGGGGAGTCTACAAACTTTTCGCAAAGGGCTCCCGAGTTGGGTAGATTCTACTCTTTTAACTTTTGTGTTGGGTTCCTGTGAATTTAAACTTTTTCCCTGTCTTGATTTTAATTCAAAGTCTGGATAAAAACCAGGACGTAAAACTATGCACGCCACGTCCTACGCCTTAGTTAGTCTGTATCCTATTTAATCAAAAAGCGTTCGATGATTTGTTTGGGGGGGAGGGGCCCTCAGTTGACAAACATTGCCGTACAAAACTCTCTGCGACCTCCAACTCCCTATTTGTTGTACTGTATTCGTGCTTAATCAGGAAAAATCGTCAATGCGGTAGCAATTTTTCTCAACCTCAGGTCACGATGCAACCAGGGTCGGCCGAGTGACCAAACCTCCGAAGCAGAATGAAGCTTCCGATGTGCGCGCACTTGCGGCGACATTCTGAATTCAGCGACTGTGGAACTGGGGTTGAATTCATTCACTCTGTCACAGCACGAACTCTACTGGTGCTTGTCGGTCGGTCGGGGGACCTACTATATGACACACTCGGTAGAGAGTCACTACATCATCGCATGAATGTGGCATGTTTAAATCACAGACCACACATGTACGCCATTGTTTCGGTTCTGGTACCCGACCGTAAACCCCCCCCCCCCATTGTTCTCGTGCGACGGACAATTGAATAACGCCGATTTTCTCGTAAATTAACTGTTCAGTCATCTAAACTGAACGCGCTAGAGAAGGAATGACCAAATGTTTATCTTCAGCTGATAGGATGGAATTACAGAGAACGTCGGAGGGCTTCGTTTTACCACAATTAAATTTTAACGAAACGGTCACACTTTTCAGAAATTTTTAAATTATATCGAATAAATTGTTTCAAAGTAGAAATATCAAAGAGTACGAAAAGGGTCGAAAGCGTTGACCACATTTCCACGATTACAGTCTGGCTCTCCTACCCAATCGCTCTTTGTCAGAAACACAATTCGCAAACATTTGTGAATCAATATCAGCGGTTAGGCACATGTGAAGTACGAAGACAGATGGGGGTCGGGTGCATGCCCTTACGTCACACAGAACACGCCTAATGAACACAAACACAGCCAACAATATTAATAAGAGGGCTACAGAAAGCCTTCAACAACCACAGTTATGCGGCGCCACTGTTCCCGTGCAACTGACAACTGAACAACGACACTGGATGCAACCCGCATTACAAGCATTCTGTTCATTAACAGTCCACAAAAGACTGATGACTCGAAGAAAATAACCCCCCCCCCCAAGTGTTGGGTAAATCGGCTATCAACGCAATTAAGGGCGTTTGTGTACCAACGGCAGCCCGTCAACTGGGCCCCCAACCGACGATGGTTAACGCAGCGGTACATAAAAGATGATAGGACGAGGTAGGAGAGATGTGAGGATGGGAACGGTGTTCCCCCTCCCCTCCGAAAGTTCTGTACATTCTGACAAATCGATAAACCGTCAGAACCCTGACGACCAACAACCAGGGTTCAGTGCCTTCATGCTAACGTTACGAACACAAGGAGAATTCAAACTGCGATGTGTACAGGAGAACACGTGTCCTCTGTACCTTGGCACTCGGAATGCTCCCAGCTGAAACATGACAAACACAACCTGGGTCGATGTGCCGTGTACTCTGGTAGGAAATGATCCGACGTTTCATAGGTACGCATCGCCCTGATGATGGACGCTGTAAGTACTTCTGAGACGTCGGCAAACACGTTCATAGTCGCCATAGTGAGAACGCAAAATCTCACTATAATTAAGCCATATGATTGACAAGTGTTGATAAAAGTCACCACTGGAATGCAAACGGTGTAAAAACGTAAGCGCGTGTCTGGAGCGTCGGATTTATTCATTGGCTTGTATTCTTATTATTAACAAAAACGAAAACGAGCGAATTGCAGACTGATGTCTGCATATACATTCCGAAACTTACAGCCAAAATACGTCACATGTTGTAAACAATTCTTTCCTTTTCTGTACAGACTCAACTGTTTATCAGAACTTGATTGATGGGAGATGATAAGGGATTCAGAGGACCCTTCGTCTCAATCACAAATTCATTTAAAAATAATTCAGTGTGTAGCTCACAATACTCGTTGAAACGTACAGCGTGTCCCGTAAGTGATGAGTCATAGCAGAATTCTGTCATTCGGGCAAAACACCGAAAAATACAAAGAGTGGGTGGAGGGGTTTGTTGAAAATCGTGTATTTCGAATTCCAAGTGCCGGAATGTTTTCCCCGAGACGAGTCCGGGAGCCACACGCTTTCCGTTATCAGCTGTAACACGGCGATGTCACCACGCTGATATGACATCGCTTGTGGGGCCTTGTGTGTGTTGAGCGATTATTACTTTTTAAGACAAACGCTTTGTCTTGTTATACCTGCAAGAGACAACACAACGATGCTACAACACAGACGTTCACTGGTTGCTATGCTACCGTCATTCTCGACGAGCAACTTTCTAGTAAATTACATAATTGCACTGCGCAACTGCTGCCCCGCGGACGACGTAAAAGTGTAAGTTAGGCGTGTGTTTTAACGGAAGGCAACGGTAAGATTTATCCCCGAACTTTTACCTACGCGTTATTCACAAAATAAACCGGAGCGAACTGCAATTGGGACTCCGTGCTTCCCACTATCATCACAAAAAATACTTGGGAATCAGTTTTAAGCGTTGCTTCTTCCCTCCTCTGTTCTGTAGCCCTAATGTTTCATATGTTTATCGGAAACCGTTCAGAAAACAGCAAACCTTCGCGTAGAAGCCAGGAACCATTTTTATATATATTACAAACCATTAAACAATGTAAGGGTTTCTCCTATTCTTTTGATAAAATATTCATAAAAATCCAACGTCCGTTATATCACTTAATGAATTGTAATTAATAATCTTACAAATAATGTTCACTTAATAATTAATGCCTTCTTTAAGTACTATAAATCTGTACATTTATAATATCGTTCCAGTGCACTTCACCGAGTGCTGCCCTCCCGCTGTGTTGGTGTTTTGCATTGTATAGAAGAAGGAGCTGTGTTTCTGTTAAAACAACGTCAGACCCCACTTTGCAAATTAAAATAAGCGAACCGTTCCTAACACAGGAGGAGGAGGGGTATTAGTAACTTTTTCTGTAGCACTCAGAACAGACATTCAAATGAAGAATATAAGTTAGATCCACGTCGGAAATTTATAACACAACAGAGTGGATGGATTCATTACAAGTTTCAATCTCACCATTCCATGCGCCCCCCCCCCGTTTTTGGATTATGAAAGGCAATTACGTCACAAGGACATGATACTTTTCGTCCACACTCGAGAAATTCAAAAGAGAATCTTCATGTTATCCCTTTCAAACGAAGACGTCTTATTCCTTTCCGTTCCCTTGGATAATGAATCCCGATTCATCGCACAAAATGAGTCTGCGACGCGTTCGAAGTACAGGACAATTTCTGCAGCTAATCGGATGAAAGCAAATTACATTAATACTCCAGTCGGGATTGGCAGATTTCATCATTAGAAAGCTGATCACATATACTGAAGTAACAAAGTTCATTAATTTCCTATACAAATTCCAATTAAAAGACAAGATATCATACACTAACCTCCAAAGCTGAACGAGATCTTCTAGGTCCACTGAGCACATGGATCAGCCGACGACGGCAAGAGTTCATCCTGAGTACCGTCAGAAACGGTTCAACGTAAAACGTGGAAACGAAAAACGGAATCCGCTGCAAACTCAGGCAGCTTAACGAACGCAAACATGGGCTCGTCGATTCTTACTTAAACCAGTGTCATCCAACCAATCCAGAGATGAACAACGCACAAAGATGCTCAACTTCAAGACAAGGTGCATGCGCGGGAGGGATCGAATCATGGAAATATGAGGCGTGATGGTACAGACAGGTCTTCGGAAGTAGGAGCAGGCATCGGTTATCCAGGGCTGGTTGGTTTGGTAACTGGAATTCTGTGACACGTCTGGGTATTTTTAAAGTGCGTTAAAGAAAGTACCAAATTCAATTATGCGAAAACAAATCCGTAATTCCGCTGGCCGTTTTTTATTTCCGGATGTTCTTGAAATTTACTTCCTGTAGGATAAACGTACCTCGTAAAATAACACAACATAAGCCCACAAAAACATTTGTACCCCACTGCATCGTTTCCAACAGACGCCCATAACACGCGCAAATCTCAAATTGCTGTCAAATATTTGCACCAATTGCTGCTTTCTTAGAAGCGTTAAACTTACGAACACGTGCACACATTTCAGGGCGCTATCAGGTCTCAACCTTTCTGTTTTCTTACAAAATTTACGAGCACAAGAATTACAAATAGCAACAGATAATTCCAGTTCCAATGTGTATCCGTCTACGCTTCTATCTAAAACATTCAGCGCTGAATTAATCTTCTTCTGACACGAAATAAATGCAGAAAGATTGTGCGCTCCAACTTCACACTGAATGACTGGAACCGTCGCCATCAAACGCTCGTTTCTGGAACACAGACATCTTGTCGTCCGGCATTACAGTGCGTTTCAACCCGCGACGAACGACACACAGACAGACTGCGCCCGGTGGGGCAGCTTCCTGCACAGCAGACCGTTTCGACCTCGGAGCCTTAAAACCTCAGCAACTGCTAATCCTTAAGTTTCAACGTAAAAACAAAACTTTCGCGCTGAAATCAAGCTTGCCAGTTGCAAATCAAAAAATATGGTATAATGAAGGAGAAAACAAAAAACGAAACGTTGAGAAGGCGACTTTTTATAACCGCCCAAAGTACAGCAACGTGTACGCGAGGGTACAGCGACGACTGAGCGGAAATGCACATAGTACGGGCTGTTGCAAAAGTTATGCAACCAAACTGGAGTATCGTGTTTACTGAGCATTATAATTACATATTTTGGTTATAACCAAGCAATTAAATAGGGCGTTAGAAGTTTCCCTCGTCTCTCAACCTGCTGATACTAAGCAGAAAAGCGGTTGACTTCTTTGTCGCAGGAGCCCGAGGTAAACGCAGCCCGCGGGCCGTTTGTCTTCTTATTACGACTGCGTTCGGAGTTACTGTCCAACAATAAACACACGCTGCAGTGTTGAAAATGGCGTGATGCTTGTTGAACAAACGGGCACTAGGAGGGGCTACTAGTTTTGGACAGACGCCCCGAACAGCCCCACGACAGTGCAGCCAACACTGGCGCTAGAATACTTGTCAAAGAAGCGCGGACATGAGTCACGAAGGAAGACGTTCCCTCCATCGTCGGAGGTGGAGGTCGTATGTTCCTCCGAAACGTCGGTTCTCCCTACAAGTCCGCACGTTGTTACAACGCAGAAGACCAACATGAACATCTTCACCGCCGTAAAAATTCCAAATCTCACCAAACATAATCTGCAAAATCTAAGGTGGGGCTTAGTCGCAGCAGACCCTAACATCGCATGGCAACTGGACGGAACTGTGGTCTTAAATCTGAACAGAAGATACCATTTGGGTTCGCAGAAACAGTGAAAGGGAAAATTATAATTAAAGAAATAGAAGCCGACTGTAACAGAAGCGATTGGATTCAGCTGGCTCAGAACAGGACCGAGCAACGGAACACATGTGCTTCGTAAATCAGCGCATTTACTTGGCAGGTCCGTGCTTCTGAAGATGGACGTATAACGAGTTTTCAGTATAAAATAAAAACAAACTCAAAGAACCTTAAAAGAGTTTTACGATAAGAGCGAAGTTTTAACAATTTAATTATGTACACTAATACGGATTATACTCTTTAGACTGGTGAAGCATTCACTCATTTGTAATGGAGTCGCTTGCATTTTTAATGTCTGCAGAACATCTGAAGGGCGCAGTCCGCCCGGAGACCGGTCCATCTGGGGGCGCAGTAGGTCCATTCGATGCTGTAATTTTATGGGAAGACAAATTAATGTGGGGGAACTGCGGAACTATGGCTGGCTAGCAGGGCAACTGAATGTTCCCTTCATCATTCGGAGAGCCCATAAAACCCAGAGGCTCCTCTGCCAGGGAGCAGAAATCAGAGCAATCCCACGAGACGGGGCCGTAATAAATGAGAGAGACGCGGTGAAGAGGGGCGGAGAGGACCTGGAAAATTAGCGAACTTTAGAAATAAAATGGATCGCGAGTGCAAGGCATATGGACATTCGCACATGATCCCTTCTTCATCGCTGAATTGTGAAGTCCGAAAATTGCCATACAACGAAAAAATATGCACGGAACAGATCCTGAATGTATCAGAGTATAAAGAGTTCTTATTCGCTTCTAGGTGTATCCTAATCAGGCTGAACTGGTGGATTTTGTGATGGAGGTGACGAACATGTCTCACAATAACAGATAATTTATTGATCAAGAAAATAACTACTCATTTCTGAAAAAGGTTTTCAACAAGTTAATAAGTCAAAAGGCTAATCATATTCTTGACTACATTAGAAAACGCGCGATGCTTCGTGGCATTAACTCAGTCGTCTCAAAAAGAAGTGCCGAAAGGAACTCACTGTTCCCACTTATTTACATGCTCGAGGCTTTCGTCGGAAGTCGTCAAATTGCAGGTTACGTCCACACCGCTGAATGATCAAGAAGGCGAGCCGAGCCAGGGAGTGCCTGAGAAGTATCGTAATGTCCACAAGGTGGGACCGGTTCATTGCAGCTGGATAATAATATGATAATACCCCTTCCATTTTTATAAAGATGAGGGCACTTAATTTACAAATACTTAAGACATATCTTGCCATCTGATTTCCCTCTTCGGTTAAATCCAGTTAAATTAAATTATTTTATCATACCACAGCAATTTTCTAGGTCATTTAATTCTCTTGCAGTCACAGATCGTTGACACACATGAACACGGAGGGGAAAAGAAGCCCACACAACAGGTCTTGATCATCATCACGTCCATATCTCATGCAATTATTCGTCTGCAATCAGTCAGTTCAAATGTTTATTATCACTGCATGTGGGTCTCACATTTTATTGTATCTCCAAATAAAATGAACTCACCTTTCCCGGTTCCTTACTGATCCTCCTCCGACAATACAGTGACTGTCAGTTTCAGCCCACTTTCGCATCGCCTGCTCACTCTCATTAAAATTCTCTCTGGCCAAAGTTTCAACCACAGACGACAGTATCGAAGGACGCGCCTCTCTGTTTCTGGCTCCGCTGAGAATTCAACTGGATAATGGAACAGAAGCGCTGAGCCACACACTATGAACGGGAAACAGTCGGTAGCAAGCAAGATTGTGAGGTACCAGGGGCCCACCAGTCATAAATAAAACACAATAAGAGCTATAAGGCTCCATCCTACAGTTATAAATCCCCAAGTGGGATTATTCTTCACGCACAGAAGTAGATGGAGGTTTTTACTCCCGCTGAAGAACGAAAGAATATCCGCAAAACTGTGAGTACAACTTCTTCCTGTTTAAATAAACATGTCATGCATTAGTTCCAAAACGCTCGTTTTAGCAACGAATTCATTGTGCGACTAGAAGCATCAGACGTCAACGGCTTTATTTCGCAAATTCATCCACATCATTAAATATGACAGTCGACATTCTTATCGCGAGGTCCTCCAGCTATTTGCAACTCTCACAAATCGGCGTGGCAAAACAGAGCACAAGGTTCTCCCCGTCACAGGAGGGCTTAGCCCCATTCGACGACAACACATATATATCTTAAAATGGCCGAACATCAAGGCCGAGTGGTTAGCTCTCCTGCCTTTATTCAGGAAGTCCCTGGTTAAAATTCTGACCAGAAGGCAGGCTATCTCGACTTGGGTGTTTCGTGGTCTTCCTCAGTCCCTGCAGGTACATTATGAGCCAGTACCTCACATATTTATTCCTCACCGACCATCAAATCAGCCAACGCAGAAAACAAATAGTTCGAAGTACATGTTGACTCGGTGTGTAACTTTGTCTGTCCGACCGTCCGTCTTTGTTACTTACGTAAGATTGAAGCAGATCGAACGATATTCTGAGCAATCGGTATGCCACCTCAGATTTGCCCCATTCGATATCGACAATCGAGCGTGGTGGCCGCGATGAAACGTAAGCAACCTCCGAGAACATTCGGTGCAACGGTTTGACGTCAAACACTTTTTTGAAGTGTTCAGATTCCGTCGTCACTCACGTCGAATACAAAATCCTGTTCGACGGAGACCGTTCTTTTGAATAACTGGTCGAGATCTAAAGCTTACAGACGCGTACACGCGTGTTCTATGAAGCATGACAAAGCGACGCAAACAGCTGGAAGCTTTCGTTTGCAGAGGGAACGTGAAAAAAAAACAACACATATTTTGATAAAACTGCCCGCTTTTAGCTCCACGTAAACAGCAGCAAGACAGCGCCACCACAGAACTAGCCGCCTTGTAGCCATGACGACACATATTTCTGCTCTGAAGGTGCCCGGTTTGAACCCCGGCCACCAGACCAGAGGGTATTCGTGATTTTCTTCAGTCTGAAGGTGCCATGTCGAGACTGTAGTATATAATACCACGTCAGGATCATTTACGACGAAAACATTTGTTTGTAACTCAAACAGCTTCGTTAAACAATCCACGAATAATTAAAGACTTGCCCTACGCATCTCTTTTGAAAAAAGATTTTTTTCCATTACAGCAGCTGGTACCAGCTGACACGAAAAAAGCTAAAATCAGTCAGAGGCTCGTTTCCACGGCCAAGTGCTCTGCGGTTAACGCTAGATGCGGATCGCGCGGTGAAAACCGCTTGCTCCAAAGCAAAGCGTAAACGATGTTCAGTTGTTTTTGTTTTCGTTTTTCTTGCGTCCAATGCAATACCGACTAGTTTTATTTCAACCAATTAAATGGCCCGGGGCCGACGGTTCCAATGGAGATACAACACACGACCCACCCCTCTATCCCTGTTCAATAATACCGACATTTCTGTTATTGAACACACAAGAAGAACCGATACGCATTGCCAATACAGAGCAAAAACCCGCAGGCGTCCGATAATAAAAAAATATACATAAACGAAGCCTCGCGGCAAGCAACAGACTGCTACAAACGTACAACACAGATATTGACGGACAGACGAAGCATTTGTGTGTAAAACCTGCCGAAGATGGAGCCCCGATTAAAGATGTTGTCTTCTGGGACGTGGAACATCGGAAAAGAAACAGAGAGAGAGAAGTAACGCAAAGTTACTTGCTAACAACGCACAAAGACTCTTAACACAGAAACAGAACGCGAGATAATTTTAAGAGACTTGAATAATTCACCTCTTATTTTGACTTGAATACGCCCCCGCAATGAAATTTCTGAAATTCATCTGATACAGAACATCAGATTCACAGTCACAAATTCACGTCAGCCACACACAAAGCAAGACAGGCAGAAGGTAATCAGTACAGGAAAGGCAGAGTACAACAGATTACTCGCTCGCAGTGCATCGTCTTACAAGCTAGGGACGCGCAACGTCGTTCTGTCTGCACGTAGGTCGATTGCTACCAAGAGGCGTGTAGAGATCCTCTGGCCTTTGTTACTCAACCTCGCTACCGCGAAGAGACACTTTATTTTCACGACAGAAAAACAGAGGACAGCCACAAGAGAAATCACACAGCGCGGAGATCAAACACCCTCGAGTCGTCAAGACGTCCCCTGGCTACAGAATAACAGGCAACCCCCCTGCCGTTCCTCTGAACAGCAGGAGTTAACATCCACTATACCAAATTTAAAATGAATCGAGGTCTCGTAATAATTGTTCGGTAAGGGCGAAAAGGTTTCCAACTGCGTCGACCAGATGACTCTGAACACATGCCACGTGAGTACAGGCAATTCAAATGATCTGCAACAAAACGATGAAGCATCGTCTCTTCTGCTGATGTTAACTGACGCACGAACATTGCGCTGCACGAGATGAAATTCTGACTAAAGCCGGCAGAATAAGGGCGAGATTCTCACCCTCTGGTGCGCGTGAGAGATGACCACTCGAATAGGAACATATTAGAAGCCAAGACGTGGGTAAAATTCAGATAGCTCAAATTTTGCACTAAAATAATGTTCTTCTCATAACTCTTTCGAGGCTTCAGAATCTTTTAGGATTTGATGATAGTCGCGCAGTTTGTCACGAAACACCCGAATCACACAGAACTCATCATCGTCTTCACAACAGCTAACAGCCACTGGGCGCCAGATTAATCCAATCCTACTTCTTCAAAATCTGTTTCAATATGATCCTCTCCACCCACGCATAGGCAAAGACGCAGTTCCAGACAAAAATTTTGTACGTATTTATCATCGCACCTACGCGTGCCACGTGTCCCGCCAATCTCTCCTGGACTGATCATGCAGATAATTTTCCCAATTCGGTGCAGAGTACAGACACCCCCAATCTGAGCTCTTGTCTCAAATTCCATCTTTGTCGAACGTGCTGGCAGGTCAGGTCTAACACAAAGGAGTAAACAGATAAGCATGTCGAATCAAGGGGAAGTACTCCACTAAGGCGCCAAGGTGGACTGTCCGGGATTCCTTGGAGAGACGCCTCTGAGCCGAGGGCCTGAACACAACTGACAGCTTGGAGGAGGATATGGGCGAGACATGTAGGACGCATGGGCTATATGAGGTTCTGTACAAATTTTCAGTCCGGGAACGTGAACAAAAATTTACTATTCAGAAGAAGCTGTTCTAGATGGAGGATAATATTAAATTCGATCTTAAACAGGGCGGGAGAATGTGGACTGGATTTATCTGCCTCAAGACAGGGAGAAGTAGCGGGCTGATGTAAACACGATGATGAAACTTGGTGTTTCATATGAGGCGGGGAAATCTTTTGACCAGATGAGCGACAATCAGTTTGTGAAGATCTCTGCTGCATGGAGTTAATTCACATTAAATGTGGGTGAATGTGACGTCCCTTTGAGTTTAATGTCGTGTAAAGACGCTGTTACGTTGTCAGACGCCATCCCAGTAGTCATAATTGCATTTATAGACAAAGCAGAGCATGAAGAGATGACTCATCGCGAGTTACTTACACCCATTTGTCGGCCGACAATAAGCCTTCGTTTATTCTGCGTCAGAGGGGCAACAGTTGCAGAAACTCGCCCGAAGAGTTAAAGCCAACTAGCTACCCCCGTCTTTTGTACTTACGCGTTGCTAAGGGAAACCACTAAAACAATAATGTCCTCTGCAGATCACAGAAAACGCGTGGTATAAAGGCTGTAACGCAGGGATTATGGGTTCGAATCGCATGGACATCTGAGCGTTCGTCTTCCTGTGGACGTAGGGGCCTTGTAAAGGGTCAACAGATTTGAGGTTGTGCCAGTTCATGCTCCGAGAACAGCTTGGGCGGGTCCAATGAAAGACATACCTGATCCACAAAAGAACGGATTATCTAAGACACGATTGAAAAAGCGACAAATTCAGACGAAGCAGATCGCGACAGTGATGAGTAGTGCCAGCCTTAATCAGAAAGGACACGGCTGTGTTTACGTTGAGGCGGTATTACAGGCAGAGGGCACGTAGGCTACAAACTTACGACACGTAAACGCTACGCACAACAGCGAGATTAACAGGTAAAACTGCAGGACCAGATTTTCGCATACATTTTCTCCCCTCGAACGGAACAGCGATTTCTCGATCACACAAAGGAGTCAAATAATTAACCTGAAAAGTTTAAAATAGAGGAAAAATGTGTAAATAAACAGAAACTAACTTTCTCGGCGAGGCTGGACACATCGTAGAAGCGAGAAACCTGTTTCTTACGCGTTCTGACAAATCAGATAAGTCCATCCCTCGGCCATATAAGCAAGTCGCTTGTTTCGCTAATAAAAACCTGGCAACACCAACAACTGACGAAGAGGATAAGACAAAAGGAACACAAAGAGCATAGAATCCAATTTGTTTTATCTGTGTTTTGTTTGCTGGTGGCTATAAAAGCGAATAGCCGCCATATTCCCGGAAAGAACACCGGGTTCAAAGCGAGCGAGCGAGAATGTGAGAGAGAGGGAGAGGGGAGAAGTGTTGGGGAAGAATCTATCAAGAAAGAAAGGCGATATTTGTTTTAAAGTCAAAAGAACGGAAGGAAATGACCAGACCCAACTCTAAATTCACGCCCGTAAGGACCTTAAACGAACGTGTCCTTTGTGTTCCTTCTCTTAAGAAATGTGAAAAGAGACTCAGCAGTGGAGCATCCGAGAAGCTTAGTCACTCAGACAGCCCAGAAATCGCCTGCCCTTCACAGGACCCGAAGGTTCAATGCCGTCCTCGCACCAGCCCCACATTGCAGCCCTCTCCTGAGCCAAACGAACCCCCCCCCCGCCCTATTTAATTAATTTGTTCTTTAACAGTGCCCTCAGGTTTCGAGTGGACGTTTCAAATTTTCTCCTTCGTTAAGTTTCCCGATCAAATTTACTCGTACAGACATTAAAAGCTAAATTCTCCGCTGATATCATCACCCACGACTTCCCGATCCTAATAAGATCTGGTGGCGAGCGCCAAGTTGGAAAATCACGTGACTCGACTTAGATCACGGCACAACGTAAGTAACTTTGGGGATTTAAATGGGACAGGGCATTCCGTCGACGCCGTCAGTAAGTTCTTGTGGCCTCCGGACTTCACGGAGCTTTTGCCAGGCGCCTAGGCCACTCGGCGCGGCCGTGGTAAAAAGAATCCGACGGAGAACGTCATTAATACTTTACTGGCGACGAAGGGTCGCCCGGATGGCGCCTCGGTCAGAACAACAACGCGCATGTCCAGACTCGATGATTATTTCAGATATCTGTGGAAGGTCCTTGTCAGAACTCTGGATCTGACAGGTCACTCGTTCACTGAAATTAATCCTCCATTTACAACGTCCTCTTGACTTCTTTTCTCTCGGACCGAGTGCTCGCTAATTATAATCATTCCCCACGCAATTTAGAAAAATAAAACTACCCTCACTTTAATCTTAAAATCCCTCGCTAATCTGCTCTTATGCCCTCATTTATATACACCTTCATCCCCCCACCCTCCAGGGTGGAGGTCTGAGTGATTATTCAAGAATTCTGAAACTCTTTAATTATCATTACGCCAACCAAGACGTTGCAGATTTTAAATCCCATTTAGCCTTGTTTCGACTCATTTCGACGCTAGACAGAAGAGTGGAGATGCATAACGTCTCAGTTATACAAAACGGGGCCCGTAAAGGGAACAACAGGGTGTTCGAGAAAAAAATCAAATATTATTAAAGTACCCACATCGGCCAATAAGACTTCGCTGCAGTGATCCTAATAGGTAGCAACGCTGGTCCGGAGAACTAAATTAGATATTACTGTCACTGCAGATAAAACAAGAAAATAGAATATGAAATTTTTCCACAGTTTTGTTTCGGTCACACAAAATACTTCGATCGTCAGAGTCCTTCACGTTCTGCCCTAACAATTACAATACCTTTATTTGGGTTTTCGTCGATGTTTGACTTCAGATCTCAGGGATAAACCACATCGAAACGTTTCGACAACCAACACAGTTCCATCTTCAGGGTGAATATCTGCTGTGGGCTGTAAAGTTCCGCGACTGAGCGAGTAGACGAGCGGGCCACTGTCCAACTGGGAGCGACCACGTGGTCGTCGTCACCCGCCTCCACGGCTCCCCTGCTCCGTCGCTCCCCAGACACTTGCCCTGAAAATGGCAACTGTAATGTCGGTCGAATGGCTGGGACGCCTTCAACACTCGAAAGTCCAGGTTGAGGAATAGTCGCTTAATTTCCACCGACGTCGTGGCCAGCGCCAGCCAATCGGAGTAAGAGAAAACAGACAGCCACGGAAGGCGTGAATTACCATCCACATCACGACAGCTCCAAGTTACAACGGCTTGCGTGCGAGACGAACACGGACGGACTGGAGGCTTCGTCCCCAAAAGAGCTTTTGCGCCTATCTGAATTAATAAAATTCTAATTCAACAATTTAATTTCCGGTTGAATTCTTCTGACACGCGCAGTTTGAACTTTATTAATTATTAAAAACAACACTTCATACATTTTTCCCTGTCGCCACGTTGCTATGGGACAGTGTAACTTTCTATTGTGCAAGACAGAGCTACATCCCCGCTGTTTATAGCGTCGCTTCGCAACCGTTTCAGGAACCAAACACCTGCGTTACTTCGTGATGTTCTCCGCTTCAAAACAATAAATAATGGACGTTACAACCCTGTCCAAGAAGGCGCACTCCGCCACAGGGGCATAGATCGAAAACAAACCCCCACTAGAGGGAAAATTCTACTTAATTTTCTGTGTCCCTACGCAGACCACAAAGCCACAGCCAACAGACACAATAATCAATTATTTGAGACGGCAACGTAGCCACTTGGACCGTACCGATTTGCGTTGCAACACGACGACGTAGTGGCGTCGCGTCAGCCTATCATATTTCTTCTCGGTTGATTCAACGACGCTAAGTCGGTACCTCAGACCATGCAGTGTTCGACGACATGATGACCAACGAATAATTAATTTGAAAGAATGTGGGAGCAAACGGCAGTGTCCTAATTCAAGATCGCGTCTTCCTGGAGGAACTGAGGAAAATCAAGCAATAACGTAGTCGGTGCTTAAACAAAGTTCTGAACCCGTGAAATGCCTTACGACGACAAAGTACATTCTTCTTACTGAGTACCAGCAGACATTACGTATTGCTATACATTTATCCCACCTAGACTTCATCTCGCTGATAGCACGTGTAACTAGACACAGCACCACCGAATGCCCACGAATGAGTGATCAGCATCCTCTTCCGCATACTGGAGTACCCGGGTTCGAATCTCGGCCCGGAAACCGGTTATCTTAACTTTAACTTTTCATGGTTTTCCTCAGTCCCTCGAGGTAAATGATGATATATTACCTCGACCCAGGCAGCAAAATGCTTTATTCCACAGCGTTTCCAATTCACTGTTTATAAAACATCGCACCACCTGACAACATTTATCCCAGAATGTTCTTTATGTATACAGTGAATTCGGAAATTGTGTTTCAATGAACTTAAAGTCACCAATAAAAAGTCCGTATAGGCATGAACGGTCTCTGACTATGTGTCACTTTTGCACGCACTAATCCCCCCCGGGGGGGGGTAATGACCAGTCCTGTAGCCTGACACAGCGTGTTGGGCACCGTGTTCGTCCTTTCTTTGCGCCGGGCCCAACTGCCAACGTAACACGCTGTTAACAACACAAACAAAACTTCCCGAATCCCTAGTGGGATTCTATTCTTGTCATCTGACATTCAGCTAACAGCGCCGAGTTACTGTGGACTCGATCAGAGTAATGGTTCGAGAAATCGATAAGGCTTTCCTAGCGACCACTGGTAATCAGAGTAAGGGCCGTTGAGGTCCACTGGATTCTTCGGGAGATTAAATTTGCGGAAATAAACTTTTCACAAAAGGTCGTTAAAACCACAGGCGGCAGTTTGTTTTAGTCACATCAGCTCAACTGGCGCATCCAGAAACAAAAGAAAGAAACGAATTCGATTAGGATAAGGGAGGCGATTTATGATTGCCTCGTCGGAAGGAGCAAACAAAAGGCGAATCGACGAAGACCTCTTCACAGACAGTGGCCAAATCAAGTAGGATGAGATGGGCGAGACGTGCAGCACACATGCGACACCAGGTATTCGTATAATTTCCTGTAAATTGGAGGATGATATTAAAATGTTCCTCACCGGGAAAGATTGGACGAGTGGGGACTGAATCCAACTGGCACAACACAAGCTTACGTGAACACGGAGATGAACTTTGGGTTTGCTTGAAATCGTGCAGTTTCTTGAGCGACTACACTGCTGTTAAGACAGGATAAAACAGGATTAAATGTTACCAACATTTACAGTAAGCCGTGCCTTCAATTCTAGATTCCATTGAAATCCATCCAATTTTGTGAGCGAAACACGCGGACGGACACAGGAAAAACTATTCTATTCCGTGCTGATTTTAAAGCACTTTGTGTAAAGATCGTCTGTAACGAGAGGCAAAGAGACGCCTCTGTGTGGATGCGACGCGCGCGTCTGAAGACAGTGCGTGACTGTAACGCACAGCGCCAGTCTGAAGGCGCTGCTTCGAGTCTTGGATAGGTGACAGTACGTGAATTAGGCGGGTTTGCATCACACCCGGACCCAAAACCGTCTACCTCTGTGATAACGAGTTCATCGGCGCCATAATTATGCTATCGTCACCCGAGGCTCCTCGATTCCGCTACCACGAGCCAGCACAGCCTTTGTACCTTCACGTGGTCTGCACTCTTTTACGATGCAGACTGACAGCTGACGGCGGAAAAGACGTTTATTTGTTTTGTACGACACGACTGTGTTCCCTAAATTCCACGCGACAAATGACAAGACAGTGAGACAGTTCTCGGGCGGCCGGCTGGATACAAACTCTTGACTTCGTTCTAATCGTGCGAAGTAAATTCGCTTAACCTCTCTCTCGCTCTGTCGCGATTAAGTTGAACATGTGCTCGAGTAACAAAAAGTGTGAGGACATATCAGAGGTTCGTTCAGAAGTCCAGACCAGAAAATGGGACACCGTTCCTGAGCGCAAGAAAAGGGGTACAGGGCCCAAGGGTACCCGATCGTGGAAGCAGACAGACGGGCGGAGTTCCGTCTTCCTGACACAGGAACAAAGTCGGGAAAAATTGCGGACTCTTCGCTGGTCTATTTTATGGGACAGGGCAGAACAGAGGAGACCCGACGTCGAGACAAATGGGACACGGAAAGATTAGGACAGAATGGCAAGGGGTTGGACAGGAAATGGTGAAACAGGATGAAATAACACAGGCCAGGACACAGTAGATCATCCCTACTGGACCAACCGTGATGGCGCTGCACCAATCCTGTGGGAAGGAAACGATCCACTTAAACGGGCAGAGCAGCAGATGAAAGGATAATATTAAAATGGATCTGAGAGCAATGTGCTTCACGACGGGGACCAGAAACGGGCTGTTGTGAACGCGGTGATGACCACTCTGGTTCTATGAAAGGCGGGGAATTTCGTGAGCAGCTGAACGACCGTCAGTTTCTCAGCTCCATGGAGCGGAGAAGCATCAGGTTTTACTACTCAGTACGATGGAAGTCAACACATCTTCGTCTTCGCACGGAGCAAGTGGAATCGAGCATAAACGTCAATTAAGATGAAATCGGCTCTAAGTATTTTACACAAAATCACGCGCCTACAGCAGATATTTTATGGGTTCAGCGCCCCCTACAGGCACAAACGCCTTTTGAAATGCAGAGTTGCAGCTATGCATGTACTCAAGAACACGTGAGTGGGACAGCGTCAGAACGAAAAAAAGGAACGGATAAAACTGGCTAGAGACGGACACAGCTGGACAGAAACGCTTATCAGAGGACAGTTTTAGAACTGGCTACAAAGGACAGGGATAGATGGTTATGAGATTCGAACCGCGGATAAACGGAATCGACGTAGACAAAGCACTCGCTAATCGAATCGCTGAATGTGACAGCGGTTTAATGATCCAGCAAAGGACAGTCTGGTGAAGCAGCTTGAATCTGCACCCCCACGTCTCTTTCACCAGTGGTTTACACCGAAAAGAAGCACACAACACCGACGACGCGTGTGTGTTGCTACGGCGATGGTCGAGCGACCAGCCGTGTCTGCAAACCCCAGTCAGTCCCTGAAAATCTTCTTGAAATTGATGTCTTCTCGACTTCGGGCGCACTCGGCGGTGAGTCGAATGTCTCAGATGGGAGAGAAAATAAGTACGAAGAGGAACACGAACTGAACTGAACTGAATAAATAAAGTCGGCAAGAAAACGGAGCTATAAGAACACAAATTAAAAAATTGTAAGAAAACTTCGGAGAAAGACCAAAATTGAAAGGATGAAATAAAACTGTGGCGGGAGGGATAAAGTTACGAGAGATCGGACAATTCAATAACAACAACGCAGACATTTGTCACACCCTGTATCCCGCTGCTAGTCCGCCACTAACACCCCCGCCCCCGTAACCAGCACTCCACCCACCCCAATGCTATTCCTCAACCCTTATTCCAACATCACAGAGACGCCAAAACGGCGCCGTTATAACGTCAGCGTGGCGCCACTGTCGCATCGCACGTGCTGGACGGACGACTTTCAGGAAAACAGCGAAGTCGTTTGTCGTCTGTCATCATTTCCGATCTTGGCGACACACCAGAGACATTCAGGTGTGTGCTCAAATGGTCTCTGTGTTCGGGCTAATGGGACGGGTGGGTTAGTAATGAGGGGCGCCCGCTGAAACAGTTCAAGGTCAACTCAATGTCGGTTCATCAAAACAAGACTGGACACGTGTCCGGTAATGGAGTACGACACAAACCTCCACGTGTCCGTACGCTTCTGCCGCAACGCAATTTGGAAAATGTTCGTCCTTGTGTTTCGTTAAATATTCATCGCATCGGTAAACATGACACGTGCAGACCCGGTGAGCAAATAGCAGCTTCTGACAGAGTCGCTAACTTAAAATTTGAGCTACAAGTAAATGGAGCGAGCAATTCAAACTGAAAGAACACAAGTGCGCCTGAGAACGATTAGTGTAGGCAACCAATTAAGACTTCATAGCAGCCTTTCGTTGGCAACTGACGTTTCCCGATCGGCACAAGACACTTCAAAGAAACCACGCTTTCCTATCGCGAACCTAACCGAACCAACTTTTCGCATTCTCTTAAACACAAGCGCGCTAAATTAATGTTCCTGTTCTGCCCGTTCAGAAGTAAATTATTTAATTAAAGTCATAACCACGAGAAGTTCGTTTCAATTAATAACGATACACAACTCGTACGTCCGTCTTACACGTGCATAATACAAAACAACATAATTGTCCTCACAAACTAGTGAGCAAATCCACTGCGCTGTTAAAGTTGTGACGGAAAGGAGTGTAATACGAGATTTTAACATATTCAAAGCTTTCTGGAAATCGAATATAAAATCCTCGGCTTAAAACTCGACGAAGGACAGCGAAATTAAGAGGCTGACGTAAAACGCGTTCCAGAGCGAAGGAATTCGCCAAAACAAATCCGGGCTCACATCACGACGATCGCCGGAGGATCCGACGTTCTGCACAGACTGGAAACGCAGAGTCTTAAAACCTGGTCCAGAGTGTGGGAGGACCACGCGCGGGGCCATCCGCGTCCTCGCGAGGAGAGACGGGCACACTGAAGTCGCGGAGAACCTGGGACCAAGGACGTCAACAGGCGGAGACACGGCACTTCGTAATGAAAACAGTAATAAAGCAAGCCCAGAGGAATAAGATGATGTAAAATGCTAATGGAAAGGAGAAAACGAGGAATCAGTGACAAAGAAAGATGGCAGAAAACACATAACAATAAATTAGCAGAATAATAAGAACAGAAAGGAATGAAAATAATAAAGTTCTAAGATAAGATCTGAGGAAACGACGTCTAGAAGAAGGGGTAGGTTTGTGGGGAGGGGGGGGGGGTAAAACCAAGAAGGGCCATGCACTTCGCATGTCAAGTTTTTATCTCAGTTTTATTTTAAGCTGACGAGAAACGACACACTGACACGCCAAGAGTAAAAATTACAGACGCACGATTACACACGCAGCTGAATTTTCAACACGCATTAAGTTACTGGCAATCTTAAGATTACAAGCAGATGGCAGATACAGCAGAGAGCCGCACCTCCACTCCCCACCTACACCTCTTAATATTACCTGAGTCACTGTTCCTAGAAGCTCTACTGGTTGACCAAAGAGCCTTTGGCGCTGATGAGAGAGAGTTCGTCCGAAGAATATTTAATACATCCAGTCCGTACCGCAAAGAAAACACAACATTTCACCATTACAAAGATCAACTATTTCTTTCTGTTGCTCTTAGAATCATAACAAACCCACAAATTCAAAACGAATAAATTACTGACAGCTGAAACAGGTGAGGCACGACGAAGTTACCATTGGATCTTAAAGGGTCACTGACGCGTTCCAATATTTCGTTGTAGACTTCAGCTCTCGGCGGCCCATCTCAGAATTGAAATTCCTCAACAGTTTCACACACGCGCGTTTTAACGACGCACAGAAGTGGCTACGCAGTTCAAAGGCAACGCCACAGCGTGAAGTGTCAAGTCAGACGGAGGAGCTGAAGACGTGAGACTGTCCACGCGTCAACCGATCGTTAGGACGGAGGACACTTTTGCACTGAGCGCTACGGACACGGACGTCTGGGAAATAAAGAAAATATTAACAGACTTCCCAATACAGTCTCTTCTTCAGTGTCTCTGTTTCTGAATGCAAACTGATATTATATACTGTTTCGATATTGGCGACGTTTACATCGACATCAAATTATGTTACCTCTTCAGGGTTATTGAAAAGGTGCCTGGCTGTTAAATTTACTATTTTATAAAATTGTTTAAACAAAAAGAATAATTTTCTTAACACCGTGCATTGCTTTTATTTGCATTACGCAGGTTCTATCTTTATTTATCGGATTATCTGTCGGTGACAACAAACTAAAATGTCTCTTAAAATATTCAGCAGTGGTCGCGGTCCATGTTACTGGGTTTAGGTTAGATACAAGCAGGTTTGTACTACTGACGAATACGTACAAGATAAATCGATATCGAATATTATTCTCGCACATCATGAAGCATTAATTATTCCATACGTTATAAGCCCATATACCTGAAAGTTACATGTAAACTTATTTCCTCTGGACACCGCGGTGAGTTCCCGAAACGTCGAAACATTCCTGCGCACACCCTCAGCGCTGACGAGGTACAAATGCTGTTGTTGCACGCAAGAAGGCACAATTGTCGCTTTCTTTAATGCGGACATAATGGTTAGCAAGATTCTTCTGAGTGTGTGCAAATTCAACTGTAATTGTACTTGCATTTCTGCGCTGTGATTCCTCTCACACTAATGCGACACTAAGTGGAACTTATGGGAACTAGAGAACACGAAGCCCACACGCCACCCCCCACCCCCCACCCCCAACTTCCCCTGACGTTCTGTATTAAAATTAAGCGACACATCAAGACAGTTCCTTTCAACTGTCTGTCCAAACAAGGCAAGTCATCCGCCAATTTGTACGTCGGTCTGGCTTCTAGGGGTAAGACGCAAAGAACGAACACTGGGAAAGCTTCCGAATTCATTTTACGCCGAACCCTGAAGCCGTATAACGAGAGTACCATAAATTATCAGCCAGTGACTATACAAATATCAGGCATACGTCTACATAAAATCTTCAGCGCACTTTATAATCGTCAAACATCTCATCTATAATGGGGGCGGCAGATAACTCTGAAACGTCGGTAAACTTCTACCAGACTACACGACGCTATAACCCAGAAGACGTCTTCATAATCGCAGCGGTTGAGAACCTGATAACTCAACTGCAAACCAAGTGCCCGATCAGGCCTGCCAGATTCCATCTTAAGTTGGGACACCCGGTACTCGTCGGAGAAACACGTGAGCCCGGCATTGCACAATGCAAGCCTCGAGCGCTGCACCAGCCGCGTGTCCATTTCGCTTCGTTCCTGCGTGTACAGAGCAGTCTGCGATTTGTAAAACGTCTGCTACTGCCTTTGTACGTGACTCCACAGAGGCTGGATCTCTCTGACGGAAATAAAGTGAAACCAACTTCACATTAAACATCGCCAGGACAAGCTTGACAGCTGCCCCGCCCCCAACCCCCCCCCCCCGCCCCAAAAAAGAGAGAGCGGTGTGTGGTGGTAAGAAACTCAACAGGCATCGGAGAGACCGCTTTGAGGTCCTAAGGCTTCTGACAATAGTTCAGCAGCATTACGACTCAATTTTCTTTGAACAGATTCATTTCGAGCACAAATATATTCATACAGTAAACATACACATTTATATGGCGTTTCGGAGGACGGCTTTGTTCGTGTGTTCAGACGGAGGAACGGACACTTTTCTCTGTGAAGCCTCGTAGGTTCCAAAGCCAGACGCCGTGGAAGCCAGCAATGGTGGTTATTGCAGGGCAGAAATATCACGGAGAACTGACACGAGGGTACAGCCAGTGTCTGAAATGTCGGCGACACCGTTTATCAGAAGGACGAAGTCCGAAGACGAACCTCCAGCAAAGGCACAGCAGTCGGTACAGGGTGATCGAAAAGTCACGCAACACATGTTATAGTTGTGAAGTCAGGAAACAAAAAACAATTGCGCTCGACTGTTTAAAGGCAACCGACGGACTGACGAGACCGTCAACCCAGTCGAGCTGTGCTCAATTACAACCAGCAACAAATATTCTAATGTGGTTTGCGACGCCTTTCGACCGCCAAGCATCGAAGCAGCATTTCGCGGTTCTGTGCTATATTTTCCTGCTCACATTCTCGAAATCACAAAAGAACGCCATTAATCACAAAACACGAGGCAGGTTCGAGTTCCGATTGCATTTGACACCCGACACGAACAGTCGATATTTGCGACGGATTCAAAACAAATTAGCAAAGACTGACTGACTTTTCGGATAATTAGATACGCTTGTACCTGAAATGGTTTTGTACCGCCAAACGGTATCTTAAATGAAAATCGTGAATGGGCGAAGACGTGGAAGGACGGACGAAAACCTCAGTCAGGGTCGCCGGTCTCCTGCACAAGATTCGAACAGGCGACCTGCCGAATACGAAGCAGCAGTGCTAACCACTCCACCGTACGACGTTCGGTCGAAATATGGCAAAGAAACTAAAGCCGCGTGTGAACAAACCGCGACAATCTGCAGGGTAAAGTTAACAATTACACGACTTCGAGAAACTTTTCTTTTTCTCTCTTGGTGCTCAGGAGACGAGTTCGGTGGTAAGCCTCAGGAGATGAGGCCACTTGAGAGAGGGGCGAGGAACATCATTATTAACATCAAGTTCACAGGGTGTGTAGTGTGATCTGCGCACAGCAGCGAGGGACGAACTGAAAAGAATTTTGTTGCAATACGTCGCACGCCGCCGGCAAGAACTTCACAGTCAAAGTTCCGCAAAGTCCTCGTCTTTAACAAAGCACCCAGCGCCATAATGGAGTCGCGTTTGAGGTTCTGCTCGGGCGACATTGCAACTTTCACTGGGGGTCCAATTTCTCGACATGGAAACGCAAACACCGCAGGAAATAAGGAGACGTCGATGTAACAGGACGCGAGCGCCACCACGAGATTAACTCGTTCCGACGTAGTTACGTGCTAACCAGCTCTTCGCCTAATTCCCAAGAACATTTACAGACAGACAGACATTCTTAACGCCACTTCTTCACGAAGCGTGAAGAGGAATTATTAGACTAACGAGCCACGATGCTGTGAAAGTTTCCTATAACTAAAAACACCTGGAGCAAGTAGCTCTACGTTGTATTTGAGTGGTTTGTCATTTCAGTGAGCACCAAACGAACACCAAAAAGTGGGCTGAGTGAATTCGCAAGGCAAATCGGAACGCGTCAAGTAGTTTTGGACGGACGCTGGGCGGTGTTCGTCTTTTACGCAACAAAACAGCTCCTAGGAGGAGACACTTTCAAAAATGTCCCCAAAGATTCATTACCGTGTTCACAAAAGCCAGCCAACGTTCCCTGTCCTCATCCAGATGAATCCACTGCACATCCTCCCACCCCGTTTGTTCAATAACAAGTTTAATAATACAAACCCATCTACATCTAGGTCTGGCAAGTTGTTATCTTTCTTTAGTATTTTCCGGCTGAAATTCTGTATGCATTTCTCATCTGTCCGATATGTGCCACATGCTAATACATAATAATGTAATTACGTACAGCCAGAACTCGTAATTAGGCCACACGAAGGCTTTTACAGTGCTTCCCTCTGGACCGTGTTCGGAGGTTCGGAACTAAACCTGATGAAGACACAGCGGCCTCTGGAGCGGGGAGAACTGTGGGATGAGCCAATAAATTTCGTAGTCGGGGGTAAACAAGAAACTAAGACGACGTCACTAACACGAATTTACAGCTGCTCCAAATTGGAACAGACAAAGAACGCATTGCGAGGGAAAGACTGTATTGGTGCTGGGAGTGACCACACCTGCTCCCGCTCACAGAGCGCGGAACACAAGGGCACTGACCGGAAGCTGCGAGTCCAGGAACTTCGAGATTTATTTACGTTTTACAGAAGCGGTCGCTGTGAGAAGGTTCCGCTCTGCTTACAAAACGCGCAGAACGAACCTCCACATCCCGAAAGACAGACGCAATTAGATCTACTGAAAACGGGCTTCCGTCGAACTCTGGAAAATAAATCACGCCATAAAAGGAACCCGAAAACTTGTCACTGTGAATAGAAACGGACCAAACGACCCCGACCTTGGGCCACGAGACGTATGGAGGGAGGCAAAACTCCATGAATTCTTAACCTCTGGATCATAATTTCCCGAGCAGCCACGTACAGCGTCGAGGAGAGTAGACATTCAAATCTCAGTTATTCAGAATGCAGTCAATCAGTTTAATGAACGAGATATCTAGTGTCTCCTGAATCAGTAAGACTTCGATACTATATTATTTTCGTCCGGGAGGAGAATGAAAACTTATAAAAACAGTGAAGGCTGTACTGAGCTGTGCCAAGGTGAGCCCCGGATTCGTTAGTTAGGAATTTTCGGTACAGTAAGTTGGTTAACCTGATTCAACATACAACGGAATAGCTGGTATATTTCGAAAGCGTATTAAATTAACATTTTAAAATTCACAAAAATTTACCACGTAAACAAAGGACAGGAGATATATCTGTACGAAACGCGGGGCGATCATGTTTTGTTTCTCGCTGACGGCTAGTGCCGCATTACGTCACACACACTCCATACGACAGCACAATGGCAGCGATCATGTGCACATAATCGACTGGCATCACTGCAGCTGTGTATTTCAATACAGGAGGCGAGTGGAGGACCTGCCATCTTGTGGCCATTACAGGTATTAAGGGGGTCCAGGGGTGAAGTGAAGGTGTGGGGGGGGGGAGGCCCCTAGGGAACAGTATCATCACTAAGTGATACAGGGGAACAGCAGAAGCAAGGAGATTCATCTGAATAATATTTAAGAATTCAGAAAACGCAAAACATCGACTGGTTGACGTTCTTTGAGGAAATAATCGCTGTTTATTCTGAGAATCGTTCCAAACTCATAAATGCAGATTTGGTCTTTCTGGTGGCAGGCGGCACATAGAGTTACCACTCCGGTTTCAAGGGTTAAAGACGCTGTATCAACTAAAGTGGTCACATTTCACTGAAACAGGTGTGAAGCTGGCGGGCGGCGCTGCGGGGAGGTGGGGAGGGGGTCAAATGATCCCTGGGGAGACCAAAATGCCACCGCGACTGAAAGATAACACCGGACTTTAAATGCTTACGAGAGATCACAACTGCAAACAATTAAAATGTAGTTTTTGTAAATGCAATCCCTTCTGGAGGCCTAACCCCCGCGATGAGAAATTCCTAGCTCCTCGCATCTGCTGGCAAGGTAGCAGATTTTAAGAGCACATCTCGCGATGCACATGTTCATATGTCGTGGGCTGCGTCATGCGGGCTGTCTACCAGACCAGGCACTGCTCTTGATACGCTGTGTTCAAATACTCGCAAGCAAATGCTATCAAAGAATTAGGATGGTGCATTCTGCACACACACACACACAGTGGTGACAATTTTTTAATATTATTATGCAGTTTTGCACTGGCTACTTGTGTTCAGAAGTTTGTCAACGGTACAGTACATGGACATTTGCGACGTTGACAATTCTATGGCAGGGATAATTCTAACGCACTTCTAATTCTTGGAGGCGCTCTATCAAAGTACGTGGACTTATCCGATGTTGGCGTCGATCACGAAGTCCATGCTTCCACGCAAGTTCTGCCTGACTTTGCTTCTTAATTAGTGTCACCGTTTGGTCTGTTTTTACGACAAACCTCAGCTTACAATTTCTTTTGTTCCCATCACGTGGTTCATAGTTACAACATAACTGTTTTATTCTATTCAACTAGGAACATTATAACGCGATTTATGATGCAGTAGGCTGTTTCTGTCACACTATTATGCTTATCAGTACAATCCAATACGTGCAGCACTGGGTTGCCTCATGTAAATCTTATTTCAGACCCAGCGCTAATGACGGGACTTTAGAGGCGCCACCCCCTGCCCCCCCCCCCCCCCAACCAGCGCCAAGAGAGCTGACGGATCGATGGACGCATAAGAAACGGCACAGACACTGAGTGTCCAAAATCCCTCAGCACGGACTGTAACTAATGCCAGAGTTTTGGGTTCAACGAATTTGCCATATCAGAGGCTTGAGTCTACTCGCCCCTTTGGCAAGAATCGAGGAACTGCGAGAAATTAAGTCCAAAAGCATTCAAAAAATCAGTTGCTATCGCAGAGAAATCACGAGACGCCTCCATCAGAAACGTCAATCGAGGATTGTTTTCCACGAACTTTAGTATAAGAGGATTTCCTGCAACATTATAACAAATTTAATTAAATATTCATGCCACAGTGACGTTGCTACTGGAAACAGAATTAGAAGGTCCACGATTAGAAATCGCAATTTTGGCCACGGCAACGGCTGACGATGGGAAAATTTGGCAAATGAATTGAGAATCTGTTCGACTCTTCGTCCGCAAATACAAATTACCAAAGTACGAAAACTGTTTGATACGACATCAAAACATTGCTCAGTCGCCATGTTTGTGACTGCTAACATATGAAAATACATTAATTAAAAGTTGTTTGCGGTCTGTGTCTGCACCCGATTCCACACCCTTGCTCGGGCCCCAGGCAGGTTGAAAAAATGCAGAAAGTGTCTCAACAAAAGGCGCACGACACAGAATGCCGCTAATGAATCTTCTATTGTCCTATTTTTCCCACTGTTTTATAAACAAAATCGAACACTCATTGCCAAAATCTACTTTCTGCACTGGAGATTTGTAGTAGTTTCCGAAAGCCGGTATGGTGCAGAACTGCAAGTAGAACGTGGTGTGGCTTCCAAACATAACGCTCATACCAAGTTTCACGAAATTCCGTCAATCTGTACCCACGGTATTGGAAAGAAAAACAACGAAGTCTTTCCTCACGGGGGCCTAGGACAAGTTGAGTTGTGTAAAAGGCGCCAACACTTCGAGGGGTCTGAGAAGAAAACAACGACTGAGGAGCTGCTCTTCCTGAAGCCACAAAACCACGGAAAGAGAACTGAACGTGACGTAAGCACAGCCCCCATGTTCCTTCAAATGTCCTGCTTCTCCTTCCGTTTCGTGCAAACAAGAACTGGAAGGAAGGAAGGAAAAGGAGCGTACTAAGGCCCGCACTGGCACCAGACAAGAATTAATATCGAAGAGCCGTCTCATACAGCGCCAATATTTCAGTCCTACGTAACTCATAACTTCGCAGTGTTCACACGAGGAAGCCACCACCCGCTGCTGAAGTTTCAGATCCAAATTGGATTCGGTACGCCTGAATCCACACGGCCAATGGACTTGTTTATTTACTCAGCCACGGGAAACGTTGACGCTGCACAAAACTGTTCGTAGTCCGAAGTGACAAGGAGATGAAAGGAAAACCATGCTGACAACAGCCCACGAAGTCCCCCTGCAAGTCACCATGACTGTCATAAGTGTCGTTAAATAAGCACGGAACGATACGACGAGCAGGGGTTTGAAAGCAGAAAAATTTAGCCATGTTCATGAAAAGCGTACGGCACTCCGGCTGGGTAAGCCGCCGACGTAATTATAAAAGTTCTCTCACATCACATAAACAGTCATTAAAACGTACAGGTGCCTTAATTGCCGAAGTAATTACATTACATCCCGAAATCCCTAGAGAATACGCAACCGATCTGCTCGAATTACGTATCCTCGATCGACAAATGTTTACTCGGCTTTCGAAATGACACGCATGATGGAATTAAGAGAGGATTTTACCCGGAAAATTCATTTTCCCCATTCCGTTCAGAGTATTTTACATTAGCGTGTTCCACCGACATGCTTAAAGACACATATAAACAATAATAATATTACAGCGAAGAAAACAGAGTTGTTTACATAAAATATTACAATTTTCCTTACTTACTTCTTCCTGTTAAACATATTCCTTTATATAACACACTGCTATCCTTGAACCCACTTCTAAATTACTTTATCTACTAAACATTATATCAGATCCTTGTTGTTGTTGTCGTGTTTGTGATCACATTGGTTTACTTATCAACGCTGTCAGCATTTCAGACGATAGAACGATTAATGATTATTTTGAAAGGATATGGAAGGAAACGGTCATGGCCTACTTTGAGGTACTATCCCGGTATCTGCTTGGAGGGACTGAGGAAAAATCAGAAAACACATTCAGCTGAGGACAACTTATCTCCGAGCCAAGATTCGAAAGCGGGACCCGTCGAACAGAAAACAGGAGTGCCAACCACTCAGCCTCGACGTTCGAGCTACAATCACGTCATAAA
Source organism: Zootermopsis nevadensis (assembly GCF_977971745.1). Classification (NCBI taxonomy): domain Eukaryota; kingdom Metazoa; phylum Arthropoda; class Insecta; order Blattodea; family Termopsidae; genus Zootermopsis; species Zootermopsis nevadensis. Next base: position 15,709,520 of record NW_028259148.1, on the reverse strand, counting down.
AATTTGCGTATGATTCTTAAAAACGACAACATGAAATGATAAAGACGACATTTAAATGACGCAATTTTAAACGTCTGACAGACTGAAATAATTTAGGAACATAGAAAAAAGGAATGCCTGGAATCAACGTAAATCATTGAAATTTAAACAAGCTGTTATAGTCTACTGAAGCAAAACCATTCGAAGCGCGTTAACTGATTTCGGAATGTCCATGTAACCCACAAAATAAACGAGGTTTGTTGGCGTGAAAGCTGTGTAATTATTTTACTGAAATCACACGACGGGAATCCCAAAATACAGAATCGATTCAATGTGCCCAGGAACAGACAATATTCAGACCAGAGTTTCTGCTCGTCATCGAATATTATTAAAGTGGCCAAGACAAAGAGAATGAGATGGGCGGTGAGGGGAGATTGCGGGTGGGGGGGGGATGCACAGCTTTTCCTCTAGTCACAGAACCTCACACTAGGGCGGCCATAGACACTGCTGAGAGGATAACATTAACATGCAAATGCAAGCGATAAAGAATGTCCTCCCTGCACGACCGTTTCCTTGTGAGGGGTCAGACAAAAAAGTTTCGAAAATATTTCTGGCGCAGCTCAGTGCCACACATTTGAGCACCCCTGTGAGATTTGTTCCAATATTTTGGCCCAATTCCAGCAGCAACGATGCCAAACTTCCGGAGCGGAGCGGAGCGACAGGACACGCCTAAAAAAATCGAACAGCCAGCCAGTGGCTTTGGTGTGAAATCCCAGAGGTACAAACAGGTCATTGTGTCAGTGTAGGCGGAGGTCTCTCTCTCTCTCTCTCTCTCCTTGAGACGAAGAGTACAAGACAAATGTCACGATCTTAACATTTTAAGACATCCCAGACTTCAGGTTCCCACTGCGGTAAAGATATCGATTGTAGTTTTGTGACGCCGTGTAGCATTGCAATATTCGAAATAAACAGGGCGTGTTTCCATAAACAACAAATCAATGTTTGTAATGCAGACGAGCTACGTTTTTCCTAGGTACAAACTGGACTTTTAAATATTACACAATTTTAATATTACTCCACGGACACGAAGGCTAACAAATTACCTGTCTTCCCAAATTACATATCGCAGGACAAAAAAAAAGTCGGTCTTTGTCTAATCCTCTGCCACTTACCACTCCAACATCTTCACTTCCATACTATCCTTATTACAAGGACGAGTGGGCAAAGCCTCGGAACCTTCATCGGAGAAATTTCGATTTCTTGTATTCCATAATAAAGTTAACAAAGAATTGGGAGGTCGAACACGCATTTTCAAACCAACTGACACTTCACTGGTCCTCATCCTCTTACGTCATTAATACGCAATGTCGCCCGTCAGGACAGCAACGATCCTGACAGAAAATCAGAATAGTTAAGTCGGTTATGACGACGATAATAATAATAATAATAAGGAAGCAGAAGGGACTGAGGAGAAGCACGCAGGTCTTTGTCACGTGTTCTGAATAACCATGTTGTTAGGCAAATCGGTCCACGCTGACTGATTTCCACAGGACAATTTTGGTCTGAAAAGGTTGTTAAGTACATTCGCTCACAGTCAGACGCAACGACCATTTTATCTTCAAAAGAACCGCGTTACGTGCTCGTCCAAGAGCGAAAGAGATATCGATACACGCCCAAACAGAACAACAGCGCGATTATGTTCGCATATCTCGCTGTTTGGCGTCGCGCATAGCATCCAGGCTGATAAGGTTTCAACACGAAACATCTGCAGCTCATCCGGGTCGTAATTTCAGTCGAAGCTCCCTCCTATCTGGATTACAATATACAAACAGGCAGCTCCAGAAGATGAGACATCATCTTGTGCTCACTCCATTACTCATCTGTCTCGATTCACCATGGAGACTTCATTAGCGAAGAGGGTACTTAATGACATCATACAAGAGAGAGCGTTACAAATGAATTACGTACTCACACACCTGTGACCCAGTCTCCACCTTCATCCCTCATACACCCCACCCTCCGGCTTTCAGTTACATGAATATCCCGCCCGCCCGTCCACGTTATCGCGTGTTTCAATCTTACACTTCATTCGCTGATTACCAGATCCAAGGAGGGTGCAGGGGAGTGGAAAGAGTTCTTACGGCTCCTTAAACTTACCAAGGAAGAGTCTTCTTACAGGGGAAATTAAACGCCAAAGGAAATCACAGGCCTGATTCTTTTAATTCATAGATCATAGAGTAGAAAATGACAAGCAGACGTTTACAGATGCGGGCAAGCTACGATATTAACAAGTGAAAACAAATTTGTAAACAGGTCAGTACCAAAACGAATCCAATGAAGTCATTTACCGCTTTAAAAACTCTTCCAAAACACAAATTTTTCACAATTTTTCAAGCTCGAGGATGAAGACCTCGCGGCCACGGATTTAATCTCGATAGCTGACGCAGTCACATTCCACGCGACATTTCTTTCCGTTACATCGGCTGAGAAGGAGGGCACAAGATTCCTCCGAAATGTTGCCACGCTGACTCGATGGCTCGCTGCGAGAAACTCAAATCTCGCAAGATCAAATCGATTGGGAAATAATCGCGCCTTCCACCTGGAATTACGGCGAAACAAATCTCGGTGAAGATGAGTCGTACAAGTAGCACGCAAGTCCGAACGACAAGGAGCAGAGTCCATCTTCCAAAGCTGATAGTCGCTCAGCCGAGCTTTATGGAACGTGAGAGTTCAGAAGGGCCCAGCTCTTCGAACTAAAATTAAGTATCCATTATTCACGGCTACCTTGCGTGCTACACGCCCCCCTAACCAACAATTTCAAATCTGGTCTTACAAGAAAGGCCGGAACAGGAAACCGCTGTTGCGATGCTGGTTCAATCCAAAAGCAAATGCTTGAAGACCTCTGCAGCTCAGGGTTCACGACTTCAGCTTTTAATTTAGTCTTGTAGCGAACGTACAGTTGCTGACAACACAAGATAAAAACTTCGTATGAAGACTAAAATACAATTATTAATAATTAGACGAAATTCTGCCAGAAGGGTTCGGCAGTAACATGAACCAAAGTACAGTCACGTTCTTGTGAACTTCCGCGTTACACTCAAACCGCGTAATGAAAACCCGTTAAAAAAAACAGCTGAATGTGTGCGACTTTGTAATTCAGCCGCCGTAAAACAGCGATTTTTTATCACCCCACAAGAATTAATAAACGAATATAACAAATACAAATCTCTGTCAACAAATGTAACACATTAAACGCTGCTAGTGCCAAAGCTCGTCAATGGATACGATCCTGGAAGAGCAGAATCCGTGGATCGTCACAAAATGCTTCGCCAAGATCCGCTCTTCTCTGTCTTCTGAGCTGACGTGTGACGAGTTATCTCACGAGGTTCTCGCAGTGAGCGAAAGCTTCCGCGTGTTTTACTCCAACTTCGCACAAAAGGAGTAACAAACACGTCTTACGGGAAACACAAAACTGCAGCCTCACTCGACTATCCAGCCGTAGAAACATTCAAACCTCGCCTCCCATTTAGCAATCCTATCAGCCCTTTCCCTATCTCTGGATACACCCCAAAGGCCCGCTAAAATCTCGCTACACCCGAGTACACGAGGCTGGCAAGGTTCATCATGGCCACCTTGATTTGATTGAGATGATAACGGGAAATCTCCTGCACGCAATATGGCGACGGAGCGTCCCATTAGATTGAAGTTTAAATCGACTTAACTCGGAGGGAATGAGGTACAGTCTCAGCGAAAAACACCTGCGCTCGGGGACCTAGCGCTGAATGACAAAACCCCTTTGAAGTCCACTGTCCCATTTTCTTGGACTCCAATTGTTAGAAACGTCGACAATTAATTAACAGACTGAAACGTCGTTCGTGCACCAAACACTTATCCGAAACTACAAACTTAACTGGACATAAGACGCACTGAAACGAACATTTCAAACGAAACTTCTGAATAATCTGAGCTAAATAAATGGTTAGATAAAGTTGTTCTTGGCAGGTTTTATAATTGTCAACAATTAACTCAGAGCGACCGAACAGCTGAGACACTTCACTGAATAAAACTCAAACGCCTGCACGGGATGAATTCGTGTTCACAAGTTGGCTGCCCTGCCGGCTATCACAATTACTGCGGTCGAACGATAAATTTAAACGCGTATTAAACTGTGACTATTCTGGCATATATTATTCACGCACGATAATTAACCAGTAGATTCTATCAGGCGGCACATTACATCATCTACCGGGCGGCGCAAAATTAACTGTTATGGAAAACAGGGTTTCAAATACACAAATTCATCGTAATGTTCGCCCTGATGATGGAGGCAGCGAGGACCTCTGAAACGCTGGTGAACTTCTACCAGAGCACACGACGATAAAACCCACAAGACAGCCATCAATGACTTAAGTGCATTACTACACAAAGGTCTAAATTTGTTTCGCAATAACCTTAAAAAGTAAATTAACCCTCTCTTCCATAAAATCACACAACTGGCGTCATGGAATCCAGGGTTCGGCTACAAATATCGCCAAAGCCATCGACCAGCTGTGTCTTGGACCGCGGTTAAAATGAGCATATGAACCCAAAACTCCTTTTATGTCCCCCCTGCATATAATTGAAAGAAATGTTAGTTAGAAAAAGAATGTATGAACAGAATTCCAATTCAGTTGAACAAATTTAAATGAAATTTGGTAATTACAGTCCTTCCGTCTCCTTTACTCTACATTCCTGCAAGGGGCGTGGGCCACCAGCTGAAAAATTCTGCCATGAGACAACGCTAATTCTTTTATCACATTCCGTATTCCTAAGCCCTCCGACCATTTTTTTTGTATTCGCGACTAAAATTCTGATGCCTTCTTTCATCCCTTGTGTCGCAGGCAGAGGCCAGAGAGCCAACGATAATCATAACAGCTGAAGCCATGAGCTCAGACACAACATTTGCGTATTATTTATAAAGACGTCTCTCTTCCCCATTCGACGATCTTAATAAAGTACAAGAGGGCAAACAAGTATTGTTCCGAGGTTAGGTTGTCAAGCCTCTAACACTTCTAACAAAAGACGTCAGAACTGGCATCATTAAACTAAAAGTATTTACAAATTATTCACGACCATTTATCGCGTTAAAAACGTCGATATGGCGGAGGCTTTAGTCCCACAATTGCAAAACAAGCAAGGGGAAACACAGACGTCCGAAGATCCTGGAGATGATAACACGAGCTGATCGACGTCTGTAATAAGCGACGAGCGCCACGAACAAAGGCGGCGAACCGCAGTAATTCTGTTGGCCTGATAAGAGCAAGGAAGAACTCGTAACTCGCACGCCAGACAATGTCTGACCACGTTTAATAACGCCAACTCTTCGCTTGTTTAACTAAACTCCTTTTATACGTTGTGTACTTTATCCCTGAAACACAACGGCAACTTTCAGATGGGAAGCGAATATTGAAATTAACAAACACACGCAAACTTTCATTCCTAACAGAACGTTCTGCAACTATTTGTGTTGAAATATTAAAATCGCGTGTCCCTGCACATTTACCTAAGCCCACACTTTTAGACTCCCGCTGCCACCAACAGCCGGGTTTTAGCCTCTGAAACAACATTTTAAAATCGGGCCCGTACCTCAAAGAAAACACAACGCGTCTGCATTACAAAGATCAACTGGAAAATGCTGTTTAATCCGAAAGGCTATTGAAACCCATGAATACACAGTGCGGTAAAATACAGAGTCACTTAAAATTAAAGAAGGTGGTACATAAAGTTACCAGTGGTGTTCAAAGGGTTAATTGCACGCGTTTTCATGCTGTATTAATTAATAATTTCGTATCGCTACCGCAGAGTTCTTCGCCTGCTAGCTGAGTCCGAAGGTTCACTAAGTCTCATTTCCTTAATCTCGATTCATCCTCCCTTGTTCTTGGTTTTATCAAAGGCCTTGTCCATTTATCTCATTCCTCTGAAGCTCGTATTTCTTTGGATCCCATCGCATTTTATGAAGTAGGCCGTGCCCTTGTACGAATGAGGACAGCTCCAGAGGAAACAGACGTGGAACTGCTGTCGGCCACATGAACTCGAGCTTCATGCGGGAACAATCTTACGCATAATAATTAAGACAACTTAACCCCTTAAAGGGAAGCTGCCCCACGCCCTGGATCGTGGCCGATGGCGGGCTTTGGTGTTGTCGGTGTTGGACCTGTGGTTGGTTAGTTTAACCCTTTAAAGCCGAAGATCATCTAAACATTTAAGAATCCAGTCCGTACCGCAAAGAAAACACAACAGTTCAAGGTGTAATATCTCTATTAATCTCACAACATGTTTCTCCTGTGCATTTTCTCTCGCGAACTTTTTTTTTTCTTCAAATTTTATTAAATTTCACTGCGGGGATTAAGAACAGCTTTCGATTTTCTTCGAGACGTTGTCGTCATTTTTCGTTCCTTGTTCGCGTCTTCGCGGTCAGTTCTCAAGACTGCGCCTTCATCCCAAAATTCGGCTTCCAAACTTTAATCTCCTACCGAATCCCTGACTTTCCAAGTCATTTTACTATTTTACTCACCCACAAACGCCTCGCGACCCCAACTAGTGCGCAGTCGCGCCCAACGAGCGACAGTGGTCATGGCACCAAGTGGATGAGGGACCACGTCGATCAGCAATTTGCTCGGCGTGGAGATTGGCTGGAACAGGTGCACAGCTTCGATTCCTCTCTAACTCACTGTGACTCAGTAACTGCCATCTGAATGGCAGCTGAACCAAATTGGAGTGAAATTACATTTAGGGGGCTGTGGGCCCCAACCACAGCTCCTCCTCTCCTCCAGATGTCTCTTCTATGCAGTGGAAACAACTCGGGTGCTTTTTGCTTAAAAAAAGCTAGCAGCAATGCACTTTCATTACGTCGCCAAATACATGAGCATAATTGTATTTCGTCTCGTTGCAGAGTTAGTAGGCCCGTTGTCCGCCAGGCGTATAAATTCGTGTCGAAACAGCGCTCCCAGCTCGAATTATATTCAATGCTTTGTCATGACGAGTAAGTACTAAGCAGCAAGGCAAACAATCAGAAGTTTCAATAATTGTCACAGGACGCCTAAGAGCGGGAACGAGACAAAATTGACTTCTGCACCACGAGCAGTGGGGGGGGGGGGGGTGTCTGAAGAGAACATATACTACGTACATCTTATCACTGGCTTCAGAGTTGTGTTATTAACACTAATACTATACTTATGAAATTTCCCACAGACGGGAATTCCGTCTGTGAGAAATCTGAGGAATGCAACCTCAAAGTTTCGCCCAGCCAGGCTAAGAAATAATATTTTAATCGCCCCTGTAAGAAATTTCACATCTGCAGATCCAATGGTACATTGGTTATGGCTGTTAAACTGGAGGGAACCTAACACAAGTTCGTCTCAGAGGTCCTTGGTGCCACCGTCATCCCTGATTGGTGGAGGCAGCAAGGACCTCTGAAACGTTGGTAAACTTCTGCCTGACTCGGAGGCGGACAGTCATTACGTATAAGTTAATAATTAAGCCCACTCAAATATCAAGAAACTATTCGCTTTTCTGAATCCCGAAACTTCACTGTCATCTTCACAGAAATCCACCATTTAATCTGAGCCAGTTCAATCCCCTCCCTACTTTCACATTCTATTTCACTGACTAGTGACTTGGTCCACTCAAAATTTCAGACTATTTTGTACCCAGTTCCTCATCTACATCATACGTGGTACATGTCCAGCAGCCAATTTAACTTTCTTTACCGAGTTACCATAAAACAATTTTCTGAAGAATAAAACTTGCCATATTCTTTTTAATAACGTATCCGTATTCATGCACAAACTTCCTCAACTATTTATCATTATCAGATATTTTCAAATAACGTTTTCCGTCGTAATTACAGAGCAAAGTTTCACACCCATACAAAACAGCGAATAAAATTGCAATATATTTTAAGATCAGGTCGTTCCTGTGGTCGTGCCGAGAAGGCAACTTGAGCTGTGAATTTGTCCTCTGCTCTGGTGACAAAACCGGAACACACGCTCAACTTCATGTGGTTATTTATAATCCTTCGGAACACTAAATACACAACTCACATGGAGAATGACTGAACAGACCCACAGTGAGGACGTGTGACGGCTTTTGTTGGTCTGGAGCCTGGATGAACCACGGCCCTGGGATGTCTCACCTCCTCTCAGAACAGAGCGGTGCAGGGCGGAACAGAAGTTCTTCCCTCTTTATCGCATTCTATTGTTCCGTTGTCAAACTACGACCGAACTTCTGTGCAACTTAACAATTGAGTCAGATTACTTTCAAGGCTAATAATTAGATCCGGAAAATTCTTGCTCTAGTGAGAAACGCCGCTCTGGTTAAATACGCATCTGCGTTCGTCTCTCTGATTATTTAAGAACACAGGTTCAAGAAGCAGCTTCTGACTAGCTTAGGCGTGATGAAAATCGACCAATGGTTCACAACTTTTCCTTGCCGATGGCACCCTGAACACATCTTACATCAGTGGTATTCAACCTTTTTTGTTCCCGTACCCCAAGATATAATTTCTCTTCAACTTTGTACCCCCAAAGTTGTTGGTGTATAATTCAAGTTATACATAGTATATAATCTACACCTAAAATAAATTAAATTACTGATTATTCAGTGTTTATCATAATTTTTTTTTAAATTTCACGTACCCCCTAAGATGTCTTCGCGTACTCCAGATTAAATTCCACTGTTTTACATGTTCTGTGGAACCCCCCCCCCCACCCATTACTTCAGTTTTCTAAAGAAAACATTTGACAGGTCTAAGCTGATCTTAATACAATGCAGCAGTGAAATTTATAAAATGCATCGGTCAGAGTAAGCCAAAAACATTTTTTAATCACAATAAAATTGGAATTATTTTGATGTTTACATTTCAACGGCCCCCCTAAGAAGGTAACCCTGGCACTCCTCTTGGGAAACACTGGTCTGGAGAGACAAAAGAAAGCGGATTTTTGTAGTTTCATAGAAACCATCATCAATTCCAAGCATTAACCCCAGTGACATCTTCCACGCCCATTACAAAAAACACATTTGCACTTTTTCTACCACGACGCTGGCCTTTCGATAAAACACGTTTTAACAGAACCGAGTAGCAGACATTAAGAAATATTGCTTTTGAAAAAAAAACCCAGAATGGGTCACACGATAATGTTAATATTTCTAAAATTGAATTTCGTTTTACTATAAATTCACCATTTTCTCATGAAAGTGTCTTATAGAAACTTAAGCCCATCCAACAGGGAGAAGGAACTTCTAAAATCTCCCTCTCCAAAAATAAAACTGCTCAAAGATTTCCGTCCTTCAGTCGAAAGGCAAAAATAATTCGCAGAAACGGCATCTCCCAGCAGAGGTCAAGAGCACACTTCAGAAGTAACATCAGACTTAAGCAACGAAGGCCAGAGGGGGTGGGGGGGTGGGGGGGGGCGAATCGCTTAAAACTTTAATGGTCTAGTACATGAAGCACCCAACAGCCTAAGCTCCTCCTCTGGTTTGCGATGCAATTTCACGGGTAAGCGCAAATACAGCCTCATTGTAATAAAACTCGGGGTGGGACAACAACGCCGTTCCACGTCCCCCGGCCCCGGTTATGACGAAAATAAAACTGCCTCTGCCAGGGTTATGGCGGTATCAGGAACACGGCGCGACTCTTTCCAGTCGTTTAAAATTCTAGAGCCAAAAAAAAATGCTAATAATGTACCATACGTACGTCAGGTCATGACATACTTAGATTTTAACACGTTTCCATGGTTACGAAATACGAGCCCGTCCAAGCAATCCCAGAATCCTGGACCGAACGAAACGGTGGGCAATGCAGACTAGGGCAGGATTTGCTTCAGTACGTCATTCCTGGCTGTGACTTTGGCACCCCCCCCCCCCCAATCACTGGCCAGTATAAACAGAACGCAGACCGTCAGGTTTTCCTTCATCGATAAATGACAGAACGGAAATGCCAAAAGCTATCAAGCCAATACTGATAACAACTTCGTCTACGTCGAAAGTATGAAGATATTCACACTTCAGGGACGATGCTCGCTTAGGATGCCAAGATGTCCTTCGTCTTTCACTCGAACGCATCCTAAGGCAAATTTAGCCGTTCCCTCATACCCTATTTCCCTAAGATTCGTTTTAATATTATCCGCCCAGCTCCAAAAGTAATGTTAAATCTCTCTCTTTTCTATCCATTTACACAAATTCATAAGTGATAGAAAATTAAGACTGCATGACCCCGCGAGGAGAAAAGTTCCTGGTGAGAGTTCGTACAGCGAGTCGCAGTTTTCCCATAAACGTGATGTTACAAATGGGAGTTCCGCTCCCGAAAGAACAAGAAATGCCCGTCAAACAAATTTTCACAGTAAGTTTACGCAGTGCTCACAAGGCAATCAAGAAGCAAAGCCATCATCCATTCCCATTCTCATTACAGGCATACCTCGGAGATATTGCGGGTTCAGTTCCAGACCACCGCAATAAAGCGAGTCACACTAATTTTTTGGTTTCCCAGTGCATATAAAAGTTATGTTTACGCTGTACTGTAGTCTATTAAGTGTGCAATAGCATTGTGTTTAAAAGAATTGCGAGAATTACCAAAATGTGACGCAGAGAAACGAAGTGAGCACGAAAAATGGCGCTGATGGACTTGCTCGACGCAGGGTTACCACAAACCTTCAATTTTTAAAAGAACGCAATATCTGCGAGGCGCAATAAAACGAGGTATGCCTGTATTACTCGCGCCAAAGTCCCATGAGGTAAAAGCTGAACTTGGAAACAAACCGCGCGGGCTACTGAAGGCGTGTCCGTCGCCTGGCAACTCCTTCGGCCCTCAGTTAAATTTTTTTCCCACCTGCTTCTTCGTGTGATGAAGCCAGGACGCGGAGTTTTGCTGAACGGCGTCCACCGCTGACTACGGTTCACCTCACGAGATCACAAGTGACGCCTGACCTCGTTCCGTCCAATCAAATACCAAGCTCACGCGCCTGATCAGGGCACCCTTCATTCTACCGAAGTTCCCTCCAAAGAAGGGGAAATGCCGACGAGCACTGCGGCCGGGGGGGGGGGGGGACGTGGTCAAACATCGCAAAACTTCGGGTTTTTCCAGTGACGATTACGTAGGCCACGTCACGGGCATTTCTGTTTGTCAACGGTGGAAATAATGATATTACTAAACACTTCCTTTGGAGGGTAGGCGCCTAATCATTTTACGTGGGTTTTAATTAGGCATACGGGCTAGAAACACAAGAAATTTAACTCTGGAACGTTTAGGATACAGACGTCTGGAAGGGATGTTGGCAAAATTCCTTGATTCTGTGGCTGCTAAGCGACGATATTCCGGATTTACATGATTTTCAGCGTCGAATGTAATAATACACAGGAATCGGGCTACAGTTAACAGCCTACGACTCTGTACAGTCCACTCTCGAAAGTAAGCCTACGTGACCCGAGCGTTCTGTAACATCCTCGATTTTATCGTGTGAGAATTGTAAATTACAGAGCTTGGCATTACTGTTTTCCCGTATTCTGTTCTGTGTTTATGCATTAGCACATAATTAAACATTAATTAAACACAGAATAAACATTTCAAATTAGTGGCTTTTCAAATCCCCTTTGCTGACATAAAGGGCACTTCTAAGGGCCGAATTGTCAGAAAAATATAAAACTGTAATGCATCATCCTGAACCACGGCCCTGCGCGTGTCTGCAGGCAGACTGCACCGCCCCTATCGTGGTAAATAATTAACTATGAAACATCTAATCTTAAAACGCACTTTTACATTTAGTACTGTGTTCATAAAAATTCAGATTTCCCTGACCACACAGAAATTTCCCGCTTATGCTACATCAGATTGGTATCACTGCTAGTTATTATGAGCGGTCACGCGAACAAAGCCTCGGGATGAAATAATGCCCTCGACGAGTCACAGACGTAAATCGAAGACGTCCAGAGTTGTGCCCCCGGCGGCGAGCGCTCTCTCGTAAGACGGAAAAGGCGCACATGTCAACTGCGTCCACGAACGCCGACGAGATGACAGCACTAAAATGTTCCTAAAATAATTCGCTGAAACGAGACATTGCAATATCCACTAATTTCGTATCAGACGTCTCCGAGTGTCTCCGTTTTCCAAAATAATCTTCGGTACAGCCACTGACAAGATTTCTGCACGGGAAACATAAGGGCACCGCCCTCAGCACCAACCAGAGGGCGCTGAAAAGTCTGTCGCGGACCGAGCGAGTGGTAAGTAATGACGGGAGAGCAGGTGAATCTGAAATCGCTGGGATTCCCGACAGATCGCGTCTAATTTCAAAATCTCAAAAGGGGGGGGGGGGGGTACTGAAGACGAAATTAAAATAAAGTATGGAGCCTGCAAGAAATATTATTTTCCAATCCCGTTTTGCATAGTAAAGAAACTGCGTATTTACATATAAAACGCGGCAGCTGCTGATTGGTCCGCGCATTCTAAGGACCTCGGGGTTCAGAAGAGAGACAAAGTTACAGATTTTCGATGCGAAACAGATTAAAGGGGAGAGGATGAAAAATTGTACTTAATAGTTCCAACCACTTTCCTTCATAAAAGTGGCTGATTACAAGTAGCGGGAGTAACAACACAGAGATTCGATTTGCGTACCGCTGCGCGGAAGATTGTGTGGCGACGGGACGCCTAACTATCGTACAAATACGAATCGAAACATTCAACTTTTCAAGAAATTTGGTACAAACGTGGTTGTACGAGAAGAGTGTGTCCGAAAGTGGGCACCAAAAAGCCACACCAGCGTAAATAAATGCACCTCCAAAATGTCTCCCACTGACGATGCCAGTCATTAAAACATAGAGGGTGCTCCTTGCATACTTCCTGTGTAACACCCCTTATTTTAAAAGCTCGTATTTCTAGTCCCATAAAGTAAAGAATTCATTGCAACGTCTCGCGTAAAACTAAAAAAAAGCACTAAGTACACGCGGGGACTAATTATTCTACTTGTTGTTAAAACGGCAAACAAACACAGCTCCTGCGTCTCACGGGCATCAGTGAACGTCTGGCTACAGCACAGTTGGTTTCAATTAATTTGCGTATTACAGTGGCTATTAAACTTCAATCTAACAAACTGAAATAAAATTTCATATTGTACGTTTCCTCTCCCCGGGGAAGAAAGTACAAGTGCTTGAAGGCTGAGGGCTCTGCAATGCTCAGTGCACTCTGGGGAGAATTCTGTGACTGAAACAAAAAAGGCACGCACGATTTTGGAGGGGAAACCTCTAGGAAGACAAAGAAATTTAGTAGTAATATTAATACAGACATTGGGCGATAGGTTGTGACGTTTCGAAAGAAACTAAACTGGCTGAGTACCTGAACAATGATGAGTTTTGAGAAGACCGGGTTCATATTTGTGATAACTGAACATTAAGGACAACGATGACAGCAAGGGGCAAACAGGATGTTCGTAAAGCTCTGCATCCAGCCACTGCTATCAGGCGATGGCCTAAGAGTTGCAGAGTTTTTCCACCAACGCAGATATTTCGCTATGCAAGATTACTCGGTATAATGCGAGTCTCGTAAAAGCACTCTCAGTAATATTAATAGCAGCTGTTTTACGTGCTAAGACGAGAAAATACGTTCACTTAACGGATATAAATTCTGCTTAATCTTAATCTTCTAAGCAACATCCACGCGATTCACAGATGTAGGCAGAACAGGATTCAAATGTAAACACGACACGAGAACAGACGGCAGTTTCCTGCACGAAATGTAAATAAATTTTAGTTCAAAATATTTTTGTTATGTATACCTACTTAAGGACGAAGCTGATAGCAGTGCCTTAAGTTTCACATAAAATAAGTTTCGACTGAAGTCACAAAATGCGGAATGACGCAAAAACCTCTCTCTCATACGCTCAGTTATTTGCTGTAAAATCCGTCAACTGCGGATGGCAAGAAACTTGCGAATGTGGAATCTACACGGAGCATAATCCTTGTTCAGAAGGTGACGGTCGCTCAGCTGGTCAAGAAAGTCGCCATCTTTTACAGACCCCAAAGATTCATTATCGTACAACCTCTTTTCCAAAGATAAATTTTAATATTATCCCCCAACATAAGCGTATACCATCAGATGGAACGTACATGCAGCTCGCATATTATAAGAAAGGAACACAGAAAATTACGTTTCGAAGAGGTTTGGTGAGAAATTGATCCTCGTAAAACGTTTGACAGAGAACGTGAACTTGACTTAAATGGTACAGAGTCGTGTCGCGTCTGTGGGTTTCCGTATCGGCAGAATTGAACTGTCGACCGGGACGTGAGACACATTGACCGTGCATCGTTGTCAAGCAAGTACTCGCTTGTCTTTCGCAAAAGAGAAATCTACGGACAGTCACGTGCGCTGATATGTGGCCCAGACCGGGATCGAATCGTGGTCATCCAGCTACACGTTTAGCAGCAGTAATGAATATTACACGTATTTACATTTTCTGCTGTCATTAGAGTCACATTCTGAAAAGAAAATATTGTGATATAATCAATGCATTTAAGTTAAATTGTAAACGCATAGTGTAAACATTTATTTTCCTTCAAACAACTGGAGAATTCTTCGCTCCTGCAAGATAGGCCCAACCGACATTTCTCCCTTAGAATAAATTTTACGATTTGAGGGTCAGTTCTTTCTTGGTAAAGTTTCCAACACACGGAAACGCAGAGTCCAGGACCCCAGGGGCCTCACAACGGAAAACACTCACTGCTCAGTTTTTCGCGTTATATTTCTTCAGGCGGGACATCTGGATCATTTCGGGCTCGCTTTATTTTTGTACATCCCTGTCTTCCGCTGGACGGGAAAGGCCACTAACAAATTGTTTCCTAAATTACAAGTGGGTCATTTAACTTGAAGAAGCATCTGTATTACAAGACAACACATGACAACCGAGGAAGACTCTCTCTCGTTCTCTTGAATTTCTGTGATTTAGCCCAGAAATTTCGCTCAAGCTGTCCCGTGTGTGTCTTGGAGCTTCAGAGCATAATTCGAAGCGGTAATCGCGAATTGATTTACATGCATGTCTCTGCTTCCACAGACGATCCCACTTCTGCTTTTCTCTGTACGCGGTGCGGAGGGGCGGTTGCATTATCATCGTAATGATAAATTATGAACAAATAAGTTTTGAATAATTCCTTTCGACAAGGCAGGTCTTATCTCCTGACATATCGACACTCTACGTTTATTTTCCACCTTGACTGATTATCGGCCTATTTAACGACGTGTAGTTAGCACCGAACGTAGGATAATTTATGAACGAGGACTATAATAAATTATCTCGGTAATTCCCTCCAGGGTCTGGGGAAACTACGCAAAACCTCGTCGGCCCGCAATGCTAACCTGTACCAGACGGGCGCCGACGGCTACTCGGAAGTGCGGAACAGCCACTCCGACATTTAAGTCGAAGGCCGTGCTGAGGAAGCCGGGAACACCCGCATCACGTTACCCTCCACGTGGACTACCGCAATTCGTAAGAAACCACGAAACTTTATATTTTATCCGAACTTTAAATTAAATAGCACGAAACCGCGTCCCTCCCCCCACCACTTCCCGACCCGTATCCGCTTCCTCTGACGAACTCCTATCCTTTTTGCCGCGTCCGAAACATTCATGCCCTTAAGGGCCCCCAGACCCCATCCAATTTACGTTAATGACAATATTATATGGAAATTGTGGTTCGACCGGGGGATTGCGAAATGGAAATACTAAGCACTAAGGATGAATTTTCCCTGTTAAAGTGCACGATAATGATCCCATTTGCATACTGAAAATGTTACAGTATTTGAGAGGAAGAACGGCCTAAGAGACCACAACTGGTACCGCATCTAATGTAACAAACGCCGGCTTCAGGAACAGAGAATTGAATAAGACGAGATTACTTCATTTCAGGTAGTAAGTATCAACTTGTGTGATCGAATTACTTTTACGAAAATATTCAGTAATCATCTCACGGTGTTCAGCACTTCGACGCGAAATCTCTGGGCCTTGTTGAAGCACCGAGCGGCATGCAGGCTCCTAAACACGACGGCAGACTTCGACTACATTTTAAACTAATAATCTGATGTCTTTGGTAACACGCGGTTAACTTTACCCACGATAAGTTACTCATACTTTATTAAAGCAGCTGTATTAAACTTGGTGCAGATGCACTTACAAGACGGAATGGGTTCTTAAATATCTGTTAGACGAGCTTTGGCTCAAAGAGTTGATGTACTGAGTGTCCAAAAATATGTACACACACTAAACGAATTAAATAAATACATTTCAATGAAACTAAACCATTACATACGTCAGCGTTGATACTTAGTTGGGATGTCATCTGTTAAGTGTAGACCACACTAGGTTCCTCTAGTAAACACAACACACGAAAATGTATGACCAGGTCAATATTCCGTATTGCAACGCGTATACATCGTTTAGGAACAACCTGTATTTGCAAGGTTGTTCCATATTGCTGAAGTGTTATTTTATGTATTTTTACAAAAGACTGAATTCTCTCCGGAATGTCTTCAATTTTCAGCACCGACTGGATGAATAAGCAAATGGCAGCGTTTTCAAGGAAAGCAAATTAAGCCGGCCTGATTTCTGAGGACACTTCAATCAGGCCTACCCTTAGGCATTCCCTATTGCGCCATGGGATAACCTGGCACGGCACAGCGGTAAACCGTTCGAGTAGCTTAGGCCTCACACCTGCTTAATTAATTCCTGACTGCGCACTAATAGCACTCTTGCTCTCATTACAATACTACGCCCTCCTCTGCATATTTCAGAGCTACATTCCAACTGCATGGCTGTCAAATCAGAGACAGTAACGAACTACACAAAGCAGATCCTCCTCTACAAGCTGACACTCGCCCAGCTGTTCAAGGAGTCCCACCATCACCTGGATGAACCTAGTCCACGGCTCAGCACCTGTTATCAAAATTATTTATATCATCTCCGCGTGTCTGCAGCATCTTAGAGGCGCTGTCGTTTCTGTAGACTTTCTGACCAAACTCTTTTCCACCACACGTGCTACATGTTCTACCCATTTCACTGACTTCAGCGCCCCTACAGGGAGCTAAAAAGGCCAGTATCAGTGCCTCCCTCGATCCCAAAGTTTGCAGGAACTTTTTACTGGACAGGAAGACTGCACTTTGGCCCAGAATATTAGCTTTTCATGTCAGATCAAAGTAGAATATGTCAAAAATTCCTCACCGTTAAAAAGTAACAGAAATCTTTCCACTAAAATCCGGATATTGTTATGGACTTCGCCGCTTTTATCAACAACTAAATTCTTTAGTAAGGACAACGTAAACATTCCAAAACCCTACTCAGGTCTAATTCGGACGATGACAATAAAACATGCACCCGTACTGAGAATGTCTCTTACCGTAATCTCCATTAACAAAACGCATAATTTTGTTAATCTTAATCTTCAAGTTTTTAGGAGTAGACGAGGAGACGTAATGTAGCAAGGATTACCCGAATTTAACATGTTCCTGGTTAATCTTTTTGCCAGCAAATCTCAAGATACACGTGTTCTTTAAAGAATAAAAACATTTTAAAAGTTAATTCCCTTCATAAAACGGCCTCATTCATACTCTTTTCGGTTCATTCCCTGGGGATTAAGTGGCCGAAGCGTGGGGCTGCTCATTCCACATGCAATTACTTAGTAATTAGTGGAGCTAGACCTCAATTAACACACACGTACGTCTTAAATATGCGGTGCTTAAGCACACAAACGATTATATCTAAATTCTGGGAAGATAATTTGGTCATTTTGCGTCCCCATTCGACTATGCACGCTGCAAGACATCGTCCTTACCTCCTTCCCCTCACACAAGGCGACGAGCATCACGTGACGGTCCCACTGATGAAACAGCGGCAAGGGACGGATCCAGTTCGTATTTCACTGCTTTCACGTCCTACGATATCGTTTCTGAAGCAAAAGGTTATCACAAGAAACCGAACGTCGCTCGACCTGCGTTACAACACACAAACATCACTCGCTTCACTTCTGAACACTGTCAGGTTAGTTTCCACATGGAGCTTCAGCGATTCGCCACGATGCTCATTTGTCTGTCTTCGGATTAATTCGGAGGAACGGACCGGAAACTGTCGAAATCGATGGCAAAGAGGAAAGACCTTCTCCCGACCGAGAACTTTCCACAGAACAAGAGAACGTCGAACAGCGCACGAAAATCTGAATGGCAAATGATATTTACAAATTTTCAATGGCTTCGCGGTCCTTTTATCTATTTAATGGGCTGTTGGTGTTTTTAATATGCAATAAAAACATTTAAAAATCGCAATGAAACTTGAAGCTCGAGTGTCATTTCTATTTGTACAATTACACCAATTTAAAGACGGCAATGTAAAATTTTACCAAAGTGACAACATAAGAATAGAAGCACATTTTCGTCAAAATATTCTGTACTGATATGAAACGATACAAAACACACGTTTAATTAAGAACACGAAAACAGTTAACATTCCATCGCGTTAAACAATTCTGTAAACCTACTTTTCGCGTGAAACTACTAAAAGCAAACGCAAAATACGGTTATTTATTTATTATTATTTAGTGTTCTGTCTGACGACAGGTCCATATGAACAGGATCCTTCCATCCTTTTCTCGGACTGGGACCTGTTCATATACGTTCTTGGCAGGTGATCCAGAAGTGGTTTGCCATTGCCTTCTTCTGTGTGTGAATGGAGTAATTGTTGGGATGCCACGGAGGAAAACTCCGTGTTGCCTAGACCACGGCCTTGCCCAACACAAGTTATAAATTCGGGCACCGCCGGGAATCGAACCCGAGACCCCAGGATTACAAGGCCAGCGTTCTAACCGCTAGACCACCTCATCTTATTATTATTTAGTGTTCTGTCTGACGTCCAGAAATTCCTCGTTCTCGCCAGAAATCTCTCCGGGCCGTCACATGTTCCATTTCTGCCCTCGTTTAAACGACTGTTTGCTTTGCAAGGGGCGGAGTGTTTGCAGTTCCGGGGATGTGAACCCGTGACGCAGATTCGCACTTCAGTTCCTGTAGACACGGTGAGGGCGTTTATAAACAACGTAATCGAATTGAAAAAAAAGGCTCTAACCAAACAAATCTGATTCCATTACGAAGATGGAACAAATATGGCTGCCTGCTGAGAGGATGGCCTCGGAATGGAAATGCAGCTCCGTTCGGAAGGCGAAGGCACGGTCCTGGCTGGGCCCTGTTTGAACAATTACAGCGCCGAGATGACATCTCGTAACGTCGCGAGGGGAAAAGCGGATGTTTGTTATTGCAGAGGGGAAATCTGACCCGCACCCAGCACAATTGCTCAGAGACCACGAAATTCCAATTAGCGTTATGGAAATAAAGACGAGGGGTGGAAGAGAGAAAGACAATAAAGAATGTACAGAGGAGGGGCACGGAAATACGATCTTATTTAACGATGTTGTCAGTGCCCTAACTATACAGCGTCGAGTAAGTGAAGATTTAGTCAAATACAAGACACTTTCAGGTACGAAAAGCCTCTGTCAGGACAGCCGGTCCGATGAAATATTGCATTACATCTCGCTGCGAAATTTGAGACAGGACCTCGGGGAATCCACTGCCGTTTTACAGGTCGGTGGGTCAGAAAAGGTTTCGAAACCATGAAGCAAGAATTTCAAGTGGTGCATTGCAGATATTCAATGGATTTCATCGTGAAAACTGTTTGGTGTGTTCATACACATCCACAGGGCAGTCTTTCTTAAAAAGGATACTTCATAAACACCAACTGTTGTAGCATGCTGCAACCATTTTAGCACGAATGAGGCACCACCGAGTGACACAGAAGTTTACTTATTCTTGTTTATTAAACTTTACACGGGGCTTGATAAATCTCACAATGAGACGTGCGTTCACCTTTTAACGGACGCCCTATACTGTTTGTTAGTTTTTAAAGGGACGTCCTTCGTTATGAAATGAATTTAAAATCACAGAACTACAATGAGCTTACTTATGAAGAGATCTTGGGTTTGAGAGAAATTCCGAAAAAGATAACAGAAGCAGCAGAGGCTGGAGACGGACTTCTTAGACAAAGACATTTTAAACACTTGATATTAACACATGAATAAGAAAATTACTAAAATGTTAGCAGCGATGAAACATTACCGTGTCTAAAGAAACTCCTCATAAATGCAGACTCACATGAGGAAGTTTTAAGACGAGTTTTGCTGCAAGAGAGAGAGAGAGACGGAGACACTTTTGGGCACGCAGATACAATTTTAATTGTTATAAACTAAACTAAAATTATCCACACCCTTCACAATTGCACTTCAAACGTCCTCAGAAATTGAATGTTAAGTGTCACTTTTACAGACTGAGGACGCAACTGGAAATAATAGGAGACTGTAAAAATCGGAATTTTACGGAATTTCATAATTTTAAATCTTCATCAAATATCAAAAAATTGACCAAATCAAGTCAGATTAGATCGCTGGATATAAACACACACAAACAAATTTTCAGTGAAAATTGAAGGAAAGATACCACTTGAGACACACGTGAGTAAATAGTGGATAATATTAAAATGGATCCTTAGTATAGAGTGTGCTGTGGATTGGATTCATCCGGCTGATGGTAATTACAAATGACGGACGGCTGGGAACATGGTAATGAAGGTTCGGCTACAACGAAACCGCGCGGGGGGGGGGGGGGCGGGGGGGCTTTGATTGTGGGTAAGCAACTTTCTCAAGGTCTCTGCAACATAACGTGTAACTGAATTTGAAGCCCACACAGGTTGAAAACCCCCGTTCCTGAAGGCGATGAAGACCCCGCAGAACAGTAACAACACGTAATGAGAGAATCCAGCAGACTTACTAGGAAATGGGCCGCTGCCTCGGCCAAAATACCGGCCGGCCCTTCTGCCCCGGATCACTGCGCAGCGACAGGTGGTGAGTGACGTCAGAAACACGCCGTGGTTTATGGCTCAAGACGGGCGGATGTAAAAATGAAATAGGCCCACAGGACAGCATTTTGTTGCGTTCGGTAGCAGAGCCCCAGGTAAGGAAACACGCCGATAAACCCGGAACATGACGGGAATAAACGCGCGCGTTGCACTTCGGGGAACGCGGGATACGTGCTCGGTTGACGGCGCTATGAAGCTAGCTGCCACGTCCAATAGATGTATCGATACAAGTCGATTTTCATGGAAGTTCTGACGAATAAAACGTGAAATCGTGAGAATATCTGGTACTATAAAATGACGTCGCCTATGCAAATCCAGATTTCTGTGCTGACCTGGTTTCGTGCGACAGCGTTTCAAGACACGAGTTCGAGATATCTGGAAATAAGTTGGTAGTTAGATGCTTGGATGTAGCTTAAAACGCATACATGTGAAGGGCTAAGAACATACGTATAAACAAGGATTACTTTCGTCGCCAGGAGGATTTGAGGGGCGCATTTCCTGATTCATCTGTGACAAACAATTCGACAATATATCGCCTCGTGGACCGAGCGTTAAGTACGACCTTCGCAGATAAACGGCGATAGTTTGGACAATATCCGTCAAAATTTGTTACTCTCCACGAACGTCACTCGGAAAATTTTCTCTTCGGAGTGGATTATCCTACGGAGGCGCACACAAGGCTACAAATATTTTATAACTTCAGTGTTGCTTGATTTCTCGATCACCCTGTACCACGAGCTCATGAAGCAAAGGAAATAAACCAAAAGTGAACAATTTCAAATGAAAATTCGAAGCATTTTGAAGCAAAACAGTTATTTTGTGTGGAGACAAACTCTGTCATTCGGTCACAAATGAAACCGTTCCCCCTCGCCACAGGTCTGCGTCCGTCTGACCAACTGCAGCCGGAGCGGAAACCTAAATATTCAGGCTTCGTACTTCAACGCAAAATTCTCATTGGCTCGTGATTAATGAACGGCGTAACTCTGCTTCGAAACGCACGGAATTTAAAGCATTTATGCAATGGAAGAAACACAGATACAGGAATAGTTTTCAATTCCGGTTACAAAATAGGCTGCAGAATTAGGCCTTCTAGGTTCATCCACTAAGTACGATAAGCGCTCCGTGGTAGAGCACCGGACTCGAGTGCAGGTGGTCATGAGGTTGAATCCTGGTCGACTCCAAGTGTTCACTGCTTTAAACATAAACAGTAAATGGCAGTTATAGCCCATGCTTGTGGACAATGGCGACTATTAATAGACATTGTGGGGGAGAGGAGAATTAACAGCATGCAGGAGATTCAAGCTACGGCGAAAGCAGATTACTTCGAAATTATTATGGCAATATCTGCGATCCCTGATAAGGGCGCCACTGATACGGAGTTTAGGCACCGGGGGGGAGGGGGGGCATTAGCAAAACTGGATCTGAATGTCGGGACGAGAGCGTGCCTGTGTTATCGCTGACGAAGCTGCAAGGGGCCGGACTAGAAGACAACTGCGACGCTTGAAGCCAGGAAAGACACTGAAGGCTTCTCAAGCCAAGATCCACAGTAAGGCCCAGCTCGGGCGGAAAAATATTATGCCAGGTGTTCACATGAACACCAAACGACTAAGCAAGGAGTAGCAAACAGTGTTGCTGTTTTTGTCGACTTGATCTATCATTCAGTAATCTAGAACGAGATCACTATGTTTCGGCAGCCGAACCTGCTTCCGTCTTCAGGAAAAACAAGTATTCTGTTGGACTGGCCAAACCGCGATCACCTCATGTTCCCAATTGCATTAAGCGCCCTAACTGTAATGAAACCTAACCTCACACTTATTACGCTCTTTGCTGATTCCTGATTTGACTGCGGTACCATAACTTCGCAACCAATGTGTATCAGCAGGTTGAGCTCAGCAAACTGAAGGTGCAAGGCGCTGACAGAGAAATTATGGAACGCAGAATGCACGATCATTTCAATACACCAATAATAAAGTTTTCTTCGCAGGAGCGTGCAATTCAGTTACGCTGACAACTCACTCAGATTTCCGTGGAAAATGTTAATAAGCCAAACTAACTTCCACTGAAGGGCGGTTCTGCACCGTGTAATTAACAACACAATTACGTGAGCCATCAATTCACATGCTTTGACATTCCTGCAAATAACGACTTACGATTTAGTGCGCTCGCATTAAAATCAACGGAATTTACCCCGTTTCAACGTAACTGCGAGGCACACGAGTCGGACGGAGCGTGTCAGTTGCTGTAAATCATTCGGCGCAAAACCCACCTCGTTACGTTCCCGTCCGTATTTCAACCGATGCGAACACTTCCAGGAATCATCGTCACGTGACCCGCGTTTGAAAACTGTTGGCTCAGATCACAGCTACTTCAAAACGCGATTGAATTCTGTACTCGGAGCTGAGACGCTGTAAATCAAATACCAAAACTAGTACAGTGGTTCAGAAAGTTCACGGCACACACAACTGTGAAGTTTGAACATTAAGAAATTCCCTGCTTAATGCAGCTCTAAGATACACTTCCCTGTAAGATTTGAGGTTTTCTCAGCGGTGAGTATGAAGATTTCTGTCTTCTGGGTTGTTGCGCTGTGTAGTCTGGTCGATGTTAACCAACGTTTCGGAGGTCATACTGCCTCCGTCATCAGGGCGATGAATATTTCTGTCTTCTGGGTTGTTGCGCTGTGTAGTCTGGTCGATGTTAACCAACGTTTCGGAGGTCATACTGCCTCCGTCATCAGGGCGATGAATATTTCTGTCTTCTGGGTTGTTGCGCTGTGTAGTCTGATCGATGTCAACCAACGTTTCGGAGGTCATACTGCCTCCATCATCAGGGCGTTGAAGATTTATGTCTTCTGGGTTGTTGCGCTGTGTAGTCTGGTCGATGCTAACCAACGTTTCAGAGGTCATACTGCCTCCGTCGTCAGGGCGATGAATATGACTCAGAGGCAGGGTTACCGGCTTTCCTCGGTCTCTGCGGCCGAGGGCCGGGATGTCGCCTTCCGAATCCTTACTCACTCACTTCAATACTTCATACCTCGACAGTAAAAACAGCGCCTTTAAGCAACCTGAGGATCATCCCCCGAGCACAGTGAGCGAAGTCTCGACGTGGTAGACTGCGCACGTGACTGGAGGGAGTAAGGTATCAGTCAGGAGAACCGTAACTCGCGCGCCTGACGTCCGTAGTACAAACCACGACAGCAACAGCAACATCTTCTCTGAGCGGAGGGAAGGGCGAAAAAGAACAGATGTAAAATAACGAGATGAAGCGAGAAGCAAGAAAAGGCCGCGATGCGATCCACTAAATTAGCCGGGCACACAGCATCCCACATCAACGTAATTGGATTAACTGCGTTGTGTTAATTATTTCTGCATGAAATGAGATTGAATTTTCCAGATGGTTAGGTTTTGAAAGCGGCACCTTAATTTAACACAAATGAAATCATTTCGAATTCGTAATCTCTGCCACGCAGCTGGTTCCAACAGCCGGCAAGACGATCAAAGACCTTACAGGCTCCAGAGACCTGTCCGTCTGTCTGTCTGTCTGTAGTAAGGTCAAAGGCACGTCTACAGTCGGTTCAGACACAGCTCGGCGCCTCGCTGGGCTTCTAGGCGGTTCAACTCGGAAACTGCTTATCTTTTGCAACGTAATTAGGCCTATTTGCCAGTGCGTTTCCCTCTGAATGTCATCACACAGTGCTCTCTGGCTAAGCGGATTTCACTGCTATTTGATACTTAGTGTACCGAAATTAACAGATCACTTCAAGATGGGCACAAGTTTCACAAAATTGATTTGAGGCTCTTACAGCGGTGAATATGAAGATGGATGGCTTCTGGGCTGTAGCCAAGTTAACCGACGTTTCAGAGGTACTTGCTGCCTCTATAATCACTCATACCTCTGAAGGTGTAAATAGCAAGGACCTCTGAAACGTCGGTAAAATTCTGTCACGCTACATCGACGAAGACAAAATGGACTTGACAATTGGCACGAAAGTCAATTCATGTTATAAACATTCCGTCGAACGAAATCGGCATCTCTGCAGCCAGTCAGCGAGGCAAACAGTCACAGTCAGACCACAAACGATACATCAGCAAAATAAACCGGCAATCTTTTCAGTCAGCCGGCTACCATTAATGATGACAAGTGCATCCAGAAATGTTTCAGCTGACTTAGCGCGTCTCTTCTAGGACGCCTTCTAGACGCTGTTTTTGTTGCCCGTGGAAATTAAACCCACTTCCTCGATTAGCGGGGACACACTTCGGGACAAGGTACATCGTGGATGTGGATACGAAGGAGGGACTGGACGAAAACGCGTTTCAGCTACGGGGGAGAGACAACAAGAAACGTACAATCCCGATTCCTGTCCCAAACATCGATGCAGAGACCTTCTGGATGGAATTAGGCACATAACATGAGTTGCATCGCATCAACGAGGACGAATGCACCAGCAAAACTCCAGGATTTTAAGCAGCGTCTGTCTGTCAGTTGCACGGTTTTGCCTCTGTGAAACTTGAACAAGTTTAAGGTAAGAACAGAGTTGAAACGTAAACGTTATCTTTATAATCCACTTTCTTCTCGCGTTTAGTTCTACAAGGAACGAAAGTCCGCGTGATATATTGCGAATCCTCCCCTACCCCCCACCTCGCTTTCCGCCTGTCTTTTGTTTCGCCGGCAGACAGAGCTGCGGAAATATCTCGTCGCTAGAATCGCGCCTCGAGATCTTAATTGAAAATCAAACGCCCGAGATAAGAAGCAGCAATATTGCCATGACGACGGGAAGCAAATTGTTTGTTTGTATCTACTGAAAGGGACTGTAATAATTTGTATTCTATTCCAAGTTTAATTCAATCGTCAAAATCCACTCAAGTCTACAATAAAAATAAGTACACAAAAGTTTACTCTCATCTTTCTCTGGAAAACGAAGTTGTGAGAACTTCGTTTGGCTTCTGGCAAATAATTTTTTTAAAAAAGGAGTAATACGGAACTAGAGACAAATTGCAGTTCAGAACGGGGGTTGGGGGGGGGGGGTAAGATGCTCACAAAAGTGTAATTCGCCTTTAATGTGCTCCCAAACAAACTGCAGTTTATCACAGCTTCTGTTTCATGCGAAGGCGGGGAAGAACCAACCGCGTTCCTAAACACCGTCACTCACCCTCGATGATTACGTCCCGTGTGCTTGGGCGTCGTCGCCTCTTCTGCCCCAAAATATTTCTGAATTATTTTTCGGAAACCGGCCCTTCACAACCTCCCTCCTACCTGCACCGCTCAGATCTCTGCCTGAAATGGGACTCGAACACACGATCCAATCAAGCCCCACGCCTTACACACAGCGGTCACACTGTCGAAAAACGCGTCTCCTAAAATACGAAACGCAACAGCAGCGTGATAGAGCGTCACAGAAACAAACACCCTAAATTCACCATTTTCGTAATCCGTCCAGATGCCCCGTGTTCCCCTTCCAGCAGTCAATACGAACAGCTCAACATTTCACGTCTTACACAGCGAAACGTCGGCTGAAGAAAGCGTAGATTGCTGTGACTGCCTCGTACATGTCAAGGCGACTGTGTTCTGGGCTGCAGCGCCCGTGTACCGACGTTTCAGAGGCGCTTGCTGCCATCATCGTCGGGGCGATAGTCCTGAAGATTGAGGCGGTAAGCGCCTCTGAACCGTCGGTAAACACGGTGCAACATCCCAGAAGACATAATCGCCGCGTTAACCTGAAATCTCCCGTCGTGTAATTAGTGATTTGAAACCGTCCAGGTAGCCTGAATAAACGCTACGGAAATTCCCCTTACTGCAGATGCCACGAAGACTCTTAACAGTGATCCGTGTTTCAGGAAATGGCACCACCATCAAGAGCACCGCGTGTCATAACCTGGAGTGCGATGGAATTATACAAGAAAACTCATGAAACTGTGAAGCAACCCAGCTCAGTAGCCGCGGCACCTCATTTCAGTCAAAACAAAGCCGATCGTCCACGTTCGGAGTTCAGGAGACAGACAACTTCAAGGCGTATATGGGGAGTGGAGGTAAAACACCACGCATTCCACATCCAAATGTTCTCTGTGATCCGGTCTTGGCAAACAGATGGCTACTTGCTCTCCCGAGAACCAAACTCCGGGTTTTAGTAACCAACCACTTCAGTCTATACCGGCATTTGACTGGAGGAACTGAGAAAACCCATGAAAACCTCAGTCAAGATCTCCTGCCTCCGAGACAGGATTTGAACCCAGGCCCTCCCGTATAAGCAGATGTAAGCAAGCTCGAGACAGAACCGTTCGGTGTCTAATGCCACTGCTGTCGTATTTGTCGCAAGTATCAAGTTGCGTGTCTGTCAGGGGTAGGACAAATCTAAGAAAGAATGTGCGAAGATTTAATACGCTTTAAGACGTTGAGCCTAAATGAACCACGTCCTTTCGCGAGTTATGAAAATACCTCCCATAGGGGCGGTGCGTACAGAATGCCGTCCACACCTGAGAATCGCACAAAAGAACGCTTTAAGATAATGGAGACGGCGTGAAACAGTAAGTGAGCGGATTCCCGTTACGAAAAAGCGCTCACATAAATGTTGATGTGCCTGTACGATCGAAGAACTGCACTGTCTGATGGCGATGTGAGTTTTAATCACCGTTAACAACTCACCGCCTGCACACATTCAGCAACTGCACTCACCTGAAACAAAGAGAAACACGGCCATAAGAATGCGTTACAGCATCACGACCAAGAAGTTCAGTCCTTCTAAGCGCTTCAAGCCATCTTGAGACCAGCACATTCCAAATCCGACAATAAAAAATTCTCTCACCACGTCTCTGCTTGGTATCAGCGAAATAATAATGGAGCATGAAGTTTTAGTCGGGAAAACCGCGAAGGGAAAAAAGACTTGTGGGAGTAACACAGAAATTTTTGCTTAGAAAATTAAGCATTAAATTGTAAAGTGACTGCGATGGAACTGGGTGTGGGCTCTAGTGTCCACGGCAATGAAAACGTCGGGGAAATTATTGACTAGCTGAGCGACCGTCAGCTTCCCAAGAAGGGCTCTACTCCGTGGAGTTTGGTTAGGACTGACGAGGAGGTCAACAGAAAAATAAATTGTTTTTAAAACTTTGAGAAAGAATTTTGACACTGAGGGCCTAAAAATATTCGACTCATGGAAAATTAAATTACAACGACAAATCTTACGCTAGTAAAATGTACGCAAATCCCTTATTTATGATATAACTACGGTAGCAGCAATTCTATATTAATTTATATTATCCTAGGTTTTCTATTTCTGGGGTATATTTGCTTGTACATTAAACAATATTTAGATTCTCAAATGGAAAAACATAAAACATAGGCAAGATCCTTCCAATTCACTGCCGGCTCTCCGTTAAAGCAAGAATTTTTCCTGTAACTCCTAACTTCTCCGAACACAGCGAAACTTCAACAGAGAAATCCTCTTCTACAAGCATAAGAGCACTTGTAACGTGAAGACACTGCCATCTGGTGATGAAATCCCACAACACAGCGAAATGCGACTCGCACTTGTTTTATTTGTAGTACCTGAAGGCGTATGGAGAATAAACAACCGAACAGCGTTGAAGGCATTGCCAAGAACAGCCTCGGAGGATGCCCAGGAGTGGGCAAATACCAGGCGGATTTTGGGGGCCAGCGCTCCCCGTGACTCAGGGCTATTCCCACACGTTACAATCATTGCCCCTCAGAATTTCTATGAGAAAAATTGTAATAAAGCGATTTATAAAAAAACAAGAGACCACAATAGCACTGGGCATTTTAGAAATGACTTAAGATTTTAAAAAATATGCTCATTGATTATAAGTCCTGGTTAATATGAGACGAGAGAAATCAAAATGGATCAGCCAATTTTGACGTTTTCAACGATCAAAAAATATTCCCTATTCAATTATATTGATAATAAGTAATGACACTTACATGTTTTGACACAAAAAAGTTTTATTTTCAAACATGCGTTTCTGAGATACAAATTAATTCTACTGAATAACATCAGAGTTGTAATCAAGTCTTAACGTTAAACTCCTACGAAGTTTCACCTGAACATCAGCATAATGTTTTGGAGTTTTTAATAGCTCCATGCAAAATGGACACATATCTGGTACGACGTGTCTAATCCCCTAAATCCATTTCAAGGATTCAGGTTAATCTCGGTGTTTGGGAGACAGTTTGCGCACGATAAGTTTCGAGACAAAATTAATTTTGATTCGTGCGGATTAATCGAACTCCCCACTTCACATGACGACTCAGCGTGCAACAAAATATTTTAAAATCCTCCAATTACAGTAGCGCCGCGATTTAAAAGATTTCCTGACGTAGCAAGCCGCGACATGTGCGGAAGAACGTAGCGCTCAGTTTGAGCGTCAGACGGCGATGAATGCTATGATTTGTGGGGGGGTTAGCAGCATCACTGCACCAAGTAGCCGTCGACCAATCCTGTTTCTACTATTCGTCTGCATTTCTGAAATTCAGTGGCAGTTTCTGATAAGTTTAAAATATGGAACCGACTAGTCTGTTCAACGCGAGACGTGAATTAGTAAGACAAGTATGAATTAACTTTTGATTCATCTGTAGTCAGAAGAGCCCTTCTTGGGGTTGCAGTGAACGCGTATGTGGAGAGACAGAATGAGTCACTCTCACAGCAAAAGACTCATGCAACCGCGTAAACATGTCGTCCGATATCGAGCAAGGTCCGACAGATGGAATAAGTTAACACAAGGTCATTGATCACACACAAAGGGAAAATGGAGAATTACAAACGTACCTTCCGGCGACTACGTCTGCTCAAAACGCTTCGAGTTCATTAGTTCTATTATATAACGTTCTTAATTATAATTACACGTAACGACGCTTAGAGGCATCGTGAAGTTACCGAAAGGTTTTCACAAAGTTGGCAGAAACCACAAAGACATGACAGCCACTGCATCTGACACTGGGATCGGTACAAAGGTCAGAATATTTCTGCATCAAATAATCATGAAGACGTCTACCGCCGTCAAAACGAGCACTGTTTATTATTCCGAGCGTGAATTGTCTTCAGGTGAGAGTGTGGCGCCTCTACATCTGCGAACTCAAACTACCGCTCCATCATTCGTAGCTTTCCAGCTCCGTGCGCCGCGTACGTATACGTGCGGGCGTCCCACATAAGACTCCCCAGCGCCTCAGAGCCACATTTCGTTTTAAAACTCTTTCTTCATAGCGGCGGAAATGTTTCTTTAAGTGCGTATTTTATTGTCTTCAACTGCGATGGCTTATTAACCGCGTAATATACTGTAATACACCCACAGTAAAACCACCAGGTTTCAAAAACGATGTATCTCGTTCGTAGCATATAAAAGGTGAAAAACATTTTTGGGCAATGTTCTATTGAAACGCAAGAAAATAGCATTTTCGAAAAATATATCACCATCAGACGATCTATAAGAGTGTATAAAGGTTGTTATCCTTCCGTGTATTCATAGGTTTCCGAAGTGGTCTCTGCCTTTCAGATTTCCAGACTAAAATTCCGTACGGTTCTTTTATTTGCAATTTTAGGCCGCTTCGCCCCTGCCCCCTCGGTCCAAACATTCTCGTGAGAGCAGTCCTCCAGACGCGCTGTAATAATCACCCAAACTAAACACTTAAGTTTTATCAAATGGGAGAAAATCCCGTGTTCTCTTTCGTGGGTCTCTGAAAATAGTGGGGACAGGGTATTTTTAAAGCAGAATTCCACAAACAGACGTTTCTCTGGGGTGCAATGTGAGATGTTTTACAATTTTAATAAAGACACGAAGGTGCTAAACCATTGCACACTTCTGCACAATACCGAAAACACGTGTTTGTGTTTCAAACAGCCTCTAAGTTGCGCCTCGCTCGCTCAACACTTCCTGTCTCCTTTATTCCACTAATGCATCACGGTTGCACGACGTCACCACGGCATCCGAACATCCATATATTTCTTTGATTTATGTGCACGTGTTACGACATTTCGTGTCTTGTACCATTTTGTACGACATCCAACTCGCATTTCGTATATGAAAAACACTTCAGTTATTCATCCCTCAGACGATATAGATCATTCTTTGTCGCTTGTCTTCTGCCGATTGTGGACACAGCGCGTTAAAAAAAATTCATTTCTGAATTCGCAGACAAATATTCGTAACATTTGTCTGTGTTACAAACAAATTTTGCAAATGAGCCCGGTTCGTGATCCGTGCGCAAAGGACCCCAGCTTTCAGGGGCCATTGATCAGAGTCCATGATAATAACACTAACAGTCCAGGACAACGTAGAACTGAGAACACGCGTATTCAATTGCACATATCAGACGTGTTCCATATTCCTCGAATTTTAAATGACAGAGCTCCATTAAAATGAAGATACACGGCCATAAACATGGAACTTTGTACTGCACAGCACGGATTCCAATCGATTAAGCTACTACTAGTAAAGTAATAAAACAATAAACCAGAAATCCTTACCTCCTGCAGGCGAATAAACGATAAAAATAAGTTAAACTTCAAATTATTCATTGTCTGAACTTTTTCCATCGTCATTCTTTTAAAAAATAAGAAAACCACGACGTTTCGGAGGCTGGTTCTGTCTCCGTCTTCAGGTGACAGAGACTAGCTCTAACTAAGGGACCTAACAGAGTAGGTAACTCTCACCTGAAGACGGAGACAGAACCAGCCTCCGAAACGTCGTGGTTTTCTTATTTTTTAAAAAAATGACGATAGAAAAAGTTCAGACAATGAATAATTTGAAGTGTAATTTACCGTCGTCAGAACCATTGAGAATTGAAGTTACGCTTCATTAAAGACCCACCAGATAGCAGCCGTAGCTGTACTTAGCTCTTTAACCCCGGAGTCATTACTGAAACCGCAACAAATCCGGGGGGGGGGGGGGGGGGCAACAGTGACTACTGTTATTAAACGGAAACATGAGAAATTATAACCAGCATTTGATTGGATGTTGTCAAGCGAAGGGATGACTGTGGAGACCTCGGCTGGCTCCACGGTTATTAAGCTCTCCCCCCCCCCCCTCCCCCATCTCTCTGCATTTCATTCTGTTCACGCCAAGACTCCATCCAACCATCCTCCCACTGTACCATCCACTGACCAAGCAAACTGATTATCCAATTAACCAGACAGGCCAATTTTATACCATAACAATTAAGGTCATAAAACGTTTCGGGCATCACTTCTGCTTCCATCTTCTGGGAGCAGGAAAGAGCACTCACCCTATGAGGCAATTTCTACACGATGATGCTGGGTTTAAAACGTCGGTGCTAACGAAAACAGCAAAACAAAGCTCTGGTCCAAAACATTCTCCAAGACAATTTCGCCATCAGAAATGTATCGTTGTTTTATTCGGTGCTCCCTTGTCAGGACACGTGTTGGCAAATTCTTCACAAACAGAAGTCCAATTCGATAATGAACACACGTTCTGCTCGTGAATGCGAAATGTTCGCTCCTGCGCAGCTGGCGTGAGCAGCGGCCTAGCAACCAGGGCTGACTTTACACAGAGGAAGTTGGGAGAGTCGATTATACGGGGGTAGACCTGCATATAACACCAATTTTTTTTTCGTAGTACGTTATTGTTGGCGGGTTGCGTTTCAATTCGTACACCCCTGAATAAAGAAGTTTTATCGCAACTAAAATTATAACCAGCCACTGATCCGTGTTTGTCCTCCGACACAACCTCGAAACGTACAAAGAAAATTGCCCCACGAAGATATCGGAGCAATGCTGCAATTCTCTGGAAATAAACTAACAAAAGTTACGAACTTTTACCATTTAATATTGCTTAACTGATCAATAAAACTTATTATCCACAGCTCACAGACGGAATTATGATCGGGGTAACCTAACCAACTAAAGTGAATATCTAACTAAACCAGCGCATAAGTTAATGACTCGATTCAACTTCTCGTGAAACAACCACGAGCCTTAAGATACGTGTTACAAAGACCGCTAATGACACAAGACAAAATACAAAATAAATAAAAATAGAAACCAGCTTCACGTAATCACCACAAGTATTCAAACGGGTCTGGCCTTGTCCTGTTGTCGAGACTTCGCCTTGCATTGATTAACAGGAATGACGCATTCAGTCACTGCCTTCAGCATCGCAAACCCGAAATTTAACCCCAAAAGTGACGTGTTCTGTACCGTTGAAAAGTTCAAGGCCTTCGGGATGACGAAGCATTAATTATAAAAAGCGCTATTTCAGGGGACAATCCAAGCGAACGGGTTTCGAAAAAACAGGGCAACATTGACTGGCGTGAACATGGCCTCCTCTCATTAAAGTTTCAGACACGAAAGTCAGCGCAGTGCATGTACCGACGGCGAATTTAAATCGTGTCCAGTGCCAGAAATAGTTAAAGCCTCAGATGGAGACTGACAACAGGAAACGATTAATAACAACGCTTCCTGCAAAGCACTGACACCTGGCCTTATAGTCCATTAATCGACATGAAATCTCTCAAGATGACCATAAGATTCAAGCCGTCGCCATTTTGACAAATTCTATCCGCGAAAAAGAACAATACTTCGCAGATATGTTTATGACCCAACGCAAAACCAAATTTCACATTCCTCTCCACTGGTTCATCAGTTACTGCCACCTAACGGATGCTGAAGATGTAATAAACGTATAATGAGTTCATTGAACACCTCAAAAATTAAAAATAAATATTCAAATATTTTAATATCTTTGACTACATAATTTATTAGGGCTTTAGATCCGAATGGTAACTAAATCTACCGGCCGCTTTAACAAACAGTAGCTCTTACGGGTTTCGTATGATTCTCAGTGTAAACAGAAATTATTCCCTTAAACAGCGTTAACCAGTTAATCTTCGTAATGGTGAAGAGTTGTGTTTTCTTTTCGGTACGGACTGAATTCTTAAATACGTAATATTTAGACGAGCTTTGACTTAAAAGGGTTAACCAGTTGATCTTCGTAATGGTGAAGAGTTGTGTTTTCTTTTCGGTACGGTCTGAATTATGTTCTTCAGGCGAGCTTCGGCTTCAAAGCTGCAAAATACGTCACTCCCACCTTAACATAAAACAGAAATCATAATGAGCACATCTTTAAATGGAGCAGCGTTCACGAAAGACCCGTCAAATGACTGACGAGTTATGAAGTTGGCCCGGATGACGACGACGCATGTCCACGGCGGAATCACCAATTAAAGAGGGCGAGGAGAGGTCAAACACAGAAGTCGCATTCCGACTGAGCCATCCTTACAAAAAATATGTTGAGAGTTGTCTTCCTAGCAGCCACTCGGCCTCGTCAAGGCCTAGGTTAAGACTTCGCCCTGGAGTTTCAAACGGACATAACCTGCATCGTCTTTAGAGGTTGTCGCCGGCCAATGTTTTCGCAGCAGTTACAATGCGTATAGAAGGGCGGGGGAGAGAGGAATCGGGCAACGAGGATCTGGTGGGAGTGCGTCAGGGCACAATTAAACGATTTATCGGCGGCTTATCCGGTGCAGTGGTGATGCACGGCCTCAGACAATTCGGTGGGGGAAATGCGGGCAATGTTACATACATAAAGTTACGTCACACGTTCAGTTCCATTCGGTTTTGCGGCGCGCAGCGATAAATTGAGGGAGGGATCAGTCACTCTGTTAGGAGCTTACAATACCGACCTTCACCGGAGTATTAACGCGGCAATGTAGAAGCCGATAACTCAAGAGAAAACCGAATTCGGAAATCTGGCTGCCTGGTGACGCATTAGCAATACGTTGTCGAAAGACAGGAAACAACACTGCCAACTCACAAGACTAAATATTCGATGTCAGTACTTTTGAAACGACGCCTTTCCAGAGATCAGGTCATTTATCAGTAATTATCAAGACTTACTCTGCAGGTTGGCGGAACATCCCGGAAATGTCAGTGGATGGTCCGGCGAGGTGGACTGCACGGCTTATTTGTTATAAAATGTACTTATTTTTAATATTAACATTCTTAGTAGAAATTATTTACTGTTTTACATACTCAGATCTAGCACATTCATATTACACTAAAATGAAGAAAATATACGAGTATATGAAGGCAGAAGTAACTGGGGTTGAAACTCACATTAAGAATCTTAATCACAAAAGCAACTTTGAAGCAACATGTCCAACCACAAACATAACCCATTTTCAAATCGCTGTAAGTGTACTTAAGTTGGCAACGACGCGGCCCAAATAGGCGTGTATTTGAAAAAAATTATGTGCATCAAGCGATAAGATAAACACTTTACGGAGAGATAACGCCTTTGCGCCTGTCTGTCTGTCTGCGTGCATGACCGAACTAAGTACAAATCTGATCAGGAAGAGAACGTACAAGTTGGCTGTCACGTGTCCGGCGCAAAGCCAACAAAAAGTTCAAACAGAAATGCATTTATTTCCTCTGAACACTAAAAAACACAAAATAATTGCATAATTAATTATATATATCGAAGCTGTGTTAATGATTTTAATTTTTATTGAGCAAAATATTTTGAAATACGATAAATAAAATAAAATTCGTGTCTCTTAAATTATTACCTTAGTATTTGAAGAACTTACGTGGTACATGCATTTTCCCACTGACATCTGACGTGCGCCTGCGTCACTTTGTGCTACTTTGCGAGAAGAAAATGACTGGACTTTTCGTGGTCTTTTCTCTCTCCTCTAACTTGTTCAGTGATAAATGGAAAAAAAGTTAATTTTCCAGCATTTATTATTTCTGGAAAAGCAAACACCGTAACTTGTAAAGACCTTTCAAAACTTGCCACAATATTATTCCAGGAAAGTCCCTTGCCAGAGAGTGGTAAAGAAATGTTTATTTTTTCATGCAAAAGAACGGCGTGTCTCAAGGCGACTGGAAGATCACGGAGCGCAAGCGATAACACCGGAATAAATCAAATAAGCTCATTTTCTGCGGTTAAAATAAACATCCCGCCCTAAGGGTCGCTTCCCCTTAGGGGCACACAGACTGGAAGTGTTCCAGAACACGTGCTGAGGGGGCGACGTTTGGGCCAGACGGTGGCGGGGCCCCTGCTTAATTGCTACTGTTCATGTAACAATAATAACGGGGCCAGACAGAGGAGATGGGAAATGCATACAAAATTTTAATACATATATTTATTTTTCCAGTCTATACACAAAACTTGTTTTAAAATAATGTTGTTAAAATTATTTATAACATTTACTATATAGATTGCATTATGTTATATTTTATGGCGCTTTTCTGTGTCGTATAATATTACATTTATCACAGCGCTTTTGATTTCGACGGCATGTTTCGATGTTTACCACATCATCATCAGGCTTATCAATTCATACATTTTTAAAAAACTATTGTACATTTTTGTGCATTGCATTTATTGATTTTTTTAATTTTCAGTCTTCATCTTGTGTATAGACTGGAAAAATAAATATATGTATTGATATAACACAAACATGACGCAATTAAGATATAAATACAAAATTTTGTCTAGAAACCCTGTGGGGACAATATCCCTTGCGTACACCAGCACACAACAGGGAGACAGAGAATAATTGGACTGATCTGGATCACTACGAGGTCCAGTGGCGTTCGTTATTGAATACGACAAATTACCTTCAGGTTCCATAAAAGGCGGCGAATTTTCAATCGTTCGAACAAGTACTCGACGAGAGTCGTGTAAGTGACAGCCGAGATCTTCCGTTGTACCAGCGGTCGGCACAACGGCGGCTCGCGAGCCACGAGGACCACGGGCGGATGTTTATTAATAATAGCAAGGTTCATTTATACCCCCAAAACTGCGTTAAGTTGTTCTTATGTCCACGGGAAATGCATATAATTAACTTTTTCCATACGCGCGTGGTCGTATTGAGAAAGTAATGTCATTATCTCACTATTAAATAAAATGCTACATCGGGCCAGCTCAGTCAACAGAGTGACCAGGCGCCTAGATGGGAGACCGGCATTCGACTCCCTGCAGGGAAGAGGTTTTCTTACGGCACATAAAAGGCGCTCTCCAATATTCTTGGATGAGTTTTACAAAAATGGGCCTTTTGCCTTACAAGGTTTCTTATACTCAAGAGACCATGTTTTACACATCACTGTAAGACGTAATGAAACGTAGTGTAAATTTAAAGGCGTATAGCAACTCTGTGCCAGAAATAAACATCGATACACAGCCGATGATAAAAAAGTGTCGTGCAATTTTTATTCCCATAATTGCTTAACGATGTAGCGTCAATTACGGGGCTCGACTGTGTCTGAATGATTAATTAAGTTAATTCCGAATTAAAAATGTAGCGTTCGCCACAGTCAAATGAGAACAAGGGAACCTTTTAAAATTTTAAGCATTCCATTTGCTGCAATGTAGCCACGTGTCGGTTTCCTAAAAATACCTTCGGCTACCAACTTCTAAGCGCCTTCTAAGTGGCAGCTGCCACGTCCGGGCGCATTGTCCGTCCGTCACTACGGCGTTTGTAACAGCTCAAGATCAACACATTCAAAATTTGTTTAAAATACGACAGCAATTCCGGGCACTTTACAGACAAAGATCGAAGGGCGTATATGGACGCAGACGCCCGTCTGGTGAATCCCCGTTATGACGTTATCCGCAGTCAGAGAGTCCGCTCACATACGTAAATGGCAGTGACAACACGCCTTTCGCAAACGCCAAATTGCTGTTCTGAAAGAACAAACAGCCCCCGGAACAATTTAATGCACCCCACATCCTAAGTTAGGGGGTGGGGCCTTCACCTCTGACCGCGCACGAATACGCCAGGGGCGAAGGTACCTCATTTTCTTTTTTATAGGGAAACGCGGGATCACTAAATGGAGGCATACCTCGTTTTATTGCGCCTCGCAGATATTGCGTTCTTTTACAAATTTAAGGTTTGTGGCGACCCTGCGTCGAGCAAGTCTATCGGCGCCATTTTTCGAGTTCACTTCGTGTCTCTGCGTCACATTTTGGTAATTCTCGCGATGTTTTTTTTTAGACATAATGCTATTGCACACTTAATAGACTACAGTACAGCGTAAACATAACTTTTATATGCACTGGGAAACCAAAAAATTAGTTGGACTCGTTTTTATTGCGGTGGTCTGGAACCGAACCTGCAATATCTCCGAGGTATGCCTGTATTATAATATGGACACGTTAATGTGTGGAACTAAATCCAGTACGAAATGCAGAGACAGCGATTCCAGACTTCGATCTGACCCACACAGAACTTTCGCATTACGTCAGCTGACATTTGCGAATAAAGTACCCAAATCACATAATAGAATTTCTAAACAAATCATGACGAAAGCGGCAAACATTGCGTGAGCTAGGAGGCATCCCACCTTTGGGGATCAGACGCTTGAGATACCAGAGGTTCTCAGCGCAGTCACGCGGCTGCAGATGACGCGGAGAAACATCTTCGCCACTAACGCTCTAAAAAGGAGTCATAAGTGTAACGAAGAGTCTAGTTTCAAGGGCGACATATTTCTGAAAGTTTTGACTTCATGCCACGTCATGTTCTAATACGACAGAGCATCAAAATGTTGTCAGCATTGGCCTCAATTTATCAGGAACCAAGAAACGTGACTACAGAATTTCGCGACGCTTTGCAAATTCTCTTAAAAGTCGTTCGCTAAATTCCACGGCGTGACAATTACACTGTTCTCACACAGACCACAATAACCGTCTTTGGAATTCGGTTCTCACGGGCAGAAAACGCAAATGCGCGGGTGTTATTATGACGTCATCTGCTTCAGGTCCCGTTGTCTTGGTGATCCTACAACTCGGCTGTTTGATCTGCTAGTAGCCGTGCCTGAAGCCTTCAAAAATCATGAACGCCAAGCGAAGCATCACACCGCGTAATAAAGTTCTGTGAAGTGTTCATATTCCGTTAATGTCTTTACTGGCTTTTATTTATACTTACATGAACATGTTACCGGAAATACCCAAATCCGTCTAAATTAGTCGGTCCTAAGCAAAACTGAAATGCGAGACGTTCAGTTACCAATGGCCTTTAAGGTTTCGTAATAACTTACTGATGGACATCGCAGTTTCCATGCAGTGCCTTTGGTGCGTTCAGATAAACGGCGGTCATCACACAAATAAATTCTGTCTCTCTCTCTCTCTCTCTCTCCTGATCCGGCGCTTTGAGATTTCTCACGTGACAGTCACACCTGACCACGACTGGTCAGTTCCAATCTGCAGGCGATAAAGTGCATTATGTCGACATGTATCGAGTTCGTCCCTCGGAAGGATCCATTAGGCCTGGCTGGCAGCCATCTTGCTGACTGAAACCATTCTGGTGCATTAATTGATTTCATCCCCTCCCGATTTTCAAGTGTTTCTCATTGCACCTCATAAAAACACATGCAGGCCCGGGGTTTAATCTGAGCTGCAGCGATGCAGGCAGCCCACTAGGTCCAACAGAGCAAAGTGGCAGAGGTCACGATATCAAACCCAAGTGTGGCCGGCCACTCCTCGCTCCTCTTACGGGAAGTCTTGGGTTCAAGTTTCAGTCCGGAGACCGGCAACCAAGACTGAGGTTCTCATAGTTTTACTCGGTTGTTTCAAAAGCAAACAACGCTTCCTTACACGTTCCTTCCAATTCATCGTTCATTCAAACAGTCGGCGCTGCACATAAACAAAGACCCTCCCATTTTTACTTATCACGAGAGAGAGAGATGATCACAACCCCACGCCGTATTTATAAAAAATTCCCTTTTACGTCTAGATTCCTTGAGGAAACATTTCCTCCAGGGCGTTCCACGTGCCTCAACCGTCTCGCTCCGCTTGATTTAATAACACGCATAATTAGTGCACAAACAAGCAGACTGAACTTTCAAGGGAACAGTCTGATGCACTTAACATCGTATGCGCACTTTTGTTACAGGCTATATTAAGTTTATGAGGAACCGAATAACGTTTCTCCATTAGGCCGCGAGTGTAAGCCGCTTTGGAGACATCATGACAACGTCCCAAGCTGCAGGTACGAAATCTGCTTACGGAGACGATTTTCTGCGCCACTATCATTGAATAATTGAATTTTAATCCTCAGAAGACACAGTGGCGGATCCAACTACAGATCAGGAACATCTCCTACCGTGTAATATTTAACCCCACAGTGATGGATTGCATTACGATATTTTTCCAGAGTAATATTTTCGAAATATTTCAAGACTTTTAACTTTCAAACACGCAGGTTTGCGAACCCTTTCTGAAAATATTACAATGTACTTTCTTCCTGGTTATAATTTTTTAACTCGCCCTTCACTGGCCGGGTTTGTCCTAAAAATAAACCGCACGTCTGACGCTCTGTTACTCGGCAACACATTAGTTCATAAAGTAATCAAAATTTAGCGTCACGGTCGAAGGTAATGAAATTCGAGATGACCGTCTTCTGGGTTATTGAGTCGTGTAAACTGGCAAAAGTTTACCGACGTTTCGGAATTCGCAACATTTCTAAAAATGGTTTAAACGTTCTGAAGAAAATATTCCATTTTTTGTAAAATAACTAACAGAGTGCGCGCAGTGTTACTGCATTTCGCAGCCACATTTGTTGCCCTAGAGCGTGAAAAAAGGTCTTATCATTCCACACGCATTGCTGAACGTCATAGGAAAAAAAATCATTATTCCTAAATCCAAAATCTTCGCCGGGAGTGGACGGCCTTTTACCTCTTTTTAACAATTCTGTTTTAGGCTGCAAAATTCTATCGTGAATAGTTGTGGACTAACAAACACCATCTTTCACCAGGACTCGAACCCAGGACAGAATTTTCAAGATTATAACCTTTACTTTGTAATCACCTCGTTGAAACGAAGGCCTATGTCTAGACGCCGTTCTTTCCAGGGCGCTTAGATTCTGCCGTACAACCCTCACCGGGACTCGAAATCAGGACACATTCGCAGTTTTGACGTTTCCGAAACCTCTTTCTGCTCTCAAGGCATAACCGAGCCATGTCTCGTGTGGATTTGGTCTCTCCGTTCTCCAACAATAAGCGCGCACACATACTCACGACGCCTCGCCTATCAGGGAATCCTGTGACGACAGGCGTCGGGTTGTTAGCGTCGGATCCTATGATGTAAGTTGGGGTACGTTAGGCTAGATAAAGGCTGTTCGGGTTCGGTCAGCGAAGTTCAGTCTAGTTTCGCTGTAATAAACCTATTATCTGCACTATCGTTTGTCCGCGTTCGCTAAGCTCTGGGCTCCGTCTCTTATGGAAATGCCGAATCCGACGACAGCGAAATCCTCGCGAACTCACCCCGAAAGTTGCTACTTTGTATGATTTACTCCAGTTTTCAAAACCTCCTGTAATTTATTTCATCGGCACACGAAGTGCGCGGGTCTCGTCCTACCAGTCGACTTCAAAATGGAATTTTCCTCGCATTAAACAGGATGAAGAAGATGAGTAGAAATCTGTTAGAAATAGCGAATGAAGTATCCAAACTTCCTGAAACACCCTGTTACCGAGAACGTGGCTAGCGATTTGGGCGCTTTTGAGTATTTCAAAGCCGGCAACAGACATTTCTTTTCTTGTTATGAAGTGAATGTCGTTAAGGCCAGAGATTATCCGGTTCTTTGTCGGTTACTACGAACGCAAGTGCACATCGGCTTGTGGTTACAGAACTCTGCTTATCTAGAAGTGTCATTTGTGATTCAGAGACGAACAAACGTAATATAGAAGTTGCGCGGCCATTTCTTACTGAATTCCGTAAAGCCTGGAACACGTCAGGAATAAGAGGGAAAGACTTTAACGTGACATCTTGTGATTTCCAAACGATCATAAATTATTTCTCCCCATTTTTATGAGTGATGGCCGTTTTGCCCATAAAGCCTTGAGGGATGTCGCATGATGGCAGCTAATTTCCTTGATAGCGACGTAAAATATCCCTTTCCAAATCCCAGCTTCTCCCATCCTTAAAGGGGAAGAGGTCACATGTTCGTAAACCTTTAGTTCAAACTCCACGATCATTAGAAATTTTTACTGATTCTCGTTCTGATGTAGTTAGAGAAAGTTCCTACAGGTAAGCGGAATGAAAGTTTTGTAGCTTTGACAAATACGTTCTGAATATTTTAAATTGCTCTTTTGTGGCGACGAATATAAATAATAACTCACGTCACACGTAACAATCAATTTATTTGACAGATTTTTCAAAGTCTGGATTGTACAAAGCCGTTTGTGCCTCGATACTTCACACCTTTAAGAATCTTATAAGCGTGAAGCGCATATTTTAACTCCCGGGGATGTTTATATTAGATCGAGCTTGTGTGTGTCTCACGGATGTTGGACAGATTTCGTGGCTGTAAGTAACTATTAACACGATTTCCGAAGGTAACACGCCATCACACTTGACGTAGTAGACCTGCGTGTCTCCGTTTTCCTTTTAAAAGATTTTGAAGCAATCGCCCAATCTTTGTGGTAATTCATGGCATTACGATACTCGTATTTTAACTTTCACCTCGACGGTTGAGTGAATTTCTGAAACTTAAGAAAGGAACAAGCCACTGACCTTATACTTATGTTTCACGAAGATATTTACTTAAAAAAATTCGTTAATAAGCCTACAATAACACTTAAAAATGGTTATCGTGCAAACCACAGTATTTCAGCTTAAAAATTATAATAGTAAGTGTCACTCACAAGTCTGCACAGGTCGGGGGGGGGGGGGGACACGTGAAACGTAATTTAGCAAAATGTTTCGTGTGTTTAAAGGAACATGGTAACGGGCTGAACTCGGAGCTTCATTTGCTTAAAGCAGTGTAAAAAAAACCCCATGGTGGTCTGTGTGTCGCTTTTCACATGGTTTAGATCTCCGGTCTTCAAAATGGGGCCGGGGGGGGGGGGTGTTAGCGGGAAACAATGTCCCGGGACCTGCACAGTAACTCTCTCTATGATGAATATTTGGTATTTGTGGATTTAATATCTTCTACTGCAATTTATTTCATTACGTCTCTACTTTCAACCTGTGATGTAAAGTCACACGAGGAACACGTTCAGAAAGATGTAGTAATTTACGTAGCATAAGAAATGGAGAGCAAATGGGGAATTTGCAGATCACAGCACGGTGCGATATGAAGACCAGTTTTTTTTTTTAAATATAAAACGTACCTGTTCGACAGGCGATAAATATTCCTCACTTCAGATGAATTACTTTTATCGCAAAGGAAAGATGTGTCTTCGGCACAGGGATATTTTACGCGGTAAATCTTCCCCCTGTCTTAACTGGCCGAAACTTTAAGAAGATAAGAACTAGATACAGTTCAAGTTTAGCCACACGCAACTTGCAGAACACAAGCTGCGACAGAAACAATTGACGTACGAAACGACAACCAATGCCTCCGGTGACAGATTCTGATGGAAACAAAAAGAAACACGGAACATCCGCTTGCCAATATTTCCTTACGGTCTCAATCCACTTGCAGGACACAAACGTGTCACAGGCGGACAGAGACGGCTCTCGAAACGTCGATTGTTTTACGGCAACGTGACGCGGTTGATTACCCGTGAAGACTCCACGAAATTTAGTCGCCGCGAAAACTGAAGTAGTTCGTCTTCTGTTCTCTTATTTCCGCCCCTCCATCTTGCGACACTCGACATTCCTTGGCTAATTTGTTACCGAGATCTCGAGATTTTCAGGACGTCGACTGCTCCTCAGCTACGCCACTGACCACTTCTTCACCCAGTGCGCCTGAAGTGCGTTACTCTTTTGTTTGGAGACGGATACAGGGCCACGACGTAACTTCATTAAATCCGCACACTTAAAATTCCTCACACATCTACTCTGTATCTGCTTGATGCTGTACTGAACACAGTTAATGCCAGAATAGGAAAAGTTCTTTTATTTCTTCGCCCCGTGGTCCAGACGCTCAGCCCCGCGGCGGTGGTAAGCCGGCCGGAGCCCTCTACCTAGTGACGTCACATGTAGCACTACGAGTTCACGTGAGCTAGCAACGAAACTGCGTACAAGGCAAGACGTAGTAAGCCCAAGGAAGTATTCACTCGAACACGATGTGCAGAGAAGCGTGTTGAAAGTTCGGCGCGCATTTCCATCGGCATTTTCAATGCCTGGTTCGGTTAGCAACTTCACGTAATTTTTTTAAACACGTTTCTATATCACCCTCATGCCCACTTGTCTCCTAACCAATTCGTTTCAACGAGGTTTTTTTTAAACCTAAGTTTCATGTACATTTATTTTCCTCCCTAACCCCCCCCCCCCCCCCCCCCCGGGCCCATTTCACGCCCCTTAACTTCAACGCTGCATTACAGAGTGAGGCTTCACATCACAGTCATTATAGGCAGTGCGTAGTGAAACGTTCGCTGCTGCTTGAACCGGACATTATGAGAAAGAAACAAGCCATCGGGTACTAATTACTGTTCGGTCCCGGTGTAAACACGCTTTGCCCTCCACGGTCTACGTGAACAACCCTCAACTACGAGTCACAAGCGAATGGCACAGACAACATGAACAAACATGATTAAATCATGTACAAATAGAGTACATGGCAAACATACGTTCGTTTACTTAAGGATACAGGAATGCTGTTTGAACCCCCCCCCCCGCCCCCAATAAATACTTAAATCACCAATTTTTTATCAGTAAAAGACAGAAAGAAACATTATTTCACTGGCAACGTACAACTTCCTCTTGAAAACTTTACATTTGTTAAATATCGACGAGGTGCGTCCTTCTCGAACACGAAGGTTCGATTCTGTATTTCCGACAGCCCATCATCCGACCCGGTGCAGGCCACATCTTCGCACTCCGTTCCTCTGAGACACGTTTCAAAACTTTAAGTCCGGGTCTGACTTCCCTCATTTTCATCCTCCCGCTGCTTCCCTGTTCCAATCCCCGGTGATACATTTCGTTCTGTCGGCCTGTCTTGCACGCACACCGCGTTACGAAATGCCCGCTTTCTTCATGAACACC
This sequence comes from Zootermopsis nevadensis, assembly GCF_977971745.1. Lineage (NCBI taxonomy): Eukaryota > Metazoa > Arthropoda > Insecta > Blattodea > Termopsidae > Zootermopsis > Zootermopsis nevadensis. Next base: position 15,664,694 of record NW_028259148.1, on the reverse strand, counting down.
GAGGCTGCTCAGACATACAGCACACTGCTCTTTAAATTACGAACGTGCCCTCCGGTTCAGTGCGTGGTCAGTGGGTACGTTCAGAAATCCAGAGCGTTCGGTTTCCTCCTCAGCAGCAGCTCCAGGTATCATCAATTCAAGAAGAGTGAGTCACCGCAAATTGAAATATTCTATGCGACACATCCCACGAACTGAATGAACTGTGAAGACGACATCGCCCTGGCTTTTTCGTGGCAGATGACAGCGTTTTGCGGGAGAAGCTGCAGACGACCTCCGTCGGAATATGAGCGCGGGAATCGAACCGGCTAACTTTCGAGTGCACAGGCACTCAGTCGAAAGTTGTGCGAAATCAAACGAAATACTACGACGAGTTTCAAAGCCTTCAAAAAATAATCCTGATGGCTTCAGGACGAATGCAACGACGACTTCGTTTGCAGATAATTCCGTCGTCAGTTTCATATTCAGACAATGAGAAGTGCCCACCCGACTGGATTTTCTTTATCACTGCGTTAAATTAAAATATGTTTCATGATGCTGTTATCATCATTAGGGTCTGTTATTAGTATTATTATTTGAGGGGGAATTATTACTTAAGAACAGTAAATATGTTCAAACACGTTTGTCAGCATATATTCAGAGCATCGTCGTACTAGTCCTAACATTAGCAACCGCTCAGACGTCCACGCAAACCCAGAAGACCGGCATTAACATCTTCAAAGCCGGAATGCGCTCAATCCCCCGTTTACATTTTTATAACCGGTAAGTATCTAAATAAACATACGAAATCTGAAGCGGTTACGTATGAACCGCAAAATTCTTCTGGTACGGCAGTTACATGATTCGTTCCTAATTTTACAAAAGTCGAATCAACTGCATACGTTACAACTGAAGCATGAACAGTTAATGAGAGGTCAAAGTTATAAAGGAATTTGCCACGGCCAATCCGTACAGAACACACATACTGAGGAAAACAAAAAAAATTCATATAAGAATGTCGGTCCTCCATCCGGGATTCGAACCTGGAACTCCCAGATTATAAGTCTTGCCGAAGGTCAAACAAAGTAATAGATCTTACACCGAAAAATGATACGTCACAGACGAGCACACAAAGAACCACGTACAACTGATACATCATCGCAATATGAACAACGGGGCTCAACCAAGGTGCCCAGCCAGCAGGCCGATTACTGCAATGAAGTGCGACATTCAACAACAAATCGCCCCGATAAGAATCAGGCCTGAGGCGACGCAGAAAATGAATTGAAATTTACAGAATACCAAAGAAACGAAACCCCACGAAGCTCCGAGACACGGAGGACATTTGCGCTTCTACAGGGTGCCCATCAACCGAGTTCAAGCGGTAAAGTTTACTCTGTGACGCGCGCGCAAAAGTTGAATCACAGCAACCAATTACAAGTACTTCTCACTATTCTACAGTCCACGACTGTAATCTTGAGACTTGCAAGGAATCCATTAAGTCCGTAGCGTTAAAGGCAGACGCCATCTTTCCTCCTTCACCCCGCAAGTCTCAAGGTTACAGTCGTGGACTGTACTTGCTGCAGTTTTAAATCTAAACGTAAGTACAGGTCGACGCAAAAGAAACGTCATCTTCAGTTTCTCTAAGAAACGTAGTTTCGCGTCTTATCGATCTTGTCACGTGATAAAATGTTCTACAAATGTTCTGGATACATTTGTACGCTCTGACAATGCAAGACCAAAATTCTTCTTAATCTGGTGCCTAGAAAATAGTAAAAATACGGAGTCGCGCATAAGAAACGCAACAATGTTTTATGTCGAGCAACCAGCAAGAGTCGTCCTCCATGATTACAGACAGATACACGAACTGCGGACTTATTTACGTGCCCGAAGTTACAACCTCTGACCTTAACCGAAATTAACTTATTAATGGCAGTTTATTTTTCAGAGATCTGTGATCGAAGTCCGCGCCGATCATGAGTCGTGTTCGCCGCGCTAATGCGGCAACTTCTCCGAAGCACCTGTGTGGCAGGCAGTATACTTAACAGGCTTTGGTACACGGCGCAAGTCAGCTAGACGCTGCTTTCATAGGACGTTCTTATAGGAAGGACTGCGATTAATGATAATTATCGGTGCAGAAACTGAACTAATTTTGAAACACACCGCGTATCTGGAATGGGCGGTTTTAATTATCTGACATGTCACTCACTCATCCCGAGAATATTATGCGATGGAGCAAGATTTCTTCTTACCCCATACAATCCTTGGGTCTCTTGAGACATTTGCTTCAATAATCTTAGAATATAACCACTCCATGCCGTCTTACACAGGAGATGGAAGAATAAATTGAAGTAGTCAATTACGACATAAATCTTCCTTTCCCCTCCCCTCCCCACTCCTCCACCCCTGCTCAAGAAATTTATCCACTCCCTGATGTCTTCCCCGTTACCAATAACTGCTCACAGTCCGTCCGTCCGCACGTTAATGCCCGACGCATCACATTACAGGACTCAGGACCCGCGTCTGGCGAACTTATGGATTCCCGCGGTCGGCTTTATTCTCGTCCCGGTGCAAGCGACATGAAGACGCCAAGGTCCTAGGGTCATTTTCAGACATTTTCATTCGCTACTAATGGTCTAGCGGTTAGAACGCTGTCCTTGTAATCCTGGGGTCTCGGGTTCGATTCCCGGCGGTGCCCGAATTTATAACTTGTGTTGGGCAAGGCCGTGGTCTAGGCAACACGGAGTTTTCCTCCGTGGCATCCCAACAATTACTCCATTCACACACAGAAGAAGGCAATGGCAAACCACTTCTGGATCATCTGCCAAGAACGTATATGAACAGGTCCCAGTCCGAGAAGAGAAAAGGATGGAAGGATCCTGTTCATATGGACCTGTCGTCACACAGAAAACTAAATAATAATAATGGCTATGTATGATGATTTCTAGACCAAGCCCCCTTCTAGCAGAGTTGCTCTATCTTCGAGGTATACATTATAATCAGCACTAAAGCTGACGTGTATCAAACGTTTTAAGACAGTGACTATTTTCTGAAAGGGTCTGACGTTCGTTCAACCGCGAATCGGTGTTCGTGGAACAGGGCAGTGATGGGCAGTTCACGACTGCCGCAGGTAGGAACTGCAGCGCCACAAGTGGATATCCTACAACTCGCGTTACTTCTCCTGTTGTCCACCTAATACTTACACTGGCATGACACGGTCGCCAGAGCCTCGTTTGTGAAAAATGTTACTGCAAAGTGAATACGACGTGGACATTAAAATATGACACAGTTTGATGGACGCGGCCTTTCCTTTGCATTACTGACACACGATGTGGAAGGGTGCAGTGCGTATGAGCTCGACGAGAGTAACAGCAGGGAGGTTCAGAACTAACAACCAATATGCTGTTATTCGGTCCCGCAGAGATTCAAAATGAAACCATCCCCTGCCAACTCCGTATAATCAGATCACACCAGACTGAAAATAATGAAAGGCGGCCATGTTTACAGCAACATTTAACAACGGCGTATGATGCACAGACGCAACATGATAAGATAAAAAATCGATCACTCCATCAGTTTGGAGCGAATGCAGAGAAATGGCGATCATGTAGCATGCAGTATCGGAAATTACGTTTCGGTCGCTCTTCTGCGTCTCATTCTCCCCACTTTTCTTCTCTCCTTGGTCTTATTCTTCACGCTGAATTCCTTTTCGCCTTTTCCTTGACATCGTGTTACTCGTCCCGCCAAAACTGGGCATTCTAATCGTAAGCCATCAAAAGTCCTGGTGCTTCTGACGACCAGTCAGAGTCTGCAGAACACGCGCACACGAAGAACCTTACCACAAAGGATGTGTGAGGACTGCGTCATCTGTTTACGTATTTACAATTAGCTCAGGTCGCCGGAGACTATCGCCTATTTAAAAGTGCTCCAAAGCCACCTACAAATTCAACGCGGGTTGAAAAAAAAACAGTGTGAATTATCTGCAAATATTGCAACCAATACCAACTTACGTCCTGATTCAGCAAAACTACGAAGGAATCCAAGTTTCGAAGGCCGTGTTCATGGATGAGATACATTTATGATTACATTGCAAACAAAGTTCAGGCTATAAAGAAAGGGATAAAACGCAGTGTAGTCTGGTCGAAGTTTATCGACGTTTCAGAGGTGCCTGCCGCGTGCACTGCCTAATCTCTGATCCCACCTCACGCGTGGCCGATGTTTCATGCAGTGTAATCATTCTTCGTAATTTGATACTCGTTCGGCTTGTCTCAGAAATTACCCTCATTTGTATGAAACGTCAAGATTCATTACCGTGTTCACAAGAGCCCGCTAATGGATCCTATTGTCACCCAGATTAATTTATTCCACACAATACTTCTTTAAAACCAACTTTAATAACATCCTTCTATCTACACCTTCATGAGCGAAATAGCATCTTCTACGCCGTCGAAAGCGAATACCCGACAGAACACATTCTCGCTGTGTCGCTGTTACCATGAGGACGCTTTCGGAGGTCGGACGGGCGAGACTCCCTCAAGACATGCCAAGCTGCGATTCGCCTGGGAAAAGTACGAGAACCAGAACACGTGGATATGAGTAATTTCCGACTCTAAGAGAAGGCACCGAGCGAAATATAAAGGAAAGGCGTCTTCCGACGCAGAGAAATCTTGATGAATGTCTTATTCCTCCAAGAAGCTATGGCTTTTAGCTTTTAGCTGTAATGGAACAGTAAAACCATAGCTCCGTAACTCCGTCGTCTAGAGGGGTGAGGGGGTCTGGGGGTAATTTTTACTTTTGTGAACGCATTCAGCCTCCCGCCCTTACAATAAAGGATCATTTCGGTAAAGGGGCCATCCACTTGCAGCGTCTGAGACTTTATCTTGCAGACTTATGACGTCTGTGCAACGGAGAAGCAGACGTGGGTAGGGCTAAAAGGGCTGGGATTTCCCGAGGTGTTGGCGAGGAAGGCTGAAGGATAAAGTACGACAATATGTTGAGGAATGGCGGTGTGGCGTGTGATATAACAGCTAGGGGCGGATTCTGACGTGGTTCTTATTCTCCTCCTGACATTTTCATGTCCAGCGAGGGAGGTGTTCGCGTCCTGAACAGAAGAAGAGGGCTAAGCCCCCGTTCCGCGTTCTTATTGGTGCCCAAAACACAAACGAGCAGTTTCAGACATGACCGCAAGAGCACTTCCGTTAAAAATATTCCTCTCGCACGTTTATTGGAAATAAAATCGAACCATTTGTTACACTGCGAGGCAAAAGTTAGGCTACGTCTGAAATGAATCTACGCTCACGGTTTATTTCATGCAAAAACGTCTATCAGGAAGTGCCGTTTTGGAAAGAATCGCGAGACGGTTCCACTGTGCCCCATGTATCGGACAGGTACACACCGAAAGGGAAGCGAACGAACATCGGATCTGACACAGATCCAGTCGGCACTTACAGACGGGCACACACGACCTCAGCCCATTTTGTGGCCTTTCACTGTAATGAAAGTACCACAGACTACAACGAATATTTGTGTATTCTGAGCAAATTATACTCCGCGCTACTTCATACGACACACGAATTACTTTCGCCAACGCGGCGCAGCGTTCAGCTGTTCTCAAAAAACAAACAAAAGACAGACATAGGATCGAGCTACCTCGTAGGCACTAAGTGAACAGAGCTGAAGGCGACGTACAGACCGACTCTCAGCGAGTTTCGCTAACAACGAATTGCTCCAATCCAGATGTTCCGATTTTCTGTAAAACTGTCTTCTCAGATCGAAACCCTGCAGAGAGCGTTTTCATGCCAGATGTAACAAAAGCTTCCCACAAACACATCGCTTCGCTGTATTTTTTTTCAGTTCCATAACTGCACGCACCAACTCCTGCTCTTCAGAGCTTAATTCTGTGCCAAAGTGACTTACGGGAAGCTGAGGACGGGTGTACGCAAGCAGAGATACACGACGCACTGCAAATAACCAAGACGTGCAAGCCATTACTTCTCATGATCTCAACTGTTTACGTTTCAAGCCTTCCTCCCGCGGTCGCGCTGTTTTACAAACAGTGGATTTCATTAAACGAATGAGCCGACGTGTTGGCATTACCATACGAAAAACCAAAACACTGCTTATTTCGATATCCGCATTCAAGTGTTCGAACGATGAACGAACTTCCCAATACATCCAACTTTAACGTCCACATCATTCTAGAGATCTATTCGAGAGGTATCCAGTTCAAAACTCTGTCAGGTTAATGTCTCTCATCATTAAGATTCTCGTGGTTTTCCCAGATATCTCCAGGGTATGACCACCTTCTTTCAAATAATCATTTGCCCACATGTATGGTACTACAGTTCCGTTCGATGGTATACAAATTTTTCCTATTTAATGACCGTCATTGCAGAACAAACATTACTCCGCCAGAACCACCCACGAGGGATTTTTTCATGACTTTTCCTCACGTGCACAAAACTGGGCGATAATTTTGAATCAATTATGGACTGAAAATTATCTTGCAGGAATGATCAGTGTGATAATTTAAGGTACCATCCAATAATTTAATTACGAACTGAGGAAAATAGCGAAATGTACAAATCTGCAGAGTTAACCTCGAGGTGTAAGCAAACCCAGGGCGCCCAGAATTGCGTGTGGCAGTCCCGGTGACTCTGCAAGCGTTAACAACCACGTAAATTACGGACTTAAAAATACACAAGAATTCCAATGGAGATTCAAACAAACGGGAATAATTAAAACACATGAGAATGTATGAAAAATTCCACGTTCGCCAACCAACACAAAGCGAGTACGCGCTGCAGTAATTAAACACGGCCCAGCGTTCTCGTTTAATTAGTGCAGATTTTATCTAAACTGCGAACGAGTGATATGAATGTCACTCGTTTGCGCTGTGAGCCCCAGCTCCAAAAAGTAGTATTCTGCACGCATCTGCGGACATGTTTTCTACAGTCGGAGAACTGCAAAATCAGTGCATTCCAGAGTAGCTAATAGTTCGTCAGAAAATTGGGTACATAAGACTTAGGACTGATTCGTTTTGAAAAGTGGGTGGCAAGGACAAGATACACAAATGCCTAAGGCGTGGGAATTGACCGCTCGAACATGGATTCGAACCCCGTTCAAGGCACAGATGTTTGCCGTCGTCTTCCTGTTTGGTGCTGTCCTGTGCAGGCAGTGGCCATGTGACGTGCCCATCCCCCATCAAAGGAGTCGTACCAAATGTGTACAAAAGAAAAGGATCGAAACAGTTTCGCACGTACTAACGCGAATCAATCGTCGCCCTGATGATGGAGGCAGCAGCGAACTCCGAAGCGGCGATAAACGTCCAGCATACTATGTGGTGCTACAAGCCAGAAGATAGCCATCTTCGTACTCACTGCCCCGAGAACCTCAAATTCTACTTAAGAATCACGCCGCTTTTCCGACTCACTTATCACATAATAATTTTCATAAATTACTAGAAGGAACAATACACATTTGTCATAAAACACAAAATATATAAATATCACATTTACTAACTTTTACGAACGATATGCTTGTCTTAATTTTGTATTTATTTCAACACGTTTCGGTCCCCTGCGTCTTCACGTGCGTCCACAAATCATTACACTACTGCTCCTAATTCTTCCAATTAAAGGTTTTTTACTATAGGCCCCATGTTAAAACGCTAAAAAAAACATTTCGTATTAATTATTTATAACAATTACACACAAAATTCCTTCCACGTTGCCCTCCAATAAAATCTGACAATGCGCAAAAAGACACCGGAGAGCCTCGTCAAACTAAACGACGCACCGCGACGTCGCGGTCTCGTCAGCGAAGTATTCTGTCTCCGGACTCTGACCACGTTCTGGGCTAGAGGATGTCAATAGACCTAGTGCGAGGCCCGTACTTACCATCCACTCTCGGCACGCGGACACACTGCGGTGGACATCTGCTTCAACCTGAAACAAACACACGCGAATCACATGGCGTCAGGAAGTAGGAGCGAGTACGTGTGGTCCAGACAAACATCAAAGTCACTGCCACTTCAACCAACGACCGTCTCCCGCGACGATGTTAACGCGAAGAAAGGCAAACGCGAGACTAAGCTGGCTCAATTATTCGCATAAAAACGAAATGTACTCGAAGAAGGCTGTCGTGTGTGTTGTCTGGTAGAAGTGTACTGACGTTTCGGATGTTTTTGCCGCCTCTATGATCAAGGTAGAATTCCACCAGATTACATAAGACAGCCATCTTCGGACTCACCGCCGTGGAAACCTCGAATCCTGCCTTTGAATTAATCCAGTTCTTCATGTGTTCATGTTTCCTTATTTAATTTTATTTAATAACGTCGTACCAGCGTCTATGAATTTTAAGATGTTCATAAACAAGATTTGTCTTCTCAGTCTTCCTTGACACGGCAGAAAACGTTCGTTAGCAACCACTGCGCCCGGTCGCTCCGTTGTTTACAATTCACAGTGGCGGTAATCGAAATGTTCTGGGTTCGATCCCGACTGTCACCATTGATTTCGAAATTTAAAAAAAAGGACAAACGTCAGTGTAATGACAAGAAATAGTTTAATGACAAAAGGGTAATTACCGAAACGTCGTAAGTCATACAGTAGAAAAGACATTGAAACAGACAGAGCAGCTGTAAAACTGTTCCCAAATAGAAACAGTGAAATTCACTGATGCACCAGCCCCGTCGGGCGAGATTCTTTCATCTTTCCATCAACATCAGAAATTATGATCGCGCACTGCAGCTTCAAAAGTCTGTCTTCGTCTAAGCCGAGTACAGGCAGCTTCAGACATTCCTGTGTTGCTCTTATCAATAAGAAGTCAGGCAGAGACCCGCTGAGATGGACTCAGATGGAAGTTCCAAGCGCAGACGCACGCATCTCAGCGGCAGCCACGACAGAATACGACTACGACTGTACTGTGTCGCATTCCTGTACAAACCGCTTTGTAATAAAATGTTACCTTCCAATGATGACGACAGCCATTGACAAACTGACAGAACCTTTGAGCTCATCAAGCGCCAATCAAACCATGAAGAGTCATGGAATCCATTACACCGACCAACCACAACCTTTGTGATTCGCTTATCACATACTTTATCAGTGTTTACCTGCGTACTTCAGCCGGCGGGGGGGGGGGGGGGGCACTGATAATGGACAAGCGTATTCGGTGCTCCCATGTTACACGATGTGCGACTGGACAACACAATAAAGTAGACGACGACCGATTCCTTACTCATTGTTTCAAGTTCAAAGTAGAGGCATGCCTCGTTTTATTGCGCTTCGCAGATATTGCGTTCTTTTAAAAATTGAAGGTTTGTGGCGACCCTGCGTCGAGCGAGTCCATCGGCGCCATTTTTCGTGCTCACTTCGTGTCTCTGTGTCACATTTTGGTAATTCTAATTGTTTTTTTAGACGTAATGCTATTGTGCACTTAATAGACTATAACACAGCGTAAACATAACTTTTATATGCACTGGGAAACCAACAAATTAGTGTGACTCGCTTTATTGCGGCGGTCTGGAACCGAACCCGCAATATCTCCGAGGTATGCCTGTACATGATCACGATTGGTTTCCAAGTTAAAAAACCTTCGCATTTGATACAGTACCGTTAAATAAGTATACATTACATCTTAGAAGCGTATTGTGGTGGTGGTGGTGGTGCGGGGTGGAATGCAAGAAGACCATTAAGGCATTATAACTCTGCAAAGAGCGAAATCTTATCTCCTGAATAAAGTAGGATTATACAGATAAGAGACAGACGTTAGCGAAGTGCACAGCTCGCCTCACAGCCTGGTGTTTCCTTCTTAAAAATAATATTCACGGAAATAAAGTCATTTAGAATTTCATAGTTTGAAAATGAAATCATAAATTCTTAAAACACAGCCTTCCCTGTTTTCATTCCGAGGTTTATCTGGTTAAAAGAAGTTATTTTATTTCTGCACTGTGGATGTTAAACCACGCCTCTAATTCTTGGAAAGGTTTTACACACGGACTCCGTTAACACCAGAAATATTCAGAGCAGATGTTTGCTGCTCCGAGCGATTAATATCAGGACCTTGAAACAGGAGGAGAAGCTGGTGATTACGACGAAGGGGGGCCACCACCTTCGGGCAAGGCTACCCCCCCCTCCCCCCTCCAACACACACACAAGCTATAGGAGCATTTCACGATACGAGTCGCCTGTCGACGAAATTCGCTTTCGGACATGCAACTCAAACAGGAGACTCGTTTGCACGCAAGTGCGTGTCGATAGGCGGACATAGCAGCGCCACTGCGGTAGCCCTGAGAACCCTTGGCTACGCGAAGGGGCCTGAAATATCTGAGCTGACAACATGAGTTGCCTGAAAGCGTTACTTACCCCAAACAGCTCGTCCGGCAACGCGAACAGACACTAGGACAACGCGGCCCTGACTGAAGGACAGAGGCACTTCCTGACACAAGCACCGATCTGCTTACGTCACGACTCCTCCGGTCTAGTATCAATGTCACACAAATCACTCCACGCAGATTACGTCACACATGTACTCCCCGTTCCAAAAGTACTGCCCACCATGTTGCACGACGCCATGATGGTTTTCAAGGCAGCGTTGCCAAGTGGCATCAGAACTGGTTCTCGAATTAAGTCGCGCATAATTTTGCGTATAATTTAATAACATTATGGAAACTGAAAGTTTTCACAGGCGTCGAAAAACCCGGAACTGGCCACGGCAAATTTCAACGAAACCGTCCACGAAATCATGGAAGCTGTCTCGAACCGGGTGCTTCTGGGCACAGACCAGGCGCCTCACCGCTTCGCTGAAACACTCACAGCTGCTGGAGTGTTTTAAGGTTCCGAAGGACCGAACCTCACACGTTTAAATCCGAACATTTTCGCTTATGCCGGGTTCATATTCAAATTGTTTTCGAAACTCAGAGTTACGGACGGACGGCAGAACGAAATGGGCGAGCGGTAGGAAACACGAGGGCCTTGTGGGTAGATTGTCGAGAAGCAGGTAGCAAGCGCCTCTGAAACGTCGGTCATCTGCAACCATACGAGACTCGTCTTCATTCTCGCATTACAAAGTTTCCTTCCGAATTCCCGAATGCAAGAGACCTACTGAAAGAAATAGGTTTTGATTGAATGGGTGTGGGAGTGGATTCAACTGGCTTCACGGCAGGAACCAGTAGTTGGATCCTTGTAACATGAAGTGAATTTTCCAGACCAGCTGAGTCAATATCAGCTTCTCACGTAACACTGTTTCATTGAGTCTGCTAATTCTATGCAGCTAGAAAGTTTAAAAGTAAGAGATCGTACGGTGTCATGTGTCTTATTCACACGTTGAGCTTAGTTTCAGACGACATACGAACTGAATCTGAGTAAAACCGAATTTCTGCACGCACGATGTCACAGAAACGCAATTTTCGCTAAAAAGAGAACCAAATCTTATTCGGGAGTACAAGGCCTCGCTGTGTACGACGTAACACGGAAGTAATTTTAACTAACAGGGCGAACTGTGTCTCTACAGTCGTAATAACTTTCACGAGCAAACAAATCTGCAGTCGGATTAATTGCCCAAATCTCCACAGCCTGAGGACACAGGCCAGTTCCCAGTTTTCGCTAAAGCGCAGTCGCTGTCCTAAACACTTCTTTGTGCTCTTACGGGAAACTGCGACGAGAGTTCCCTCGCTTTAGAACAAGATTAATTTACGGTTCACGTAACATCGTTTTTATACGTGCCCTTTGTAGTGCAAAATGCGATATTTTCACGTGAAACAATACTATTCTCACCGTATCATGGCGGAATATTTAAGGCTCAGTAATTTAAAATGATCATCGTCACGGATGAGTGAACTCGCGAACAGATTACAGAGGGACTTGGTAGCTCCGAGCCTTATTATTTAAGTTACATTAACCCTTTGGGAAAAGTGAGAGAGACAGAGAAAGTGGGGGGGGGTAGCGACAGGCACTACTGTTTTAACGGGGAAAGGCATAAATTTTTATTTGTGGCTAAGAGGGTCCCCAGGCAGTGCCCATTCGTCCTACTGGCACAGACAGGTTAAATAAAGATAAGGCACGGAGAGACGTTGATCAGGGTCCTACTGTGTTCGTGCATGATTTTGAATGTTTAAATGTTACCACTGGGAGGGCTGCATGAGAGGCATTCAGGGCAACGTGGAATTTGGGTACCAACCCAGCATTTCGTCTAGGACCGAGGAAAACCTTGATCGAGTTGGCCGGTCACAGGACCTTCCGGATACGTACCGACTTCTACTCTAGATAATAGTTTAAGAATTCAGTCCGCACCGCGAAGAAAACACAGCATTTCGCCATTACAAAAAATCGACTGGTTAACGCTGTTTAAGGAAATAATCGATGTTTACACTGAGAATAATACAAAACCCATAAATACAAATAGAATTATCAATCGTTAAAGCAGGTGGTACATATAGTTACCAATGGGCTTTAAACTGTTCCATCCAACACAGTGGAATACCATTTAAGTAATAACGTCGACCTCAGGGTTCGATTTTCCGCTGTTAACCAGTATCGATAGTTGACTGAACGCGTGGTGAACCGGTAGGTTCGCGATTGCAGGGATGGAATGCGGAGGACGGGTGGTGTTTAAGTGGACTGCGCCAAGATGTTCGTCGCGATTTCCGGCAGAGAACATCGCGACGCGACTTAGGAACATCGCCGATGTAAGGAACCGTCCCGAGTTGTCCAGGTCACAGTGCGGTGGCCATTGTCCACTGTCTACTGTATATTATGAACCGCATGCGAGACCAACCTGCTCAGGCCAGGCTACTCAACTAAGACGGAAGTGAGACGATTACAGAATTACGCATTACGCTGCGGTAAGTTACTTCTACCTGAGCAATTACTGCATGCTACAGTTGAGGGAAAGTCGCTAAAATTCTAAGTGCGCAGTATACATTTATATTCTTAAATCATCAACGCATCTTATTCACAATAATATTTTCATAAATAATATATCCTACAGCAATTAGGATAACACGGGCACTATAAACAATAAACTTGTGTGTGGTGTTAAAGGATTACTACAGCTCACAAAGATCTGAAACCTATAAACTACGAGCAGTTTTTCTGGATCTTCACTCTTGCAGCAAAGAACTGAGTTCACGAATTTCAGACAATAGATTAAATATAATTTCACCTCTTCGTCAGCAACCTCAATTTACAGAAATTGTATCCACATTTCCAACGAGAAAACGACTAACATTTCACACTTTCTTGCCACCAGAGGAATCGAATTAAACCCAGCGGTGGACCAAAATACGTGCGCGAGGGAACAGAAAAGGAAGGAATTTGAAACGCGCAGTCTGAGACTTGATTCCTGAAACATGTGCGTTACTTCGTGTGGTGGATGGCAACAGACCTTCGAAGCAGTTGTTTGTAAAATTTAAAATAACACGGCATTTATTATATATCAATAAAATTAATCGCTTTGGTGTTTGGGACGTCGGACCCGAAGGTTCAACGCCTTCGATGCCAAAGCGAGGCGCAGAGAACAAGGGCCAAGACGCGGGGACCGACCCCCCAGACCGCAACACGAGGAGGACCGACTGTCTCGCCGCTGCGTGGTAAATGTGCTGGAACTGCGTGGAACGCGTCGTGACGTGTGGATAAGTCTGATTAGTTCCACGTCGGTGGAAACACTTCGTACTGACACTGATATGAGGCCGAATTAGTTCCAAGTGTTTGTGTGACGCCTCCACGGCGGACACTTGAACCCGCAACCCAGCGGCGTACATCCGTGTTCAAAACATTGCGACTCGTAATTGTGGAGAATACACTCGATTCGAATCCCGGTCGGAGACAAACCTACGACTTTTCTGTTTGATGTTTCAGTCAGTCACCTGACCCTGGAATAGAAGTTATCCCCGTGCTTAATTAAGCACCACGCAAATTTGACGTCTTGCGAAGTGGAGATAAAGCTCCAAGCGCTCTTAATCTCGGCACGAGATGGAGGCAAGTGGTCAGCTGCAAACTCCGGCCGCTTTATCCCCAGCGGCGCACACGTAAAAACACGCAACATCGCATTTCAGGGCATTTTTCCATCCCAAAGAATGGGAATATATTACACACACACGAATGGCATCAGGCCAAACAAACGATTTAATTGGTAGTTCCTTATAAAACTAATGATGGCGCTAACTTGCAATGCGCGAAATTCATGTTATAAAAAACGGAGACCGAGAAATCATGAACGAAAGAATTTACGGACGTGAACAGAGGAACACAGTTTGCTGCAAGATGCGGACCGCGCAGAGAACACAACAAATAATCACTGCTTAATGCATTATTCAACGTAAATATTCCAGCAGCTCATGTTCTATTGTGAAACGTAACGAAATCTACCAGAGAAGTTTCTATTGTGTATGGATCTCCGTGGATGCATAATAAATGGATCTCGCTTCCCCACACGCACTCAATTCGCTTCAGCGGAACAGCCGATAAACAGCCCTGAGAGAGAGAGCTGCTAGCTTAAAACACTGCACTTTGTAAACACGTATGAACAGAAGTCCATTCGTTCATAGGTCCCGATACTGACTTACACCAACCAGCAACCTAACTGCTCTAAAGATCACACAGAAAAAGTCTGAAATATAAGAATTCCTAAACATTACATATAAGGTGAGCAGTTTCAGTTGCGTTGGCAGCCCTGCGCGGCGTTCAGTCCGTCCGTCCATCCAAACGCATTTGGCCACTCAGAACGGCTGGACGAATTTTCACATTTCAATTTTGGTTAAGATCCAAATGCGTTTTTCCCGCGAACGTGATGGCCGGGGAACCCCCAAGGGGGATTCCCTGCCATTCACAAAGGATGTGTCAACTTCTGATATACAAAATTTGATAAAGTTACATTTAGGCTCAAAATACACCGTGGGGTGTAAGCAATCGATAGGAATATTTTTTTAAAACAAAATTGTACATTCATTTCAATGTAAATCCCCAAAACCAAATTCAACCAAACTTCGTCGAAAACTTCGGTTAAGGAATTACTTTCCAATTTTGCAAATTGCGTGTTACGAGACGAATCTTAGGTGAATATAAAGTCCACGGAAGCCCTCAAAATAATGCCAATTAGCTGACTTCTGTGAAAACAATAATTAACTCTCTGATTACACAAAAGTATCCAGACACTCGGCAAATCACATCCCTTCTAAAATCATAAACTCTCTTCAGATCTCGTATTTTCGACGAGTGATGTTACTTCCATAGGCTTACTACGTGCGCGTTAAAACATTGCGCGGAAGTAACTCGGCAATTTTGAATCAGGGATAACAGAATTAATTACAGTGGAGACAATGTGACCGAGTCACAAAACTGTGAAATGTTTCCACGCTTCAATTACTGGGACGTTTTACGTAACAGAGACGCAAACACCGGCCGGCAATGACTTTCTGTCTCACTACGCGATCAGCAATGTTAAGAAAAACACAATTTGACATGCAGGAACTCGTCTGAGCAATTGTCTCCAAGTTCCAGCGTTTAACCTCATCTGCACGCTGCATTACGCGTCAAGACACCCACGTGCGTCCTTCAGTTCAGACAACGTGATCGATTTCGCAGCGCAGATGAATAATTTATTTCAATTACAAAGTCGCCTGTTGCTGATATGAAAAATAAAATAAAAAAATCACAGCTGTTACGAAATCTGATTACGGCTTCCATAAACGAGATTGTGATTGCAAATTCGGATTTCAATTTCCGAGATTTTGAAGGCACTGAATACAACAACAAAAAATGGCGTTCGATTTTGCAGTTTGATTCCGAGGCACGAATAATTGCAGGCGACGCGACTCTGGGACAATGCACATTGTTCCCTGCCTCCGAACGCCTTTCCCGTTCATACTTTTTACGTCACGACACAAAGCGAGTCTTTCGGAGAACTGTCGGAAACTTGACACGTCCTCCTCCTCTCGCCTCTATTGCAATTCTTCTTTATTCCCTTTGCCTCGTCGCCTCTTCCTCAGTTTCATACCATCCTCCTTCCTCCCCTCCACCTCCCAAGAGCCTCTTCCTTCACCATTAAGTTCGTTCGCTTCCAAAACTCAAAAAAAATTCCCAGTTAACGAACCACTCCATCTTTCGCCGCATGAGTCTGACCGTGGACAGTCGACAAGGGGTGGACCTTACGACTGATGGTTGGTATCGGAGGGGGTCATAACCCCTCATGAATGGTAGGAAATAAGTGCACACAGACGCTTAGTCCTGATGAACAGGTAACGCCTGGGGAACGCAAGAGTTCTTTTGGGATGCTGTGCGTAAGAAGACCAATCTGAAGGAGTGGGTCGGATTCCTCGATCGCTGACTCTTGAAAACACGTGAAGTTAATTTATCGGTTCCATTAAGGCGGATAATTTCGTGACTGAGCCTTCTCAAGACGGACTTCGCTGTGTGGATTCAGTTTTACACCACAAAACACCGAACGCCACGTAAGGCAACGAGTCTCTCAGCGCGACTTCTGAACGAGTTTGAATCGATTCTTGAACGAGTACCTGCGGGTGATATTCTCATTACGATTACGATATTGAGTGAAAGTGCAAGTGAGTATATAACTTTCTCAGTAAATTTCAATGTCTTCTTAAGAAGACCATGGAACAGAGTCCTTGAAAACTGGAACAAGTAACAGTCACCCAACTAGACCAAGAATGTTCCGCCTTTCAATAGACTCGTGTTTACACGAAACGGAAAAAAACCCTACCTAAAGCCAGATCAATCCGGTCCACACTTTCGAATCAATTATTGTGAGGGTCACTTTAATATCATCCTTTGAAATACGCGCAGATCCAGACCCTAAAAAGAACTGGAATTCACACGGCCTATGAGGACGTGATGTTGGTCTTCTGGATCGTGACGCGCTGTGGAACATGCTGCCTCCGTCTTCAGAGCCTAATCACATGAAGACAGAACAGACCTCGCGCCCCGAAACGTGCGATGCGAAACAAAGCCGCAGGTTCACAAACCCTTCAGGAACGGACTTCCGGTTTTCGTCTAAAACCCAGAAGAGACAGCGGAAGTGGTTCTGGACTCGGCGGATACCCCGGGCTACCAGTCGAAACAGAATTTGCCACACCAAAGATCCCCGGACGTAAAAACTGGGATGTTAACGACTTCGGGCGATACCGAAGCAAACAACAAAGAAAGCACAATTAAAATTGGCTAATGATTGCGGCAGAAACCGTTCAGGGCGCGTGCTCGGCAAGAGAACACAATCCAGCGCTGGAATTATAGATAACGAACCGAAGAACTGCATTGTTGCTCAGTGTCTAATTACTGCCTTCATTGTCACGTCCCAACCGCGGGCGGCAGTCAGAGCCCTCTGTCTAATTAACGCAGTTCTCGTGATTCATAGCGAGTTTAGGCAGGCAATTAGGAGATTCAGAAACCAACGGGAATCGAAATCCAGATGCGCGACATCGGGGCTCAATCCGATGTTCGCATTGAAACACCGCAGAGGCAAACAGCTCCTGCTCTGCTAACGACGTGCGCGGATTTCGCTCTCTCCCTAACCGACGCCTTGTGGTGCACCAGCGAAAACGTCACCACAATCAAGGAAGCACACGAATATTCTCTGAATTTTACGAGGGTGAAGAAGATTTAATAATCGCCCTGATGATGAAGGCAACACGCACCTCCGAAACGTCGGTAAGCGAGACTACAATGCGCAATAACCCAATGAGAACCTGAAATCTCGATTCTTATCATGTCACGACGTTTCTCCTCAGACATTTCGCGTCGCCTGCCTCATTCGACTTCAGTGACGTATCTGTCCTCTGGGCCCGGTGATAATTCCTCACGTCGTAGACCGCTGCAGGCCCCGCTGCCCGCATTAAACGCAAGAGCCATCTCGGCCAAATGTTCCTCCTACTGCCCCCTCGTTTCGTCACCCGAGTTTCGCCGTCACGTTAAAATATACAAGTTGCTGCATTTTCTCGTTTCTTCGTCCTATAGAAAAGTCCACATGCAAACTGAATGCATTCGTTAGCATAATCAGTAAACTAGGCTACACGCTGCTTTTATCGGTCCTTCCAGGCAAATGGTTGGACATAAACAACCTAACCTGCAGCCCTTTAAAATCTTGTTTAAGATTCCTCTCCATTCATTGTATGATAAATGCAGTCTGCAACTGATACAGCGCCTTTAAACAGTTTAGCATCTCCTGACATGTTCAGGCGGACATCAGAAAACCTCTTCAGATATGTTAGGAACCTCTTTTGACGTGCAGATGGACGGACAGACAGACGAAATATTTATTAGGCTCTGCAGGTCGCCCGAAACCAAAGGTCAGGTATGAGAAGTGGACGGGCAGTTGGCCCATCACGAGATGGAGGACACAGACTGGCAGCTGCTGTCAGTGTCAGGAAATCGAGTTTGCTTCAGGAGATACAAAATTCACAAGGTCGATACTGCCCCTCGATATCTGCAGTCAGGCAATACAAGAAAGGTAAAATATAAATAAGCATTATTACCAGGTTAATATTTTCAAATACAATGCACGGAGCATCCGAACGGAACGCACGGACATAGTTTAATTTCCGTTGCTACTCAGCGGAATTCTGTGACAGTTGGTGGCGGGAGATCGCATTAAAACTTGTCAGTCTGACAGAGGCCTGACCCCTCCTCAACAACGCGTTATAATCGAACAATTTTCTTATCACGTGACATGAGACGTCTCTCCACTCGACTCGTATATTCAAGGAATGCCGTGCACAGTAATTTCTGTGAGAATTCTTAATGCGATTAGCCTCGTGGCCATTCTGCTCTGGAACACGTACCCACAGCCAACATCAGAACCAAGAAGCCTGTAATTAGTAAAAAAATTCACCGCCTAAATTCCTTTCCATGTTTACAGAAGGTCGCCACAAACGTCTTACTTCCCCAAGAACCTCTTTAATATTATCCTCTCGCACGTGCCTCAGTCCCCACGCGGTCTGCTCCTTTCGCGTTTTCCGAACAAATCTTAAAGGGGCGCAAGTTTCTGCGAAGACTCGCGGCATAAGCTAATGAGAGACACGAAGAGAGGAATTATACGTAAATGAAGATTAATTATGGCGACAGGAGAAAGACATTTCGGTAGTAAAATGATAACCGATACCAATTTAAATCCATGACTCACATCAAAATTCGGCGCCAACACATGGACCTTAGGATTTGAGGACAAAGAAAGACAGGCCAAAGCCGAGATAAGATCTGCAGGCGACCAGCACGAAGATTCACTAAAGTCACAGCATCAGGGCACCTGCAGCGATAATTATTCCGTCAAAGGCGGCGCTTGGATGCGACGCCACTGACGCCATGGAACAAACTGCTGAGACGCCACTGGCCACTCAGATAGTCAAGAAATTCCCAGCCGGGTGTTCGTTACCGTGTTCACAAAAGCCCACCACTGGTCCCTATCTTGTGTCTTCTAAATTCAGTAAATATCCTTCTGTTTTTGTTTCAAACCCTTTTTAATATTATACTGCCATCTACGCCTAGGTTCTGCAGGTTGTTTCTCTAACACCCTGTACGAGTTTCTTGCTCTGCTCATCACATTCTCGGCGCTTTCCGTACTATTCTCGGACCTCAGACCTGCCCCTTACTGGTTTTCCGCGACTGCTTATTCAATATATGCAAGCGCCCTAACATATCTGGAGGCAGTCTCATCCATCGGAACCCGAGAACGCGCCATGATATAGGGACTCGGGCCCACTTAAGACGGGCTATGTAGAGTTTAATTATGGACTGAACTGTACTAATACGGAAAATTAAATCTGGACGTCAGCGAATCTCGCATTCTTCAGGTGGAGATACGATGTCCAGTTGTAGTACAGAAGCAGGCAGAAACATCTGTAACCAGAGCGCGGTTCAACTCAGAACTTCGCAAAGTAAGTGGCTCAGAAATGGCCGCTCTCCATCCACTCTGTGCCTTCCGAGTGTCCCGTGGCTTAAGCACATTTGGGTGACGTCATACTCCAAGAGTCTCTGGCTTCCGTCCTGGTTTCGGTAAGCCTATATCATATAAAAGGATGAGAGCGGCAACAAAATCACATCAGCCGTCAGTCAATCTCTCTGGGTCTCTGCACACAACTACTTTATAAATTTTGTTGTCTTCTACTGTCCACTTCTTTTGTACACTACAGACGTCAACAAAGTTCTTTCGTTCGTTAGTCCGTCCGCCAACAAAACTCTGCCTCTCTGGTGAAGAGAGTTCAGAAATCAAACCTATCCTACCGACCCGAGACCCTTCAATCGAAAAGAAAATATATTTGCTCATCGGAATGAAGATTAGTAGATCCAGGGCACCCCGTTTAATATTTCGCAAGGCCAACCCCAAAATCTTGATGACTGCTAAAGAGTCATGTTCCGTTCTGCCAAATGCATTTATGGATCGCCCTCAATTACGGATGATCGCTGCCAAAATCCAGGAAGTATCAGAAACATTTGTGTCTCCTTCCCTGATATGAAAGTTCCCACGGCACCCAACAGCCCACACCGACCAGAATCCCTTCCAACAACGGACGGTCCTCTAAGTGAATGCTGAGGTATAATTTTCAAACGAGTTACAGCAGTTTCATTTCGTATTCTTTCCGATACACAATTCATAACAATCATTCACCTCAACGCTACGTAACAAGTGCAGTTGAAAACTGTCATTAAATCATGCAAACATTGTGGTAACATTCGCCCGCAAACCATCGCAGTCCGTGGCTTTGCGAACGGCGATACGCAATTATCCGCCCGCCCTGTTTAAGAGCAGACAAGTGGCGCGAACGGAGAAATTAATTTCCCTCGACGGCGACGACACTCGACCATTTTAATCGTCCAATATATTGTTCGTAGCATGAATCTGAACCCAATATTATAAGGCATCGTTTCGACAGACAGACAGACAGGCATCCTCGTCCAGAATGAAGAGTCGCATTTGCTTGACACTGGAAACGGTCTCCGCTCTTGAAATACGAGCGATTTCAGCTGCCTGGCCACAAAACACGAGACAACAAGATTCATAAGCACTCTATCAATTTACTGACTGAAATGCAGCCCTGGTACAAAAAATTCCATTTGTCGAAATGCAAAAGAATTTTTTTTTTTTTGCAAACAACGAAAACTTTTCAAACATCCATTACCACTCACGTTAATTCTTGCAACTTTCGATTAATTTCTAACATCTCAGATAGACAACGCAGGAGATAGACCCACTTCAAAAACAACAGCATCTCCTACCTTACCTTAAGGAAAACCCAGCTTCGTGCTCGATGAAGTTTTAGAACATATGAAGGCTGGAAAAATACTTAATTGGAACATTTATAATTTTTACCCATCGTCTGACATTAAGGTGACAAAATAAAGAAAGGACGAGATGACCGTGACACGTAACAGTGAAGAATACACAGCACACAACTTTGGTTGAAAACATTTAGAAAAGACATGACCTCAGATGCTTATGTTTAGACGGATGATAATATTAAAATGAACCGTATAACAACACAGTATAAAGGCGTGGACTGGATTAAACTGGCTCAGGATGGGCTCCACTGGTGGATTTTTGTAAACACGGTAATAAACCTTTCAGTTGCATAAAATATGGGACATTTCTTGCCCTGGAAGTCAAATATCAAAGCTCAACAGGGGGCCATGAAACAGAGTTTTGATAGCAGTGCGTCCAACTGTCGTATTTTTCATTCTTCCCCGCCCACAGACAGAGATGTACAGAGCATTCTGACAACCGAGTATTGAACAGTGTAACGTTTCGTTCCAGGAAGTCATTTTACGGTGTAAAATGTGTCCCGTGGATGGAATATATATAAATTCACTCTTGCTTTTAACCTGAGTGAGATTTTCTTTGCTTTAGGACAACGTCGCGATCGGAGTACGTTCAGGCAAGCACCGTTGTTGACTGACTGACTTTTACACTCAGAATCATCGGTGAAACCACTAAATTGCCATTAGTTACTTCAGCGCGACGCCCGCGGTTGGCAATGCGCTGTTCGTACCGTGCGCCCGCCCGCGGCCATTACTGGCTGAGAGGATTTCATTACGGCTGACAAGCGTCAGGGCACAAGGAAATATAAATTTCTCTCCAGCAATGAAACAAATTCCCTTCATACTGCGCCCTCATCTGTTCTGATTAGCCTGCCCCTGCAGGAAGAAAGAAGTTTGTAGCGAACATTTCTCGTAACCGGGGGGGGGGGGGGGGGGGGGGTCCACAGAGAATGTTTCGCGTAATGTGAAATTTAAAACTGCAATTCAGAGTTGGGAAAATTTTCAGAAAAATAAACAATTTTTCACAGACGCGCGACTTCACGTTTATCTAGGATAACAGAGGTGAAACTATGCAGAAGGCACCAATAACAAACGCCGTAACAGAAGGGGTAACACGATTTGCCACCCCCAACTTCGGTGTTACTCGATCGTTGACAAACACCAAGGTCGCGCAGGGTTCATGCAATGCGGTCAACTATACAATAAGGGATTGGAAAGGCTGCATTTTTACCAAGTGACTGAATGACCGATTCCATGCAGACGAGTCCTTCTAACGAAGGCAGACAAGGACTCCCCTGATTTTTATGCAACCCCAAAGGATCATTGCCGTGTACACAGCCTACCACTGAAACTATCCCGAGCCAGATGAATCGAATCCGAATATCCAAACCTGACTTCCGTACGATCGATTATGATACGTACGCCCACATACGCCGATGGTCTCTTCCCTTCAGACTTTCCAGGCACAACTGTATATGATTTTTCATCTCACGTGCGTGCTATATGTCCATGCATCTTATTCTCATGATTTCATCAGGGCCTGAGCTGTGAACCAGTGAGTAGCAAATGAAAATGAAAAATTAAGTCTGCATTATGCAACAACAACAAAAATTCTTCAAGGTGAATGTCCAAGCGAACAAGGCCCACGCCTCAGACCGGATGTGGATTCGCACGGAACAAATGTAATGGTACGAACACGTAGCGACGACTTCAAATACCAAATCTGATCAAAATCCTGTCACAATTCCGTACGAAAGAAACCTCCCTCGTACGCGTTCACTTCACACACTTAGTTCTCGGAACACCTCTTTATCGGTTGTGAAAGACCGTTTCCGGGCGTTATTTAATAACTGAATATACACTCGTCGAAATTATTGCTTCAAAGACCCCTTCCAGGCCACCAGCGATTTCAATTCCATTATACGTACGTACATGGCCGATGCGATGAAAATCAGACATGGCTAAACCTTAATTAAATAAGTGGACTCTCTTTTTTTCTATCCGCCCAGTCGACGGCTGTGTTTCGTATCACCACCGCGCGGGGCAGCACTGGGCTGCAATGCCAGTTGCATACACTGAGCGACGTGCTAATTAAGCAATTAAGGTGTGGTTTAGCGGCTCGACACCAGGGTGCGGGACTGTCCGAAGGTGTGACTGCTGCCGATGTGTGGGATAAAGCGCGGAGCGGCGTGATTTACGAGGGAAAGGTTTTTTTTTTTTTTTAAATTTTCGCCACTGCGTCAAGACCGAAACTGGGACAGAACTGGATTCCCATCCGGTGGGTATTGGGGTTAATGCGGCCGGAACGTGCAGCTGACCACACTCATATTCATGAAGTGGCGAGGCTCAAGAAGGGTTGAGGTTCATAATGTGGCGTGGCGTTTAAAATGAAAAAAAATCTTTATCTCTTTAAAGGTATTCGTTTGAAAAGTAGGTCGTCGTATGACAAAGTTCCTCCACGAAGCAACTCACCGGAATTCAAATTTTATCTGAAGAGGGAGTCTGATACGTTCCTAGGACTGCACATAAAACCTACGCGCATCACTTCATTTACAAATAATTCCCAATAAAGTGGGAAACTGACGCGTAAATACGAGGACGCCGTTAAAGTGGAACTCACAAGGTGCGTGTGTGAGGACTGGACGGGGTCCAGTGGCGGGATCCAGTAACCACGACAATGAACCTTCCGGTACCAAAAATCGCGGGGCGCGTTTTGACCAGCTGAGCAACTCTCATCTGAACCATCACCTTTAAAATTGAGCTAAGTAAACAAATATCAATGCGGTTTAGCAAAACTCGATGTAGATGGATTCATTTCAGTATTATCGCCCCTTCAACGCCTAGGTCTTTCAAGTGATTACTTCCTTCAGCTATTCCGGTCAAAACTTTGCGTGCTTGCTTTTCTCGCGTCTCTCATGCGTTCTGCATGCCCTGTCCATCTCATCCTCACTCCCAGTTCCAAACATCCGCTAAGCAACCTGCTTCATAACGAGAAATGAACTTAGTTTCACACAAACAGAACGACACGTAGCAATCGGCAGGACTTAACTTCGCCGACGACAGACGGACGGACAAACACAGAGAGGAGAAATCACTCGCCTCATTGAATTATGCAAATTAAGCGGACAACACGCACACACGGCTAATACGGGACGCCACTTTGACCTTGCCAAACCAAAGTTATCCATGTCCTGTGAGACTTAGCAAAGTCCGTATTACTACAACCAAAGGACGAATATCAAGTGTTTTTTAGAAGCAGACCGGAAGACGACAATTTATGAAATAATAGTCTCGTAACACCTAGGATTATTTCCCGCACGCATTCGTATCTCGACTCTTTAGTGTAGTTGAGATACATTTCGCAGTGAAGACTTATAAATGACTGCGAGCGCACACACAAGCAATGATAATTAAGAAACGACTCAGATTCAAAGTCTGTATTTTCAGATTTTCACAGACGTTGCTTCGAACGATCACTTAAGAATCTGCAAACACTGAACGAAATAATGTTCATATTCCGACGACATGCGTAAGAGCACGTACCTGAAAGTAAACGATAGGTTTCACTGCGTTCAGAACTCCCTGCCGTGCACTCTCGCGGGTGGGACGTGTGCTGCAGCGCACAGTTTGTAAACCGCAAGATCGTTGGCGAGGATCTGCACCCACTTCGTCAAAAGAACTCGCACATTCAAACTGCGAAAGCCCACCACAGCGAAACAGGAATTCAAGTTTACTCGTACCAGCAGTCTGTCTGTCTGCTACGACATAAAAATCGATTTCACCTGCTAATGGAGATGCTTAAGTTTTGTACGTTTGTAAGAGAAATATTCTTCTCGCATAAATTACAAAGAAAAACAAGGAACAGAGGTTCGCCTTCCCATAAATCCACATTTTCCGCTTCGATGTTCAAGATTTTCCAATAATTTAATGCAATTTTCAGTCATTTTTCAGTGCACTATCGTTATCGGCCATACCTTCAGATGGCAGCACATCTGCCTTAATCACAGCAAGTTTCAAAACCTTTCTGCTGCATTAAACTCGCCCAAACCTCATTCTGATCGAACGGCTGACGTGTCCGTGTGTGTGTCCCACTTACAACCTTCTGACCAAAAGAACGGGCACCCTCTCCTACCACCAATAATATCACGGTGCTTTCGCGAATTTCTGAGGTGGAGACGACAATTAATTTAAGGCCAAGAAAGCATTTTCGGTAACAGACAATTTTGAAAATATGGAAATTACGTAACGGTATAGCCCTGATGATGGAGGCAGCAATGACCTCCGAAGCGTCGGTAAACTTCTACCACAACACACAAGACAGACATCTACTTTAGGGTATCACGTTTAGAATGTAAAGGAACAATATGGCGGCTGCGCGCTGCGTACCTGTGTTCAGTTTGCCTTTGAAGGCAAAATTTCGTATCAACACAGGTCACAAACATAGTTTAAATTTGTGCACTGTACGATGGATACCTTACGAGAATGTTCCAGAAGATTTCCAACAAACTTGAAATTGTCGCAAACTGCATTCCTGCAGTAATGAGTGATAGGATAAGTAATTAGTAATGAATTGGAAAGACGCGATGCGGTCATGTAATATCTTAAGGTATTTGCCGTCAGGGATAGAGCTTTCTCCAGACTTAGATCCGAACCCAGGACTTAGAAACGAAAAGGAGAGCCAACCTCTCGGTCAGATCACGTTTCACATCTGTACTGACAGTGCCAGCTACAAGCCAGCGGCCAGGCTCAGGTTATTAACAGATCAGCAGTTAAACACGCCACAAACTGAGCACGTCGCTGGATTTGCATGATTCTCGGCGCTTCCTGGATCCAGCGACTAAACAAGACACTTAGTGGAAATCCGACAGACGTACCACTAAACCTGACAGAGTGGAGTGCCCGCAGATAACGGGGAAACAAATGGCGAACGCACCAGTGAAATTTCCCTTGTACGTGGTTGTTATTTGTTCGGAACAGTAATTGAGAACTGCAGCTAGCGGGCAGGTATCGAAAGGGCGCATTTTTCTTTTTAATTAGCCCACACAACATGTTCAGTCGTCGCTTTAACGTTTTTGCTGCTCTGGAGATAACAGTCCAATTAAAAAATGTGTCACCACTGCTCGAGGAAAATACATTCTGCAACATCACGGCGATCAAGCCAAGAAGGAAATGCACGACGCCGGGTTCGAAATAAGAAAGAAGCACAGAATATCTGTTAGAAATATTGAAGTGAAGATAACATTTTGGAAACGCAGGATTTCAACTCAGAACTGACAGGCTTTGGCTGTCTTCATTTTCCGATAAAATTTCGCCAATTTTAATTGCGATTTTGCGCAGAAAAACTTATGCCACTCATACAGTAAGCAGAGAGACAAGTGCTACAAGACGTCTGGCATCTTCCGGCGAAACTCACAATACTACCACGAGATAGCAGCAGCAGGAGCAGGTGTGCGTCTGGACACGACGTCGCAGTGTTTTGTTTGCGGAAGGATGCGACACAGATACAGCTCCAAACTAGCAGAGCAAAATTTTGTCGCCACTCAGTCAACTGGTCGAAAAGAATCCCCCTCCCCCCTTTTCATTCAAGATGGCGAATCTCACCTCCAGAATGGACCTCGGCGGTCTGTAATTATTGGGATTTTTAAAGGAAATGTCGCTCGTTATTTCAAAATACAGCGACCGAGCGCTCAACCACACAAAAACGAAACATTTAAACACGTCGTTTCCTTCAGATGTTTGAATTCCCGAAGGCCTCAACAAATTTCTTGCTTCAAGGTCACGGAAGGACCTCATGACGTTCACTCGCGTGGGCTCCGCTGTTTGTGCTGCAAATGTGACTGATTTTGCTGTGACCTTGAAACTTGCAGTTGGGTGAAGGCTACCAGAAACTGCAATCGAATGCACGCAGATTCGCCTGCACTGAATATGCTCGCTGAAGCGATTCTTTCATCTCTGGCCGATTTCCTCGATCGCCGTCGAGGTTTCGAAGTGGATTTTCTCTTTTCGACAAGACAAAAAGGGGCGGAGCGGAAAAGTACAAATTGTGGGGCTCCGAAGCATGAGATTTGTTATTTGTGCAAAAACGTCTTATGACTTCGACCCTTCAGACTGAGGTGCGACCCAGCGCCTACGTCCATACGCGGCCCGTCGTGTGTCAGAGAGGATAATGGCTGCATTTTGACTTCCATGTCTCCGACAAGCGTCAGTTAGAATGTATGGAGCCCGTTCCTCCATCCACTGTTCAGGTAAAGGTTGCAATTCAGGGCGGTTATACCTGTCCCACACAGACATCATCACCCCCAGTTCTCCGCCTTAAGTTCCAACCCCCTCGCCCCAAACTCCCTTCAACATTCACGCCCTCTTCTCATCCATCACCACGAGGTCTGGGTAGGGGGGGGGGGGGCGAAGCGACTGACAGTACAACAGCTCAGTGTGTGCGCCTATTATATGGACCCTGGTTCATTTCCTGGTGTGTACAAGCAGAAAAGATACAAAACACACATTGGTCCAGAAACGTCTCTTCTTTGAGACAAGCTGGCTCAAAATTTATACGTGCCTCGTGGTGAGAGATTCTCGGTTCGAAATTTCGTGGCAAGTATCATACTTTTCTGTGCTGGGAGTATTCCGATCAGCTGTGGACTGTCATGATTCCGATGTCGGGAGATTGCAAAACTACGAGCAGCCTGCAATGTGAAATGCAGAGACGATGAATGTGCATCTTATTATCTTTCGCTCACTTCGCGACATCACGGACAACCAGCCTTCATTTCAAACTCTAGATGTGAATCGGTACAATTTGCATTTCTAGTTAACTGTCCCTAATCTTCCTACATAAGATGGATCAAGTTGTGAATTCTTACATGAAAATAAAATGTAAACAAATTGCCAGTAATGCCAACACAAACTGTTAAAATAACAGAAGAAGTCAATCTCTGAACAAAACGCTCATGTGCGTTATCAGACAACAACGAAGTCCCTGCCTTTACACGAGGGAAACTGCGACCTCCGAACTTCGAAGCTGACAACGCGAGCCCTCTGGAGGGAACGTCTCTCACACCTGACAAACTTCGGAACTGATCAAACAGTCTGGCGAGACACAGGAGAAGTGTGTCCTCAGTCACTAACCTGCACAGTCCGTCAGCTCCGTAATCAACAAGGACTGGATAATCTGATTTCGGGTCAAAGTGCGTAGTAGCCCACGCAGTATGGGCCGGCACGACGAATATTTTCCTATAGAGGCTGAGGAAAACCACGAGAGACCTCACTCATGACAGCCGGTCTCCGAGATTCCAAAAAATGCATTTAAAATTGTGTTCAGAAAACCTCTTCGAAGGCGGCCACATTGAAGGCCGGGGAGGAGAAGGAGGGGTGGGGAAGCCAGCTCCACGTAGAAGAGTCGTTATTTAGTAGCTGATAGTCACTCAGCTGGCCAAGAAAGGTCATTATCCTGTTCTCAAGAGCCCTCCAATTGACCCTATCCTGAGCGTTTCCCATATAAGGCACCGCACGCATTTGCAGTCATGAAGACAAAACGGACTTCGTGACTTTCTACAGGGAGCGGAGTCGTGACAACAAACTTTACACTTGAGAACGGATTAGGTTCAAGAAAGACGGAGCAAACTGCACAAGCAGGAACCTCATAATTTGTAAGCCTGTTCCTCGTCGAAAATAATTCTGGCGCGTGAGATGGGTGTGACATGTAGCAAACACGAAGAGGTCAGAGATGCGCGCGGTTTATTGAGAGGAAAACCTAAGAAGAGGCTGTCGCTTGGTTTCGTAAGCACAGACGACGTCAAACGCCGTCCAAGGCGCATCACTTCTGCCACGACGCCGATCTCCCCAGTTACACGGTCATGACGCGCCATCCGGCGAAGTACCAGTTTCCTCAGGTCTCACTTCGACTGCAGCCGCCATGTTTACTTCATACCCTTCCTCCTTCACTCCCCCCCCATGTCTCCCCCTCCCTTCATATCGTCCTTATAGCTTTATACACTTTATATCCTGAATTATAAATCCTCAGTTCCCTGCATCTGAGATAACAGAATTTAACCTCTGAGTGCCGGCTTAATGCTGCGTTCCACCCGCCTGACTTCTGCTTCTAGTTGCTAACCGAGCCAAAGCGACCGCTGATCGTCCGACATCTTCTTAAACAAAATACAGGCTTCCATAACGAAATACTTGGTTTATTAAAAATCAAATTGCATTCCTCTCAAACACCAAAAGGTGCACAGAAATGGCTGAAGAATGTGGAATCAGACACCTCGTCAATTATTCACAGACGTCCCGAGAGCAGTGACGCAAGCAACCAGCAGATCATCTCGACCTCTGCACCACAGCCAAGAGACTGGAAACCTGACAAGAACAGAAGAAACTACTTTGCCTTCAGGCACAAGCGCGTAACAACCAACGCAGACAGGCATTCCTTAAACCAGCGACATTCCGGAAAACATAATCGCGTTAGTTCTCCACAGTGAAATGGGAAATGCGTTCCGTGTTGGCGCATTCTACGCGTAGTATTCGAGACGTATCGGGACCCCGGTCGAAAAACGAGCTGCGATAAGTCGTAGAGCTTTTCCTCAGTGCCTCCAGGGCGAGAGACACGCCACTGAGCATCAATTTCCTCAGTGCCTCTGCGCAAGTCCGCGGACAGAATGCCGTAATCGTTTCCTTCCCGATCTCTTCATAATTCTCGCTCAATTATCAATTATTCGAAACAAAAACATCTCAGGCTTGCCAAAGAATCAATAGAGAATCAAAACCATCAAAATTCCGAGGCTTCAACATCACTGCAACTGAGTTCTCACTTAAACTAATGCCACCAATTTACACATGACCTCTGACCTCGGTGCAGAGAGAGAGAGAGAGAGAGAGAGAGAGATAGAGCTGAACAAAGAGACAAAGCAGGGAACAAACAGCGACCAGTGACAAATGTTCAGCGTTTGTAATTCTGCGATGATTTGCAGGCCTACGTGGGTACCAACGTTTCAGCGGGAACGTGCCGACTCCATCTTCAGGTCGAAATATATCAGACCGATACGAATCGACATTAAAGTCGTCACACACAAATGTTGAATTAAATACAACCTCAAACAGCTCAGAAGTTCCCGACTGGCAGACACAGCTTCAGTGTTACGCAAATGAGAACCGACCAACAGGGGTCTGCGAGCCTCTAGGTTACATCCTTGTGGGTTGCTGTAATAAAGCCACGGAGCTTCCTTTGAAGTAGTTATGTGGCAGAGGGCGACACCGCGTCACTGAAAAATGAAGAGTTTCTGTTGGCAGAGCAACGAAACAGAGGGGGGGGGGGGTTGGAATTCCACGCGTCTCGTAAAAGAGACCAAGGCAAAGCAGCGATTTGTGTAAAAGCACGACGCTCCGGCATTAATTACAGTTCCATCCGAAGAAGGGTGCGGCCTGATGTCCACGACGGAAAGAAAATTATAAGTTTTATTAGGCGGACACCGATCATCGTGGGTCTGATCCGCTCACTCGGTCTCGCGATAAAAGAAACATCCGGCATATTTCCTGAAACGAAAAGGCCGATTGATCAAACGAAATGACGCATGCGCGATATAAGGACACGTGCAAACGCGCGATCTTCATACACGCCGCCGAGACAACCTCAGATTAACCACTGACTTTGTCTGGTCGCTTACAACCCAGCGCTCGTAACTTGGACAAGAAACAAATTTTTTTGAACTGTTTCGAAGTAAAAAAAAGAATGGGGGAGGAGCGGCTAGGAGTTCTTTGAACACAAACGAAAATCGACAATGGTCTTGATCTGCCTGAATCTTCCCTGTCGCCTCTTGCTTCCAGATTTTCTGCTTGAACGAAGTCAACGCACTGCCCATCGCTTCCATGCGTGCTACATTCCCCTCGTATCTCAACGTGCTTCATTGCATTACCACAGTAGGAATTAGTAAAAAGTGCAAACTTCATAACAAAAGAATTGCACTCGTCCTCGAATCTCAGAACGCAATATTCTACTCGACTCAATTACGTTGGAAACTGATTTGCATCTTCTGAACTTTTCAACAGCGGTCTCTACCTTAGATGAACTGTGGCATTTCAGTTCGCCTAATATCAACTCCATATCCAACAGCTGACAGGATTTCTTCCACGCCCAAAATACCGTGAGAATCTGCATGGGATCACCATTCTTAAACCCATTTGTGGCTTTGTACGGTGCTCGTAAATCTTTTCTTCTCGCCGATTTCTTTGTCTTTCAGGAATTTCCACGCGATCCTGAAGGTTCTGCTAACTTCACATTTTACATTGCAAATAAAATATCCACTTCTCTGGCTCTGATTCTGCAGCCAATGGAATTTAGTCTGCTTACAATCAGGTTCACAGTTGTATAAACTATCACCATCAAAATTTAAACACTTTACATTACGTTATGCTCGTGTACCTCCCACATAAAAAAATTCGCACGACCGCTATGTTGGCATCACTGATAATGGAAATTGTGGAGTACAAATGTGGGGTCGTCTCTAGTCACTTGATGTTCCTACCAAATCTCGTCAATATCCGTCAACGCAAGGATTTCTTACCTTATAAAGTGAACATTTAGCAAATGAAAAAATAATTAAAAATACATCGATTTAATCGATCAGTAACAATATCGATGCAGTGTGAAGATAAATGCTAGGATTTTTTCTGACAGAGGCCTGTTGTGTTGGCAAGCCCTGCTTCGTGTTCTGCATGAAGCGGGCTCGAAACACGACCCACAGATTGGCTACCCTGACAAAGTTTTCCGTGGATTTCCTCGAGCACGTAGTGGGAAAATACCTACAAGTGTGTCACGAGCTGTTCCTTTCAGGGCTCTGATATTAGAGGAGAGACAGGAAAAAATATCAATCAGGAAAAGACGATTCGGTTTTTATGTGGTCAAAAGAAGATAAGACTCGAAGCAAACGAACGGGGTTCAAGTCCCAGCAGCTCGGGCAGTAACAGACCGAAGCATTAAGCGTCGTTGGTGCGTTTCCAGCTGGGGAAGGAACTAGGTCAGCTGACACACAGGCGCCGCAGTGGCCACGACGCTCCTGCGACGGTGACATAATCAGGACAGCGCACACAAAATTATCACGAACCACCGAACTGCACTGTCAACTGTGAATTAATCCGACGCGGTGCAAGGTAGGCAAGCCCGCATCACAGGGTCGATGCTCTTGACGTCAGTATTAGCGCGCGCGTGACGTAGGAGTGACGTCACAAGGATATCTGGCAACGTCACACCTACCAGCACAGGCTTCACAAAAATTGTCTCGAAAAACTGTTCACACAGGCGTTCGGCGTTCACGTCTTACGCTGCACTGAAAGTTAGGACACGCGATTTTTTAGAATAAATACACGAGACAGGACGCCAAAACGTGCCTGAACAATTACAGCGAAGGAAGTTCATGAGGACACAGCGGTGCTGGGACATTTTCGGATTTATATTAAATTAAACGGCATTAATAACACATTACGTTAAGATACAAATTAAATTGTTACAACAGACTTTTGTTTTATGGATGTTTTCTCTAAGACGAATTTTCAGCAAATGCCGTACATATTAAATAGTGTGTACAAAATGCAAATAGTCTTCACACACGTTGCCGTGAACTCCAGCAAAGTCATTCGAAAAATGTGTTCTTACCGCAAAGTAAAACGCCTCTACGCAAGAACTGAAAACAAATTTCCAGACCTGTCGACATCACCATTTCAACTGTCCTCTCTCTTAGCTGGTGGGTCGTCAGCCATTAATTTTGTTAACGGGGCCTTCACAGAACGTAAAAACAAATCACGTTCCCCATCCGAAAGTGAGCGAGAATCATTTCATTGCCAACCGATGGCATTTTGGATCCGAAACATAACTCAAATTGCTGAATGTTCTGTGAAAAGTCCGATCCTATTATGAGCTATATAACTGCTCTTCTTGACAACCGCAATGTATTGATGGCGGATCGATCGATGTGTGAGCCGACATCGGAATGAGGACTAACAATTATGATTGTGTTGAAACAGCAGAACCCGTCGTCTGCACACAGCGGCCGGCTGGCTGGTGTACAAGCAAGCGTTGCGGCCTCCGCTGTTCAGAACAAACACAGTCTGTCCCGGAAGGATGCGTCTACACACAAGGTCAACATTCCGTACTAAAACGCGTATACACAATTTTTGGGGACACGCAGTCATGTCGGCTCTAGAGACAGAAAGTGAATCTAAACAGCGTTGTTTATTTCGAGAAAATAACTAAAGCACGAAAATCTGTATCCACGTGGCTAGGGCACTAGTGAGTTCACGCCGACACTTACAGATTATTCTTCCTGCACGTCGTTGAAACACAGGCCACACAAAATCCTTATTCAAACGCCAACAGTACGTTTAGGAAGTCAAGAAATGTCCCGATTTTTGTGAAATCCGAACGTATATTGTCGTGTTCACAAAAGCCGGCCACCACCGGTCTCTGTTCTGAGCCAGATAAATCCAATCCATAATACCGAAGGCTGTATTCCTAAGTTTCGTTTAATACCCTCCTCCCATCTACGTTCAGGTCTTCATAGTGTTCTCTTCCCTTCGAACTTTCCAACAATTCTGCCGCCCCCTGGTTGCTACGCGCCCCGCAAATCCCAGTGACCACCTCGATTCGATTACCCTGACAACACGCGGTGAAGTGCGCAGGTCACGACTTCATTTATTATGCAATTTTTTTCGCCGCTCCGTCGATCCGTCTTCGCAGGTCCAAAAATACGTGATCTCAAACACCCTCAATCCCGGTTCATCCCTTAACGCTGATAGACCAATTTTGACATCGATACAAAAATGTTTACGTGTTAGACAGCAGAAGGCAATTAATTCAGGCTGCTAGAAATTCCCTCACGAATGTAATTTTCATTTGTTACCATCGGTCCCAGATATTTCAACCTCGTCACATTTTCAAAGGATTTATTAGCCAACTTCACACAACTACTTTACCCTGCAGTTTTGTGATGCGTCGTCAACACGGGCTTAGTTTTCTCTGCGTTAGCTTCTAGACCGACTTTCCTATTAG
Source organism: Zootermopsis nevadensis (assembly GCF_977971745.1). Classification (NCBI taxonomy): domain Eukaryota; kingdom Metazoa; phylum Arthropoda; class Insecta; order Blattodea; family Termopsidae; genus Zootermopsis; species Zootermopsis nevadensis. Next base: position 15,630,425 of record NW_028259148.1, on the reverse strand, counting down.
CTTCTGAAAGAACTTCTGTTTTCCTTTATGGCATTTGTTTTCAGCCATTAACTTAACATCACCAACACAGACCAGAAGCCGATGTGTCTTTGTCTCATTAACCCTCCTGATGGCGAATTCGTAAGCTCTGTTAAAAACCAACGACGATAAAACATCTTTTTATTTCAGATATTTCTGAAGAGTCCTGCATCAGATGAATACGTGGATGGTACAATAAGTTCTACTTACACATTTTAATTAGCCACATTTTCCGCCCTGAGACATGCCTTCATGACTCGAATTCTGTACAGATTTCATATTTATTCATGCGTGCCCTCTCATTTTTCATTAATAATGTTTGTGTGTTTTGCTAATTACTATTTTGAATCAATGAAATTAGACACTTATTATAATCAGTAGACGCAGACCACGTCTTGAGGTCCCTGTCACTTCTTCCATCATCACAGTCAGAGAGAGAGAGAGACCTGGTTTCAAACCCACACATCGCATCAGAGACACAGTACGTCAGTGTTCTGTTCACAGTTCATGAATGTGACTGCACTTTGCGAATACACCACTACTTCATGCAGCCATCAGTGTTTGCTTTAACGCACAAAGAAAAGCAGCGAGGAACAGGGGACGGTAGGCAAGCGACTCTCTGCTACAAGTTACGAGACGCTTCGCCCCTTGAATAATTACAGAAAGTGAACTATTTTCGTAGGTAAACCGTAAAACTGTAGACAGATTTCTCTGACAAAAGTTACGTTTCCGTTCTGTCGAAATTGTTTAAAATAAACAAAGACCACGGCATTCTGGGTAATCAATACTGTTATCCACAGGGAAATAAGAGATAGCTGATGGATCATCATTAAACACTATAACACTTTCTGATACTAACACATATTATGCAGGCATACACAAAAATTGTATTTCTGTGGAGAAAACCGTTTACACCCCTTCGTATTCCACTCGTGGGGATTTTATCACCCTCAACTGCAAGAGGCTGAAATTGTACTGACACATATGCAGCCCCCCTCCCCCCATACCCCACGTAGAAAGTCTAATTAAGCATGAACGGAATTTAATATTTTGTTAGTGTCTTAACATCACAGCGGCCGATAAAAAATGAACACGCTAAATATATATGAAACTTCCCTCGACACATTAATCACTTACAAAATACGCAGAAAACAATTTGATTCCAAGCAATGAGCGGGGAAATTTGCGACTCATTATCGATGTTCACTCCCCCCCCCTCAAATTGTTTCTAAAACACGCGGTTACAAAATGGAAACAAAATTTAGATTATAACAGAAGCGTCACTAATAACTTAGGGCAATAATTCAGGTCCACATAATTTTATTACATGAGAAAAAATTAATTTCAATTATCCCCTTACAACATCCGCATCTCCTCCAATAAATGACAGCAAAGGTCAATGCACGTGGGTCATTTGTTTAATCATGCATGTGCATCTGAACACGTCGTTATGAAACATTAACTACGATTATACACGTTGAGTGGCGATTAGCTGAAAAAAGCTGATCGAGTATTTCTCGGCGACAGCGAAACTGCACCAAATGTTTTCATGACCACCAAATCACGAAGAATGTGACGCGAAGGACTTGCAGTGCGCGGAACAAGAAATACTTACCAAAGTTTGGTTACGAAACCTGAAGGGGACAAACAGCATTGACACCGAACGGCTTCAAACCCGGCTGGGGTATCCGACTAACGTGACTCAGGGTTTCGACCAAACGCAGTTATAGTACCTTAAATTAGGCCACGACCGCTTCCTTCCATAGCCTTTCTGGTTCATTATACACTAACCATCGACAATGGGTAATCTGAGCTATTGAAAGCATCATTAAATAAACAACACACAGAAGATTTGTGAGAACGTAAATCCTGCGAAAAGAGGGCCTCAGGGTGTGGACTGGGTTCAAATGGTTCAAAACAGGGGCTACTGGCGGGAAGAAACCATCTTCAGGGTTCAGAAAAATGGGGGAATTTACTATCTTGACGAGAAATTACAAGTTTCTCGACAAGAACCTTGTTCCACCAAGACTGGTGGGGCTATGACGAACTATCATGTTCCAATTTTGCATTGACAGGTGTTGTTATCCTACTCTGTAAGCTTCATTTTCTGATCGGATGCGTTTATAAGTACCAACATCGTTTTTATTTCAATGCCATTTCAGGCTTCATTAGTTTCAATGCATTCCACGTTCATAAACACGATCCATTACAGGATATTTAATTCTAAAAAAAAAAAAAAATTATTCGACGTAAATAATTCGTCAATTTTCGCATAGGAACTTCAAACGATAGCAACACGGGATAAAATAAATTATAAATTAATTGTATTTAATACGTCCCGATTAACGTTTCCATGGTAACGCCCTCCTCCCTGCAACGTGCAACAACGTCTTACGTTGCTTCGTTCCGTCAGTTAGAGAGCACCGACACTTTTCAGTGAGGTGGGACCGTGGCTCCTGAGATTCGAACCAGTGGTATACAGAAACAAGCCCACGCCCTGAATTTGTGAAGGTAGGTAACTGCATTTATTTGCATTTCAAACGCTCATTAACAGCTAGGCTTATACCAAGTCAGAACACAAAGTATTTACAAATCATTAAATTGTTAAACACCTTAAATGAGCTACTTCGTATTTAATTACCAAATTAATTACTCAAAGAAATCACTTGATTCAGGTACGCGTCTGAGGGTCCCAACGTAATCAGACATGAAAGGGCATAGAAGAGAAATCTCACGTTGTGGCGCTCGGTTTGTGTTTTAACATTCAAATAAGACGAGAAACAAGGACAGACCACAATATGGTGCAGCCTTAATACGGATTATTCCAGTACCACTAAATAACTCAAACGCTTCGTCAGAAAACAGAGAAATTATAATAATAAATATCAACAGAAACGCAGGTCTATAAATAAAATTATAATTCTCAGGAATAAAAATTGGCGCTTGGGAATTCTGTTTTAACCCCCCCCCCCCCGCGACTATTCTATGGGTTCATTACAGCAGACCATGAAATCTAGCGGGAAAAATAGAAAACACTTCTCCCCTAATTTATCGCTCAGCGGGAGGTCCACATGCGGGGGGTTCCATACACTGCGTTTCTGCTGCTTTCATCTCGAAAGGCACACAGATCCACTGTGTAAGAGAGAATAAGCAGAGAATATTGGAGCTACGTCATCATCACGGCTAACAACAAACCCAAAACGCACGCACGCACGTCACAGAATCTTGAATTAAATTTCAATACAAAATAAAAACTACTCCGGACGTAAGAAAGCGTCCCTCTTGCTGGCGGGAGTCTAAAACCCAAGTTTTGAGACTGTGAGTCGTCTATCCCACGTGAAGCAGGAACACGCCAAAGACAATTTCGTGAAATAATAATTTATGAACGTGCCCTGAGCCACACAGACACACCCTGAGGGCAATAACGGAATAACATTCAGTGGATTTTGGTTTGGATATGACAAGGGAGTCTTAGGTGTGGATGTGGCCCTTCTATCTGGCGCGTGTAACCTATCCAATGTTATCAGCCCTTCGATGCGACTTGATTTAAGATCGATACGCGATTCGATCGTTGATACTGCCGTAGAAAGAGTCGCAACACTTCATTTCACTTGCAATTTCCACGTGCTGCAAAATCCCGTCCTGTAGTAAAGCCACTATTAAGTTAGTTGGGAACTTAGGCTTTCTGTCACAGGCAGACCAGAAGAAAATTCGAAACGATCGCGTGTCAACTACGGGCTGCAGGGTTTCAAAACGCCATATTCCGCCACGTTCATTAGTTTCCCAACCCTACGCAACGCACAGAAAGATGGTAATTTGTCAGAAGAGACTTCAGATAGCCCCTTCATGCACGTAGTTGCCCTTTTTGCAAGCATCTTGATGTGTCTAAGTTATTTATCACCACCACAACGAAACCACTGGGCCGTATACATTTTGGCTGTTTCCACTACAGACCAGCAGCTCCGATCCCCAGAGACACGAAGAAACACGAGAAACTGTGCCTCAACCAAATTTGTCTAATTTCACGGCAGGCATTAATTGCCAACCAACTGGACAACATCCACTCCCCCCCCCCACACTTATTGGGCCACCGACCGAACTACGTGTCCAGCCAATCAGAATCTCCTCTATCAGCTGCGTCAATTATCGATTGGCTGATCGTCCGATTCACGAGCTTAAGGTTAATTCAACAGTTAGAAAAGACTGTTCTAAAATAATATACTAAAAATATAAATTTAAATTGAATGTACGACTGTAAGCTTTCTGTAATGACTGGCGTATGGAGAAATGTTTTCTACATGTACGACTAGTCCTCATATGGTCAAATTAAAAAGTAAATATTATCAAAAGTCCACATCTGTTATGTTTCACGAAGGCCCTTCTTCTCCTCATGAACTACTATTAAGTTTGCCAATAATAAAGAACACAGAACAGGTAACTTTATCAAGACTGACACTCCTCAGAGAGGAGGCAAACAGAAAAGACCAATAAGAATATAACAAAAACACGTTCAAACTATGAAGTTCAAAATACAGAAAAATTATGATAAAGTCTGAAAGAGCTAAATCGATCACTAACAAGTGACTGGCCGGAGGAATGTTCTGCGATTTAGCCAAAGCTTTCGGCTGTGTAAATCAAGAAATTTTGTTAACTAAATCACTTTTTATGGCATTCAAGGGGCAGCCACAAAATGGCTCAGATCCTGTCCTAGAATAAAATCCCCTAATGACACTCTGAACATTTTTCTTTAAACTGGGGAACAATAGAGCCCAGGGGTCAATTCTAGGGCCTTCCCTTTCCATAGTGTACGTAAATGACCTCCCTCCAAGAATAAATAATTTATCAAAACCCATAATATTCGCTGACGTCATAAATTATACGAAGAACTCTGATGAATTCTGGACAATGTCAACCAGAGTTCTCCCTCAGATGAGAAAATGGTTCACTGACCCTAAATCTAGATAAAAGAAAGAAATGTAACAAAACTTATAAAAGATAACTCACCACAAAACATGCCTTAGGCATTGGTTACATTGAAGGGTCATTAAAACAAAATATTTTGGTTTACAGACTGAAAAATCATATTCATCAAATGGCTCTGAAGTTAAGTGGAACCTGTTATGGAGTTGGATGCATTTTGCCTGTTCTCACTCCATGATGAAGTATGGAATAATTTGTTTGGTGGTAATTCACTTTTAATGGGTGGCGTCAAACCCAAAAATTCGTTGCAAAAATCTATTTAAAGGGATTAGAGATCTTACTTCTTCCATGTGAATAAATAATCTCATTAATGAACTTCACTCTGAACAACCAAGAACATTTTTCAAATTCTGCTGCACAATTTTGACATGTGAAATAAGCAACAGGTTCACAGGCCAACCATGCTTTCAGAAAAGTGCATTCTTTGCCAGCATCAAAATTTTCAACAGTCCGCCATCTTGAGAATAAAGTAGCATTAGAAAGGTACTTAAGCACACATTCACTTGACTTTGTTGAAGAATTCCTAAATGACTCAAAATGTTTTCAAACGTTTTCTTGCCTTTGATAGTATAAATGGGTAATATAATTTATTTGCTTTGAATGGGTGAATTTATTTAAAACAATTCATTAATTTATGTGGTTTATAACATTTTGAATTCATCTTGTATATACTTGTTGTGTTTTTATGATCTGTTTCACATCCTATTGTCATCTGAGTAACTTGTGTATCCAAGAAATAAAATATTATGAATTCATGTATGTAAGTAAATGTACCAAAATGAAAATAAAATGCTTAATTACGCCTGTGTACAGAGTTCACACAAAAACCTGGTGAGTTATATGACACAGATTTGCTACACACATTATCCAAATCATAATCTAAAACCACAGGGGAAACTGATCAAAACAATTAGTATTAATTATGTTTTACTTACAAATTCTTCAACTGGATTATCGGTTGCAATTCACTTATCACACATTCTACTCTGCCTGCGCTGATAAATCCACGAGAACACAAGAAAATATACTTTTTACACACGAAACTTTATAACCGGCCATTAACAACACGCCATCTTGGACTGGAGTTGAGTGCCAACATGACGAACGTAACGGAGCCAAATCTGAAATCATTCGATAAATACAGGTGTACCACATCAGGCCTGTCATCGCGTGGTACAAGAATTACTCACGTCACTTAAATGCAGTAAATCTTCAAGGATAAAAATCTAATTCTGGCCGTGTCTTCCCACAATTCAACACGTCTTGAATCCTCTGGCACGAGGACATTATGGGCGATTCCGACGGATACGCGCTGATACACATTCCATCGAGGAAATGCATCGTCCCCACACTGAGCACACAATCGTGTGTGAATTTCAACCCCTTGAACACCTTCTGACCACAAAAGTAACCACATCCTTCTTATTCTTCTTTAGCACAAACTGAGACTGACGCATCAACGATCTCCGCTTCACCGTAACTTTCTCACCGCGTCCAAGGTCGTATCGGACGGCGTACATTTCACACGATTCTGGGCTGTCCTCAGCGTGAGACAAAACCCTGACACACGCAACGCCATCTTTGTGATACCGGTGTGACGTAAGAATAATCCCAATTTTATCCGGAACTTATATCATGTTTACTTTATTACACTTTGATATTTTAATGCTCAAATATGCTTATTTTAAACACTTTATTACTTTTAATTATATAATAATGTTGACGAATAATTTGGCCTGTCTCTCATCTGAGCATTTTTAATCTTCTGAAACAATTAGTGCGTTATACTTTTTGGTTCTCAAGTTTTTAACCCAAATATTATGATATTAAATTTCGTATTGGGGGTTTACAAGAAGTGTTTTTGGGTGAACTTCGTTTCGATTCTAATCGACTCAAAATGAAGTTCAAATTGAAGTTTATTGGGTTTTCGAAAAACGGCTTATTGTATTAAAAAGTTAATACGCTTTATTATAAACATTTTCCCATGTGGGTAGTATTTGAGGCAGAAGAAGGAAGAGTATTTGTTGAGGTTATCAAAGTTATATTTGTAGTGTGATTAACGTATAAAATACCTGTGCGTGCGTGTGCAACGGCCTTATTGGGACACTTCCTTGCACGCTTTAATATTCCCTGCGCCACACTGGAGGAGGATGAAAAATATGGGGCGAAGCCAGAATTGGATGCGGAAACTTCTGGGCGCGCTGCGAAGTTTCAGCGAGTGACAGCCATGCGCTAGTCGAGGTCTCGTGCAAAACTGAAACAATCTCGTGCGTTGCGGTGTGTTCTACATTTCTAATTTGAAAGCAACGCTATTAATTTCAGCAGCAGAGTTCACTGAAGTCGACACTGACGTCAGTACCGAACTGACAGCTGCGTGGCGCTGCTGAGAAATGGAATATGAACTGTGTAAACACGAGTGGCAAGGGCTGTCCAAACGCCAACATTGGATCGTTGCGTTCTTGGCAGGTTTTAATATTAATTTCTTGCAGACGCGAAACTGTTCTTCGAATTTATTACGTCATACAAAATCTAAATGAATCGCAGGAATCAAACTGAGTGCGGTAATGTTTGCCCTTAAAATTTGAAAAGTATTCACCGCCTCAAAAATTGTTTGCAAAAAAATGGACATCACAAAGGCTTGATGGTGACTGCTGGGCCGTTGCGTCACATAAACCGGCAAACGTTTACCTCCGAAACGTCGATAAACTTCTACCAGACTACACGCCGGAATAACGGAGAAGACAGCCATCTTCATTATCTGCCGTCATAAATATGTTTTGTAAGTGGTCGTTCTCTGAAACGTCGATACAGTTCGATCTGAGCTTCACGCACGCTCATGCACATGACGTCCACAGTGGACGCAAAACGTAATTGAAATCCGTAAGCGACTTCTCAACTCAAATATGCAGTAGAGGGCACCCGATAATACACATTACAATATGTACATATATTTTTGGGATAGCCTGTATAATTGACACGAGCCTCGGCTTCAAAGGGCAAATGACTTCTGCTCTGGTATACTACAAGGAAATGAACAGCATATTCATTGGCTTTATTTCCCGATTTTATGAGACTCTTGGGTTTGAAGTACGAGGTGAACAGATGCAATCACGTGCGGTCAGTAGACCGATCGGCCGATAAAAAATTATGATATAAAAAAACATAAGTTTTTCCGTTGTTTTGTCTGGTAGTGAAGCTTGGTCTCTTACCCGTGATACATACGCTGTAAAACGGCCAAGACTGAGCTTCGAATCGATTAGAACCACTTCGTATATCAAGTCCTTTCCAATCTGACACAGAAAACAAAAGAAATGAGGAGGCGGAACGAAACGCGGCAGATGGCAAATGGAGCCGTGCCTGACAACTACACTTAACACGACGCAAAACTTAAACCGCTTGAAACGCACCTCGTATCAATGCCATTAACAAACTGCGCCTGCAGTTTATGTTACCCGCATCAGTCTTTCCAATTACGAACTGAGTGGAAACGGGACGCGGTGTCGCCATGACAGAACCCTCCAGTTCATTAGGCGGAGTGACACAAGTTATCATCAAATTCGACGCTCAGACAGGGGAGCTCTCTTACCTCGGAGGACGCTCCCGATAGATATGCTAATACGCGTGAGTCATAATACACTGACATGTGCGGGTATTCCCCTATGAAGCTGACTCGCGTGTGTGGGTTGACTGACAAACGAATGCGCACAGAAACAGAGTGTCCGAAACACTCGTGTTTCGTGTTCTTCTCAAACCACACGCAAGAATTTAGAAATGTTATCTTGAGAATGATTTTTTTTTTCCAAAACGATACTCATCTCATTACCTGTTACAACATTCGGCTGAAACCAATTTCGTCTCTCCTAACTTTATTAAAACCCATCAAAAACGCATTATACATTAATCTCTGCAAGGTTTTATGTGTGTACTCCGCAGAACACATAAAAGTTCCAAAAGTGTTCTTTACACCACATCCGATGGACGTAATGTCAAGTAGTTCATGCGGCCACTAATATATGGCAGCAAGAATAGTTCGTATGGCCATTGACAGGTGGCAGCGCGAGCAATGACGTCACCAGTCTCCGAGAAACGACAAAAGACATCACCGCGGAGGACCATTCCCCCACATCACAAGTTCGAGGATTCGTCACGTTGGTACCACCGAATACAGTAAATTAAGAATACAACACAGTGTGGTACTCCCTAAAAGCATAATCTGCGTACCAAATTTCATCAAAATCCGTTCTGCCGTTCTCGACAGAACTTGCGCAAGAGATCTTCTTCGCTTGCGCTGAAGACTGAACTCGCAGTTTCGAAATGGACTGACTTCCAAAAAATGTTTATTTCTTCTCTGTTTTATTGAACAAAATTCAGTTACCTGAGCCCTAAATCTGCTGCGGTCCAGTGATCTGAATTTACTGCCCATCAAAACAGTCGTGGGTTTACAGAAGCACGGAGAGAAGGAAAGCTTTGGACCATCAAGAAGGTAGCTGCCTTCCTCTTTATGGCTGGTTCTAATCTTGTTACAGTTCATCTTCCGTGGCCTTGGCGACCGCCGAAAGACGTCCATTCCGATTCAAGCAGTGTCCTTCCCCCCCCCCCCTTCTTCACACTCGCTGACCTACAAGCTCACCTGGAAACAGCTGACAGTCCAGAACAGACGTTTTTACCTTTCGCGGGAAAGAAGGCGGGCTGTTCAGAGCAACAAACGCGCGCGATCTGACGAAAGTAACAAAAGTCAGGTTCATAACTTCGTAATGCCTACGGCAAGGAACGCGCAGTTGTGCCACGACGGATATGGCGAAGTTATACGGCGGGCAAGTACCTTCTTGAGAAGCCAGCAGCCGCTCGGCCAGTGAGAGAAATTGCCCGACGCATCACGCCACGGTGAAATGGCGTTAGTTGGAAAAACTGGTCGAACGCATCCGAGATATGAAATTTTCATGCTCCTTGCACAAGCCCCAATGAGGTTTTGTTCGATTCGGCTCGATTTAACGCCCACTTCGCGTAAAAGTCAACGCGAAAATAAATTCTCACTCTACGACAAAACTGTCCACGAAATGTAGCACAGAACAATTTCTTCGATCGGAAAGATACATAACGAAATTTGGGGAAAATATTTTCCGTCTTATGGGTGGTTATAAATATTTATCACCTTCCTCCTTAGTTCTAAAACGCACAACCCTGCAGATGAAAGCGATGCGGTCGTTCGAAACCAACATGCTGGAGCTCCAGTGTCACGTGACATCCCACAACGAGACGTCAAACTCAATTCTTCACATTGGATTACTGGCCTCGAACTGAGGCCTCTATGTTATTAACCTGACCACACTTTAATGAATTCAATCTCATTTTCTGACCATGAAATGTCACAGAAGCGTCCTTAATGACTTGCTGTACTTTGTGTTCACATTTCAACCACAAATTCGACAGCCCCGTGAGCCTAATGAAGGTCGTTTGCACGCCGCGTTTGTCATCAGTAGAGATTTCCATTCAAATCCACCGTCCAGACGCTAATCAAACGACAGCTGACGGGGGCTTACGGTGGCAGGTGGCGGCGAGACTGCACGCTAAATTCAAGCCGCAAAACTGTTTACAAACGACTACGCCACATACGACAAAGCCCCGAAACAGTCTGGACGGGTTTCTATAAATTTCAGGAAGAGATTCGTGGCTTCCTTAAACAAACATTACCGGCTGCTTCCCTTCTGTTTTCGTACCACGCAATCGAGTGCGTTCCTCAAATTTCTGAAATGCAGCTGTGCAGAATTACTTGTTCACAAGCTCCTGTGGTCCATTGTCAGCTTCCACGTGAAGCTGATGGTATTACAGCTACCAAATAACTCCGCGAAGCAGAGTATTTGTTGGCAAACTGATAGTTGCTCAGCTAGCCAATAATTTCCCGCCCTTTCTTGGACACCGACGGTTCACTGCCGCCTTCACGAGACCCCGCCACAAGTCCACATTCGAAACCAGATGGGTCCAGTCCAGCCTCTCCTACGTGGAGAACTCTGTTCCCGTGTATCTCGAGACGAAAGGCGGTGCTAAAGCTCACTCGATGACACCCGGTGCTCGGACTTAACACAGCGCATTTACGTATTTCCCCTTCATCATTGTACGGCGCTGACGTACTGATCACCACCTGACAGCATCATTCAGATCACCACTGGAGCGAGGGACAGAACAATGCGCATCACTGCAGCAGAAGACGGAACAACGCAGACAACCGCGCACTGAGTACAACTGACCAGACAGTATCACGAGAAGGCACGGGAGATGAGATGGACTGGCGTGTAGCAGGCATTGGAGACAGAAGAAATCTTGCGAGACCAAGGCGTAGATGGTAAGCGGACAATAAAATAAAAGGGACTGGATTGGATTCTGGTGGCTGCTTCTTGAGGGCACGCTAATAAACTTCTCGGTTTCATAAAAAGCGATGGGCGGTTATCGGACTCTGCTTCAAGGAGTTACTTATCTGCTCATTTCTCACGTTCTGTTATTCAACGCTTGAAGTACATCGCAATTCGATCTAATGGGCTCCTTTTCCCACATTCGTATTTGCCACCCTTCATCAGTTCAAGTTCTCATACTCCACGTCTCTTCCCGTCTTCGTAACGACCGCCACGTGGTTTCCCGTTTGTTTGTTTGTTTATTGTCGCGGCGACAATTACCCTCGTGTCCAGTGACGTAACAGCAAACTGATTCTTTGCATTTCCGTGCAGTGATAAATGGCCTTTGAGCCAAAAACCTGCATAAATGAGTGAAATTTTAGCAATTAATGTTCTGAATTGCACAGCTGAAGGGGTGTTTAAGGCTTTTTTTTTTCCAAAGTTTCGGGAGCTCGTATTTGTCACGCCCGCTCGTCCACCCACACAGTGACAGCGTCCGAAGAAAGTCGGTACAGAAGAGATTTTAATTTCGGTACAGTTCTCTTATCTGAAACAGCCTCTGAATTTAAAGAACCGAATTCAATTTCACTCGTGTGTCTTTTGCAGAATTAACCGAGCCTGAAAAATTACTTACAGTGAACAAGTTTTTCATTGCGTTAACTTCCGTTTATTCTTAGCCTCTAGACTTCCGGTTTAAATTTACTTTAAGAATATATTCGGAGCCCTTTAACAGACGGTGATAAGACTTCATTTATCAATTAAAATACATGAGTGTTACGTAGGTAAAGTTCTGTTAATTTTAATTCCACTTTAAGCCACACTTTAATCGGCTGTGTAAGTTTTTATAGCATTCTGTTGAATATTCACTCGAGATAAAATGTATTACGAACAAAAGCTGCACGTACCCAGAACTCAGACACGTCCTATCTTAATGTACCTTATCTTTTTGCAGAAAGTTAAATAATATTTAGAATATCAGTACGTTGATACCAGGATGATGTCTCTTGGGGGCGGGGGCGCCTTTGTGATGCCGTCACGAGGGTTAAAAGACGCTCGGGAGCTCGCATTTGTTTGAAATAGGAAGAGCCTTTCTGTGCCCTGGCCTGTCACGTGTTCACCTCCAGTGCTGGTGGGGTTCAATTTTCATCGAACGCTCACACCCAGCGGTTAAAAGATGGAACTTGTCGATGAAGCGACCGCATGCCTAAAATGCCAATACAAAACCGTGGTATCGCAGCGGAATGTGCGATCGAATATAAGAAGTATGCTCCAACTATGAGCACAAATACCTTGAATAGAGGCCAGCATCTTCGTGCAGAAAGTTAGCTGCCACCTACTGAACCCGGAGCGGACAAACTCCGCGCCAGCCTTCGATTTATTGCTAACAAATGAATAAGAAGACTATCGGATGCTATGAACTGACTCTTCCCATCCTACGGACGAGATATCTCGTTTAAAGCAACGGGTACTCACAGACCACGGCGAGATTATTTGGTGTTTCAGATGGCTCCTGAAATAAACAACTCCCTAAGTAACTAACTAACTAACTAGTATTGACATCTCACTAACAGAAAGTGTGTATGATCGTAACAGCTATCAGAATAAAGACCTCTTGAGTGGAAATCAGCAAGGATAGGTTAGTATTTATGTATATATGTTTGTTTGTTTATGTACGTCATTTCAGCCAGTGAATTTCTACAACGTGAAGACAGCCAGAAAACTGCACTAACAAACAAAGCGTGTACTTTGAAGGTACGAGATGTCTCAGCTACTGACATAGTCAAAACGCGCGGCTTCGCCCCGACTACAGGACAACACACATTACTCCAGAAGGCGTCTGTCCAGACGTGGACCGTCACGGGTTTATTTGATACAGAAGTTGGAAAGAAAGTGTTCCAAGTTATGGAGGACAGTATCGACATCATGAAGTCTCCGTCGGCTAGCCAATAGCCAGTCAGCCGTTCTAGGTGCTTTGGCGGTGTCCCTGTGTGAACAGCCACGGCAACCCGAGCGGTGGCAAAGGAATCGAAACTTCCTGGCTTCTTTCTACCTTGTACGGCTTAACTGAGCCATCCGGAGGAGGGGTGAGGAAGGGACTTACGCGTCGACAAAACAGTACCCTTGAGAGGAAACTTCGATTTCAATTGAAGTATTCCTTCGTCTACGACAGATCGACGGCTGGTAAAATGTTTCTGAGGTGCGCTTTGCGACGCAGGTGGGAATTTCTTCTTGTGATTGAAATGCAAAAAAAGACGCGGAGAGAAATTTGGCGTAAGAGTAAATTTTCAGACATTTTCCTGAGGCACAAGGAATTAGAAGCAAAACGCCACGCGTTCTAAACCTCGACGCTACTTCGTGCTTCAAGCTCCGGCTACCTTGCTTCTGGGAAAGGGAACCCGACAGGCGAATGGAGCTCGGTATATCGAGGTTCGAATTCCGGCTGCCAAATAATTTGTCGTAACCTTCAAATGTGCTGTAAGTTAGCGCTGGAAGCCAAAGCTCATCTTCGTGTTTAATTATTCTCTGCGCACCCGAAACGAAACACAATCGCGTCTCCATTACAAACATCAACTAGTTCGTGACGTTTAAGGAAATAACGACCGCTTATTCTGAGAATCTTACGAAAACAGTGAACAGTCTTTGGGAGAAATGTAGACGTACGAAATTGTAAAATAGGTTTCAGAGCGAAGTTGTCATCGCGTTTTGAATAGTCAGAAGTGCTTCCCTACAAAACACGTATGAGAAACATCTGCTCCGCGACTTTAATACGGTGTCCAGACCGGAATTCAAGATTCTGATACCCCAAGCGCTGAAGATGTCCTTCGTCGGTACTGAGTAAAACTGAGAGTGTCTGATGAACCTCTGAGTAATGCTGAAAGAGAAACTTGCAGAGAGTTTAAAGGAGCGAGTGGAAATTTAAGCCGAAACTTCAACTTGCCGAAGTAGTTCTCGCGCGGAATACAAAGTCGCAGGACGCAAAGTGTCATTAAAATTAATTTCCTGGACTCGCATCTCGACTTCGTCCCGACAAACTTGAGACATGTTAGTGACGAGCATGAGGAACGCTGTCAGCTCCAAACACCCATGACGAAGAGGCGATAGAAGGCCGACCAGGCCTGAGGCCGCTGGCGCTGGGCTTTGAAAGGGAAATGCAGGCGTCCAAATCAGTGGGTGCATTTTAGATGAGTACAAACAAGATTTGCTACTTTGATATCATTACTGCGTCAATAAATTCGTCAGAACTTAATTTTCAATTCACCCAGCATTGGCGGGAGGTGACAAATTACGAGCTAATTTTCAAAATTCAGCTTTAAAAATCTGCACAATACGGCATCAATATTTGTAATGTAACTAAACATTTATTTTTTGTCGAAGACAGCTGACTTCTGGGACGTCGGTTTGTGTCTTCCAGACTCCACGGTGCAACATCCCAGACGACGACCATTTTCACACACCAAATGTCACCTTCATTTTTGTCGTTCTGCGTTATTAACCGATGTCGAGCGAACTGACCTCGCAAGTTCGATAAAATTAATTACATTTCACGGCTGGACTGTCGCTAAATCCCATGATAATTGATTACGTGATACAAAATCCCTCGAGCCGATTTGCACCTCCAAGTAAATAAGAAATAGGCCACCACTCCCTTCGTCCTTCAAAAACCTCGCGTGCAGGTAGCCACTTAAGGCCGCAACTAGCAGTGATTGGATTAAGGTAGCCACGGCATATTTCACGTCAGTTCTTTTCCGTTCCCAGGCAGCCTGCAGACGAAACCGCGGGGCATCATAAACGCGTCCCAGCATTCTGATTCCAAAACGCGAAATGCGTTCTCATCATGCCTTCATTTTCCACAATACCAATAATATTATTAATCTGGTCCAGAGTCCGAGCCGATCCCTCGCCACAGAGGGGGGGGGGGGGGGGCTGATGCGAATAACATTTTTTGTAACGGACATGCAACGCATGCATTAGTCCCGCCTACTGCACCTGATTTAGTTCGTTCTCTGACCGAAATCGGAGCGGCGACCCCACGACATTCGGCAAAAATGGTCTAGCCCCTTATTTGATTTGGCTACATTCCATATTTCTTACTATATCTAACATTTTAATCCTTTAAAGAACCCTCCAGAAGTAACATTAAAGATGTTGAGTAAAACTTTAATACTGACGTGACAGAGTTCTACTCTTTTCCTACTACAATTTTAAAGTACCCAGATATGGCCTTCCATCATTGCTATATTGTGGGTTACAAAAAGTTAAACAAAACATGATTTTGGGTTCGCTTTATTACACTTTAAGTATTTTACACTTCCGCACCTTACAAAAACTTGTACGCAATAAAGGACGCGGCACACAAACTCAAATTCGAAGGCTGCATAAAGTAATCCCTAATTTCGGATACAGGTAATATGACGTCACTCACGGCTTGCAGTAGATTCCTCTTCTTATAAGGACGACAATAAAAGTATCTGAGAACATAAAACACTTGCAACTCTGATAGCAAGAAAGCGTACACGTGGAAGACCACACCCTCAAGTCTACGAGTGCCCCTTTCATGCTCCTTTGGAGCTCCCAGGTTCTTTCTTCAAACCCCCCCCCCCCAAATGTGTAATTCTGTTTAGTGTAACGGTGACACACACACACACCCACATCGTTCACGAGTCAGACAACAAAGAAATGAAGGGACTGAAGTTAGGAGACCCTGGTGGCCAAGGGAGTTGGCCACCACTGTCAATCAAGCTGCAAGGGCAATGCCCACTCGCAGAGCGAAGTGGCGACCACGCGGTAAATGCGAGGAAGACAGGTTTCGGGTTCGGAGGTTGATGAAAGCCACAAAAATTGTTCAAGCCTTTAATTATTTTATCTGTGTGGGTCTCTAATTAAGCTACGAGTAAGGGCTAGTTATCACCCTATGCGCGTGTACGGAAGATACTGGCGTGTGCTAATGATGTCAACTTAGTCTGTGAAAACATAAATTACACGAAGAAAAATACAGAAGCTAGCAAAAACGATGGTCTAGAAGTGAGCGCACCAAAATGCAGTCAGCTAATGAACCCTCCGAGAATGGCGCAAAGCTGAAACATTTGGGAACGAGAGTAAGAAATCAAAAATACTTTCACCAGGAGAGTAAGAGCAGACTGATTCTGGGGAACGCAGTTCAGAATCCTTTGTCTTCCCGTCCGCTGTCTAGAAGTACAATTAGCGAAATATTTAAACTACCATTTTGCGTGTTTTTGTATGAGACCAAAATTCTCAGAATTCCTGCACCTTAAACACAGAAAGGGGCAAATGACCTTGAAATTTTGAACCACAATTTTCAGGCCAACAAGATGACAACATCAAGGAGGATGTGATCGGCAGTAGCACACTGTGGTACAGACGAAATCTTTGCTGGAAAACCGGAATGGAAGACGTCAATTGGAAGACGAAGACACAGATGGAGATTAATGTTAAAACGATGACTGTATGGATTGCATTCACATGACTGTCTTATGGGATGTTGCGTCGCGTGGTCTGATCAAAACTGACCGACGTTTCAGAGGAACTCACTGCCTGTATCATCAGGACGACAGTAAGAGCTCCTCAAACGTCGGTCTCCGTGAGAACCCGACGCTCGCCTCTAAAGTGGTTTGACGTGAGCTGCAATTAATGCACAGATAACAGCGGCGAGCAGACGCTTAATGGCTGCAGAAATGTTTAAGGAAGACATTGGTTCGTCTCTTGTGTGTCGCAAACTTGCTGGCGAGAGAGACGCGCGCCTTTAGGATCCAATCGGACTACAAGAGAACCTGGAACTGAAGTCACGGACGACGATCGAGGGCATGCGGGTGGATGGGGGGGGGGTGCCGTGCTTTGGTAACCAAATTGGGGATCAAGATTTCTATCAGCAAACACGTGTTCTGGACTTTTCTCGACAGTGACAAATGCGGGCTGCATTACAAGCGGACATTGAGATGAAAAATAATTCAATCG
Source organism: Zootermopsis nevadensis (assembly GCF_977971745.1). NCBI lineage: Eukaryota > Metazoa > Arthropoda > Insecta > Blattodea > Termopsidae > Zootermopsis > Zootermopsis nevadensis. The sequence goes on along the minus strand of NW_028259148.1, from coordinate 15,613,068 downwards.
AACTGCGCGTAACTTGGATGACACGTGTAGAAAGTACGTGTTCGTCCATGAGCACATGCAACAATAATAACAATAATGTCCCTACTTTAGATGATACGGAAAATTATTTAATTGGTTTATTCGTACACCCTCATCTGTGCGACATGCCTCATCACACACACAGAGTGGAGCTCCATCTGATGCTGCATATCATACGAGCAACGACACCAGTCCTCGACAATCTGATAGTGACTCAGCTGGCCAAGAAGTTCCCCCAGTCTTCACAGCAACCCGACACCGGGACCTCGCAGGTACGCGAACGCAATCAGAGCAGACGAAACTGCGAACATCTGGTCCACCATCTCCGAGCGAGGGCGAAGTTAGTTTTATTACGACTCCAGGTGTTTGTTTATCCGCCTGTCAGCAACAGATGTGCCACGTCGACTGATTTACGTGTCACACATCGACGTGTGCCCCGGTCGAGATAATTGACGGTACCATTAAAATCCGGTATGACGGAATGTCTTTAGTGCAATGTAAGAAGGGCATACGTCAACCGTAATTTATACCGACTTCAGCCAAAGAACAAGATTCACAGCAAACAAAATGCAGTTCTGGTTTTCGAACGCGGACGCTGCAGTCAGAATAAAGCGTTCGCTGTAATTCTGAGACGCTTCAAAAATTCAAAACTGAAGTATCAGAAAGCCGCTTGTACCAGGTTCGGTCCTCGGCTCATTCCAGCCCGTGAACTTTTCAACGCTCTCTTCTGTCTTCATTTATTTATTTATTTAATTTCCTCTTCGCCTCGCTTTACGGTTATTTGCGGCAGTTCCTACTTGCAGCTTGCAACTTTATAAACGGACAGAAATCCGATTTTCCGAGTAATTGCCACTTTCCAATAGCAAGCCGATGTAACCAGCGACTTGTTTCCCCCCAACTTCTGTAACTACGAACAATTAATGGACCTTCAGAATCTGCTGCTTTCGGCCAGTAACATTTTAAAGTGTTTCAGATAATACGACACAAATTTCGTTCAGTGACATCTTCCGGCAAAAATCGGCACAATGTCTTGCGTGAAAAATGTATTACAGTTTTACGAAACGACAATTATTTCATGCACACGTTTTAAACTGAGCACACAAATAAAAGAAACTTACAAACTCCTGCCATGAGAACGGCGGAAATCATGGGAAAACAAGAAAGCAAGGTCACTAGGAAACTGAACAAGAGACCGCGCTGTCAATCTTCCAGCCCCATTTGGCTGGCTCCCGGACTGCCGGATTCGAAGTAACCGAACGAGGCTACAGACGGTCTAAGCCAGTGGCATTCAACCTTTTTTGTTCGCGTACCCCCCCGATATAATTTCTCTTCAACTTTGTACCCCCAAAGTTTTTGGTGTATAATTCAAGTTATACATAGTATATAATCCACATCTGATGGGATAAAACGAGCTAGCAGTTTACAGATGCATTTCGTGATGGTATGTGCACTTACCGAAAAGCAAATTAACCCGGAATGATCAACATGGGTAAAACCAAGCAGGTCCATTTAATTGAAACGAAATATTTGTCATCATTAATCACGTTATTAAATTAATAATATCCTTCTAACTTCTGGAATGAGGATGGAGGCAGTTCGCACCCTGAGATGTCAGGCTGCACTGCCCAACATCCCAGAAGACAGCCATATTCACAATCGCAGCCGTGAGAACCGTGAATCTCACCAATATCCTTCCATCTGACGCGGAGTACTGATGCAGTTATGCGCCCCGCAATTTGAGAAAAAGGCAGCGCGACCCTGTCACGTTTTTCCTCCAGACTGCGACGTTTCTGCAGATGTGACGTCATCGGCACAGCAAACGCGAAACGACGTATTCCTACAACAACAGGAGGCGGAGACCCCACACACACAACTTGGCACCTATCTGCCATCTAGTGACAGTTCCAAGTAGTAACTACAACTGCCTCTGTTGACGTGAAAATTCGTTTTGTTTTCGGCTGACCCCCCCCCCCCCCCCCCCACGGGGCCCTTCGATCGTTACTGTGAGTGGGGCAAAGGACTGGGTGCCTCTGCGACGAGTTGAATCTGGCAACGCGACACAGGACAGCGCCGCGAAGTCAATGAGACGAGGATGGGTTGGACATGTAGCGGGTAACGACGTTGTTCGTTATGTGTATCTTGCATTCCTGAGATTTTACGATATTATTATATATTAAAATAGGGGGAATCACCGATTTCGTTCCCACGAGAAAACATGTGAACCAACGTCTTTTCACTGGCTAGATTAGTTTTATTAACCAAGAACAGTTCAGCATAATTATCATATAATAATTTTCTGAAAATTATTTTAAAAATACATTTGTTAAAAGTTTATTTATGTAAATCTTACAATTATGTTTGGCAGTTCGTTTCATAAGGAACTCTATCTATTGGCGACTTTAAGAACTTCTGAATTAATTGTGACGTTCGTCATAGCAAATGTTCGTAAACCGAGAGTTGCCTGTACACGAATGAATTTCGAATGGAATTCAGAACACTGGCGACCTCCTGAGCTGGTTTTTCGGGTCTGTTTGCTTCATTCATGATGTAACCACTTTTGTTTGCATTACGATCATTTATTTTGGATTAATCCAAATCACTTTCTTTTAAAATATCTTCATTCCTTCTCGTACAGCCTGATCAAAATTGTGTCGTTAATAGTATTATATCTTTTTGTGTCAATGTCCAGAATTCGCCGCTACGCAAACGAGACGGGGCGGCTAAAACATCACTGGATGCTGTCCGTGAGGTAAATTTGATTTCACAGAACTGTACATGCTGAAGCAGTTGGATTTCTGAGAAGTTTTCATTGTAAGGTCGGTCTGTCACATTATAATTGATCTTAAAGAAACCTGTCGAATGGCACAAGACCCAGTGGCGGTGATTTGTTCAGCTTGTAACGTCGTTAAACACTTCAACAGCTAGACAACTGTCAGCTGGTCACGCAGGAACCAGAGATTCGAAGTTTGTAAACCATCTGTCGGTCAGTTGGTTACCTTTCGTTAAATTCAGTTTCGATTCCACTAAACAAGACTTTTCTTCAACTTTAAAAAAATCTACAATGGCCCTCCTCACAATATTATCAAGCTATTAAAATCAATGAGGATGAGATGGGCTGAGTATGTAGAACACATTGAAAAATACACAAAGCCTTAATCGGAAGAGAAGAAACCAATTTCGAGAACCAGTCGAAGATGGACGATATTGTTAAGAGTCCTTTAAAATATGACGCCCTGTGCGACATTTCGCAACATGCTACTTTTACGGTGACTCCCTCGCCCCCGCCAAACCCCCACAGTGGATGACCACCCCTTGTCGGCTGTCTGCTTCCTCAACAACACACGAGGTGAGTTCGTCCGGATCCAGAGAACATTCCCTCTTTCGTGGCACTGCGAACACGTTACATCAGAGGCAGGGGATTATATCTTGAACAGCTGCGTGACTGTCAGCTTATTGGTCCGGAAAGATTTTACGCAAGGTAAACTTGTAATCCGTCATCTTCAAATACTTGCACGGCTTGTTAAGGTCACGCTGAAGCAGCTCTCAGTGACCAGGCAACTTCGCTGCCGACACAGCATTTGATACACGACAGCACCACCTATAGTGCACTTAACGTTGGTGGGAACGCAATTAAGTGCAAGTCTACTTGTGTATCACGTGACCGGCAGTTACGGCGCACAGCTCCGTTCAGACCCCATTACTTCTATTAATCTTCCTTGGAGAATTACTATGTTACGACAAGCAGGTACTGAACAAAGGAGAAACTATATCCGTTCTGATCACACAATGAGGGCAGCACAGTACGTCTGTCCGTCCTATGTTTCACCCACGACCCTCGACGGGCTTGGTATCTGAAGTCCACGCCGGTTACATACCGATAATGGTCCGCGCTGGCTGAACACAACTCCGAATTCAAGTGACCTTGAAATTGAACGTCTAATTCTTCTACAAGATGCTCATCTTAACTAACCCATTTCCGACATTTTTTTTCAGCAATATAACGAAATCCACAGGGTAGGAACATTAGTCAAATTGCTTCCAAGGCTTATACCAGATGATAATATTAAAATAGACCTCAAAAACAGTGGACTGGACTCTTCTGGCTCAGGACAGCGGGCTCTTGTGAACACGGTAATACAGTCGGGTTACATTTTATGGACGAGCTAATCAACAGTCAGCTTCCTAGGATGGACTTTTCTCCATGCAGGTAGTTCAGTAAATATTACACAGACTCAAAGCCAGTGGTGAAAATTATGCTGCATGGAAGAATTTTCCGCTTGGCAAGCTAACAGTCGCTCAGCTAGTAAGAAATGTTCAGCATCCTCTCAAGTTCTATGGCTCTTCGTCGTGTTCATAAGAGCCCGCAACTTATCCTAAGCCAACTGATTCCAACCTCATGCCCCATTTTTGGCAGCGACAGGAGCCAATGCCTTCCAGGCCTTGGGATTAACCGTGTGCATCTGTTTATCACCTGTTCTTCCCAGCTCACTCCCCTTTATTTAACTCATAACGTAGCCGACTTCTATACAGCGTGCCATTCGTGAAACTGGCACGTCCGTTTGCCTCGCTAGTCAAATCAGCGAGACTAATCAGATGAAACAGGTGAACATCGTCATACCCGATGACAAGGGTGGTTGAGGTAAACGGTAGTGAAAACTCTTGAACCGAGAAATGGCACTCCACAGCGCCATCTGCTTAAAGATTCGAAAATTCTTCTGCCTCAGAAGGGGTGTACAACGAGCCGAGTGCCAGGACAATGCACATCGCGCCTTGAGGAACCGAGGGAGAAAGACAGAACCGGCGTCACACCGGAACTTCCGGCCGGCCACACGGACTTGGGTGCGCGAATTTTATATTCGTTCTTCAGTGCATTGAATACCCGTAACACTTTGTGTGCATCAATGACGGAATCAGAGCCCAGAGCATCTACTCACATGTACAAAGACGGGCGAAGTCTGCACGCATCAGTATTTGATGACAGCGGGCGACAAGACGATTATCACAACAGAATTTCGGGTGTTGTCGGACACGGATATGAAATGAGTGAATATGTCTGTAATCGTATTTCATACGGAATCATCTTTATCTGGGACATCTACAGCGAATTTTAAAATGCACACGGAATTTTGTTACTCCCTCGTTTTTGTTTTATTTCCAAGCACGGCCTCTGTAAACCACATTTCTCCTCAGAGGCACGCTGGTGACCTCTGACGACCGCAAAACACAACACATACGTCCACAGGCGCACAGAATTTAAACGCGCGCCGCTGGAAGGAGGATTTCAAGAAATGGTTGTAGTATGTATAAGAAATAAGTGACGTAACTCCAAAGACGGTTGTAAAATGGCGACTGAACCCGAGAAAGCAAATTGAATTTCATGAAACGTCTTCCGGATGAGCCGTTCAATAGCGATCACGTGCTCGCGAACTGAACTCCAGCTCACAAAATGATTTGTATGGTTCAGTAGTCATTTTACAGTCAAGCTATACTTGCGCTCCTAGTGGTCGTCAACGGAGTTACGTCACTTCTTCCGGCTCCAACAAAAAATTTCTGATGTTCTTCTTCCAATGACGTAAGAATCATTTCTTTGTCGCCGTCTGTCCTTTTATCCTCTTTTACAAATAAGAGACGACTCACAAAAGTGTCCGCACGACACAACAGACGTTTCAAGAGCGCAGTCCATCGACTTATTGCATTGAGCCAATGTCTCCTTGAGGTGCTTACAGTAACTCAGCGAGTCAATAAATTCCTCGTCTTCTATGGACGTCGAAGGTTCACAAAGCGAGGGTCTAACGTCCACGTATAACAACAGGTGAAATATAATATTTTGTGAATCTAAATCCTTTCGTATTCAAAGAGCAGACGGAGAGACTGAAACGCCGAAGTGCATGGCGCAAACAGTCCTCTTGACTTCCTCGTGAATGCAATTCCGATATTTTCAAAGGATTTATTAGCCAACTTCACACAACTACTTTACCCTGCAGTTTTGTGATGGGTCGTCAACACGGGCTTAGTTTTCTCTGCGTTTACTTCAAGACCGACTTTCTTATTAGCTTCTGAAAGAGTTTTAAGTTTCCCTCCAGAGCCTGTTGTAGCCCGTCCAATTTCAGTCCGTCTTTGTTTCCTTCGAGTGAAGACGAAATGCAATGGCGATAACGCATAAAGGAAAGACAGGTGTTTACTTATGGGCGGGTCATGTGGCACGCATGGATGGGGCAAGATATGTTCATCGGGAAGCCTGAGAGGAAGAGAACACTGGGGAGACCTAGACGTAGATGGGAGGATAATCTCAGGCGAGATCTATGGGAGACAGGAGTTGAAGGAGACTGGATTTTGTTGGCCCAGGACAGAGTCCGGTGGAGGGCTTTGGTTAGTTCGGTGATGAACCTTCCCTAAGCCATCTAGTTGGTTGGGTCCACTATTTGGGAAGCCTGAGGGGAAGAGACCACTGGGGAGACCTAGACGTAGATGGGAGGATAATCTCAGGCGGGATCTATGGGAGACAGGAGTTGAAGGAGACTGGATTTTGTTGGCCCAGGACAGGGTCCGGTGGAGGGCTTTGGTTAGTTCGGTGATGAACCTTCGGGTTCCGTAAGCAATCTAGTTAAGTTAGTTAGTGTTTACATACACCGGCCTTACTACGGGTTTTAAATGTCATAATAAACATAATGACAAAGAACGTGCCTTCTTCACCTCTTACCTGACGGGGAACCGCGTTTATCGGCCAGAATCACCGACACGGATCGTGTCGGCTTGCCAAACCTACAGCAGGACACTCGACTCTCGTCACTTATTGGACCGTAACACTCACCTGAAACAAAAGACAAAGCTTAAACAGACAAACGGATTAACAAATCAGTTCAACTCATCAAATCACGGAAAAGAACAACATTAGATCAGGATGAAGAAGACGCAGTGAGGGCGGTGAATTTTTCGAAAAGAGAAGAAACTGAAAGGGGATCTTTATCTTGAAGGAGGTGTTCAAGGTTAGTTCAAAGAAAAGAAGGGAACTCGTAACGTGTCGCAGGGAGCGTACGAAACGCACACCTAACCTAACACAACTCAGTTCGGTACCGCTGTGCTAAACCGCTCGTAGCTCCGACCTAACAACGTGTCCCTGGCGACGACGGGATTAATTTCGCGGACGTCCCGATGTCCTGAAGCTGATTCATGTTTGTGGGCTGCAATGCACGCACAAAACAGCGCGCCCCGTCTCGCGAATGTCAGATGAACGCAATTGTTTTATCGATTACGGGCCGAAACCTTCGGAGCGCGGGGTAGGGGGCAGGAGTGCCTGCATAATGACCGCCCCAACCCACCAACCCCCTAAACACAACTGGATTACAAACATTCTCCCTTTTAATACTAGAGCCCTCGTTTCCACAAAAACGGGGTCACTCGTCCCTACTACATCACAAAACACTTTTTAAAAATGCATAAAACGTCGTAAAACAATTATTTAAAACCGGGGGAATCCTCCTCGAGAAACTGACAGTCACTGAGCTGATCAATACATTCCTCGCCTTTTGTAAAACCCGATGGTTTCTTTCTTACACCAATTCAGAGTTTAAGTGAACATTTTGAACGCATTTTCGTCTCTCCCACCTCTTCTACATGGCCAGCCCATCTCGGTCTCCACTGTGACGACAGTCTGCGATTACAGAATTATCACGCCAGTCATGAAAAAGTAAGTTCCTCTGTCCCGACGCCATCCTGTTCCCAGACGCCCTCACGCTATGTTCATTCCCTCAGGGTGACAGGCCATCTTTTAAACTCGTAAGAACGAGATGCAAGGCTCAACACATCCACGGAGCCGAGCAGCCTCCTACCGCCAAGAACAATTTCTGGGCTCTGCAGGTGAGTTGGAACCTGCGACTTAATAACATCAACATGTCAGCACGCTGACACAACTTAATACTGACAGATTATTCTCTAAGAAGCCAGGACTTGTCAACCTGTCAACTGCAGTGACGTCACGGCGCTCCGTCTTCATTACGACGTCATCAGACCTGACGCCGCTGCAGCCAAGATGATCTTGATGGCCTGAGAGTGGTCACACAGGAATTAATTGAACCTGCTACCAACAGCACAGCGTAAAATGCACCAGAATAATAAGCTTCAATAAACAACACAGTTACGTACTTGCCCGAGGGACTTTCAGAATGTAATCAGAGCGAGATTAAATGTTGTTTAAGGAAAGCCAAAACAAACAATTGCGAGTCGGTTCCATGACCACAATGAAATTAATTCGGAGAACCAAAGTACGTCGTCAGTTCAGTTTGTGTTTTGGCGAACGTAAGAACACAGACATTACGCAGATTCTCTAACAACTGCATCGCGATAATCACACGGGCGTTTCTCGACCAAACGGTTTCCATAACAACAGTGATTTTCGTTCATTTAGAGCTCTGTACGAACTTCTGACGTAGCGCGTCGGTGATATGTTGAAGGATAATTCTGAATAATGATAAGGTCTTCAATTTGCAATGGAGTGGCCGTGGTCTATTTCAAAGCGTTATCTAACCGCTCTCATGACAGGATTCATTAAAACATTTCCCAGACTTGCGACCTTTTTCCTATGCAGTTTTAATATAAATGTATTACAGATGGACAAAGTAGTCACACGACGTTTGTGCAACTGAGTCGAGAAGTTCATGAAACAGAAGTGAGCGGTGCGGAATTTTGCTTTTGTGTCTTGGCACAGCGAGAAGACGTTCCTCTGGAGCCTTCACTGACCTCTGGAGCCATAGCAACCAACCGCCCATCCGTCTTTGCTTAATTACACAGCGTACACGACATATGTAACATTGACACCACGAGTGGGTACTGCAGACGGGGCGAATCTGTGCGTTTTGTCCACGTCACTACCTTGTGGGTAGAAGGAAAACCATGCGCGCCAAAGACATTGACGACAGCCAGCGACAAAGAACCCCAGCTGGGATATAATGTTTGTAGCATTGCTACCCCTCCCAACCCCTCCGAACGGATCTCGAGCGCACAGATTCGCCCCGACTACAATAGAAGCCCTGCGTTCCAGTCACAACACACATTTTGCTCAGATGCTACAGCAATTCCGGCTGTCGCTCGCTGCGATTACTCTGGACCAAGCCAAGCGACTGCATCCTCATGAGATTGTGCAGAAACCCATCGCTCGTTCGTCGTAATTGCCAATAATTGCGCTCACTACGGGCGACCGCGGCCTGTTGATAATATTCATGAAGTGTCAGAGACCTTGTGGACTGGATGGGAATGTTGGAGTCTAGAAATAAGTCCCAGTTGTAGCTAAGTTTGTCACTGACGGGGTTTTATGACAAGTAGTGAGGTGGGCGAGTATAAACGGGCGATCAGCTGACAGCACATTAACTCGGCTTACAATGGGTAATTAAACAAGAGTCAGGGACGCAAGGCATTTGTACCTGAATGAAGGTACTTGTAAATAATTAAATTTGCGTACTTCGTGCGAGTAACTTTGTAGCAATCAGCCGGAAGTTTCGCTTCGCCTGTGAGGTTTTCAGGCCTCAGCTGTCATATCCTAGCACGAGCAGTTCCAGACCGACGGAGATGGCGCTGGAATCTTAAACGAGAAACCTACAGCTTCGCGGTAGTTGAGAGACAATCCTGGAGAAATGGATGCAAGAGTGACACAAATTCGTACTGACCAGTCAATCACTTCGTTTGTTTCTCAGTTGCTTAAACTCTTACATCGTTCGTCGTAAAAGTCAAACGACGTTTCGTCCATCCAGAGAGCGCCGTGATTTACCATGATTACGTTTCTCCCGAATACAGTCCGCGCCAAAATTTCGGAATGTAAAATTGAAGACAAAATAAAGCTTCCTGTCTTCAATTTCGGAAATTCGTTTGACTAAGTAACTTTCCCTCCGATCGTAAAACCCGAATGTTCAAAGCCCGTAATGCCGAAGTCCGCCACTGGTCAGGGTCCTAAGCCAGTTCCACGCGCCCCTTATTATGTGGTATAAAGAAACAGATATTCCGGGGCATGGACACCATAACTAGGAAATTCACCTTACACACAAAATTAAAAATCGTACTATTAAAACCAAAAATGTTGTACCACGCGACAATAAAATTCAGACAGAAAATAATTAGGTAGGATTCGAGATTCTCGAGGCAGCGAATACGAAGATGGCTGTCTTCTGGGTCGTAGCACCATGCCTACATCATCAGGGCCCTGATGAAGGATGCGGCGAGGACCTCTAAAACGTCGGTAAACTTCTACCCAGAAAACAGCTACTTTGGTAAAAATTTTGCTTTACAAAGCGACTAGTCAGGTATCGGAATCGATGTGTTGGTGACCTTATCGCCTCAGACCACAGATGCAATTAAAATGACAATCGCACAACGCAAAGGGAATTTGAACAGAAATTCCGGCCAGCAGATGTTATCAGAAACACAGATAAGGACACAACAGGGCCGTGTTTTATACTCACTGCCGTTTCGCCGCGCATGCGTGGAACAGAGACGACTCCTTAATGCGCACAACATGAGGCAACTGCGACCTCGTACCTTATCAGGCAAGTGAACGTCAATTTATCTACCCTGCAGGTGAAGGCGATCGTGGTTTTATGGTCTCCTTGTATAACCAGAGCAAGTGTGACGGGTGCTGTACACTTTATACAGCCAGGGGATTGAAGGAAACGTCTATTCAAAGACTGGAAGAGGCTCAAATAGGATTCACAGGACCTTTGTTGGTACGTGAGACTGGATCACATACAAAATACAGAGACACCGGAAAGGAATAACTGATCCGACCGCTGTCACGGAGCCGAAGAAGACAAACGGAGCCCCAGAGACACGAAGAGGCGAAAAGAGGAGAAAGTGGACTGGACTGTGACGCTTACCAACCCCGAAGATGGCGAAGATACGCACCTCCGAAACCTTGGTGACCAATTTCCGCACATGAAAGAAACTTAAAGACGACGAATCTCGAGGCGGAGTGGAGAGCGGACAGCCTCAGTGCCAACGTTTCCAGCTTTCGGCCAGTTAAAACGTCTTCAGGGCTCGTGCTACGTGTTCTGTGTTGGCAACAAGGAAATTGTTTAAGTCAGGTGAATATGGATTTGAGGTTTTAGCGCCGTGTAATCTGGTAGAAGTTTACTAACGTTTCAGAGGTCATTGCAGCCTCCATCGTCAGGGCGATGAGTCACTCATGTGAACTTCCGCCAGACTGCGTGGCACTGCAGTCAAGAAGACAGCCAGCCACCTTTTCGCCAGGTAAACCTTGGCGACAACTCCGGAATTCTGCATGCCACCAAGCTCTACCCGAAGAACAAGCGACTTATCAAAAGCGCGTAGGAAAACGAGAGTCTAATCGCAAAGAGGGATTCTTACTTACGTCACAGCGTCGCTGTTTCCAATTTCCGCACACGCAGAGCCGTTCTTTGATAAAGTCGACGGCTGAGTGTAAGACAAAAATAACTCCACTGTACTGTAAGACACGAAATATGAACACAGCGATGGACTGACAGAGATTTTCCACACTCGCTCAGCAACTGCGAGCTTCTCAATAAGGACTCTGCTCACGAAATTTCTGATACGTAAGAAGTGCGTAAAGTTGGTTGTGATCACAGGGGAGCAGGTGGAGACGCGAACAGATCGACCTCGAGTCATACGGCGGAGGCCGGTCAACATGACGACGCAAAGTGAACGCGTCTGTCTGTCCGGCTGTCCTCACACTTCATCTCCGAAACCGTACAACGTATTTCGACTAATTCTGGTACCAGCGTTCTGCACTAGAAGCTATCGAGAGGACACAATTTTTGTCTGTGACCCCTACTTTATGTGAGGCTCACCTGAACTTTTATCGGTTTTCTAAAGAAAAAAATAAGAGGTAGGTCCCACAAAATACAGACATCACGAAGAACGTGGGAAATATCGAATTACGTATTGTGTGATGTTGTTACTGCGCACCGATTCAAACTGTCGCAACATTTAGTAATATCAGATCCTTTGTATGGAGGAGCGACTTTGTATTTGCAGGCATGAAGACGATTCATGGCGGACTTTTGTACGTCATGGAAATTTTCTGTCGACAAACAACAGTACAAGCGCTGCATTCACAAGCACGGCATATTAGGTCGTACTTTCCTATGGGCAATGGAGGATAATATTAAAATAGATTTAAAAAAACAGTTTGTCAGGATGTGGGCTGTAGCCACGTGGTTCAAGATACGGACCGCTGCCGGGTACTTGTAAAAGGAGGGGAATTTCTTGATTAGCTAAGCAACTGCAAGTTTCCCAAGAAGGAATCTACACTATGTAGCTAATTGTCAGTCAAAGCTTTAAGGAGTCCCTCATCACCTGGGCTACGTTTTTCCATTTTCCAGCTAGAACCTACGTCTCGCACCCCCCAAATTCGTGCGTTTGCCTTGTGAGGGAGATCCACTTCCTTATCCACGTAATGCAACGAGCAAAATTTTAGTTTTTAGTTAATCTTTGGAAATTAAGAAAGCACTCTGGAAGCTAAAAGGTTTTTCACTTTACTGCGGTAGGAAGCGATTCTTCGATTTAACCTACGCGAAATATGGAGGAGCCTGACGTGTCTGTTCGCAACCTGTGGTCATCGTTACACAAGAAGGAGGCTCGCGTTTGCTTTCGGCTTCTCCTATTCAAAGCAGACAGAACAAGATAAACGCTCAAGGTACTAACTTAATTCACCTATAAAATATTTACCTTTTTTAGCCGAATAATGAAGGTACATTTGGAATCAGTTTTCAGTTTTATATTTCGCGTAGTGGCAACGCTGAATATTTTGAATTTTAGACCAAAATTACGACACGGAATTGCAATTGCCTTAAGTTTGTGAATGGGGCTGTGGACATATGGCAGTTTAGCACGCTCAACCTGGTCTCCGTCCAAACTTGTACCCAATCAGATGGCATTTTCTATTAAGAGGCTTACCGCTTCCTGCAATAGCAAAGAAAGCGGAACTTAGCGACAGTAGACGCCGCGCGCTGCAGGACCGAGTGAGCCATCAAGGCCTGCTCCACCCCAAACATCGAACTCGCAAGATCTTAAAAGTCAGCACACGAATAATACACATTTGCGGGTAACGGGGCTTATTTAAAAAGAGCCAAACTAACAAACAAACAAGACTCGTTACTCAGGAGGACAGCGCGAAAGATTTATGCACATTACTGTTCCAGTCTGTGGGTTTACGTAGAAATTAACCCACCCGCAACAACATGGCCAAGGGGAGGGGGGGAATCGCCCATGTGGGCCTTTGACATTTTGATTACTTTGTTGGTAACACTGTCGTGCTTTCCGGTGGCCTTGTTAAGCGCCGAGCGAACTTTTCAAAACTGAAGGTAATTAAATGTATTAATAATGAACACAGAGGAAACAGCTGGACCAGGAGTCTCTCTGTTCGACAGGCGTTGGCTGCAAATGAAATTCAGGAAACCAAGTTTCCCAAATGCCGTCGCTGCCCTCAGACCTAGGGCGGTCGCCCTAGGTCTGAGGGCAGCGACAAAGATATTCTTCGGGAGCTGAGAACTTATCACTTCCCCGCCCAGAACAGAGCCGGACACTTCAAAGAGGCGAACAAGTGGGCCCCACAACGAGCCAGCTGTATCCAATCCACAATCCCGCAACACGTTCTTGTAAGATACATTTTTAATATTATCATCCCGCGTATGACTAGGTCTTCAGGTTTTCGACCAAAAGTTTGTACCTATTTCACGTTTCCTCTACACCTCTCTACAAGGAATAATAATTCATAAATTAATCGGCGGTGCCTTAATTTAAGGAAACTTTGCTGAAATACATCTCGGAGTACGGGCTGGAGATATTCCGGCGACATGACATGTTTGTCGCTTAAAAATGAAAAATTCTCCTTGGAGGTAAGACGAAAAAGCTGTCGGGAGGTGTTTTGGGACGCACAGTCGCAGAAGAATCATCTGGACATTAACAACAGAAACAAAAATTAGGTTACTGTGATATTCAAATTTGAAGAACAGACTTAAAGGAATGGTCACGGTTGTTCACTCAAACAAGCGTTTGCTTGTTGTAAGAGGGCAAACAGTTGTTTTACCAGCTGTTGTGCATTGTTTCTAAATTCATTCTCTTGCTCTAAGTGACGACTACATTACTTGAAAATAAAGCGATAGGAAAACGTCTGGGAAACTGCGAACAATATGACTGCAAGATAATATTAAAATGGATTCAAAGGAAACATACTGTGTGAATTGGATCTGAACTCAAATGAATCGTGATCACTTTAACGGCCTGTCATGCTATTATTATCATCATTATCAACATTATTCATAACGATCCCTGGTGTTCTGTTAACATACGAATACCTGTTTGTTAATTACAGACAGAGCGGAGGCGTAAAACTGCAACGAGCTGTCGCGAGACACTTGCAGTACGTAAGTGCCAGGCACCCGGAATCCAAATCACGGGGTGGCTCTGGCGCTGATGTTCGAGGAACACGATTTCACTCAACAAGCGAAAAGCAATATCGCGGCCTCTTGTTGACCAACTGAGTTAGCTTGCAGATGGCAGCACATGACGGGTCATAACACCTGCGGGTTCACCTCATGATTACAACTTGTGAAGGCAAGGTGTTTTCAGCCCCCCCCACCCCCCCCCCCCCAGCCCAAACACTAGATTGCCTGTCTTACATGCCCTCCCTCCCTACCGCACTGAAACCACAGCGCGTTCAATATCCAGTCACTAATACGATATCCGTCCGTCCGTCCGTCCGTCCGTCGATCGATTCTCCGGTCCTTCTATCATTTTTGTGTTTCAGCCACGCCTGTACCTACACGCCATGTGGACTTCACCCCTGAAGATGGAGACACTGTGTTCCCTTGAAACGTTGGTATCTGCCTACAAGTCCACGCAGCCTTACTACCCGGAACACAAACATCACCCTTCAAGTCCACGGACTTGTCTGCATCCATGTTCTCCCACTCTTCATTCATTTATAACCTACATAAAGTCTCGAGGGTCATTTATCCTCCTGCCTGCAACTTGAACTCTTCTGAACACGAGCGTCTACGTCACTGATACGGGCCCGACGCATTTAAACGCCGTCATATTTTTGTGCGTACCAAAGAAGCCAACGAACACACAGATCGGTCAGGATGGGCGCTGCGTTGCGGCAACAAGGACCGTCACCGGCCCCTGTTCAGAGCCAGCTTAATCCAGTATAACGCCCCCACGTCTTAACACAGTTTTGACACACATTCATAGAGCTCCGAAACGGTTACTGCAATTATCGTGTATCCCATGCGTGCTACATGCACCTCCCACCTCATCCTCCTCTTTTAATATCCTCATTAAGAAATCTCCTGTCACGTCCTCCGTCTTGGGTCCGGATGTTCTCCTAAGGCAACACTCTGCTCTGTGTTCTTCCCCCAGACCAAGTTTCCCACCCACATAAAACAACAAAGAGCCACAAAGTTTCCGTATCTGCACCCTGATGGAGGATGAAATTACTTCGCGTATACAGTTACACCACCGGGAACAAGTGAGCAACCACTGAAGCGAATTCCCCAGCGATACAGAGAGAGGTCAGCCCGACCCACGGACGGACAAATAACGCTGCCGATAACTCTGTGCCAATCGCCCGAGACAACGTGAGGACGCTACGTACGCGTAACATCGCAATAAACAGCACGCTGTGTATTTTATGATTTACGTAGTCAGCATTTCGGATTACACAGCGTCTCTTGACAGGATGATTAGTGAATAGCGAGAACATGAAAGGCACAGGGCGTGGCCCAGTTTGAGTTTTGATGCTATAATTTTCCTGGACGGGATCGGAGGGCTAGCCGATGTCCGACCGGAGATACAAACACGGGGGCGTCCGGGACACGAAGCAGGAACGCCTGACACTCAGCGCAAATCAATGCGACTTAATGAATATGCAAAAGATTGGCTCGGGGGATAATATTAAAATAGATTATACAGAAACAAAACGCGCGCGCGAACACTAAATTCTGTGGTGTGTCCCGTGGCAAAAGACGGGGGCCGCCGGTGAGCGAAACGCAACTCCCAAGAGTGAATTTGCCTGTTCCGTATTTTGAACCCGAAAAATTGGTGTGCGTCACGCATTGATATGACGCGCTCGGTGTGTGACGTTTTGCAAGTGCAAGGCTGACATCTTAACTACACTTCACGCAGATGCGACATCAATCTTAATGTTATCCCTTCATCTCAACTTTCCACGTGAACGTTATTAAAGCGCCATGATCCTTGTAGTACTTTAACCTGATTCAAAGCCCAACGCTTGTAGAAATTCTCTCAGACTCCGCGAAACTTGGTCCTCGGTCGATGCCTGGTGGACGCACGGCTTCGTCGCGGATAATTCCCTTCAGCTCCATCGTATTCCTTCTTTTTTGTAACCAAGATGCGGGCTGTTGCAACATGAACAAGAAATGAAAACTCAAGACTGTTCCAAAACTGAGCAGATTTGTTCCATCTGCAACCATGATAAATTGTTGGCGAGAGAAATCTTTCGCGAAGCTAACAGTAACAAGGGAGGAAACCCCAGTTCACGTGGTAGAAACAGAGACAAGAACGGACCTCGCACCCCCGTGAAGACACTCACTTCATCGAGACACGTTACAACAAAATGTAACAGATCTTAATTATATCTAATATATAATGTGGCAAGTAAGTGCTTCTGTGTACGAGGCTGTGTTACATACACACGGGCTCCTCTAATCCTAAATCGTTTTTGTTTCCGCCAGTTAAGTCTTCGACAAATAAATTTAACATCAGCACAGACCAGGAGTTGGTGCGTCTCATTCAACCTCAGTCTCCCTTCGCGTCCTTGTACCTTCTTCAAGGCGTATTCTGAAGCAAAGTAAAAATCCACACTCGTGACCCCAGGGGCCAAGTCCCTCGTACGGCCCTAACCTTGACAGAAGAACGCTGGGTAACAATTTGACTGACGTAGTGATTGATATTCCACGATGATTTCTACGTTCAGTTTCATCGCCCTTAACATTCGCTGCTCTGACAGTTTTTCCTACTTACGTGCATAAAATACGCGCATATTTGGCTGACCATCCTCGATCCTGAAACAGAGTTTACGAAACACGCCAGAGCAATAACATCGACAACAGAAATAATTGAATTTCAAGGTGTCGGAAACCGAAATGGACTTTAAGGATAAAAAAAGGATTTCCTCAAGAGACTGCTTCTTGGGGGGGAAAAAGCTTCGTCTTTTCCTGAGGCATTCCTCGAGCCAGGGACGTGGACAGAAGAGATGTGACCGGCCAATAAATGAGATAATTTCCACTGCAAATCTCTTACAAACCTCGTTTTGATTCCGGCCTCGTGACAGCGCCATTACGACAACCTTACTTCTACTCGGTAGACTTGGAGGAGACTGTGGAGTACAGCCAACTTCAGAAACCGGCCAACAGCAATTACTTTAAAAACTTGTCTGAAAGCCAATTCATTTGCGTGTTTCGCTGTGCACACAAAATCTGTCCGCCCACTTTTCGACGTCCTCAGGTTCTTGTCTGGTTTCTTAGCAACCATAAAAGGGTTTAAAACCAACAAGTTTTGGAAAGGTGTGCCCTACAGAGTTACACGAAGTTCTAAAGGAGTTCTTTAGGTCATACTGAATGCGCAGACCGCAGCGCAAACAGTTCATATGGCCAAAGATAGATGGCAGCACAATTTTTTCACCTGTAAGACTTTAACGGAGAACGCAGTCACCACGCGGCGCTGATGACAGAAATGTTGAACGGACAGCGCGTACGTTCTTGGCAGTTCATGACACGCGAGTGATTCCGCGTACCCTGTGATGATGAACTATGAATAAGCTGACAAAATATCTGCCAATTTCACTGGACTTGGCCCAACCACTCGGAAATCATTTTGTTTTGATTCAGATCCACACTGAGCCGTGTCCAATCAGCGGGCCACACCTTTATGCAGCCTGACTGCGCGATGTTTACGTAAATTTAAACATGACAGAACACGAATCTTGGGTTTTCTGGGTTATCCTGTATGAAGCATAAAAGTTTTTCGCGGAGGTCTTTCAGTAATGTCAGATCTAAATCACTTTACGATCTACATCGCGCCCGATCCCTGGTCATACGCGAAAGAGGCTTCTGGTTGACTGCGCGTAACCAGGACGACCCGGAGGCACACACCAGAGGCACATTTAAAAAAACACCTCTGAAACCACAAAATTTCCCCACAGAGCGTATGTACAAATTCAGTAGAATAAATTAACCTCTCCCCTCTGCTCACATTACATTTCGATACTGCAGTTAAAATAAAGTGCAACTACACCGGAAGCCGTAAATTCCGTGCGCCAACTGACCATTTCAACTGCAAGATTTATTTAAAGTTCATTTCAAACTGCTCGTTAAATGCGGAGTGTGCGTTCTGAGAGACACCGCTGTTGCAAATCCGGTGCCTACTGTGCCTAGGATTTCGTCTGCGGAATTAGCTCATCGCTCAAATCCGAATTCTAGAGTTCGTCTTCAGGCTGGACCAGGATTACTGTGAAGCTACTCCATTGGGACTTGCAGGTACGACAGGGGTAGACCGCGTGGTCCAACTGCTGTGAATTACGACGAAGTGTGGCTCATCTCTTGGCCATACCAAGTCCTTCCCGACCCACACCCATCGCGACAACTCTACAAACAAACAAAGTTAATCGTCACGGCACCGAAGAAAAAATTATCGGCTTTCCTTCCGAGTGCCACTAAGAGGCGATTCAAAACCAAACTCCTGTACGTATTTCTCATTTTCCAATGAAGTTCCTATCTCAAACTCCTTGATTAAAACAGCGTTAGGTAAAGACCTAAGTTATGAAGCTCTTCATCCCGTAACTTACTCTTCCTCGGCCTAAGTACCGTTCTCAGCGTCTCTCCAGAGTAGGGCCTGAGTAAAACAACGAGCAGATCCAGAAACTAAGCCGCTGGACACCGGAAAAAACGGAGATCTGTATCTTGAAGAGGTCCGAACGTTCATTAAACCCTCTTCAGTTCGCCGTATCATCACGCAGAGAATGAGTTGAAAACGGACGCCCTCTTCAAGTATCGATTCAACTAGAAAAACAAGCAGGTTTGTCAGGGACAGTTCTGCCAATGTACAGCAAGCGATTTCTGTGTTCGACAGGCGAGGGGCAAGCCCAACTGAACGTTAGGTTAGGTCACAGCCAGGGCACTCAGTGACCCGAGTGGACGCAAGAACCACGCACGAGACGCGGATGAAAACAACAAACAAGCAGAACGTTTAGACATCTTTCTTGTCATAATTAAACGAACAAACTGCCCTTCGAGAATGACGGGAAATCTAAACACGGTAATAAATATTATCCCTTAACGCCGAAAATCCCTTAAAAGCAAATGGGCACCAACCAACCAGCGTTTTCCTCTTACACAGACCGGAAAGGAAAATTCTTCTTAACGGGCGGGCATGCAAAGAAACAGTCGCCCTGTCATATTCAGTTTAAAGTGACTTGAGTACAATAAGGTAGAGATAGAGAGGCTCGCTTCGCCATTTTTCCACCCAACGTAGCAAAGGGCGCACACAGAAGAATCACAGGTCCTTTGCGTTCGGTTCCCATTTCAGAGACGGACGTCTGTTCCGATATCCGATTCTCATCGCTGCAGATTATTTCATAAAGCGCGGCCCGTTGCTGAAGCTCCATCGCTTTTCAATAACTCAATCGCCATTGCATGCCTGCCTGCTCGTACAAGCACGTCATAAAAACTGCAACATTAAGAGCGGTGCAGACACGCACCCCCCCCCCCCCCGGGGGCCGTGGACCGCAAGGACTCACTCACATCTAACGGCACAGATAAATCCACTATTTAAATGTCACGTGAGACCAAAACGTTTCGCCCCTAATTAAAAATGCAACACCATGAAACACGAACGGCAATGAGAAACTGACAGTGTCTCAGCCAACCAAGAAAATACTCGCCGACCAAGGGTCCAGTGATGTGTTCACAGATGGCCTCCACACGACCTTACTGAATACCCATTTTAATATTATCCTAAAATCTAATTTTTTTGCCTCGATGACATCCGACTGACAAACTGCGTTTTCCGGTCGGCCTGCTTCGTGAGGAAGTGACCATTTCACGCAGCGACAAGGGTCTCTGTACTTACCGCCGAGATAACCTCAAATCCTACTCTTCGCAAGAACTCTGCAGTTCTGTGCTGGCATCTGTTGGCAACTCAAGGAAACAGACGCAAGTACCGTTTGCGGTGGCAGACCGAGTCCTGCGCTCTGCCATTTGCTCTCCACGAATTCCGTCCGGTTCACTCGTCCCTCTTAAATTCATTGCATTCGACGTCTCACGGCCGACCCTTCGCTGAGGAAAGCGAAATTCGCGACGGAGTGGATTCATCTGGCTCAGGATAGGGAACAGTTGCGGGCTCTTGTGAACACGGTAATGAACGTTTTGATTCCATAAAAGAAGCGAAATCTACACGTGCTCACGGCGTCGTCACTTTAAGGTGAATTAGAATTCTTCGTCTCGGACCACTGAACCGACAAGCCTGTTCGATAATTAAGGGCGCTCTCTGCCTGGTCGACGGAAGGCACACGCGACGCAGCTTTCAAAAACTTTGCAACGGGGACCGCAAATCCACAAAAAAACATTGTGGTCCGCGTCACTGAATGGCCTCACTTGTAAATAATGACGTTATACGGCGCACTTAAAACGTCTTCCCCACTTTCTGTACTCTGCATCTAACCAACCACTCAGCACAACATATATTTGTCATTTATTTATTTATTTATCTTAAGAACACTCTGGCTGATAAATTCTCCGACAACTGTTACGTCCGTTTCACCACTGATTTCTGCTTTGCGCGCCTGAGCAGAAATCACCACATCACCTCAGAAGCATCATGACAATGTAATGTATACAAAATTTTAGTCGGGAAACAGGAAGGAAACAGACAAAGACGAAGATGAAAGGAGAATGGGAAAATAAATCCTACAAACAACACACGAGATCATCATGGAGTGATCTGAAGTAGCTCAGGAGAGTAGGGTCTTGTGGCTGGATCTTGTGAATACGATAATGAACCTTCAGTTCTATAAAATTAGGCAGCGAGTATCCTGAGCAACTGGGCAACTATTAGCTTCTAAGCAATAAGTCAGTTAAATCTAAAACTTCTTGACGATGGTGAAGAGTCAATTGAACAAAAATTTTCTTGGATATTATCCATCGTCTAGTAAATATAAAACGTAAAACGACGTTTCGGAGATGGGACTCTATCTCCGTCTTCAGGTTCCTACTCAGTTGGGCCCACTAGATAAAGCTCTATCTAGATAGAGTCCCATCTCCGAAACGTCGTTTTACGTTTTATATTTACTAGACGATGGATAATATCCAAGAAAAATTTTATTCAATTGAATAAGTCAGTTACTTACTACAAGATCATACACTGAAGGTTACTTAAGTCCCATTACTGTGTTCTGTAGACCCTACCGTCACACTGCCTTGCTTCAAGACATGCTCTAACATCATGCTTCCATCTACGTCTAGGTCTCTTGCGTGTTGTCTTCACTCGGAAGGCGAGAGTCGGTTCATTACGAACTGCGCTCCTCACTTGTCCCTAGTGTTTACATCTACTTAGTTATGATCGTGAATTACTGAAGATGGCAGCTGCGATCGTCTGAATGTGTTTCGCCAACGTTCAGATTCCCGACGGGTTCAAGTGAAAACGTGATAACGTAACTTCATTTGTACGGAATCTTCCGCAACGCACTTACGCACAGAAGCACGCAGCGGTGTACTTAAACGAAAGATCACAGCGGATCCCACGAATACGAGGCACAGAGTGTTAAACGTCGTTCACTGCTTCTGATATACGACGTTTCGGTACTAATATCCAACCAGCCGCCGTCAGGTCAAATGCCATTGCACTGACAAACATCGTTTTGTTTTCATCAGTGATGCTATAAATTTATCCGTCAAGAATGTCGCGGATAATATTAAAAATTAATTTTACGGGTGTGAACTGGACTGGAATTCGTTCCTCCGTCGCTTAGAACCAAGAAATGTTCATTTTGTACGAACAACGCGCAATTAAATGTCATCTGTAGCCAAGGTATTAGCATCCCTCACGCCTCGGAACGTGTTCCGAGTCCTTACGCTTGGCGGTCCTGACCTCCGTTATTCCCCTTTCTATTACAGGATCAGGAGAATCCTGTCAGGCGGAGGTTAGGCAGCCAGCTCTGTTTCATGGCCCCTAACGCGTCAGTGAGGAGGCTTTCATTTTTGGCCACACAGTGGTGAGTCAAAGGTCTAAAATGGAGAAAGGGGTAGTTGGTATTGCACACGTAGGAGGGTTGAGGGTGGTAGGGAGGGGAGGGCAAAGACGAATAATCAATAACAGACTTCCGTGTGGCGCTTCAAAATGATGGCATTGACTGCAGCCTGTAGTTATGCAACACTGCGAGCAACACAGCGAATTTTTTCTGAAGACGAGCGAAAAATACGCCGACGCTGAAACATGTAAGCAGTTCAGACTCAGCGCGCTGAAGTACGCACGACGCACAACAAGCAAACAAGGAGATAGCTCCGTCCTCTTTATGGCATTTAATGACGCTGTATGAACTGCGTTAGTTTACAAGAATCATTGCGTGCGACGCCCTGTTCATTTAACGACGCGCTTTTAATGTTTTGTGCGATACAAACAACGTGACTTGGTACAGGCCCTTTCCGCTGTGACCTCTTTAAGGTCACGTGTAATTTACTAAAGAGAAAATTGTCCCTCCATCTCTCGACGCGTTAAAATAGGGACACGCTGCTGAGTAATTACGTTATAATCATCAAAGTAACCAAACTAGATCACGAGTGATACGGTCAACAATTTAGCAACGGAAGAGTTAGCACAGCGTGATGTGAGACATGGCAGAATAATGTGTGGTGAGATGACAAGCAAGCTGGAGGAAGGTGTCGGGACCCATTCTACTTTACGGTGCCATGAACGACTATATCCGAGGCAAAAGTTCTGTACAAAGTAACATCGTCCATCAGACTGTTTTTCTCTCTGTGTGCTGAGAAATATGTTTGCCTCGGTCGTAAAACATTCGAAATAAATAAGATTACGCCATTGCAGTTCATTACCGCGAAAGATGCTGAAGACAGAGACGCATGGACCAGATTCTAATGTGTGCGCTAGAGAGTGAAGAATATCTGAAAACCAATTACAGTACACATGTAAAAAGGAATAAAAATGTAACAAAACTTTTTCATATGCACGATCTTTATAGGCAGGACGTAGAGTGGAAGCAGTTCAGCTGCCCCTGACAACGCGACCTACTCGACTATTCTCAGACGTTTCCCTCCAACCAAATGCTGGGAGAGCGCTTCAAAATAATCCACAATCACTTCTCAATTTATCTTTCGCAAGTCGCATTACATAACGCGGTAGTTGAGAAGTAATAAATTCTTACTCCCCTACTTCAATCTGGCGTTTATCCCACAGGCCTCTGCCAGAACCACTTCTTTTGTTTGTACTAAGTATCCATGGCAACTCAGCCACACGTGTCTTCATGACAGTGTGAATTAACAAAAGTCAGAAGAAAAATACTGAAAGTGGGGTTCAGAAAACAGTCATTCAAGAACACTTCTTCGTGATGACTCGATGGATGACGTTTGTTCACACCAGAAAGGCCTTCTATTCCTGTGCGATAAATCTCGTTAATAACACGTAGAAGATTAATTTCACGACACCGAGTATGTTAAGATTTATATTATTTAGTGTTCTGTCTGACGACAGGTCCATATGAACAGGATCCTTCCACCCTTTTCTCGGACTGGGACCTGTTCATATACGTTCTTGGCAGATGATCCAGAAGTGGTTTGCCATTGCCTTCTTCTGTGTGTGAATGGAGTAATTGTTGGGATGCCACGGAGGAAAACTCCGTGTTGCCTAGACCACGGCCTTGCCCAACACAAGTTATAAATTTGTGTTGGGCAAGGCGATTTTCACGTGAATGCCACACGATATTTAAATATCGTATGGCATTCACGTGAAAATCTGAGTTAGCAGCCGTGAGGAAGTATCATTGCCAATGCGAACGCTTAATATAATACGGTCCACAGACTCAGAAAGAAATCGACTTCAGATGGATTTGTTTTCAGCGACGAACAAACAGAGACGTAACAAAATGGCGCAATTGTGTGTATTCAGGAGTACCAGCCCCTGGGAAGAGGATCGGACAAAACTGCTGGTTTAGCGAAACATGGACACTTCTGCGCAGTGCAGGCACGAGGCAGGTCGTAAGCAGAAATTCTTGCCCCGCGAGTACAAGTTAGAACTTTAAACGCTATAATACGTGCCGCCTACTTTTAACAATCAGTAACTCATCACCATGTATTTATGTGTTTCGTATTATTCTCGCTGTAAACAGCGTTAACCAGTCGATCTTTTTAATGGTGAAATGTTGTGTTCTCTTCGCGGTACGGACTGAATTCTTAAATATTTTTTAGACGAGCTTCAAAGAATTAATACGGGCCTTACCTCGAGTTGAATGACGCACAACACCGCACCAGCACAAAACTACAAATATTTAATATTATAATTCTCCGTTAAAGCTTACTTTATCACTGATTATGGGGGGAAAACGCAGTTTCCTTTATTAAACGCGATTCTTAAATTCCTTTACCCCATATAATCAAGTTCTGAGAAGTTTTCCGACAATGTGAGGTTTACGTTTAGCGATGATTCCGATTTAAACAGGTTCCACTGTACCACCGTCGTATCGATACTCGGAATCCGATATAATACACAATGGCGCAGCTTCGATGTTCGCCTTTGAGATTCCGCCCATGAAATGCAAGTCACATGATGAAACATTTTAGATGTTAAGCCATCAAAAGAACGATACAAAAGTTGTAGCTCACATGGCTTATATATATAGAAAGACAAATAAAGAAATTAAGAGGGATGAAGTTAAAATGGCGCCACAGATCTTCTGGCAACAGAGACGCTGACTGATGAACTGTCTGGTTATTTAACAATGCCTGCAAGGCAAACAGCATCGGACGCTGAAAATGTGGGCGACGGATTAGAGAGAGGTCTGGAGGAAACGATCTGGCGCCATCTTTTCCTCGCACATTACTGGAAGGAATGACGAGGATGGTGACAAACCTCCGGGCGGTCCACAACAAGAAAACTGATTTTTAAAAAAACACCGGAGCGATCCGTGGATATAACAGAACACGGGCGTCCCATCAACAACATGGCTTCTGTTGCATCAAGAACCCACGCCGAAGAACGTGTTACGACTCTCAATAAAATATGTGCTTAAAATTTGTAGTTAAATTAAACTTTACTTTCATCTCATTAAATACTAATAAAAATGCATGAAAGTTTAATATTCACAGCGCTGAACTTAACACAGAAAATAGCTGACTTCCATTTATACGTTTCCAAGGCAACATAATTTCCACTGATGGAGTTACAATGTACTGTCAACAGACGTCACAGGAGTTAAATTCACAGATAAACAACAAATGCAGTCGGAGCATTAATGGCCGGTGCTTCGAAGCGACGTATCTCGTCAGTAGCACAAAAGGGGATGAGACACAACAGAATTTTAATTTCAATGGATCGTATCATGATAAATTTAATAAGATCACATTTCACACCGAAGCGAGTCTTCGTGATTGCTATAGAAGAGCGTATTCGTACACAATTCCATCTTTCTTCAACCCATTACCTGACTAACTTTGATTTCATAGGGCTTTCGGCATTCGACACTACGAAATGCTCCCGTCAGTTAACGACGAAACGTTAAATTATGAAAAAAGAACCACGACTCCTTACGGACTGTAAAAATTATTCATACCAGACTGTACATTTGTCGCAGATACAATTTAATTACAGTGCACGTAGTCACGAATTACATTTCTGATGTTTCCTGTTTAAAATATGCTTACTACATAACAGCCACATCGATTAGTTTCGAACACTTAATGAGATCCACCTGGAGATGAACAAGTAGGGTCGAAACATGTAGTCGATGCTTCTAAACATCGATACTATAATAAAAGTTTGTTGTGCAGACGGACTGTCAACATAACGATCAACACATAACTTGATGCATTCTTAGAAACTGCTTTTCCGGATGTCGAAAATCTTGTATCCTGGAATCAGAACTTGTTTAATGCTGAGCCGGTTTGGAAAACCACTGTACTCAGATTTTAACTTCAAGCGAAGTAGTAATTATATCAGACCGACAGATGACGAGCTCCGTAGTCCAGTGTCCTTTACGTGTACGTCGAATTCACTCAAGACGTCAAGAAATATCCCCGCCTTTTATGGAACCCGAAGGTCAGTTACCGTATTTATAAGAGCGTGTCTTAGATCCTATAGCGTGCCAAATGAAAGAAATCAGCCCGTCAATACCAAATTTAATGAAAATCCGTTCAGTCCTTCATCGCACGCGTTAATTCCATGCAGTTCGTGCGAACAACGGTCTCAGGGGAACAGATTCGCACAAAAGTTCCTTGCCCTGCATGTGCTAAGTCCACTCGCTCGTCTGCTCCAGGGCTCGCTAATGGCAGCGCTGCCCGCTTATCACGGTCTGCTGAATTTACGTACGTTCAAAAGTAAGGCGGAGATTCGGATTTTCTGTATTTAGTGTTGGCACCAGTGAGTGGTCGTTGCAAGGAGCTCAGAGACAGATAAATACAAATGGGTCATGGAAACGGTCCAGCGACCCAAAATCCCATTGACATAAGACTACAGCAAAATAGGTCTAAGACGCAACCGAAGGCTTAAACCCCTGCGCAATTATACGACAGACATGTTCAGCATCCTCGAAACAAAAAACCGCGAACTATTCATTCTAAACATACATACTACCCCCCCCCCCCCCCCCCCCCGTGGCATAACCCGGAGTTTCAAAGCCGCCAATACCAAATCCACCCAGCTTCCATCCTCAAACACTGCTCCATCTTAATATTATTGTTCTTCTTTGTAGCCTTTACCAAGTAGCCACGTTTTAAGAATTCTTTACTAAATTATAGTGTCCCGAGTTTAGCTCTTTATAACGTATCTGACAGCACTACCCATAGTCTGTACAAATCATAAATTTAATATTTTTATCCTAAATTGCCTACCCTGACGCCTTCTCTGCATACACAAGACGGGGCCAGCACGGGGTATTGATATTGCAATGTTCCGAACTTCGCCATTTCACGCAAGTATTTCGGAGCAGTGTTCCTCGGTTTTACTCAGTGTCCCCAAACGTCTGTACAGTGCTTGCAGACATCACTTGCCCGCGAAAGATGGCGTTCCCAGCCCTTGCTCTGTGAAGCAAAACATCTCGGCGCCCTTCAATACCAGAAGGAGGGGGGGGGGTTATGATGACCCTACACATGGACGACGCGGGTGGACTGCGCTGGACAAATATTCGACACCCTTTCACAACTGAAATAAAAAAACCACAACACACTGATGTCGTCAAACACGTTATATCTGACACACTTAATTTTCCACGAATCCGCTAAGGCAAAGTAAAATTGTTCCTGATACTTAATCAAGCCCCATGAAATTAAGGCGTATGGTGTATAGCTCCACTCCTTGTCCTCGGAATATGATGGAGGCGAGTATCAGCAACACGTCCCAGCCACCTTACCCCCAGGAAAGGGGCTGGCTGGGCCCGTCCTGACGGAAAAAATAGCTGCCCCTACCGGGGTTCGAGTCCCGGTCACACAGCCCGCAGTCAGTCACTATACTGACGGAAGCTACCCTGGCTATGAATGGATCGTTTCTGATGCAAATTACACACACTTGAACTGCTTGCATTTGAAGTGTCTACGAACTCTCTTAAAAGAGAATTCGTAGACACAAAATTTCTTTCCCAATAAATGAGGTGACAATGTCTTATTAATTAGTTAAAGCAACAGTTCCACACGCCTCAGCCGTTCAGCCCACAGACCGGAGACCTCTAAATAAAAAAGCCAGCTTTTGTCTGATTCATGAAAACCAGGCCTGAAAATGAAACCAAACGAGGAGTGTCAGAATTGAAATTTTCAAACAGCGATTTTCGGCCAATTAAAATGTTAATTTTTAAACCTTAATTAATTCTCCTTCATTTACATCCTGGAACGATGGATGAAGCCTCAGCTGTGGTTGCGTTGGCAGCCCTGCTTCAACAAGTCATGAAGTCTTTCGTCGACAATGAAACATCAATTGAGCTTCGACTACTAACAACTACCAAAGATAAGGAAATACAACGTCACTCTGCACCACACGTTTTTGTTTGTAAGTTTATTATTATAACAACGAAGATACGTAAATTATTTTTTTCTCAGCACACATCAAAAATCGACTCAGATTATTCAAATTTGTAATTTCAATTCTTGTTCTAAAATTTTTAATAGCGAAGTACAGACGCATTTCATACTGTCGAAATTATCAGGATTCGTCACAGGAATTTATGATCCTAAAAGCCAACCACGTAGAAGTGAGGGGTGTCCCAAGTACACTACACGATTTCGCCGTTTTCGCTCCATTTGCATTAAACCGTGGTGAGTGTGGATCAGTTTGTCTGGCGGTCTCACTTCGCTGTTTCTCATTGCCACGGACGTCTCTCTCTCTCTCTCTACTCGGCTAGTTCACGAGGCGTCGGGCACAGCGAACTCCCTTCGGAGATACTCGGCGACACGTTCGTAGCAGAAAATTTAATTTTAATTGTATGCCTTCGAGGGGTTCATACTGCGAATGCGGACAATAAGTGGTCAATTTAGGCTACCACGTGACGGCTTACGTCGGCCATTTTCTGTCAGACTACACGGCGTAAAATCCCATAACAAAACGATTCAGAGCTGACGAAATGCACAAGGCTCAGTGGTTGTGGAAAAGAGACAAACAGGGGAAACTCGCGACCCGTCCTAGAGCGATCGCGCCGTGGTCCTGCGGCAACTACTCTCGCACAGTCGCACGGCGGGTTGACAGCATTCCGGGCGTTCGGCTCGATTCGAATCCAGTGATCCACAGTCACGCGTCCCTTGAACACAGCACACGATTCGTTCTCACAAACGTCTCACTGTGAAAAACATTAGTGCGCAATACAAAATACGGATATCCTTAAAACTTCGGTTTGAAATGTTTTTTTTTTTTTGAAAAAAATATCTCTAGCCAGTTAAACTGACTACACAAATTCACAACCTGCGTTCGTATATTACATTTAATATCATCCATCCTCACATTTACGCATTAAACCCGCAACTGATCTGTGTCCTAGTCACAGAATAAAATTCTTATTAACTTAATTCCCTGTGACTCAATCATCTTAATAGTTATTTAGTGAATACGAAGCTCATAAAAGCGCCCTCACCTGGAGACGTCAGAGGTGAAGCCCCGAGGGTGTGATGATGTGCTGCTTGGTCAGGGCGATCGCACACCTCGTGGTGCGCGATGTCTTCATCAGCCCACATTCTGTTCTTAAAAACGACAGGCCAATACTCAAATGAAAGCGAACTAGATAACCGATTGAAATGTAATAAATAAACACCAAGATGAGAAAGGTATGCAAAAGTATAACACTAAGCTGGAGTGACTGAGGAAAGTCGCCAAGAAACTGAGCCAATGTAATCGCTTTCC
This sequence comes from Zootermopsis nevadensis, assembly GCF_977971745.1. Lineage (NCBI taxonomy): Eukaryota > Metazoa > Arthropoda > Insecta > Blattodea > Termopsidae > Zootermopsis > Zootermopsis nevadensis. The sequence goes on along the minus strand of NW_028259148.1, from coordinate 15,583,467 downwards.
CGAATAGTGAGCCTCTCCGATCAAAGCCAAGCGCATCTGCGCAGGGCAAATTGAAAATATTTACGACCTCAGGGAAGAAAAAAGAAGGATGGTCACTTATTTCTATTCGTTTCTGTGCCTCAATCTTAAACTGGCCGTCTGTATCAGTCAGCCTTCTCTACGTAAGGCCTTCGTCCGCTCCTTTATCCGACAGCTGTCACCTCGTCTCGATCCTCTAAACGTGTTTCAACTTCCTGCCACGGCGAAATCGACTAGTGGCGGAACTGAAAACCTAGAAATAAATAGCAGAGCCCTGTCTCGGCGGGCCACTTACTGCATCACAGTTGTTCAGGATACAAATCCGCATTAAATAAATAGATCGGTCAGCGAGTCAGGTGCGGCAGCGGTCTGCCAGTAGTTGGCAACACTGCGCAGTCGTTTGTTCTCCTACAAGCAGCCCAATGGCTCACAAATTACCCATACTTTCAGGCTTTAAAAATCCCTTCAGAGCACAGTGGTAAATATAAGTACCACTGTGCTATAACTTTTGTAGTAACTCAGAATCTTTTTGTCTGTGTTTTGAATGATTCTCAGAATAAGTAACATCAATCATTTGATGTCTATGATCCAGGAGCGTTGTGTTTTCTATGACGCAGAAACTGGATATTTAAATTTTATTCAGATGAACTTCGGAGTTCAAATGCTTAACTAATGATTTACGGCCTGCAACCTTTGATTAGGATCAGAACATAACATGCTTCATATTCCGCGAACAAAATAACCAAGTCCAGTTACAGAGTCGACTTTCATGGGACACAGAGGCTAATTGCCGTTAGCATTCGAGCCCATACTGGACCCTGTAGTAATGTTTGTAAGCGAGTAATTTAGATGTCGTAAAAATTATTTTAATGAAAATATTCAACGCAGAGGAAATATGGTAAGACCACTTAGTTTCCGGGCTCGTACAGCGTTGTAATGCCTCGGCGGTCCAACTCCGGGCGTTTCTTTATTTTCTGGTGCAGCTCCCTTGTGGGGGGGGGGGGGGGGGTGTTAAGCGGGTATCACCGTGTGACAAGAGCGGTGCAGTCTGAAAACTACGGAATAGAGAGACATCCAGCGCGGGAAAGATCATTTTGCCAGGAGAGAAGTGTTCGCAAAGAATAAGGATTTCTAAGTTACTAAACAAACACCCTGTACGCATTCACCTAAATACAGGCAGAATCATAATTAAAACTGCGCCCAGATAACGTCATTCAGTTGTTTGTTTGTTTGTTTGTTCCGACAGTGAAATGCAAGCAAACAGCCCAGTGTGTAACTAACTTATGTGCCGTTTTAATTTCCGCTCAGAAACAAAAGAGAGAGAGATGCCTGCTCTTCAAGACGTGTCGAGCAACGCAGGAGGAGAAGTGCACATGTGAGGGGCCTCTCCAAGGGCTGCGCCCTATCAGCAAATTTCGAACTGCAAGTCCTCAGTGCGTCGAAGAAGCAGTGAACGTTTTCGCTGTTCCTCGCCGCTGTCAGGACGTTTAGGGCGTGCAATTATGCTTACCTGACGAATTGGGTAACTCTGTAACAGTGAAATGTACATATTTTCCTTCTGTAAGCAACTGCACTACATTCTCAATTACCTTAATTTTAACTGCTGCAATATTAAAAGTTTTTGTCTTACGTTGAGAACGATATTTCGCAATCTCACATTTACAGCTAATGTATATGAACGGCGTATTCAAACAACTTTCTTTCCAGCACGCCGACGAGAAATAAGAAACAAAGCCTTGCGAGGGCAAGAGACCTCAGCCGAAGAAAAAGGACGTCATTGGTTTGTCAGTGCGTCGTACGTTAAAGGAGTTGCACCGCCTCACTCGACGTCCCGACGCGTTCTTCAAATAAGTTACAAGTCGAGTAGCGTCCGATATTTCTCTCTTTTCCCCCGTGGGAACGAAAAGTACATTTTTCGCTGGTCAAATACTGCGTTGAAATTTCTCCAGCGACTGAGAAACAAAGTAGAAGGCGTATGGGGGCGTGAAGGTGATTATTCACAAATTATTAACCTCGAAACTATGTCGATGTTAGTAGTAGGCTGAGTTTCACGCTCCAGCCGTTCTGATCCCGAAAAGGCTGTGATACGTTTTAGAGTAACTTTGGGCATCGTGATTGGGGGGGGGGGGGGGGATATCCTAAGCCCCTACAGGGATATGAATACCGGTCCTTCAGGTCGCACACGCAGGCATCCAACTACTCTTCACTAATCTTAACTCAGTTGCAATACCAGGATGAAACTGACACATAAATCGCTTATTTATCTTAATTTTCCTTTTACAAGAAAAAACTGTACCATTATGTCTTAACGATCTTTCAGCTCTGAATTAATTCAGGCACGTGTTCAACCTGTCGACATCCTAGCCTTCCTCCCAAAAGAACACTGGTGCTGTTTTGCTGATTGCACACGACACTAACCAACCTCCGGACTACGTCGCAGAAGATTAATTTCTATCGGCTGCTTCAGAGGCGACACGACGGCTATGGTAGTTGGCTCTGACCTCGGAAAAGCATTCCTTTTTATGGTACTGCCATGACTCGGTCGTCACAGCGTCGTACGCTCTCCCACATGGTATTTTTTTTTTAAACGTTCACGACTAAACTCCCGTGTTATTATCCAGGATTTGTTCTGGAATATGCCGTCGAAACGTCGAGGAGTGATCGAAAATAGTTTCGTTCGAAACAATACCACACGCACCTGATATGACACCTGGCATAACTGCTGAGGTTCTAAAATACCGGAGCGGTCCACACCCACGACGTTGAACACAAGCACTGACTTACATTTCCACTCTTTTCTGGGGTAAGATAAGTAAGTTAAACTCTGTTTCAGTATCCCAAAGGCATCTTATAATGGACTAACTGACGGCCAGACACAAAACCAAGCCTGTCGGAAGGAGCGGGGGTGGGGGTGGGGGGAGAGGTAATTCTGCAGCTTCCCTCGCAGGTAGGCAACCTGTCGTGCAATTAAATTACGTGGACATGAAACAGACGCGCGTTCCACAAACTTGAGATGACGTCATGCATGCCGTCTCCAGGCACGGATGACCGGTCTTCGTAATCGGAGAGTCTACAGCTCGAATACCGATGCTTATGAAATTAGTTACTGCTTCAGTGTCTCAAAGCGAAAGACAGGATTCAGCTGGCGAGAAGCCGTGATACACAAAGCTCCTGACTGCGGAAAGCAGTTCCGTGGCAACGGAACAAAATAAATTCAAACAAAGTTTTGAATGAAGATCTTCTTGGAGTGGGTCTGATGGGTAAATGGAATTATAATATTAGAATATCAATATAAATATTTTTATTAATTAATAAGGTTCTGAACACGAAAGGTGTATTCAGCTGGATCAGTACAGAACGCGAAAGAAGATCACGAAATTCGTTCTCCACTTGCTAAGTCAGTCCGTCAGCTATTTGTAATGTTGTACGTCAGTACGACAGAACAAACAAATACTTCGGTCTTAGAACGTAATTATTTACCCTCTGTTTGTCGATTATACTCATTTGGCGAGTTTTTATCTCTTCAAATTCAACCACAACAAAAGCAAGAACTTTTAATGAAAACTGCCTTTAACAACTCGTCGGCCAAGCGCCCGGTCAGAGACGAAGCGACTGACCAACCAACTCCGCGGAACAGAGTCCTCTTTAAGAAGTTAACGGTACGGTCAATTAGTAAAAAAAAAAATTCTCAATATTCTGTGGAATTCGAAGTATCATCACCGTCTACACAAACGCCTATAATTGTTCCTATCCAGAGCCACATAAATCAAATTCGTATCCATTTTAATATTATCCTTCCGTCTATGTCTAGGTCTTGAGTCTGTTTCTCTTAGCACCCTGTTCCCAAATACCCTCAATCCGTGTTCTTTCCATAGTGTAAGAAACCAAGTTCGACACCCATACGAAACAAAAAGACGTAACTACGAATATCTGTTAATATTTCTGTCCTTTCTCTTTCGTTCAAACTCGCCAATTCTGTCTTTCGAGCAAATTCTTCAGATTTCACGCCTCATTATTCAATTCTGCGACCTCCGCGATCCAGCCATTAACCCAATGCTCTTGGCTTCTTGTGGTCGGCCCACTAGGCGCGTCTCCGCGCGTCTGGGCAGTCAGCAAGCACCGACGCTCCTTCAAGCAGAGAAGCGGTTTCGCCGATAGCCAGACCGAGTAACGAGAGAAGTTTCGAAAACATCTGCGGCTGGCGCTAAATTTTGATCAAAGGCTTCCAAAGTTGCCAACAGTTGAACTCTGCCGGCAGATGGATCTGATATGTGGAACGAGTGTATTCATTAGGAAAACAATCGCCCCTTTTGTGATGAATTGAATGCTCTCCGCTTTTCAGCGGAAATATTCTGCCGACTGAAATTCACAGCACGAAGTGTCTGCGTACTTCGTAGGATTTGAGGTTTTCACGGCGGTGAGTTTGAATATGGGCGGCCCTGATGATGGAGGCAGCAAGGACTTCTGAAACGTCGGTAAACGTCTACCATGCTACGCGACGCAACAGCCCAGAACACAGTCATCTTCTGTCTACACCCAATTCACACGAGAGAGACAAAATCAAACATTTGGACAAAACAATTTTGGGGAGGAATTCAGGGAATATGAATTCAGACTGCGGTCTTGTGGTTTGTGACACCAAATATTCTTCGTGGCCCTGAAGATGCGGACAGCAAGTTCCTCCGAAACGTTGGTTACGAGCCCGAAAGACAACGATCTGATTGACAGTTTGATGATGATAGGCCTAGTAGCTCTTCTACCCTGAAGATGGATAGTGATATGTTCGTCCGATATGTGGGTACCCGACTACAACGCAGACGGAAAAAAACCACAGTTTGGACGCAGTAAAAACCTCGAATCCCACATACTAACAGCACAACAGTTCATGATATGACAGACAGCTCCAACGCTTTCCGCGTTAATAACGAGTTTACAAGTTTGAATTTGTTTAATTTTTAAGAATGAGAAGAAAAAACTGAACATCTGACGCTTAAAATACGCAAGTCCATATTACCTTGGAAACACATGGGGAGATTTCTTTTAAACAAAAACAGGATGGGAGTGGTTATTTACCTCAAGGATTATACACGTGTGTATATATATATATGGCAAAACATTGAAGTAGATTTTTAAATGCCCGCAGTGCAGAACAATTCCAGACAATGCCATGTGATGGTGGCGTTGAAGAAGGAACATTCTGTTGAGCTCCAAAGAAAATATTAAGGTCACGTTCCATTAACTAAATTGAAGAATTTAAAGCTGTTTAAAAAACACTCTAAAAGATGGTGCTGGTGTAGCATATAAAATTAAAATTACCAGGGGCAGAAAATTAATTTACCTTCGAAGGCAAAATTAACGCTGCACTAACTGTTAGTAACAGTAAACACTTATAAGTGCCAGATATATATTACATTGGCACATAATGTGGAAGTGTGGCCAACTGATGCAGTAGCCACTTATGTAGCAGTGCTGCAAACATAACTACCGATTATTCGAACCTCGGTTTTGTTCAACGCGTCGTCAGCAGTTGGCAGCACTGAACAACGAAAGGATATAATGGACGCTGCACACGTAGTATACCGTTCAGGCGCTGGCGTGAACTTGAAAAATACTCGAATGTAAATGCCATTTGCCGGTTAATTAGAGGAACAAACTCTTTCATTTGCAAATTTACATAAACTTAAATGCTATTTCTTGGAATCACGGCACACGTTTCATGCCATAAAACTTAATTACGTCCTGGTGGAGAGATACAGTATCAAAACGAATAACAGCACATTCACGACAAAGTCCTTGGAAATTCAAACACAGGTGACACTGGAGAGCTGATAAATGCCTCGATAAAGTCTTTTCGAAGACCGAGACCGGGGCGCAAATGAGCTTCTGAAATCAGCGCGTTCTGCGACCACACAGGCCAGTACGTCGCCTCGCTCAGCTGGCAGACAAATCGGCACAGGAACCATCCGTTACTATCCTGGCCTGTGACCGACTGGCGACGGTAAAGGCGGGGGAGGGTGCCCTTATAATCTGACAAATTAAAGTGGGATCCCTGATCAAGGTCATGGTGTATTACGTCACAATGACCTTGTTAGGGACGAGGGTAAGGCAGGCAGGCGTATCGTCACTAGTTCAAGGTCTTTCAATTTCCTCCTGGACCGCCAAGTGGGCGACTGTTCAAAATTGAAATAGAAAGTTTGTGTGGGGCGCAGACGACGGATCAGGAAGAAGGGGACAGTGAGACAGCAGCGAAGGCCAAACATGATTGAAAACGTCAGTCACCACCGCAATCCCCCCCCCCCAAGTTTACAGCAATTCAACAACGCCCCAGCGCCCAAAAACATTCTTGTTGCCCTCACAGCAGAAGAATGGGCACTGGGCAATCCATTACTCTTTGTGACACATGACAAACAGATGACAAACGCAGTCCGCATTCTGGTATCATTACCGCCCGTCGTCATGGAAACGCAGCGGACGCTATCAACAACTCGCTTGTCGATCATTCCGGACCCAGGACGGATTCAACAGGCTGAACAAAAAAGTAGTCCACCATGTTCTTCCTCCGTTACCTGATTCGGAATGACAGTTCGGGAAATGAACCGTTCCCAATTATTCAGAGGTCCACCAGACCTCTACTTAATGGGTAAAGCGTCCGAAGCTTGAAGCTGAAGACGTCTTCAAGTGCTGTTTTACCTTGAAATCATCCACATACTTTCACGAATGGACTAATGAACGGATGACAGGACCGTAATTAGACAAAATATCGGTAAGTTTTACGAATAACTGAGGAACGAATTTAGATTTCGCTTAAACTTGACAATTCTCACGACCACTTCCTGCACAACACAAATGTTTCTTACAAGTCTTCTAAATGCAGCAGACAGTGTTTTATTTTTGTTCAGTTCCCTTGGACAAACATGAATAAATGGGCTTCAGCTTGCATCGGTAAACACTCAGAACCGCTGATCATTGGATCAAATATGGCGCAATGCGCAGCTCAGGAGTTTTCGTCCTCCGTTCGGTGACGAGCCATCTGTCCCACGGCGTACCGCAGACACGAAGCCTCCGTCAGCAGCCCACACGTTTACAAATTATTGCAACAAATTCTGTTCAAAGACTCAGACTATTAAACCGATTGTTTACGCTCACATACCCTCAACGCTTACACGATTCTAACATCAAACTTCATATTGTTACAACACGAACAATCTACGGATAACAATTGATCGCCTAACTTGTTGATTTATTTAACAAACACAACGCGACGTTATGTCCATAGACAGGAACATTGCGGTTCATTGTGACAATTCAGTAGCATCGTCTCTGTTCAGTCGCCTGTTCTGGTATTGAAATGGGAAATGATTGAAAATTTGCACACTGAAGAACAAAGTAGAAAAATGCTTAATTTATGAGTTACGGTAATACTTTTGGTCCTACGGACGGGATTTCTCGTTCACGATCACTGGCTACGTCTACCCTAAACATCGTTGATACTTAAAAGTGTACACAAAAAGGTTTATTAACGCAAATTATTTCAGAGGTCTAAAGCACTGAGGTCGTGTCTCGGTAACCATGGACATCGCAGACAAAGCGAAAGAAGGTTCAGCATTGGAAGGTTAGGTTAGGTTAGGTTAGGTTAGGTTAGGTTAGGAAAGGTTGGATTAGGTTAGGTTAGGTTAGGTTAGGTTATGTTAGGTTAGGTTAGGTTAGGTTATGTTAGGTTAGGTTAGGTTAGGTTAGGTTAGGAAAGGTTGGATTAGGTTAGGATAGGTTAACCTATCCTAGCCACGTCATTTACTAGCCTAAAATCCGCGGGAAGAAGTACGTAAGCCCAAACTAGTTGGTTAACAACGCCCGGTTGCCTAGAGCTGGCTAACGATGCATTTTATCTGATCGGTTCTGCTGCGTCCCATTGTACGAAGTACCACTGAAGTAACACAGAAGACTTTGTTTTATTTTTCTGTTTCAGAAGTGTCAGCCGGGCTAACACGAGTTAGCATAAACGCTTCGTTCCGGTATAGCCTATTTGTGTAAGCTACTGCATAATGTACGTTAACTATCAGCTTATGGACACAACTCCGAATAAAAGTTGCAGTCCTTAACAGGATACATTTTTGGCGATGGGACAATTCCACTCAGCCAAAGTGAAATTTGACGTTGCGCCCAAACTGATAAGAACATGTAGATTATCTATACTACGTTTCGTTAAATTCCGTCCCGTAACATTAAAAAATAAAGGATTCCGACGGACACAATTCCCCATTATAACTGATTTAAAACACTTGTGCAGATAACTAAGCAATTCAAAACAGGAAAGTTCTCCTTGAGAAGCTAATAGTGATCAAGTAATTTCCCGTATTTTAAGGAACCCGAAGGTTCATCACCGTGCTCACAAGAGCCCGCCACCGGTCCCTGTCCTAAGCCAGACGAATGCAGTCCACACCCAAATCAGATCTTCCAAAGATTCATTTTAATATTATCTCCCATTTACGCAGTGATCTCTCCCCTTCAGGCTTTTAAACCAACATTTTACATTAACTTAGCACCTCCCCATGCGCTCTACGTGCTCTGTCCATCTCGTCTTCCTCATTCAGTGCAAAGAGTCCATTTTTTAAACGTATGTTAAGGAAGCGATGTGTGGGCGTGAACATCAGTCACGTGGCTCAGGATGAGCAAAGGTGGCGGGCTCCGTGAACACGTTAATAAACCCTCGGGTTCAATAAAAGGCTGAGAACTTCTTGAGCAGCTGAGAAAATGTCAGCTTCTTAATACTCCTTGCTCCCCAGTCTGAGCAACGCGCCTTACAGACCCACGGTCAGCAGCTTCACGCTACAGTCACCTGCAGCAGCACTGGGCATACTCCACAGCCTTCTATACACTGCGGAACTACAAGAGTTCACATACCTTTGGGGCGGACTGTACTACGGTGCTTACTTCGAGCGGTCAGGTCCAGCAGGAAAATGAGAAATGGGGGCTGTTCATTAGGCATAACATAAACACGGTTGGAACGTGTAAACACGCAGAATTCCCACCCCAACCTCAATACAGTAATGCACAAAGCCCAAATGCAAACATGACGTCGCCAAAATAACACAAACTGACCAAAATCAAAGTCGTGCCTTTTATGAAGCCCCTGCTTTTAATAACTCAGCACGTTTTCTAACTACGTCACCAGAAGCACAGTGATATCTGGAATTATGTCGAATTTATGACGTAATTAGAAGAAATTCGCAGTGTCAGAGTCACTGAAACTCGTTCACAAATTAAGATTAATAAAATCACTGATATTCAGTTCATAACTTTCCACGGTTACTAAATTACTCTGAGGGAAAGAGGAATTATTTAAAAACTGAGTGCTGATAAAATGCCTGGATCTTAACAATGTTAATGAGTGAAACTTGCACGTGGACTAACTTCATTAACACACTTTGCCTAGCATTTTTGGGGTTCTGGGCGAGGGAATCTGCGACTGGCTGCGAGATAAAAGACGAGAACAAGACTTGGGCGTGACATCTCTTAGATTGCGATCATTTGTAATCTCGAAAATAAAAAGAAATTGCGACTGTGACGCGGATTTCACTCATCTGGCTAATGTCAGGATCTGGTTTCGTTGCAAGAGACAAAGGAGGTCAATCAGCCAACCCATTCCACCCTCGTACAAGCCTCGGTATGATTGACAACTAGCAGCTTTCATAACCGACTGATGTGAGTCCTTTGTACGGTACATCAGCCCGTTGTAAGGCCTGTCCATTCACACTACAACAGACATCCTCGAGAGGGACTCGAACCCACGATCCTTCATCTGTCAGCTGACAGCCACTCCGTAGGCGACGTGCTCAGCCTTTCAGCGCGAAACCTGAGGGTCCCTCCCACTTCCTAACCCCGCGGAGCAGAACCCTTCTTGAGAAGCTAAAAGTTGCTCAGCTAGTCCGCACATTCAGTACTCTTATGGAACCCGAATGTTCACTACCATCTTCACAAAAGTCCGCCACCGGTCCCTATCATGAGCCAGTTGAATCCAGGCTCGCATTCGAAACACCCGCCACGTAGGTTACCGAAACGGGATCTGCTCTTCAGATGTTCCGATTACAGTGTTTAAGTATCCGTCGCCTCTCCTCCGTAGGTGCCTCAGATCCACTTCAGTTCATCCTACTCAATTTTATCATCCTCACAACATTTAATAAAGATGTGAAGTTCCCCTCTGTGTAATTTTCTACGTCTATCAGTTCACCTCTCTTGTGTACAAATATTCTCCTCAGGTACCTGTTCTGAGACAGCCTTAACATATGATCTTCTCCTGTCTAATCCTCTGAAATGAACACTCCCTTGTGCGTTCGGAATTTGTTTCTAACAGCAGAATACGTGGTACGTACATAGGATTCAAACGTGTAAACACTTGAGGCGAAGCAAACGGGCAGGACACGCGATAAGGTCCTGAGTAAAAGGAAGACCAACAGCAACGGAGAAGTGGAGAGAGATTAGAACCGAAGTAGGAAGCAGAGTACAGAAAGAGCTAGTCGAAATGGAACAGGAGGAAGGAGACTGCGCCGTGCCTGATAGACAACTTCTTTTACACTTCCGTCCGTCCTGCAGGCGTAGCTACAAGATTCTAAAACACGTCGGAAGCAGATGAAGCGAAACGTGAGAATTAAAGAGGCAGACGGACACTGAGCAGTGTTTAATTCGGCCGCCACGGCATCTCGTCCCGAAATAATGTGACGCGACTTGGAATACGAAAAAAATTTCTTAGAAATCTGACTGTGATTTAGCGAGAAACACGAGAAGACGACATAAATGGCAATGGAGGTTTAGCTCCACACATTCATTTCTTAGTTTCTAAGTGGAGGTGAGTCACCCCTGCACCCTCTGGTTGGGAGACAACGTGAGCTCTGGGCTAGCAAAAGCTACGAGTGTCTACCGGGAATCAAACCCTGGACATCCAGGAGCTCTGACCACGATTATTACCAGGGTCAGACCTGGAGAGTTCCAAATTGCCGTATGTGACGTCCTGATCCGCTTTTGTCACCACATTCCTCAATATTTTGCGCACTTTCACAACACAAAGTCTCAAACCTTGCGTCTCAGTTGAACAGAGCACTGAGCTGTTTGCAGTTTACTGTTTGACATATTTTAATTATTTTATATTACATATTCTATTATTTGAACTGAATATTTTTGCAGAAGAAACAGCGTCGTTAAATAATCAATCAGCCTTCATGCAATAAGAACAATTATGATCCGCATAGTATCATCAACACCCCACAGATCGCTTCATTTAAAATTATAAATAATTTAAACGAAAATTCTTCAATTCAGAATTACAACACCTTCTGTGTTGGTGGTGTACTGGCGACACGCATACCACCTGACCACATAAGCAAGTGTTAAGGGATATGGGGCCTTGTGAGATAATATTTATGACTGACAGTTCACTACTTCGGACAGACCTTCATTCGTGACGAGCAATTTGCTAGTTGCGTCACAATGGTTACGCATTTCCGGTTTGAATTCTGAACCGACCAAGCCTATGGGAAGTTTCCCAGATTCTTTGCCCTCCTCCGTGTCTCCACAGAAATACAGCGCAGTTCACAACAGACTCCTGACACTCCTTCCAAAGCGCTCGTTCATAATCGCTGTTAACTCTTGGCTTTCGACCGCTGACAGAACTGTGTACTTGGTACAAACGTGAATAATTTTACGTGTCAGAACCACGGTCAACCGCTCTTAGCGAAGAGCAGTTGAAGGTGTTTAAGAACACGGAGGTGATGAGAATACCGGAAATTACAAGCAGGAAGTCACAAACGGCTGACATAATGAGGGCCTTCAGAGCACGGTAGAGAATTTTTATATTCCATAAATGACGGCTTAGTTCTTGACAAGCTAAGAGACTGTCAGCTTTCAAACAAATATACGTCGCACTACGCAGCTGATTAGTAAGTGTCTTATGTTCGTTTTTCCACCGGTGTAGTTTTACCCTGACAAAACTAAGTGCAGTTCCTGCCCAGAACTTGCCGTGTCTCTGCAGAACCGAAAGACATTTCGTCCTGTGACGCAAATTTAGAACTCTGCGTCAGGTCCACTTCGCCCTCACTCAGGTCTGTAACCTTTAGTCGGTGGCATTTCTGACACTCTGTCACTAGTGTCAATTTCCAGACGGCATTGAAGGGAAGATCAACTCAAACACTGACCACAGAGGACTCTGCAGTCCCCTGCGGTTTGCGAAAGATAACACTGAGATAGGCAAAGAGGGAGGGAGGGAGGGAGGAGGCAGAAAGGGTTTCAGGACAGATAAAGGACTGACAGTCGCGGGGAGAGCGCAGTGTGTTTGTTCTGACAGCAATCGCAGATGATGGGAGAGGGGACGTCTCGTGGAGCGAGTAGCACTCTGCAATTAAACTCAGAGAACAAGCGCTATTCAAATGTTTGTAACAAGCAGTGCTACCACTCGGCAAGACAGAAGTTTCCTTAAATTTGAGGAACTTGATATAATTACAAGAAAGGAAAACAAAGACTTTCGATTACATTTTTCGTACGAATTGAAGATGAGATTCGACAGTAATAGTAGCCTTTTCAGTTCACACATGTTCGCATACAGCGCTCCGCGGTGTCTACTTAAATTGCTTTTAAATTTTAAAATTAAAATTTTGGTTGAAAATCAAACGATGAAGCTCCTCATTATAACATTAGCTGTTTTCTCTTGCCCGACGGGGGCAGAGGATTTTTCCTCTAGCCTCTGCTTCAAGGCCGGCTCTGGGGCCCACCCAGCCTCCTATCCAATGGGTACCGGGGTCCTTTCCCGGGGGTAAAGCATGGCCAAGGCGTGAGGCTAACCACTCACCCCCATCTAGTGTCGAGGTCAAGAATGAGTAGGAGCTATATCACTCTCCTCCCAAGCGCCTACATGGCGTGTAGTGCGACAGCTTAGCTTTTATGCCTTGTTGCTTTCTATTGTTTGTCCCGCACTCCCAGTTCTCATACGTCCGGCCTCAATCTGTACCAGATCTGAGGTTCCCAAAGCCGTCGAAGTGTGAATTGTGATATTCTGGGGCCGATTAACAATCCATAGAAGGTGTTTTGCCCCCCCCCCCCTCATCTTCAACGCAGAACAGGCCTAAATGCTCCGCATTATGTAAATGCCTCTATTTTACACTTACTTCTGCCCTGAAGACATAATTAATATGCTCCTCCGAAACGTTGGTCATAAATCAGAATAAAACTGCGTCTTAAATTCGTTTCCTAACCTCAAGGCGACTCATCAACATTCACCACATAAAATATTAAAAAAAAAATTAAAAGAATAAGGAACCATTTTTGCTTTCACTAATCGAAAATCACTTAAAATGAAAGCTGGAAGTCGGTAGACCAGTTTTTATATCAGACCGGTATAAACAAAAATATTCGCCAGACGACTTTTATAGCTGAACCACAGAACCAAGTTCAGTCTAAATCCTTTCGGAGGTTAAATGTGCGGGAACAGAAATTTTCAAAGTGTGAGGCGACTGCGCCTCCCATAACGCCGTATCTTCATTTTAATTGTCATTTTTCGAAGTAACACGCGCTCGTGCTCAGGGGTGTAGCTCAGTCCGTGCTAAACGTACAGCCAATCACACAACAGGGGTAGGCAACTCAGGCTGCTGTACTTCAGTCGTACCAATGTGGGTCAGTGATACAAACATAAAAATAGGAACATAAAATAATGACGTGGCCCAGGTAAGTAAGAATCGATATTAGTACCGTCAATCAAACAGTGGCGTGCTCTGAAGGGTGGATCAGGCGACCGTGGCATGAGAAAGTGTGAAGAGTACGGGAAATTGTTCAGAAAGTGTTGGCCAGACCTTGCGTAGGCTTACAGCACGATTTTCTTAAAGTAGTCCACGATCCTGCGCATCGAAATCAAGGGATGAGATTTCAGGTTCTCATGACTGCATTCTGGGAAGCTTCTCAGTGAAGTCAGGCAGACTTCACAACTGTGATTATCGCTCTGATGATGGAGGCATTTTAGCAACTTTGAAACGTCACCAAAGCTATTCCAGAAGACAATAGTCTTCAGTTTGTATTCTACGTCAATTATCAATGTATTATGACCATATCAGAGCACATCTTATACAAAAACGTTGTAGGTTTTACGGAAATTAATGAGCTGTCTCCTCAAATTTGTTTGATCACCCCTGGGTTATAATGCGCAAAGTAACGATTATTATTTCTGTGGTATGCAGGACACGACAGATAAATAATCTGTTTTGGGCAATAGGAGGTCGGCATGCATTATAGCAGCTAATACTTTAAACTGGAGCACTAAATAATCGTGAATTAACAACGCTTAGTTTACTTTGTGCATCGATCGATACCTCGCAATAAATTCCGAATGATTTGGCTTTCAGTGGCATCGCAGCGTGAAGTCCTTATTTCGAGTGCCACGTAGCGCAAAGCTGGCCAAATAATTTGTAATTACTATGAATCCAGAAATTTAATTACGGTGTCCACAAAAGCCAACCATAGTTCAATCTAGGACACTCTGTTTCTGTAACACCCGTTATCCTGCCGTGTGCTCTAAGGTCTCCCAATCAAAGTCTTCCTACACTTCATATTTCCCCACCAAAATCTGAGGTCCAATTTTCAACCGATACGCCGAAACGCCACAATTTTTTTTTGCAACAGTTCTGAGATTGTTTGCTGATACAAGTTACTTAATCTGTCTACTTGTTTGCAGATCTATTTGAACCATCTGTGTGCTTGAGGGGCGGTTAGCAATGTCTTGTGCGTTAGAGGCTACACGAAATCTTGCTATTACTTTCTGTCATGGGATTTTGGACCTTATGGGATAACATCTGTGAGCGTATAACTTTAAATTTTCCCATTACTTTTGGTGGACAGTTTACAAGTTAGTTACTAATGCTAAAAAGTCAGAAGACGCATATTAACGTGTTTTCAAATTCAATTCCACTTTGCACATTCTCCGGCTACAGACACTCATAAACACTTCCAGCGTGTATTTTTGTGTATTTTATCAAGGCTACATGCAAATGTTATTCTACACGATCTTTGATTCCGACAAATTGTTTTTAATGTACCTACCGTTAATTCTTGCTTGATAACCGCTACTTAGTTTACAAATAAATACTTCTTTGGTGCGTTTATCATGAAACATACATACGCTACATTGATAATATTTTTAATTCATAAATTAAAACTGAGTTTATATGAAGCGTGGGATAAGTGTACTCGAATGAAGTGCAAATTCTTTGAAATTGAGCGCTTCTAGATCTTCATCCGTCTTCAACTGTTACAGACATTAATCAGTGCAATGCTTCACTGCGAAAAACACATTACAGTGTAAGAAATTTATGTTCCTTGTATTTTATCAAATGTTCACCATAATAAGGCTTTACGCTTCTATGATTTACAAATTTCTGTGCGATGAGTCGTTCTTGACAAACATCATTAAGTTCTGCCTGAGTAAGGGTTATTATATTGAACCGAATTGGACAAGACAAATTTAAGGTCACGTCGTGATCTTTTGTCTAGACCTCAATTACTAAGTTTTATCGAAATCTGTATGGTTGTTTCAGCCGATGACGTCCTAATTCTTGCAACCGGCGCAGCAAATTCACAAGAAACTAATCCCCAAACACTTAGCAACAGGCTTTCCGTGATCCAAGGCACTCGACCGAAAGCTCTTCAGCCCCCGTAACTAACACAATTCTCGCCCTTCCAAACCGCCCCGTACGCCCATCGCCCATCCCCTAGGCAGCCAAGTCATCCGCGTTTGTACAAAAAGCAGCCTCGCCCGAGAAGCTGCATCACAAAGCATTTCGCTATGACGTAAAATCCGCTATAACGAGAAGCAATTCCACGATCAATCCCGGCAGGTCGTAGTTATTGTAACCAAATTAAAACAGAGCATTCGATTTCGCTGTGAACACGGCAAGAGCAAAGTATCAAGCTGATCCACTACACACACACAGCGGCTTAGAGCCGAACCACGAGAATCGTTTGCAAACTCACAAAAACAACTGAGCCCAGTCAGTTCTGCGCTTGACTACAGGCTGGAAGACCGGGGTTTGGTTCCCCGCCGAAGGGGGGATTCTTTCCCTCGCCTTCAGCCCTGCACTTTGGCCAGCCCGTTCTCCTAACCCCACCCGATACAGACGAAATTAAATATGTCCTTACTCAGCTATAACATTAAGTAACATGACATGTCGTGACGTAACATGAGTGTTTACTGAATGGATAGCCTTCTAACAGAGAGATCCAGACAATATCTGAAAACCAAATACGCTAAACGTAAGTTACTTCCGTTCTTCCGCGACGCAGTTCAAAGTTCAGGTCATGACATTGAACCAAACGAGGTTACCAAAGTGTTTCTTCGTACTTCAATGAAGACCGAAGCAGTGTTCATCAACTTCCGTCAGTTCGCGTCGTAGTAACAACGACCTTCCCGCGACGCCATTACACGCACCAAATGACTGCAGCCGGCACCAGGTTATGGACACAGCGAACGGGGTAGTTCAGAGAGACAACAACGCAGAAACATCCACTCCAGCCCTTGACATCCTCCGACTAAGAACGCGGAACTGACGAAAATATCTGGACCGAAGAACAAGAACTGGCAGGAAAGGTATCGCAACCCTGAGGTACCTGGTCTCCAAGCCCAGATCTAAATCCGGGACCTCCCGAATCTGAGGCACGCTGGGTAAAATTTGAGTTGATAATTGAAATCTGTCTACTTGGCTCTAAGAACATAACCCACGTAAGACGGCGACAAATGAAACTTTCATGAAGATATCAATGAGTCAGTAACTCACTCTTATAATCAGATGCGCTGTGAACGATTTCACACGGCAATGACAGATCAAGACGCTCATTAAATGGAATTGCACCGATCACAAAATGACGATCGGTGCTTTTCTTTTTCGTAGTTACGTCAAAAACTGGAAATTATAATTGAAACATTTTAAGACGGCTTATTAAGGGTTGTAGCACCGTGTAGTCTGGGAGAAGTCTACCAGACTACACGACGCTACAGCCCAGAAGACAGTCGTCTTCAGACTCGCCGCCGTGAATATCTGAATTCCCACACTGAAATTTTTTTCTGTTCGAGAACCGGACATGATATTAATAAAAGTACCAGGAAATCCGCCACAAAACCAATAAGCTGTTATACCAACTGAAAAGAAATTGTAATCTTAAAATACTCAGAACTAAATAAAAGTCTTATATAAGAGCAAAGTAGACACAGAACAGGCTCAAAGACTGAATCGCTTATGACAGCAGACACGACCATTAAAATAAGTGTGTATAGGAAAAAATAAAACAATTCCAGAGAAAACTTGCGCTGTAAAGCTATCCGCTTGGAGCATAATCATAAATCATAAGAGAGCGAGTGTCAAGATATATTCTTCCGAAAGGAGCGAAAATGCAGGCAATACGGAACATAAAATTTATTCAACACATTTAAATGGAATAAATGCAATACTAGTGGGGTCATGAGGAGATCAGAGGCGAACTGGCCGAGCATATTATGGGATAAATTATCCATTAATATTTCAAGATAGGTTCAGGAAGAACGGAAAAAAAAGTCGGTCACAAATATTTTGTAATTGCAATCCACGACAACCTACGAAAATACGGATTCACGGATGTTTTTTTAAAACATAAAGTATAAAGTAGCCATTGCGCACAATTCTTGAAGTTTTTGATGATTTCTTGATTTGATTTGAGTGACTTGGAACGGATATTTAACAAATTAAGCATTTACAGACGTAATTTATAGCACACACACCAGAGAAGGCCTTACGTTCAGAATGGGATAAAAAATATTACGAGTGTTATAAATGCGGATTAACTTTATCGAGGTCAGTTTCATAAACATGAAAAGCGATCCACAGTTCTCTTATGAAATTGTGGGGAATTCCAAGCACCTCTTTTTAGAACACATCAAGAAGTAAATAAAGCCCTGAAATTTGTCAGTTTCTTGAGACAAATACGGTCGCAGAGACCTTAGCTGTGGGAGGGTCTGCGTTTCCGTCCTTAAAAATTATGACCCTTCGTAATGCAAAACAAAGACCAGGTTTGCCTTGTACCCCACCTCGCAGTACAAGCGTCCTCCTCAGGAAGCCGTCGTAATTCCCGTGCAAATCGTCTGTTAGACAAATCCAATACCACAACAAACGTGTAACAGGGACGCCATTTTCCGTACGTTTTGTCAAAACCAAACCAGACGCCTATCGAAATAAAATGTTACGTCAGACAAATCCCAGCATCCAGCTCTTCGGGACGCACGTGTACACCACGAGAGATAATTCTATATTTTGTAATAGAGGTCAAGGTCAATTGTGTTCCGTCTATTATCTAACAGTGTAAAGACTAGCAAATACGAAATTATAATTTTACCTGTTCTTTATATGGTTATGAAACCTTTTTTTCTCACATTAGGGGAATAAGACGATGCTGAGGAGACTATTTGGACCCGGGGGGGGAGGGGGTGACACTCAAAAAATTACATAATTATAAGTTTCATAATTTTCAGTCTTAGCCAAACATTAATAGGATGGGCGGAGCTTGTAGCATGCAAGGGGGGGCATCAGAAATGTGTATAAAATTCCGCTTAAAAGTTCTGAAGAAAAGATGCCACTCAAAAGATCTAGGAATAGATGGGAGAATATTATTAAAATGAATGGTTGTGAAATAATGTTGAGGGGTGTGAACTTGATTCATATGGTCAGGATATGGACCGGTTTCGAGATCACGTGAAGACCTTTCCTTGTTCCACAAAAGCGGGGAAATTTTTGACTAGCTAAGCGTACTGTTACCTTTTGAAGAAGGAATGTGCTACATGAAGTTAGCGATAATAATCTGACTCTGGTAGCAAGACCAAGAGGTTAAGGGGAGTTGAGGGAACGATCCACGTGTTCCCAACCTCCGCATTACATATTTGGAGATTAAATATTCTGACGGACAGAGATGACGCCCCACTCGAGAGTGCATTTGACGTAAAAAAGAACATAATTTTTTAAGTAGAAGGAACTGAATTATGCGTGCAATTCCGACGCGACAGGGTAACCCGAACCGAGAAGACTACTTTAATACGAAGTTCGTGGTCTGTTAATTTGGACTGCAAAACCAGCCTCTCGCTTACATTGCCCAAACCCCAGTCAGTAATGCACTGCAACAACCAATTTTATACGATTTATGTCGGTGAAACTGGCAAGGAAGTTCGCTTCTGGCTAAAACAGACATAATCAATCATCAGGTTCCATATAAGCCTCTATGAACACCGCTTGCATTTCTAAACTCCAATTTTGTTGCTATAAATAACAGCTGAAGCGTTATTAAACAAGCATTAATCCACAGTGGGCCTTACTTCGAGCAGTCAGAGCCCTCTGGGGAATAAGAACAGAACTCCAGAGTTACCGTAAACTATTAAACTATCAGACGAACGAAATTATTAGAGAAAAGCAAACCCGACTTCTTACCCAATGCGCCTGTGTTTAGTCTACGCCCTGAAGCAGATTCGGTAAGTTCACATCAACACTCCCAAAACCCTCGTAAGCGAATATCACAGCAAACGTAAGTCGTCTTAAGTAAAACACTCAAACTTCTTCTTGGCTTATCATTTTGAAGCTGTGCATTCGTAAGCCAGGGATATTATGGCTAACAAGCACGTCGAGGAGAAATTAATTAAATTATCGTCCAAAACAGAGCACAGTGAAGAAATTCTCAAAATGGTCAGTCTGTCCAACTGAAACGATATTATTCCGGCTTTACAGTTGTACCACCCGAAAAATACAATTAAGGTTATTAAATAAATGAGCGCGAGATAGGCGGCGTGTGTATCATTCATGGGACGGCTTAAAATTGATTGCATTTAAGTGTTAAAACCTGGAGAGGGAAAATACCATCTGGGAGACCTTGGTGTAGATGGTGGGATGTGTAAAGAAACAGGGCGTTTGGGTGTGTGTGTGCTACTCAGCTGGCTCAGGACAGCGACCGCTGGCGGTCTCTTGCGGACACAGTAAAAAAACTGCTGGGTTCTACAAAGGAGGATACCTTCATGACGAACTATGCGACTACCAGCTTCTAAAGCAGAACCCTGCCACATGCATTTAATTAGTTACTGTGTATCAAGTTCTTCTATAATGAGCTCCGTTATTAAGAGTACCGGTGGGGGGGGGAGGGCTGACAGACCCACGGACCCCCCCCCCCCCCCGTCCTGGCTGAGATGTTTCTTAGAAGCCTGCATCTGCGAAGGATAATTATAATTACAAAGACGTTATTAGTCTAAGGTGAAGCAGGACGGATGTATGAAATTCAGAATATATCACTTGCGTTTTCAAATTAATGAAAGTTACTTCAGACACGACTCCTAGCATATTATGGATACACTGTATCAGCGGATGACGTCATACGGAATCTTAAGATGCTGAGAACCCGAAGGGAGGTAGCACTGGAGAGATTCAGCAGCCTCAGAGCTGGTGAGATTAACAAAATATCGGACAGCGCCGGAAAACATGATTAACTGTTTCCGGTGTAAAACAACCCCTTGTAACAAACAAGATGTGTCCACAGAAGGTCGTACGTAACACATGGGTGGATACCAGCGTATCAGAATCAGATTCATCATCTGTGCTGTTCACCTACCACGTTACGTAATCAAATCAGTGATGGTGAGATGGGAGGGGCATGTAGCAAGCACTGGGGCCATGAAAAGCGTATTATGAAAGCATAAAGGCAAGAGACTGCCCGAGAAACGCATGTGTAGATGAAAGGATATTATTAAAATGCACCGACATACAACAGGAATAAAAAAGTCTACTACAAACTTCATTCACACACACTTTGTCAATAAATTCAACAAAGTTTCACCGGCAACATGCGTCTATTAAATACTTCTGCTCTGCAGACTGTAAAGATGTAAAATGATCTAGGAAGGCCTGGGTTCGAGACGACGTGTGACGTCACGTCCGTTACGTAAAGAACAGCTTCTCTGAGAAAATTGGTCGGGTGAGTGTTCGAAAATTGAAATGCGATTAGATTTTACACAATTTAATCTTCCTTGATTGGTTAGTCCTTGATTTGACGAGACTCGTAACATTCGGCGAGACGACAAATTACGGGACAACCTATCACACAGATCCGAATCAGCTCTTGAGCGCCCCGTTGTGCGAACCCGCGAACCAACATCCACACGAAACAAGACGACATAATCGCCGATCCTGGTCAACCCGAAACATCTGCGAACTCATCGTGATGTGCTTTCTGTACGTCGCGCACGTTAACTCGACGCTTCCAGTTTTGCGTCAAGGTTACAGGTTTTGCCACTGCCCAGAGTTGCTCAAAAGCATTCAAATCGCACGTCGCGTCGAAGTTTCTCAATTCCCCTCCGCTCTTGCGAAAGTTCTGTCCCCGAAGTCTGCACGATCTGACACCAAAGGAACGAGCAGGAACACGATGTGGGACGAACGGTGATAACAGAGAGGCAGAGAACAAAGATAAGGCGACGAAATTTGGGGAGGAAACTTCGCGGGTGACGCAGTGAAGCCGGACAAATACTGTGCTGGAGCTATTCACTGTTCAACGTCGAATGAATTTCTCGGAATGGCGAATGATTGGGAAGGAGCAGGTCGTGGTGTACTTTGCTGTGCATTCTGCTATGTGCCTCGAAGAAATGACGAACAGAACGGGAACCCTACGTTAAAGAAGTCAGTGATCCGACCGATATTCGAACCGGATACTTCCGAATACACGGCCCGCCTCGTTACAAAGAAGATGAGAGAAATGTGTGGGTAAGGAGAAGATGTAGGAGGACGCAAAGAGACATCAGCGAGCATTGCGAAACAGAGTGTAATAGATAACGAGCGATAAACACATGACATAGCAGAAAGACTGGAAAATGCAGATAATGAGGAAAACGGATGACAATAAAAGATGAACTGTGGGAACATAGAAATTTATAAAAGAGAGGGAGAGAGAGACAGTGAACAGGTACAATGAATTACATAATTTGTGGTACAGCAAACATAGATGAAATGTTAAGAAGTAAGTAAAAAGGCGGTAAACGTGCACACAGCGAGAGACGGAGACGGCGGTGATGAAAATGGAGACGAAGGAGACATCCAAATGCTCAGAAACAGAACACAGAGGAAATGAGGGAAAAGAGAAGAACGCGGACAGAAAGTGACTGACAAAACAAAACTTAAAGAAACTGGAAATTCAGCCAAGGGTAAAGAGAAGGAAAGATAAAGAGAAGTAGAGACATGACGGAGGACCGTAACAAAAATGCCTCACAGGAATTAACTAACAAAACGGAATGCAGTTAGACCATTTATTTATTTATTTATTCTGATGTATCACTCACTTGACTACGCTGTCCATAGCTGATACAAAGCTAAATGAATAATGAATTATATAAGGAATTTTTCAGGAGACGCTCGTGGCAGAATTCAAGTAAGTTCCTTGAGGGAATGAAAAGGAGACGACGAAAAATGCGAGCCTGAGCCGCCGGTCCGCGTGCCTGGGTTCGAGCCCGGTAAGAAGCTCGAGCACCAGGCACAATCAGAGGCACGGAAGGAAAGAGAGAAAGACAAGAGACGAAGCAAGTGCGTCAGAACTGTCTTCGGGTGCGTAAGAAGAGCAGAGGTCTGGTCTGGAGGGAGTTCCGGGAAAACGTCGGCTTCAGCATGATCGGATGCTGAGAAGAACTTCTTCTGCTGTCACCCGCAATCTCTCAAGAGCAACGCTGAAACAATGTTTTGGAACAAAACACTGCGCCTCTCTTAGGATTCAGCGTCGAGGAGGGGGGGGGGGGGGGGAAAGACACATTCGCTTTGACACGTCGGCGGCACTAAGTCAGAAATAAACCAGTGACACACCTGCGTTAAAAGAAAACCTGTCATCGCCGGAAAATGTCTTCGGTCCCGTTTCCACATCGTTTTGCCACTTGCTCCTACTTCCAGGAAACTTAAAAACTGCTCTTCGAAACGTCTCTCCTAAAACTCTGGAAACTTTCCTTCCTCCCGCCTGCTTTTCGGGACTGTGACCTCCACTTTTCGATCCAGCCCCTTCGTGATTACTGTGGTAGGCCTACATATTTTAAGTTTAATTAAGAACATTAATTTTGATAAGAAGTATGTCACTGAGGCAGCTTTGAAAAAGTGCACATGTCTCTGCAATGAATATCCATAACCGCAAAAACCTGAATTGAGAATTGCGAGTAAAGTATTCGACATTGGAGCTTGACTTTGCGGCAAGAGAGACCTTGAGAAGGGCCGATAGGTGAAGCCTGAAGAAAACGTAGTATGAGGTCGCTCAAAGTGGGC
This sequence comes from Zootermopsis nevadensis, assembly GCF_977971745.1. Classification (NCBI taxonomy): domain Eukaryota; kingdom Metazoa; phylum Arthropoda; class Insecta; order Blattodea; family Termopsidae; genus Zootermopsis; species Zootermopsis nevadensis. The sequence continues at coordinate 15,560,134 of NW_028259148.1, read as the reverse complement.
TGTACAGCCAAAGAAGTAGATTCCCAAACGTCGCTGAGCTACTGCTCAAAACTGAAGACGTTTCCACAGCTTTACCTGGTTGCTTTATCAGCCCCGTCAATTTTAATTCATCAGTTACTGACCCCCTGAAACGTAGTCTCCTTTCACAACAAAAATTACTGCACCCACAATTCACTACCGGTCTTTGGTCTGAGACTTCTCTCGGCAGACTAACCTAACGTTCATGTGACCTCAGGATAGAATTTCAAGGGGAATGAGGTCCGGCAAACGGGGAGGCCATCCAGCTGTCAATCTTGTTCGTGTCGACCGAAATGAGGAGCACAGCCCATTTCGTGCTGCAAGACACAACGTCGGTGTCGTGACCTGGAAAGGAACTGGCAGCTTCTAAGGCATCAGTTTGTTGTTACAAGGCTGTCAGTGACGAAACGTCCAAACAGATGTTCGTGTGAGACGCCTGCAGTTGATGAGATAACTGAGCGATTTTTCAACAACTCTTCAAAGTAGGAACCATATTGACGGAGCACTTTTGACCAAAAGTAACTCATTACCCCCGCCCCCGACATTTGGTAGAGGGTTCGCAGAACACGCTGTATACCAATGCAACTGACAGGTAAGTTCACGCGGAGGCACGAATATTCCTGACAGCGGATCAGCGCGCATCCATAGCAAGGCTGCACTGTGTAGGTATCTAAGTGACCTTCACCTCCGTAAGCACATTCACGTAATTTACAAAGGCGCTTGTGGGAGGCGGCCGGGTGTTTAGTATACTAGAACTTTATCGGCGAAGTACGACGGGCTTAAATGACACCTGATACCAGAATGTCAGAGAAGAGACTATTTAGAGCTGATAAATTACATATTAGTGCGCAAATAACATTTTAAGTATTACAGAAGTTACAAATATGTTGCAATGATGGCAAGAAGAACACAGAACTCTGTTGATGTTCATTTATTCAAGATGCAAAAACTGTTGTTCAAAACTACTTCAAACTAACTAACTAGAAGGCTTACGGAACCCAAGGGTTCATCACCGAATTAACCAAAGCCCTCCAGAAGGCAGCTGAAGTTCCGTCTGGGACATTTCAGCGCTGTGCCGCTGCCAAGTTATCTCTCCGACAGCAGAGGGCGGAACTTGAATGAACGATTGTGCTCTTTCCCCTTGTCATTTCAGAGTTGCTGCCGCTTCGATTAAAAATATGCGACTAATTCTTAGTCACGGAATATTACTTAGCTTTATTACACAAGTCCGAGCAGTCTTACTGAGAACTGCTAGTATTTCTTATCATCTTCTTTGTCCGAAAGCTTTCCATAGGCAGAAAACATTAGACAGGTGTCGATGAATATCACAGGAAAAATTATTATCCCTAAATCCAATAATATCTGTTTTTATTTGGTTCGCTGTTTTGGTGTAACCTTTTTCAGCAGCCCTCGGCGAAGATACGATCCCTGGTGCACTGTACCAACCTTCGCGGCCAGAAATCAGGCAGATTTCAATGGATTTCTCATGAACCGCGGTCAACGCTTTGAATCAGTTCCGGCAAGGACGACATTCCACTTTACGTACTCACAGTTATGTCTGTGGTACGAGAGAAGTGATTTTGCCGGCTGGAGGGTTGTGACGGCTCAGGAACTGGTTTAACGGCTTCGAAATCTCTTCGGGACACAATGCATATTCAACACCCACATCCACGTCCAGCGCTGTCTGCGTTGGGCGAAAGCGAACAGCGAGAAGACGATGAAACGACTGAGGCTCCCGCCCGTCGATCGACACGACACGTGAACGAGGCACAATTCTTGATTTTAACTTTCGGTCGTTCGGCTCGTCAGACAAGACGAGCGGCAGGACGTGAAGATTCTCATTTCTGAGAGGTTTTACACTTTCTTGAAGCCGATCCGAAGTTACAAAGCACAGGCCAAACTTCCCGCCAGTCGGGGAGTTTTCGAGGTTTGCGCATTTCTCATCGTGTTCCTGGCGCGTGTTCAAACGCCCCTCCTGCTGCCAAATGGAGTAGACGACGAGGGTTCAGAAGATGGCAGGCGCCCGATTAGCATTCACAGTCGCATGTTCGACATTCTTACGTCCACGGGGGATTTGGAGGGACATTATACCAAGAAAAAGTTGAGCCAAAATTCTTGCAACACCTTTGCATAGCAGTTAACAGAATTGACTCCTGGAATTTAATGTACCCGCTTCGTATATTTTCCCCCTCGCTGCCTCGTTTAACGTAAAATAATAAATTAACTACACCCAAAAAACAACATGGCGTCATACACTCAATTTAATCGACTTGAAACTTGGCATATTTTGATTTGTTCTTACAAAAAAAAACTTAACAAAGGTATATGAAATCGTGCATACAAAAACAACTGTTTACACATAAAAACACTTTATGCCAAACGCGTTTCGACCTCAAGAGGTCATCATCATTACCAAAACATGAATTCATTAGTCTGTCTATTAAAATCTTACAATTCATGAAACGAAGGTTTGTTATAAAACACTGTAAAGGCCGCGCTTTATAAATAATTCTTCATGTAACATCACACTGGACGTTAATTGCAAGTGAGTTGGTGTATTATCTAAATTGAGTTACTTAGCTTAATGCCCACTGGCAAAAGTTTTACCTGTTTGTATGCATGATTTCATATATCAACACACTGCACGGTAAGCAAGGTTTTAACCTTAACAGAGGGATGTTTTAAAATAAGACAAATCAGTTTTCAGAAGAAAAATTCCATAGTTCACAGCGTTTGAGTCTTTTTTCCCAGTAAGACACAAACTTTTTTCCCTTCATCCTCAGTCAAACTGAAGTGACTTTGTCAAATCGCTGCCGGCTATTGGTATTAATATTCCGGTGCCCTCTAGATACCTAGGGCGTTCGGTACTGCAGACTTCGGTCTTCATGCATTCCGTTCGTTAATATCGAATCATATCAAACAACGTCACTGTCTGATATCAACGCCAACTCCATCCTCACATTTCATCAAATTTGATATTATACCCTCCCCATTTCAGTCTACGAGTTTTCTGCATCAACATTTTGTGTGAATTTCATGACTCAAAACCGTGAACACAGTGAAAGAGTAGAATTTCCTTGAAATACATAAACAATTAAATACGACAGAATACAGATAAACGTGTATAACACGGGCATACAAATAGGAAACCGAAAGGAAACGATTTTCACCGAACATAAAATAAACAGCAGGAAATTCCGTGGTTCATAGACTTCTCCGTGTATATATTAAATCTTGTCCGTCTAATCACAATAATTCTTATTAAATATTAAAATATTACAATAATTAACATTTCAACATTTAAAATATTTAAAACATTTAAAATATCAAATGATGTTCTTTATCGAAATATTCGATTTACATTAGACCATCATTTTTCATGTTTCACGAAATGTTTCAGTTCCTAAAAGAACCTTGGCCTTGTAATCCTGGGGTCTCGGGTTCGATTCCCGGCGGTGCCCGAATTTATAACTTGTGTTGGGCAAGGCCGTGGTCTAGTCAACACGGAGTTTTCCTCCGTGGCATCCCAACAATTACTCCATTCACACACAGAAGAAGGCAATGGCAAACCACTTCTGGATCATCTGCCAAGAACGTATATGAACAGGTCCCAGTCCGAGAATAGGATGGAAGGATCCTGTTCATATGGACCTGTCGTCAGACAGAACACTAAATAATAATAATAATGCTAGCGTACATTTTTATCAGATCTCCGTGTATGATGAAGGCAAAAAGTATTTAGTCGCTTGTAAATATAACAGATGTAGTAGGTAAGGCCGCTCCGAGATGACACGAGCTGCTATAATTATAAATCGGTTTCTGTGATGGTGAGAGCCGTCGACCAAAATTCCCACAGTCTGTCAATTTAGTCCAAGGTCTTGCGTAAGATCGCATACTTCCATTCTCCTCGCTTTCTGGGCATTGATATTTTAAATACACAACTTTTAGAGGAGTGGATGTCTTCGTCTTGCTACTGACATGTCTTCTCTTAACTTAATCCTCAGTCTTATTAGCACCTCCCGTTGACATAACCTAACCTAACCTTTACACTTGTAGTAGGTCCAGTGACTGAGTTTAGCTCATTCTAATGGGCGTACACCCTCCCCAATTCACTACACCTCAAGGCGTTGAGTATTTTTTTTATAACAGCAGAGAATGGACAAAGTTCTTACGTCTTCGTCATAACCCTTCATAATCGACGTAATTTGCTATTATGAATATGTCAAACAGAACAAAACAACACAGTAAATTCCTATTAATAACAACGTAAGAAAATCGCGTTCAAACAATCGAGGTCAAAATGTAGAAGAAGGTAACTTGTTCATAACAAAGTCTGACAGCGCTAACTCGAACAGTATTAAATAAATAATATAATCTGTGCAATTGGGTCTGTGTACGGAGATCACACACAAATCGCTTGAGTCATTTAACCCAACGTTGGCTGCAGTGGGTTTCCGACCCATAATCTAAAGGCACAAGAACCACTGATCGAAGCAATTAGTGTTAATTGTTGCTTACTTACAAAGTCTTCGCTGGATATCTGTTGAAATAAGCTGATCACAAGTCTTAGGATGCCAATGGCGATAAACTGCGACTGTAAGAACGTTAAAAAAGCACACGAAAACGAACTTTTGCACACAAAGCTTCAAAACCTCACTATCACATGACGCCATCTTGCACTGGAGTTCAGTACCAACGTGACGAACCTAACGGCGCGAAATTTAAAACAATTCGACAAAAAAAAAGTCTGCTAATTTTACAGGGGTGTCATTTTACCCAGCTAAGCCAATTTAGGGTGGTGTGAATCGGACTGAACTGGCTCAGGATCCACCACAGATGTGGTCGTAGCAGTATCGATCCTACGGGGCAGGACTCCAGAGACATTGCAAGGACCAGTTGGTCGCCAGCTTCTCCACTTTAACGTCGTGTGTTGCAGCTACGTCTCCAGGAAGCGAGGCATTTTGCAATAAATCTTCTAAATGGTTCGCTGTACGCGACTCGTAACGGGGGGACGAAACACACAGAATACAGGGCTGTCCAACAGGCAACAGCAGTTCTGCCTAACAGCTCTCAAATGCCAATAAGTTATTATTACCTTAGCGAGCTACCTGGTCGGTCAGCTTGACAGCCACTGACACAGTCAATCGGTCACTCTTTGAGACACGGCGAACATCACAGCCACACATCGATTTCCCGAGAACTTATTTCAATTTCACAATTAAGTATTCAACCCGAGTGTGCGTATGTTATTTGTCTAATCTACCGTACAATCTTCACACAAATGGATACATAATTTATCAGCCATGAACACATGTTCACAACATGGAAATTTAATGACAATGTCGACGTTTCGGCATTCACCTGTATGCATGTATATGTATGGAAGACAGGCGAAAATGGGAGGACACTCTAGCAGTGAGGCTGTTGAGTGGATTTGGCTGGCACAGGATAGGGACACGGCAATGGATCTTCCGGTTGCCTAAAAGATGAGAAATACGTTCGATGGACGAGAAACTTCGATTCTCAAGAAGCATTCTGCTCTGTGATGTTAAAAATGACTTTATCAACTGTAGGGATTTTACACAGTACCGATGTGGGATGACGTACAACAGAGCAACTTTTTAAAAGTTACAAACTTGTTCTACCGGGTGCAGACACACGTGGCAACAGACGTCTGCAAAGCAGAGTCCCAATTATCAGACATTCATTCTATTTTATCTGACGTGCCGTGTCGAAACGCTCCATTTTATCAACAGTCAAATCAATATGTAGGAGGATGAATCACACGGACCCACCGCGCACCGCGAAATATAACTTTCTGTACTTTTTAATTTTATATCGCACTGAATTTTCTTAAAAATCTAATGATATCGTAAACTGAGTTGATAGTTACATTTCAATTGGTCGTCCGTGTTATCCGACCGCCCTGGGCTTAAGGGCTCTACTATAAATACTTCCTCATTCAAGTGCGCTCTTGGTAGATTATACCCCGACCGAAAGACACAGTGGAGGGGCGAAACGTATACGGCGCTGTGTTCCGGGCTGAGGGTCACAGCTGGGCTGCCCGCAATTACTGGCTCCTGACACCCCGTCAATCATTTCTCAATTCCCTGTCATTAATGATTATCACGCGCGGGTTACCACAGCGATGGTTCAGTGCTCAGCCTTGCCCGATGGAGCTCTCGTTGGCAACACTGCAGCTGTACGCCCCTTCCACATTAGCCTGATTCCTGAGCTATGCTACGAAATCTAAGAACGTAGAAAGCGTACGTTTCGCTCGGACACGACCCTCTGCTTATTTAGAACTTACGACGCCTGTTTTCGTCATTTTCATGCCTGTAGCCTAAATGACTTCACGTTGAATTCTCTGCGTTATCAACACAACGTTGTCTCGCTCAGCAGCGCCTTTAAGCCGACAAACTGCAGCCCGAAATGCAATAAAAGCAGGGAGAATGTCGTGGAACCCCTAGGTTTTGCAGTGTGACACTCTTGCGTGAACTGATAAATTATTAACCAACTCGACGCTGCAGTGTTTTACTTCAAAAGTTTATGGTTGGTTATTTCATGAAGACGTTCCGTGCTTTATGGTTTATTGCCGCAGTTAGACCGTGCATTTACAAAGTTACCCTACCAATTTATGATCCATTCTAAAGTCAATATGTGGTGGCCGCGTGTACGGGATGACACGGTCTCTCCGCCACGCACGATCACTGCGTCACTTGCCGTGATTCCTGGTCCCAACGGCACACCGACTAAATATCCTAGCTGTCTTATGTGATACTCCGTCTTCCTTGAAGTTTCAATTAGATTTTGAGACTCGACGTCACATCACGACTTATGAAGGAACTTGTGTTGACGCCTAGGAGGGTGGAATATAGATCGGGTAAAAGGACCCACTGACTTCCTGCACGATGCATGGACTAGGGTCATAAGAACTCTGAGGAAATGGTCCATATTATTGACGGACGAGAGTAGGTCACTTGATCGCGGACGGAAAAACGCCTAGAGGTTTCAGTGAGAACCACATACACGCAGTGGGAAACATTAATGATCTAACTGCACGCAACTGGGTGGTAATGTCCACGTACCCGTGAGAAGAACTAGGGTAGAGCGGAGACATTCTGTCGCTAGGGTTAGGGCAGGAATGGATGGGAAATGACATGAGTGTTGCATGAGAAACTTGGACGATTCGAGTAAGTTCATGACGGCAAATGTTAATTCGGCGAAAGAGGGTGACGCAACTGGGCCATCGTCTAACCTGCAGAAAGAGAGAGGCTGAACCAAAATCCGAGGAACTAGATGGATGACAGAAAATTAGTAAACTTTCTGTTTTAGGGCGAACCCAGCAGGAAAGTCCGAGACACTGACAAAAGACGACAGGACAAATAAATGAACCTAAGACTGCTTTCGAGTACTGGGTCTTGGTTGTGACTGATGAATCACTGACTTCATGTGCTGTGATACCATACCTGTGAATGAGCACTTGGGAAAGGAAGCTGTCGTGGTCTATTTGAAGGTACTCCTTCCGCATTTTATGGGGAAAACTGAGGAAAATCATGCAAACACTTATGCCACGACGGTTGTAGCAGAGCGTGGAAGCAGTAATGCTGTTGTGATTCAGAATGTCATCGTTTGGGTTCTGATGTGTTCATCGGGCGACCGCCTGGCTCCTCTGGTTAACCCACGCCTGATCCATCGCTGTTTAAAGCCGTCGTCATTAGCAAAGAGTATAAAAGCCACTGCCGGTCTCATATGCACTTAGGCACATTTTCTCTCAAACATAAAGTGTGTGTTCGTATTTGTTCGTGGCGTGGCCTCAGGTGTCAGAACTCGGTTGACGAGCGGCCCCTGGAGGATGTGGTAAGACTGGAGAGTGTGTCCTCAATTCCTGACCTTAACCTCCTGACCTCGTGCTATTATATGACAGTGTACAGAAACCATACGGTCTGAGCATTTCAATCTGAGGCAACTGCCATACATCCCTGACACAGAGACGACACACATTTCAGGCGCGCTCCTTGTCACGTGATCTTTTTAAACGACGTTTATCATTTCTTCTCGACATTTCCGTTCCACCTCAGTTCCGTCATGTGTCATTCCGTGAGGTTTGATTCCGGATAAATTAAAACGATAATTGAAAGAACATTTCTCGTTTGAACACACGTAACCTAATAGGAAACGTGAGGAAACATTTTCATTTTAAAATTGTTGTTCACAGTGCCATCAGCACAGACAACTAAACCCTGTCATGTTCCAATGAAGTTGCAATTTGCCCACAGCGGAAACTCAGAGATTGTCGGAAAATCGATGGCTATAGACAAAACTTAAGTAACTCTTCATTTGTAATGCATTTCTTCCTTCTAAGGTACTGTTTTGAGTAGTTGTGCGAAAATGTGACTGAAAAATTTGGTGCACAGTTTTAATTAAACTGCTTCTATTTTCAGCAGCAAAAATAACTGAATTTGTATCTCAGGAAAAATAAAATTAGTACGCAGCTCTCGAAAGTACTGAAACTCGGGTACTCCAAGACGCACGATGGATCTTTAGGTATCATAAGCTATAAATTTCAATAAACACTGGTCAATCAAGGTGCCTCCATTTACGTATGATATTCTTGCTTAAAAATTCCACACAATCATAAATATAATAACATTTTTATCTGCGTTACGTTTACGTAGAGGTTAAGTTCGACAGTCTGCTGTCATCCAGTGACCCTGCCAACTTCTCACAAGAATGACAGCCACTCTAACACTTACTGATCTGCCGAAGTTATACTCGTTCACTTTTATAAGACATGTTTCGGGCCACGGAATAGTTCGTTCCTACGTTTACTCAACGTGTTTATATATCATTTATAAATCGCGTCTCTTTTACTCTGTTTAGATTCGTCGTGTGTTTTCTTTCCGGCAAAGCGATGCATTTTATTATGCCCAACGCAAAAATTCACTCTTGTTTTATTAAATGTCTCATGCCAATCTATATAGACACGTCCGAACGACCAGTGGACGCAACAGAATTAAGAACTACTGATAAGTGTCACCAAATATTCCATTATAATAAATAAAGGAACACAAAAACGAACAAAAATTATGCAGACTATTTTTGACATCTTATATTCTACATGTACGTTTGCAATACCAATACAAATGCAAAACTTACTTGGAAATTATATTCACGCTTAAGTTGGCCAGCCTGTAGTCTGACGTCTGGCATTGGAAATATTATCGCTGCCTTTAAATTATAATGGACTGAATATATATGTAGTGTCTGAATAAAAAAAACTAAAATGTGGACCGAAAGAGAAACTGGAGATGGAAGTAAAATAGTTAGCATCGTAAAATCGATATCTAGAGCAGTTTTCAATGCTGAGCTGTAGGGACGCCGAGACGCAGAGTAACAGCTCGCAAGAGTGACAACACCTTTTTAAAAACAGAATCTGATTATGAAACAACGCAGCGTGAGAAGCCATGAGTAGTTATGTAACATCCGGCAAGCGTCTCTTTCATTTGCATTGCACACTTCTTTTGTTATCCAATATGAGCCTCCGAGACATTCATTCTTTCTTGTTCAACACGAATTTATATCTCATTATTACCCATCAAGACAATAATGAATTGAAGGAACCTCTAATACATGTGAGCAATTAATTAATACATTTAAAAATTAGAGTTAACGTCAACGATTCCTGCGCAACAATGCCATTTCATCCATCTCCGACGTCGGCTTCTTCGTGCAACAATGAAAAATCGTGAGAAAAATGTGTTACATAAAACCGATACCAGCGCCACATTATAAACAGTACGTGACTTTCGTCTCACATAACAGCGAGGTCCCACACTGTGCGACATCTATCTTTGCATTACAACGCGACAGTCCTCTGTTTTCGACACGTGACACCATACATCTATAGATATACTACGACACACACAAGGGAATGCAGGAACTGAGTTTACGACACCTAACCTCAATTCAACATACATTCAAGTCTATGAGGTTATATAAATCATGAAGCCACAGAAGGGACATGCAATACAATGACAAAATTCTCATTACTTTATTCATGCCGCTGTTACATTACCTCTGGCTGTGACTGGACCCTCACAATCGTGACTCTCACTGCCTGTCTCTTGGTTCAACACTCCACAACTCCAACGACGCGAAGCAAACCGACCCTCAGCGTAGCGCGCGACGCCAGTGGCACAGCGCATGAACTACATATTGATTCTCTCCCCACCCGCTCCACAGCCACACAACCAACATCACAAAAGACGTGCTCCGTTCAAACCCGCATTTGTTGACATTCAAATCTCGACAAAACAAACTACGCTCTTTTATTTTGAATATTAAAAGAAAATCAAAACGCACACAAGATGCTGTCTTAGAGAGTTATGTTCACAATTCGCCTACATTGTCCATATATCTTAACACGATATCCAATCAACAGCATTAGATATGAGCGGAGACAGTTCACACCGAAGACTTTTAGGTTAATACCGGCCTTTCGGATGCTGTCTCAATCTGGAAACTACGTGTCCTTCAGAACCGTTTGTACAACCGTCAAAATTACAGCCCAGCATCTCAAAAGACGTCGATTTTCGTATTCTGTGTGGACCTTACAGGGAAATATCAACGATGCGAATGAATATTCTGCCTCCATCTTCAATCGCAAATATGGAAGCAGTATATTGTTCCGAAACATTAGTATGCACCTCCAAGTTAACACGATGTAACACCACGTAAGACGTAAAACCGGACTAAAGGACATGTTCTTCACAAAGAATAAGGTATAATGACGTAATCCGTGCCGGAGCGAGACTTTAAAATTTTTTTTGGCCAAATCCGGTGGCAGTTTGGGGGGGGGGGGGGCGGAGAGTCGTGAAAATTTCAGCAATTGAGTACACACATCTTCCACGATGCGCACTCGTAAGTCAGGACACAGGAACAACGAAGATTACAGGAACGTGATGCAGACAAACCCCGGCACACAAGCAAATGTTAACGTCCGAAGAATGGTTAACATGAGAGTTGTGAATGTCCTGCGGGCCCCCCGTCCCCTCAAGCCTACAGCATGGCGAATCTCTTCCAACTGCGTCTGCGTAAAAGGAAAGCTAGTGTAAGCCACAACCAGCCGGCTAACAACGCCTATCTGCGTTTTATATTACGGTGTATGAAACATTACAGAACCACAAGAGTGGGACTTTTGCTTTTCGTTTTATTTAAAGCTTTAATTAAAAAACAAACAAAAAAACAAAAAAAAACTATTCCATCATTTGATGAAATACTTTGGTTGTATGTTTACAAAAACTTCATGAAGCGAATCAATCCGAAGTGCGGAACACAGCGCCAGTTACGTGGAGAGTATCAGAACTTCAAAACGAATGCTTCAACATCAAGGCAACAGTCCTTACGCTGCATGCAAATTATGAAGTTAATTAATTCGGCTCTAACCTCGACGGCGCATCTGAACAGTCAAAGTAGGAAATGTCATCCGACCGGATGACGTCTTGCAGAGTCAAACGGATTAAGGGTGACAGTACGACGAGGATGTCGTCTCACACAGTGGAAGTGATACGACGCAGGCGTGGAGATCAAGCTCCCTGTATTCCCTCTACCCTCCTGGTCTTGCGAAAGGTCCGTCCTGGGGCATATGGACGCCGTTCGTACACCCGGAGGTCGCAAACGGGCCTGTGTTTCGTTAAATCACGAGAAACTTTATTTATTACGCCCAGTTAATTTGCGGATGTACACTGACTGTCTCTCAGAACAAAGTAATGAGGAGAAAATTTTACATTTATGGGAAGAAAGGACAGGAATGAATAAAGAGCTGGATACTGCATAATCACCGGCTTCATAAGCTGGAAACATCACCATATATTATCAGTGTAATTACGTCAAGGATTAGCCTGGCTTAAAATGTAGCGTTCAGTAGTTGAGTGAAATTTACACAGAATTGTTTACATGAACTCTGGACTGAAGAAATAATTTGAGAAAGAGAACCTAACCTAACCTACGACACAACGCACCTACAGGGTGCAGTGGCGATTACAATTGGAATGTCGTGGATCACATTTCCCCTCCATGTCACCGTCTGACCGGTTCGAACATTTACATACTGAGATAGGGATTAGCTCTATATCTAGTGGGCCCAACTGTGTAGGAACCTGAAGACGGAGATAGAGTCCCATCTCCGAAACGTCGTTTTACGTTTTATATTTACTAGACGATGGATAATATCCAAGGAAATTTTTATTCAATTGATTTACATACTGACTTTAAACAATTTACACAAATTCTTAAGCACTGCTACTTAAATCATTTCCATTACTCGAATCGTTTTTAAATCTCCAGGGTAAAGCCACGTGTTTCGCTCGTGAGCAGGTTCCTATCTCAAGGCGACGTTTCTGTGCCCCCCCCCCCCACAAAGCTGAGCACATGCTGTAGCTGGAAAAGCTGACTGTGGCCTTCGAGTTCCGTATCGCGACGATATGAGGGCATTTTGATATTTTATCACAAAGACTGTACGGGTGGGAAACTTGGTCACTCACGTCAAGGGAAGAACGAAGAATAAGGTTATGTGAGAAGAGGGTGCAATGGGGAATAACTAGACGTAAGAGAAATGGAATGGTAGTAGGATTGAGAAAACTTCGTAATATTCACAGATATTACTGTAATTAAAATATGTAATTAATAAGGGTGAGAGGGGAAAGCATATGCAATGCATGAGAGAGACAGAAAGAGAGGAGATGCTCACAAAATGCTTGTCGAAAAATACAGCAGTATTACTTAACTTTGGAGACGTAGACGCAAAAGTGGTGATAATATTAAAATGGAACTCGGAGGAACAGGCTACGAGAGTGTGGACTGAGAACGGGAACCAGTAGAGGAAACGATAGCAAAGCTTTGACATCCATTTTGTTAACCAGCTTAGAGACTATCGGCTTTATAAGGACTCCGGTCCATAAAATGTGTTTTAAGATCCTTGCCTACATTTTAAAAAAATAAATGAATAAATTATAAAGTGTACATAGTCCTTCACGCTAGGCGGATCGTACCTGTCGGTTATTAAAATGTTCCCTGCGCACGTTCAATTAATGATACTTCCTTTTCCCTGATTTCTCTGCAGTTTTATGCGCAGTGAACCCGTACAATTGGCACGCGCTCGGCGCTGACTGAATCATCCGCCGACAGCTGTTAAATTGTACTTGCAACTGCGCTGACGAGGGCAAATTTGTATCAACTTCAAGCGATCTGATCTGCCTCGCCTTACATCGCGTGCTGGCTGTCCGTCCCAAAGCTTCTAATCTATCTTAAACTCCTCACAAAGCAGGATATGACAGCCCTGAAGTTTATTTCTGAGTTAAAATAAAACGCTGTATCAACTACGCAGGTTAGCGATCGGCAGTTGCGGCCTGTCTTAAGGCACTATTGCTAGGGACTGGCTGAGTAAAACCACTAAAACCTTCAGTCAGAATAGTAGCCTCGACGTTACGAATCGAACAATCTCGAGTGTGAATCGACCGCCAAGGGTGTGACTGTCAGTTACCCGTTCGGGACTCCAGGGCGAGCTGACGGACTCTTGGAGCGAGAGGAGTTTCACTTCTTCGGTGCTGATTTAGAACCACAACGCCGTGCACCGGCCTCGTTAGCACAGAGCCAGACGGCTCCGTCTGTGTCAAGTTCTACTCTATATACTTTCGTCTTCGGCAAACAACGGCTTCAGTGGAACACAGCTTGAATCGACTTCAGCCCTTATTATCGGCCAGACAAAAAAAAAATGTTTTTGTGTCGATACAAGAGAATACCAGCGTAAGCATCTTCCTAGGACCCACCCACCCACTTAACTCTGTACGTTCCAATTAGCAGGCTTTAAAAGTTACGACCCTGTTCTAGGATTTTGCGCCGTGTAGTCTGGTAGAAACTGACCGACGTTTCAGAGGCGCTTAGCCTCCAGAAACATGGTGATGATGGAGGCAGTAAGCTCCACGTCCAAAGCATTACAATCGGTTGTAATCAAATGTCCCTGCGAAAAATTAATTTGTTTTGTTAGGCGTAAGTTCTCAATACATTTACAATGATGAGATATGATTCAGTAACTCAACTAACCAATTCACAATTCTCATTACTGTTAATCCGTACTCTACACCGAGTAATGAAATCGAGAAGGATGAAGTGGGCTGGGAATGTAGCACGTGGGAAGGTAAGCAGTACGCACAAAACGTTCGTTGACAAACCGGAATGAAAAAGACCACGTGGTAGATCTAGACGTTGTTGGAAGCATAATATTATAAAATATTCACGAATGTGGATTGGTTTCAGGTGACTCAAGACGAGATTCTCGTTGCTGGCCCTTGGGAGCGCGGCAATTAGACCTTAGAGCTGCGGGTCATACCAACATAATGAAGAGATTATAGAATTCCGGGAAGCACGTAAGATCTGTTATCCATTTTATGTAGCACTGGATTGGAAGCACGGTTCGTTAAATGCAAATCTGACACTGTATTCTTCGTGCTGCAGGACAGATGAGTTAATTTAGCCAGCTACGTTTCACTCCGTATTGTACACGTGGGACTTTAAAGTAAACGTTACTCCAAACCACACTCGACTTATTGATCAAAAGGGCCCCCATTACGCTATTTCTGTTACGGACAGAATAAGTAATAACGCCTAGAGCACTCTGTTTAGACTGACCGTTTCACACGCACGTGTGGCGTGTTGCCTACCGAGCGAAAGAGAGCAATTCGAATTACGAACATGCCAGTGCATTCCATATGTAAAATTAAATAATACCACGAGATCCCATGAGGTTGAGATGTGACGCATGTGGAGAAACAAATTAACGTAGTGACCTGGGGGGGGGGGGGAATGTAATTGAGTTCGTATTATTCATTACATAATCATACACTGAGTGCAAGAGCGCCATCATTCATCAAGGTTCACAGACAGTCATCTCCTGGTGGCACATTGAATAGTCTTAAAAGTAACCTGTAATCAGTTACGATGAAGAGTATCCCTTACGAACTTTTGTCAAAAATGTCCAGGAATTCGCTCTCTGACATTGCTGTCTTTATTTACGGGGTCGAGAGACCAAGTTTTACACCCATACAAATCATGGTACAATCCTTATATCTGAAGCTTAATAGAACTCACTTGGTGGATTTAAGAACACGTTACCACATTCTTAAAAATCCCAACAATATTCATTTTTACGAACTTGCGCACTGCGAAGTTCTGAGTTACCTGACAACGAAGCCGAAGACTTCGGCACGTACATGGTTCCTATTATCTATCAAAGATGTCGCGTGCTCCGCACATTCCCTACTACCGCTCGATTGAAAGTCAGAAATCGTCTTGTCCGTGTACCACACGCCATGAGGGTAATCCCGAAACACCAAATTAATCGTGTGTGGTTTCTTGCAATAAGAAATTCTATAAAGAACGTATGTCGCCTGCTTACCTTCAGTTGCTTTAATTTTTGCGACGAAAATACAGGAATTATTAAGTTATAATGACTCATACGATGTAAGCCATTTTGTAAAATTCCAACTACGTTAATTTCTGAAGCATTGCTAATAGTCGACATCAGATAACAATTTGAGAATAAATTTCACTTGATTGTACAGTCATTTTAAAAGCAAATAACAAATAAGCGCGAAACCATAGAAACTGAGCTATTCATGAGCGTGTTTATGGTTGCAAAAACAATTAGTACCAACACGTTAAATCGTAATAATAAGGTAGTATATTTGCGTCATATTGTGAATTAGGTTAATATTTTCCGTCAAATCACAATTTTAATAAGATAATAAAATATAAAATATTTAAAATATCATTCGATGCGGAACGTGAAATGATATTTTAAATATTTTATATTTTATTATCTTATTAAAATTGTGATTTGACAGAAAATATTAAAATATTAATCGTAATAATAAGTTTCATCCTTCGTCGCACCGACGTAAAATATTAAACTGTTCGCTTATCTTCATTCGGTCACAAATGCAACATTAAATACGTACATGTTGCATCATACGTTTATTATTTTGACATAAACAAGGAATAAAATTGTTTCACGTAAACAAAAATATGATATTAATATCGTATTTTTGCATACAACAGAAACAGCACCCTTAGCTTCATGTTAACAGCAACAAGGCTTTGAATACTGACTCGTGCCTCCTCGGAAATCGGGACAATATTCTTTAACGTGCCAACGTCTCAAGGCCGACCACCGCACAAGGACCACAAGTTCACAGACTTGCTGGAGCTAGAACGTTCCATTGCAGAGAACATCACGTACGTCGTTCTCCGGCGCAGAGAGCAAATGCAACCCCAGAGGCAGCGAGAAACCTTATAACATCAGAGCAGCCACACCCGCGGGCCGTGATATTGACACTGCGACGCTAATAGTTCTGGAACACAATCGCCTCCTTTCAGGACGGCAACCGAGACGATCCTGCAGTCCCCGGGTGAAACCAGATCAGATAATAGAGCCATTTCCCACACTACAAACGAACTGGGAATTTCAGAGCAGTTAACAGCAGCTAAACGTATTTGTAACAGAAACATAAACACTACTTTGTAGGGCATTTCACTGCGATGAATCACACGCTCAGTTCCAAAATAAAGTGAGATGATCCACGTTTGCAGTGAACTGGTAAGGAGGAGGTTTGGTGTGAGATCGGAAGTGGCCTGGAGGTTCTACAAGACGAGTAAAACGAAAGGGAAAAATTGTAAAATGAAATAAAATATTGTTCAAAAGATTTTGAGGACAAACAAACAAATGTGATAACGTTTATGAAAAACTGACTTAAGTAAGTGATATCTGAAGTCTGAGACGTCCAGGTGCAGTCACACGTTAGGTGCTGGGGGTAATTCGCGCCATGGAACACGTTAATAATAATTAAAATAAAACCTTGGCACACTTCTCTTAATTACCTATGCTTTGTTCCACTGCGGTGAACTTTAATGGACCTACTCCCTAATAAGTCTACTGCATGCCATAGCAACAGAGTTACCCTGGGTGTTGCTGGTTTACTATGCAGAGACTGTACCGACCGGTACCCGAAGAAAAAGACAGCCCCCCCCCCCCCCCGAATTTAATAATAACATGATTTTCTCCATTCACTTCCATCTTGTCGGATGGTTCTAAAAAAACCCATTCAAAGGTTTGAGGGGTCTGCTTCTAGCTGCCACAGTCACTTAGTTGCAATGTTTGTAAAACTCATAATAAAATGACGAATTGGGGGGGGGGGGGTAAGCTGTCTGCAGTACCAATTTTAATAAACCTCCGTGAAGTGGTTGAAGCCGATTTAGAGAGTGGCCACGCAAAATACGTAATCCTGCACACATATAGATCGCAAGAGGTCAATTCATTCAAGATAAAATTGTTATTGAACACAGAAAGGAGGAGATAAATCTAAGATTTGTTTCTTAAAGGACAGATACGAAGCATTTATAAAATATCGTACTTGGACACACATATATGACTGTCATCTGAGGTGTAACACGGTACAGTCCGTTACAGCCCACAAGACAGCTTTCTTTATGCTTATGAGCTTTAAAATGGATTTATTTGTGGCTTGTGTAAAGACGCTGTCAGTAAAGCAGACTTCAACGTGTCGAATGATGTTTAATTAACACCGAATTGTAAGGGATAACGAAGGTAGCGGCCTTGGACTAATTTAAGGTAATATTCCGGAATTCCTGACACGAATAAGTGGGGAAAACGACAAGAACCTTCAATCAGTATAGCCGATAACCATGTTTAAATTGTAACCCGGGACCTCCCGAATACAAAGCATGGATTCTATCCTTTCGGCCCCAACGTTACGTGAACTTCAAAGGAACTTCTTTTCCTTCGACGCTGTAGCTTAGAATTAAGCGTGCTTTGCAAGCACATAACACGATATGATAATACGATGACCTTGAAAATAAACCTCTTCGTAAGTGCCTTCCGTTGAACGCGAAAACCAGATTACTTTCAGCAATGCATCGCTGCCCACAACAGCTATCTAACAATACACCAAGACCTCCGTTACATAATGACGTGTCGGTATTAACAGCGACACACTTTCCCACTAGATGTCACAGGTTGCATAACCCGGCAACCTTTTACAGGCTCGCCTCGCGTTGAAGTCTCCGTCCGCGTGAGAAGTGGAGTTCACACACCTCGACCCCACACGCAGTTGTTAGAGAGGCGACAGACAGACAGACAGACAGACCCATGCAGTCTGATTTCACTTTCAGGGAATTAGCGAGCGTCAGGCTCGAAACCTTGTCAGCTTCGGGGGCAGAATCACACGGCTAACATTTATATAAATTACTGTTGTTCTTTCCTTCTTCCTGTTCCTGTTCATCGTGCCATCTGTCTTCAGCCATTCCAACCACGTGCCCCAGCAGATTCTTCCTATATTTAGTGATCTAAGCAAATGTTGACTTTAACTTTCTCCTACATACGCTCGACAACCTTTGTCTCATTCGAGTACGAAATTTAATAGAATCCTCTTAGATGTTTCGGGTGCACATTTTATCCATTTCATAAAATTAATAAACGTACAGGAGCAAGAATATTATCGGCGAACTGCGCACACAACACAGTAGTTTGCAAATACGTATTCGTATGAACGGAATATTTAAGTGTCTCTCACCGCTAGTCAGAATATTCACTACCCAGTGAGATCCGTCTTCGGCCTGTCACGTGGCACGCACTGTGGGCAATCAGCACATGCAGTGAGATTTCTTTATAACGGGATAAGTAGGTACTTGTTTCCACACTGCGTGGGATAGAGTGAAAGAGAACTTATGACGACTTCAATCCAGTGCTCCACTGCGCACCACAGATTTGCCTTCTGAATGCTTTCACATGCAAGTCACATCTGACACGCAGAGATCACTACGCCACTGATGCGCCTGGCATTATAAAAAATGCCACGAAACCTGAAGGCTTATCACTCTCATAACTGAAGCCCTACGTTAGATCATATTATGAGCCAGTGATATAACATGCTGACGGAACCAATGGGCAACTGTCATCGTATCTTAAAGTAACAACAGAAAGGTGAACTGTTGAGAGAATCCTTACGAAATAAAAGTCAAAATAAAGTTTTTGTGAAGTCTTCATTATGATAATCAGAGAGACTCTCTCTCTCTTATTTCCTGTTTCTTCCGCACTTTCTTTGCCTTTCTTTCTCTGTGTTTCTGCGGCCTAATTTCTCCTTCACACTGAATTTCTTGTGACTGTCCTCGTCTACGCCAGCTCATCTACTCTTCCAGTTCCCGGATTCGCTTGTAAACACGAAACACCCATCACCAGCGACCTCTTTCACTGTGAAGTGATGTCCCGCGAACGTCCGCGGAAATCCTCTTTATCCCCACAGGACAGAAGCTCGGGAAGTGAATTCCGTACCGGAATACACGATGTATTCGTGCGTTTCTTGTAATCAGCCTTGTCCAACTAAATAAATTTACACACTTTTAAAACTTAAAAATTTCCAAATCGTCTAAATTCGTAAAATTTATAAACGTCCACAATTTTAAAATTCTCAAAAAAATTCTGATATGACGGAACATGTGTACTGGTTTTTACTGTGCATAAAATATTGTAAAAAAATTTTGCTTCATGCCGGAAACACCAAAATGGCACGAGTGCCATGGTTTGAGTGCTATTGTATCAGAGTATGAAGACACGCCACGGTGAGAAATGTGTTGTCTCACACGGAAGATGGCGTGTCAGGAGAAAGTGGCTCTATAGTGTTTGGACTCCCAGCAAGACCCTTCTGTAGCAAATCGCATGGAAGACTCCGTACAGTTTGTTTGTTTTATTTGTAGTTCATTTAACGATTCACACTCTATAGTGCCGAATGATAGGAAGGATAAAGAATTGGAAAAGACGCTGAAGGAAGGGTCCGTGGAGGATCTGAGGAAAACCATAATAATTTTCATCGGGCCGAGATTTGAACCCAATGCTACAGAACACATTTAACACTTAATTCTCGGGAATAAATTGTGACTTGCGCACTGCTGTCGTCTACGTTAAATTCGTCGGAGACAAACCCAAAACTTGTTGCTCTACAGACGCCACTTTGTATAAAAAAAATCTGTAGGGCTGTGTTTTGTTTATGCACTAACTACATACAACATTTCAGATTTGAAATAGTTCATAAGTTATCGCCGTCAAACCGGAAGCGAAACAAAGATTTCATGAGCCGCCATTTTGTTTTATGTTACGTAAAAGTACGTCAACAGAAGTCTAAGATCAGTTGACTCACATCACTTCAGGATACAGTAACAAAATCTTGCAAGCGTCGCTTGCACCTCACAAATTGGCTCGTTCCCCAAGTGGGTACCGTTAATTTATAAAATTAAGAATTACGATTTTGGGGCCGCCTCTAACAGCATAACGCCCATGTCAGATTTAATGAAAATCGATCGGTTGCTTCGAGAGCGGAAAGACGAAATCACATACACCAAATTTCTCTCCTTAAGACACGAAAAATTTCCCTCTGAACACCTCGGCAGGAGACGTTCTGGCGCCACTAGAGACGAATGGCGCCGGGTGGAGCCACAGTTCCACGAATTCTTAACCTGATGAGTGTCTTCACGCCTCGGCCGCCTTACCCCTGACATGTGACTGGGTATGCGATTAGAAGCGCTGGACCGCAAATGCGCAGAATCCAGTTCAACGTCACAAAAAGAAATCTGAGTAGGCCGCATTATTACAGTGAAGAGGTTAGACCAAACAAGATGGACCGTGTTATTAGGGCCAACGAGAAATAACTTTCGATTTTGTCGCTTTAACTCAGTAAACGTAAAACGAAAGAATACGTTGGACAGAAAACCGCAAAAACTTTCTGACGTAACATTATTATTTTCCTTTACTTAACTCGCGAGTAACGTTTGTATGTCACAGTTGCGGTGTCACGCTCAACTCTCGTCTCTATTGGGCCTTCAACAACTTCTAATCGCTTTCCTGTTTGTTCAGGCAAATGTCTCTCTCAACATCCACACATGGTCATTTAATGTTCCACGTCTGCGCTGTATAATAAAAAGTCGAAACAGTGTCGTTAAGTAACCAAAGAACAGTCAATCACATTCTACTTCTGATAGAATATCACAGAGACACGAAATATTGACACTTTAAAGTATCAATCCCGTCTAAATGACATTTAAGGATTCAGTCCGCACCGCAAAGAAAACCAACTCTTCGCGAATCATAAGACACGCCCAGACAAACTCCAAGGGCAAATTGCAAAGTTACTGGTTGTTAAAACAAGTTGTATATACTCTAACCAGCGGGTTTTAAAAGCTACGCACCCCTCGAAGTTCTTACTGCATTGCACTACTAGCCTCGCCTAAATACATTCTCGGTTTTTCCTCAGCCCTCGCACAAGTCTGATGGTTTCTGAATATGTCCACCGCTGGTGAAAACTGTCTGAAAAGTATGCAGTCTAAAAATTCATTTTATTACTGAGAAATCTGCCAACGAAATCCATAAACGCTCTGATTACAGACATAAGAGCCTTATCGACACACTAACACTTTCTCCGAGGTATCGCGAACGCCCTGTCCCACTTGAAGGGCTGAAGTATCACGTCCAGGAATTTCCAAAAGTCTTTCAAGACTGGTTCTTTATTTCAAGGAACACAGCGTCTAACACGGATGACCGTCACTACAAACTAGTGTTATCATTGTCGTTACAATCTCCTCTGACTCGGATATCGCTACAAGCGAGAGATACAAAAGAATGTAACTGCGATCAGCGGGTTATGAAGTGCGGACCAGGTAAGACGCAATGAAGTGGCGAAAGGGAGTCGCTAAACGGAGAGACACGGAGTGCAAGACGTCACTGTAGCTTGTAACTGCTAATTAAGGTAGGGTGACAGAGCTTGTCACAGCCGTCCGGATACGAAGCGGGGCCCTCATTCTCACATTACTTTCGTCTATTAAAGGAAATAAAGTAGACTCGCGTAGTCAACTTGCTGTCTGCGTGTCTCTCGTTTCTCAGTATCTGAATTTTTGTTTCTGAGGCCTTTGGACGAAGGCGTGTCACTAAAACAGCGCACGTCATTGAACACTTCCCTTCGTCTGTTAACAAATTTTTGTGATTTTAAAAAAAGCAATATGCTTCGGAAGCTGGCTTTGCTTCTCTCATCAGGTAAAACCATACAACCTAGTCAGTTGTATCCATTAAAAATTTCACATCTTCCGTCTCTGGTCCAACCATTCCTCTCAGCACCCTGTTCTCAATTCTTGAGTTTGTGTTTATCGGGCAGACACCACCGACAAATCAGCCTGAAAGTCGAATTTTCACTTGTATTTAAGCAAATAATATGTGAGGTTATTGACTTCGGTTCCTGTAAAATTACAGAAATGACTTCTTTTTCGTGTTCTCGACAAGGTCTGAATTCGTGGAGTTATCCTTCATTCAGGGCGTGTACGGATCGGGGCAAAGTGACAATTGACAATCAGACGACGGCCGAGGCCTTAATCTCGGCGCATTGGAAACCATCGAGATGACGCTCGCAGTGGCGTGGGGTGAACCGCGCTCAGAGGTTCTACCTCGACCACACACGTGACGGAGGGCAGTTGGGTCTGCTGGGAAATCAACCGGACACATTACATTGCACGGGACAGTCCACAGCGGCTCTTTGATAAGTGACAGTCCATGGTTCAGGACCAGTAGCGAGCACATTTCGTATGAACTGATTTGACGACCGAGTCCATTTCCTGTAAGTAATCGGTTCTACACCCTTGCTCTGGCTTTCTACGGAACGTCGCAGAACCTCCTCCTTGGGTTATTCAACGATGCTGATTCACCTGCTAATGTCATACAGTGTCAAACAGCAACATCATCAACAGAAACGTTGTGTTGTGGTTGTGGTAAATTTAAATAAGAGCTTGACTGCGCCCGATAGCAGCGTTCAGTTCTTGGTTCAATCCCTCACTTGTATTATTATTATTATTATTTAGTGTTCTGTCTGACGACAGGTCCATATGAACAGGATCCTTCCATCCTTTTCTCGGACTGGGACCTGTTCATATACGTTCTTGGCAGATGATCCAGAAGTGGTTTGCCATTGCCTTCTTCTGTGTGTGAATGGAGTAATTGTTGGGATGCCACGGAGGAAAACTCCGTGTTGCCTAGACCACGGCCTTGCCCAACACAAGTTATAAATTCAGGCACCGCCGGGAATCGAACCCGAGACTCCAGGATTACAAGGCCAGCGTTCTAACCGCTAGACCACCTCATCTTATTATTATTTAGTGTTCTGTCTGACGACAGGTCCATATGAACAGGATCCTTCCATCCTTTTCTCGGACTGGGACCTGTTCATATACGTTCTTGGCAGATGATCCAGAAGTGGTTTGCCATTGCCTTCTTCTGTGTGTGAATGGAGTAATTGTTGGGATGCCACGGAGGAAAACTCCGTGTTGCCTAGACCACGGCCTTGCCCAACACAAGTTATAAATTCGAACCCGAGACCCCAGGACTACAAGGCCAGCGTTCTAACCGCTAGACCACCTCATCTTATTATTATTTAGTGTTCTGTCTGACGACAGGTCCATATGAACAGGATCCTTCCATCCTTTTCTCGGACTGGGACCTGTTCATATACGTTCTTGGCAGATGATCCAAGTATTCAAAGAAGGCACCCCCCTCCCCCATGCAGTCAGTAGTCAGCCCGTCGGCTGGCGTAAGATCTGCCACCACAGCAGTTCGCCACTGTAACGCGCGCGGAAGAAAACATTACAGACCCGAAATCAGTCGCTTAACAATTTGCTTGGGCTGTACCTTGCAACGAAAATGAGTAGCTGATTTATCACTGCTAAACCAACAACGAAAATAAGATCTACAAAGTTATTCCAAATATGTTTCCTCATACAGAACATGCAACGATATTCAACGTACAATATTACGGCATAATCATAATTAGAGTACGATACTTTTTTAAAAAAAACTGATCTGCATCTGTAATAAACACCGGCGTCTGTGAAGTCCGACGACGAATCGCGAACTGGGCACCTGGAAAGTACGCAGACAGGCCTTTCTCTGTTGTTTCCAAACAACAGCGCCAAGACAGCTGACATCTATGCAACATCGCGAGTCACATCCTGCAAATGCATTATTCATAAACTAAAACACGTTTCTGAAAATTTATGGCGTATTAACCGCGTTTCGACTACAAAGACAAGACGTGACAGATGAGCTGCATTCGCCCCCATGGCGATGTATAACTGCCCAGCCACCGAAAACACTCCATCATACACAAACCAGCGTCCTTATCCGCGGTTGTTATGGAAACCTATTGTTCAATTAATGTAATCGGCCTGTGAATCTGCGCAGCCATTGGACGCTCTCAGAAACAAAAGAACGTAAACAATGCCTTTCTTCACATCATCATCTGTTGGTTCATTAATAATTTTACAGCATTACGCGAATTATTTAATAAATTTTATTATATTGTTACGCATTTACGAACGTGTGTGGTAAGCCATACATATTTCGAAGATATAACCTCACAAAAAGAACGTAGGCAGATCGAAAAACTGTCTGAATAAATATATATTGGCGCTGAAAACACTGCAATATTAACGACGTAAAAACATAAAGAAGTTAGTAGGAATCGAAAATTTTATCATCAGAAGTTTGGCAACAGATCGACGTTTCACGATTTTCCTCAGTCTCCTCAAGCAAATGAAAGTGCATTACTTAGTAATGACCAAGACACTTACTACACTTAATCGACGAAAGTAATGACTTAAAATTATTCTCTTTCAGGACTTTTTCCATCGTCTGTTCTTTAAAATAACGACGTTTCGGAGGCTGGTTCTGTCTCCGTCTTCAGGTACCTCTCACCTGGGATGGGGGGACAGGAGACTGAAGGCAACTGCACACAACGAGTTCGATAATTTGTATCAATCACCAGACACTACAAGGACGAGATGGGCTTGGCTTGTAGCACGTACGGGAAGTTACAATATTTATGTTGGTAGACCTCCAGAGAAGAAACCACACCGAAGACCTAGGGGTAGATGGGAGGATAATATTAAAATGGACATTAGGTAAGTAGATTTCGGTTCTGAATAGGTTTTTGGAGGGATCGCGTGAAGACGACTATGGGCCTTCGGGTCCCTTAAAGGACGGAGAATTTCGCGACCAGTTAAACGTACTTTTCATTGGCTTCTAAGGACCGTGCCCGATGGAGTTGAACAGGCGACATCGGACTCAACGCTCACTCTTCCTAAGCCATAAACTGACCCACGCAAACGAAGTTTTCCAAGTCCCATCTGGACCTCTGCCTTAAAGTTGAGGCAGGGAATGGTTTATTAATCCACAACGACTCTACGGTGGTACGTAGACACAGAAGTTAAAACAGAATAAAAGATATTCAGATCAATTTAGGGCCCAAATTTTGTGTGTGAGCTCCCTCAATTCAATAGGAGATTCTACGGTCTGTAATTTATGAAAGTTTACCACTCTAATTGACTTTTCAACAATATTACGATGATCGGGACAGTGAAAGAGATAGTTATGTCACTCAGAACACGGAAGAAGACATTAGCAATTCTTTCACCTCGCCTCGTCTGAAGACTCGAGTAATGTAGAAATTTATCGGAAGGATTGCGTGTGCTTATGAACTATTTGTTCTCCACATTAAAATTTTGTGTCTTCTCGAAGCTCAAGTGTCGAAGCAAGGACCATTTCCCCAGCGGTTTCTGTCTGCTGTCCAATGATTATTAGTTTTTTTTTAAATGTATTAAATGATCACAAACACTAAATGTTTCGTATGGCCATCGGCATGTTTCGGTATAAAATCATTTAACCGATTTACATTAAACTTGATATTGGTGGTCTACTGTAAGAAAAAAGTGAATTTTGGCTCGTATCGGCAAAAGAAACCTCGCAGTTGACATGAACTTGAAAGCTACTTTATCGACTTCTGAAACACGTCTCTACATCCGCCATAAATATAGATTTTATTATTACGTGAAACTTTTATGCGAGACATTAATGTCCTGAGGACAGAATAAAAGTAGAATGAGAAGTAATTTCTTGTTCTGCACAATGTGAATATCAACATCACTATCTATTTATTTTTTCCATTAATCATTTATCAAGTATTTACTATAACCTTTCTTCCGTACTGCATAAAACAAACCACGTGGTGCGATAGAAGCTGCCTTTATTACCACTGCGAAATGTTTTGATAAAACAAGTGAAAGAGAGCAAACACTTGTGCGTGCGTGCGTGCGTGCGTGTGTGTGTGAAGGGGGTAACAGCTGAGGCAGAAGCTAATTCGTTATGGAGTATAATAACTTAAATTAACATGGACGTGCAAGAGAGGAGACGGGGCTTTCTACGACGAGAAACTCAATCCAGTGTTTCTTAACCTGTGTGACGCGAGACACCGATGTGTAGGGGCAATTATATACCGAATTTAAATGTGTGTCTGCAGTTTACAAAGTGAGATCTTGAACCACCTTCAATCCATGTCACTCCATCGTAGTGTAAGGCCAAATTTCACGCCAGCGTAAAACAAAAGGTAAACGTAACTTAATGTTTGTCTTTTCTACCTTTTTAAAGGAGAGATGAGTGAATTGCAACAAGTTCTCAGCTTATTTAACTTAGGAAATAACAAAACGTGCTGTATAGAACTCAGAACGTACTTTTTAAACACTTTATACGGTGATGGTAACTATCTGTACCACCTACGTTTAATACACAGTGATTCTCGGCAAATAGCCCACACTCCCTACATGCTTTCATTTTATCCTGAGAATAAAGATCAATATTTATCCTATAAATCACTGAAGGACGAGTAGCATTTAATATTTTGGATCCCACCTCCTCTGCTTCGCCTTTAAAAAATTCTGGTTTCAACACTTACAAGCACCGAACAAAAATCGAAAAAAAAAAAAAATACTAGCCGCTCTCAACTTATTTTATCTGGAGGATCAAACAATTCAGCTCCAGAAATTGTATCCATTTCTTCAATGAACTTCGGGAACCTACGTATATTAAAAGCAGCAACCACCATTTCATCTCGGCAGTTCGAGCGGATGACTTTAACAAGTGTCACATATTAACCAAAGTTGTCCATCAGAATCCCTACATTCAGGGGAACTGGTTTCAACTATGACTCAAAAATTCGCACGACCGCCATGTTGAAAATTAAAATGCAAACGTCTGTCAGAACTTAATAACAATATTCGTGTGAAACTTTGTTAAAATCCGCCGACTCGCCGAACACTTATCAGACGGGAAGAGATTCACACACATGACTCGTGATGACGTAAGGCAACGCAGACAAGTGAGTGCCATTCTGATTTGAAGGCCTCGCAGGGTCTGCAAGTTGACAGCACATGAACCATACGCACTTTCACTCTCTTCCTTGACCTCAAGGTGAGTGACGTGGGGTTGCTAAGATACCGCTACGTGGACACCTTTATTTGTTACTAATAATCGACGTCTCTGAAATCTGCAACTCTGAAGCGCGAAGTGCCAACACTTCGCCGTTTTTAAAGTTCTTGAGCTTGTAGGATGCGGCCATGTAATATTTGTTTTTTTCCTACAAAAATAAGCGTGTCTCTTATACTCAGACCACTGAGTCAAGTAGCAGTGCTTCTCCCTGAGGATGGAGGCAGCACACACCTTCGAATCGTCGTCAAACCTTTACCAGACTACACGGCGCAACATCCCAGAAGACACGTGCTGCTATAATTAAAATTTAGTTAAGCAAGAATTGCCTTTTCTACAACAAAAATTTCCTTCAAAGCAAAACTTTGCAATAAACTGAGGAAAAATATTCACACTTAAAAGTCTCCTGAGTTAAACTTCCTCGAATATTATACGAACTCTAAAATTACATGTTTCATAAGTTGGACATTCTGACTACTTCACCCTGCATAATGCGTCTGCAAATAGAATGTAATTATAAAACGCAGCTTCAATTAAAAAAACAATTAATAAAAATGCCTTTGTTCTTTTTAAAGACGAGTTTAACCAAACCTTTCTCTGCGTTTTACATTGCATGCCTCCACTAGGAAACACTACGCCGACAGTTCCTGACACTCTGGCTGCATTAAGCATTTATTCTCGAACTAGTCGAAACTGAAACCAATCTCGTACACCGTCACGTCAGGATCTCTGAGCCACGAGCAGCTTGTCTCCTCCGTCACAGCGGAACTTGTTTCAGACTTGCTTCGGCCATCCAGCAACACTGTCGATCGCGTCCAAAGTTCTTTTCGCCGTCTCAATTGGTTACGACTTCCGAAACTTAACGACGGACTTTCTGCTTCATTTTCCTTTCAGCTCGCCCAGGGAACACTTGACACTGGCTCTCGTCATCCGCTGACACATTCGAGGAAGCTTACGTCAGGCTCTGAAGTCGCTTTATCGTGGCTCCTTCGGTTGTCCCAATTTCTCAACAGGCTGAATGTCCCTGGCTGAAACCTCCGCGTTCTCTGTGACGCATTTCGATGGCACAAAATCATTCTCGTCGAATACGTGAGAACACGCTGAACAGGTTTATAGACCCTGCCAGGTCGTAGTTCGTTTCCCTTCATCCAAATGAGCCACGGATTTCTTGCGAGGTCCGAATTCGTCCATGTCAAGTGAGTGAGGCTACAGCTTCATGGGATTTATGGCTTGAGTGTCTATGGTGAAGCCTAAGCACTCAATCAGATATTCCGCGAATTTTTGAAACAAACTAAAATTCATCCACTCAGAATGCGTTAGCAACTGCATTATTATGTTTACTGGTAATCAAACCCCAGACCTAATTAATGACAAATGTGGAGTAGACAAATGGGACAGCCAGACTACCAGCATCACACGAAAACCGGATGAGCTGACTCCACGTGGATAAGCGGGCCCCTGGGCAGACTCCACCCCCCACACACACGTTAACACCTGAGCCAACACACGCACTTAAACAAAGCAGCGCCTGTCGTCGTCAAAAGTATCCGATTACCGCCGCGTTGTGACTCCTGACGTTGAAACAAACCGCGATTCTCCTAATCTTGCATTCAGAGCAAACAAACAAAGGCGCATCTGTAGATTATGTCTTTTAAATTAGTGGGCTATGAACCCGTGCACAGAGATACTAAAAATGATGTGATGGGCGTACTTGCCCCTCCTTCCCCTACGAATGAACATAAGCGAAAATATCCCTACATCGGGCGCTCGGGGCCTTGCGCAGTTTTTCTGAGGACAGCAAAGTAGTGTGGACACGTCGGTGCAAAGACCTGACGTCTGTCCTCGTCCCATCGCCCGGCTTTCCGCAATGTCTCACTATTAATTAACACGTACCAAGGTTTAAAATCTACGCTCGACGCTTACAGTGCTGCCAACAGAGCAGCCGAACAATAAAGTCGCGACGGACACACAGCAGGGAATTTCATAACACCTTTATGCAGAAAAATATAAAGTTAAAATAAATAAATAAATAAATATAAATGATATTTTTAGTTTGAAAAAATAAATTTCTTAACTACACGATCGCGTTGCTTACAGTCTCATTTGGTTCTATAGTTCTAATACTTTGGGCCCATTTCGTTACAAAACATGCTCTATTTTCTTCACGTTGTTACAACAATTACACTGGATATCATTGTTGTCTTTATACAGTGTGTCCACAAAGTCTCTTCGGGGTTTTGAAAAATTGTGCGTCATTCCTCTCGATTAAGTTTGATGTAAACAAATCCACGGTTCCTGAGAGCCGCGGTTATCAACGAAACACAGCTCCCCTCCCGTGATGAAGCCCGAACAACACCTCTGGCATCACAGCGTCCTCCAACGAATACACAATTCAGTGCCCGGATAATTAATTAATAATTAACTAAAATTTAAATACAAGGAAGCCGTTAACCCTGCATCTTCCTTGAGGGACTGAGAAAAACCACGATAGACCTCAGTCACTTCAGCCGGTCTCCGGGCCGAGTATAAACCAGGGACATCCCTAAAGCATTTTGTCGGGATTCGGTACCGACCGCAATCAAAATGGAACCTGAAAATCTGACACCCAGTTCAGAGACTAGGATAAGGGGTTCGGGTCCCGGCAGGGGCGTCCACACGGCCCCTGGGGCCTACCCAGCCCCCCCTCATCCGAGTTAATTCCACTGCGGGGAGTGAACCTGACGTCTAATGCCAAGCTTTTCGACACCACGGTGTTTAATTACGCACTAGGGACAACTTCGTCTTCACTAATGGCAAAGCTCACAGCTGGACTCCATCCTCAGCCAGTTTAATCCTGTTAAAACCTAAAATACGTATATTTATTGGTTATTTATTTTTGTTAAATGCTTCGCTTGAGCAGGGTTACCTACAGAGATGATTAAGCGATGTCATTGTTTCAGTTTTAGTGGAATTTTGGATTTCTTAAAAATTTATTTAGGTGATTAACAAGATGAATACTAATTTACTTCAGTTATAAGACTTAAAAAGATGTTGCCATCTGCAAAGCAACCACTGAAATAAGTCTTGTTTCTCGTTAATTGTTAGACGACACACGAAATAAGAAAACCTTTTCTGGTTGGTCATTTGTCTCCCATCACGGGCTGACGATGCAACATGGCGGCCATGCGAACTTTCGGAACTGCAGCGAAAGTAGCTCCATCTACATTCGTTGCGAAATTCATTTGAAGATTTCAGTTGTCATTCTCGTCTGTAAAGGAAAATCGTAAGATGGCGGCCGCGCGAAATGTTGGCCTTTACAACTAACGATCTGTTGCAGGTTGAATGTAAGATCTGGCAAGGAGATAAATCTTAATAGAACGTATTAATTGCACGGAAAATTAGGGGCATGATGATTGTTCAACAAGAGGACGTCACGCGCCACAAAATTCTCAAACATCTTTTCTATACAAGCAGTCACAGATCACCAATCTGTGACTCGCTGTTTACAAAAATTGTACAAACTTCGCACTTCGGCTTTGAAAACGAGCCACGAACACAGACTCACGACAATGAAACCAATGGAATAAATGTAATGTGCTATTGACAGGAAGCCAAAACACAGCCTACATAAATCGGTGTGCACGTATTTCCGAAGATTTTAAATATTTTGGCAAAAATATATTTTGTAACGCAAATACGTGCAGTTACTTACGTATAATTTATTTAAGACGTGACGGCTGGGTATTAGTCAAAACTTTAAGGACAAGAACTGTACCACAGAATCCCTGGACTCGGTTCAGACGTTCACACCCTGCACCCAGAAGCTGCCTGTGTGCAACCGAGTAGACAAGACATTCCTGTATTAGAAAACAAAGGGGCACGACTGGTCGCCACAGAAATCGACCTCCGTTTACAGAGAGTGAGTGCACTTTAAAACGGAAATATCTGAGCTTCATATCGAGACCAACGACGTAAAAAAACACACAGAAGGGATGAGTACTCCACTGGAGTGTTCCGTTCTTATTTCAGTAACTTTCACTAGAGCAGCTGTCTGACCGAATTCGTTTGTTACAAAGGTTAACCGCGTTTCTTATGCTCTACTTTTACGAATGTGAACGCCTCTTGGGTCCCTCAGCCGTGATGAATCAGCTTCCTCTCACACACAATCAGTTCGCCGCTGATCAAGGCTCATCAGTCACCCAGCGTCCGGACGCTACGGGCAGTGAAAAGGACGTTTCGTCAGCACGGACTTTCGCGTCAAAGCGGATCGCGTGTTTCATCTGTCGTCCTCAGTTTCTTGTTCAAGTCAGTACGTGCTTTATCACTGCTTTGTGTCTGCACGGGCAATCCGTTCTGGTCCACGCGAACCCGGGCCTACATCAGATCAGATAAAATAGGAACGTCAATCCACCGAGCAGAGTCATCCTTGACAAGCTAACAGTCGCTCAGTTAGTCAACAAATCCCCTGCCAGGAGATAAAAGGAGTCCCTAACCTGAGCCAGATGAATCCATTCTAACCGCGCGAGCACCTCATTTTCTCGATCTAGGTTAATGTTATCCTCCCACCAACGTGCCTAGCTGAGTGTATTCGTTTCTCATATCCCCATGCGTGCTGCACGTTCCGCCCGTCTAATCGTTCTTGACAAATGCATACATACATATTTTATTACATTCCATGGATCTATAAGTTAGTCAGATGACGATAGGATGTTGAAAAAGACATAATAATAATACAATACATATTATAAAGTACAATTCATACTATTATATAAATATCACATAATACAAACAAAGGGTTCACCTAAAGAAATGATAAGTTACAAATAAATCCACCCATTACATACAATAGATAAATTATGACTTACTTGTAAACATTAGAAATTCATCGACAGAGTAAAAGGAGTGTGTAATTAAGTATCTTTTTGATGCTGGTTTAAATTGTGCCTTTTTATTTACAAGACTTGTGAGACTGTTGAAAATGTTGATTCCTGCGTAATATTCAGTCTTATTACTTTCTTAGCCGCGCAAACTACGTTCACTTCTGAGACTTAGGGGCCACACAGAACAGCAGACAGCCATAAGTTTTAATGTCGTGCTCCCATGTACAGGCGGCCCCTTCCTTTGAGATCGTCTTAGTAATTTGTTTCCGCACTTCTCAAATATCCACGCGTGCTACATGGCCGTTCACTCTCATCCGACCTGGTCCGACCATCCCAGCGCTACAAGTGACGAATCTCCTCATTAAGCAGTTTTCTGTGGCACCTCAGCACTTCGCGTCGTCTGTTATGAAATCGCAAAAGCGTGGGATAGTCAAAACGGATCGAGGTCAGATGAGCACTTCTGCAACAAAAGAAGTTCTCTTCTCAAGACCGGCTCCATTTTGTCTGAAGGCTTCGCTCTTTCGTGTCATTACAGCCGCAAATCATACCGACAGCGCACATTTGCAGAATCAGTCAGGTCACAAAGAACCCGCGTAGGAGGTTCATAAAAGCGACCAAGCTAATATTTTCCATCCCTCATTGGTGCCAAATTGCCCCACCTTCCCTCACACACGCAACGCATTGTTTCGTTTCGAATTTAATTCATGTGAGAGAGCGAAGGTGGGCTCGTGTTTACGTGTGTGCATTATCTGGGCACTCCTACTGAGAGCAGATCTGCAGATACGAATAGTTTTAAGGCATTCCGCGCGGTGCAGTGCAACACGCCCATGGCCGGGTGAGGGGGGGGGGAGGACGCGTTCCTCCTGTCCGCTCACACAGCGTCTTAAGCACTTTGAGTCACAATAGGACAGACATAGGCGTAGGCTATTGTTACAGAACTGTGTTCTGCAGTGCGTGAATTATTATTCTACGCATTTAATTACATTATTTATAACACGAGGACACGCAGAACTTTCACATCTTACTCAGATCAACGTCTCGTATGTGTTACGATCAGTGTTTCGTCCTATGGACCCTTTCGTAGGCATTCCAATGACCTTAATGTACATCAGAGGTCAGTACAGAAATGGCCATTTTTCCCTGCAATTCACCGTTTGCTGAGGTCCATTGGGCTGAAGACTAAAGAGGACAGACCTCTCTATTACGCGTTGGGTTTATGTAGGCAAAGCAAATAACGCATGACATAAACGTTCATTACACATTTAAACTACATGGAAAATAACCCCATAGAATAAGACATAAACTTAGAAGATGAGTCTAAACTTAAGATGGACAGACGCAGACACGAACTGAGGCGTTCACGTGAATTCCACGATCTTTTGTGTCCCGTGACAACAGAAAGTTGAATGCGAGATAAAAGTAATTTATCGCAGTTGTTATCATCAGAACTTGTGCACTTCACGCAAGGCGAGGCCAACAGACGCATTTCGTTGGGAAGAAACTCAGAACGCAAGATCGCCTGTGCATCGCCAGTGGGACCTTCCGACAAAGCTCCGCGTGTTCAAGGACGACGTTTCTACTGAAGATTTCGTATTCTGAGGTGCCGGGTTCGAGTCGTGAGCGACCTTCCACGGTTCCTGAACAAAAATTATGGGCAGAGGGACGTGGAAAGACCACAAGAGCCCCCCCCCCCCCCCCCCAAAGTCCCTTTCAATTCATAATTTGCAAACCAGTCACAGTTTGACGTATTGCAAAACAAAACCATGCATTGTCAGCGAAGGACACAGAGACGCTGCCCGCGGTGGAGTCGGACGGGCGAGAGGGCGAGCGGACTTGATGTAGGGCAGAGTGCGCCCTGGGCGACGACAAGCAGGCTTCATGAAAGTTGGCGACAGGAGGAAGAACTGACGAGCCTTGAAACCAACAAGAAGCGACTCCAGTGAAAATGAGAATTGTCATGGCTGAGTAAAACATCGGAAAGCCGCCAGCCTTTAAAATCGACAAGCATTACACGCCTGACACGTGGCCACAGAATGTCAGGCGAAGGAAAGAACTACACATACGAGGATAAAGTTAGATAGCGGCCTTTTGTGAACATGGCAGACATTAAGAGTGTGTGCCATGTCTTGTGACGTCAAGCCACGCCCATCTCACGCGCCCTGAGTTGAGCATCCCGTCAATATTCAGCGAAGAGTACGACTAACGAAGCTCCTCATTATGTACTTTTCTCCATTCATTTATCACTTCCTCTCTTCTTTAACTAACTTTGCATTTTATGCTCACTCGTAAACCGAACTGACCGGTTCGCCACTGAACTGTAACAAATGAGCATCGCTAAGCGAAAGGAGCCCGCCGACAGAATCTAACCTAAGCCTCACGATAATTCCCTGCCGTACACTTTAATATTATCCCCCCTCCCTCCGCTGTGTCTCACAAACAGTCGTTTCCCTCAAGGGCATCCCAACCAAAATTTTGTGTGCATTTTTAATGGCCTCCATGCGTGCTAAGTGTTGTCTCTCTCATCCTAATTCATCATATCACTCCACCGATGTGGGTGAAACAGCATAACTTATGAGCGTATTTCTTATGCATGAGATTTGAGGTTCTCATAGCGGAGAAATATCAGTGGCGGTATTCTCGGTTGTAACGCCATAAGAACTAATCAACGTTTCGGAGGAACAAACTGCCTCTATCTTCAGAAATGAAGCTGTATTTTCCTCAGGAACTATGGTATGTGCCTACAAGTCCACAGGCCAATGCGTTCTTCATGTTCTTTATCGTGTTTTAATTTTTAATTTTTGAAGGCAAATATTGTCCCTGTTCTCCCTCGATCTGTGTCCTTGTAACAGAGAGAGCGTTCCACATCAAGACGCAACATGATCTGTAATTATAATTTCGTAGACACGTATTGTCTTGATGAGACAATACAAAGCCATGATCATGTTTTTATTATTTATTGACTTACGACATACTTTCACAGCCCACTGATTTAATAATTTTAATGACGGGGTTAAGTACAGTGCTCAGACTGTTTAACCACAGGTTATCAATCGTCGGATGTGACAGCGAGAACCTCACGAGCAGAAGGAAGATTTCCAAGGCTGCGTGATTAGCCCGACCGACTGACTGCGGGTTGCGAAGTGTCCCAGACTGAAGAAAATTACGAGATTCGAACCCAGTACTTGTGGCGCAATACTGCATTGGCATGGCCCAGAGATGTGTCCGGTTACTTGGGAAACAAGCGAACGCTGCGATGCGCAAACTGGAGTAATTAGCCCGTCTAATTCCGCCTCATTAAAGAGTAATCGGCACGGATTGAGTTAGGCCACGCTCCTCTCCCAACACCTCAATGCACTCCGCTCCTACTTCTTCAGCACACTGAGTCCTCAGCGGTTCGTCTACTGGTCCCACACCGGACGCCGTGCGTTACCTACGTTTAGAGAGAGACGTATAACCCGAAAATAAAGGCCACACGTTCCTTAAATAAAAGGGCACTGTGCTCCACGTGAGGTATAATTTTAGTGTACCTCTGTGTACACACGCATGAAGCAGAGTTCGCCTTAAGAACAGACGACGATCCTCTACGGAACAGACCCAACCCGGAGAAAGTTTAAACTATACACTCACACTCCCTATCTGTAAGATGCAGTTTAATATTATCCTCCGATCCGCTAACCTTAGGTCTCCCAAATATTTTATTCCCTTCAGGTTTGCGACAAATTCATTATCGCACCCTGAAGTACGTCGAATTATGCCCGGAGTAGTAATTACCGAATGTCTGAGAACCACTGAAATTAAGCAAAGACCACTAAAGTAAATAACTACCTCGGTGCAGAATAATTCTCGAGGACGCTCAGATATTCAAGAAATTCCCCGCCTTTCACGGAACCCGAATGTTCATTACCGTATCAACAAAAGCCCCCTTCCCACCGGTCCCTGTCCTGAGCAACATGAATCGATTCCACACACTCAAGCTTCATCTCCCTAAGATTCATTTTAATATTATTACCTCCCCCACCTACGCCAAGATCTTCCGAGGAGTATCTGCCTTTTCAGGCTTTCCGACGAACACTTCGTACGCATTTCTCATGTCCCACGTCCGAGCTACATGCCCCGCCCATCTCATCCTCGTTGCTTTGTTCATTTTAATAATATTTGGTGAACGTCACAAATTATAAAGCTCCTCAGTTTCCTTCGCCCCCTCTTGCCCCTCCATCCCTCTCAGGTCCACCCTGTTCTTAGACAAACTCATTCCAAGCTTCCCTTAGCGTAAGAGACGAGGTTTCACACTCGTACAAAACAGCAAGTAGGTGTGACGAGGAACAGGACCCAGCAAATTTCAGATAATATTAAAACGAACGTTCCGACGCCAAGTGATGTTTGCACGTATTAAGGAAGAATTTGAATATTTTGGTGCGAAACACCTGCGGTGACGATCACGAACATCGAGAGAGAGAAATATTACTGAAGAGGACTGAAGAATTTTATGTTTAAAAGAAATAACTCGATAGATAAGCTTGAGCTATACAAATGAAACGTTGAACGCCTGGGCGTTGTAACTGTTTTCTACGCTACTGTATCATAAAACTGCTTATTTGGTGGCCAACATAAAGACCAGGTGGTCGACTGCCAGCGTTCGCTTAACTACGCAGCAACCAACAAAATTATTAACAAACAAGAGGCTTAGCACCTCGTGTGTTGTGATTTTGTCGAAACTGATCCTTGTTTTGCCGACTACTCAAGGAGGTTATTTAAGCCCTGAAGAGGATTGGTTCCAGCAGAGCGAAAGCCATGCCTTCTGCACTCATCGTTAACGCATCAGCGAAACTGAGGCACCTCTTGCTAAGTCCAGCGTGACAATTACCTTGAACCCTCGAGCGCTTTTTGATTCTCAAGTCTGAGCGACTTTGGATAATCTTCCTCGTTTCTCTTCACTAATGACGTCTACATTAGTAACAGCATAAGTTAATGAGCCCACTTCCGTTACAAACCAAAGGGACAAAAAATTTAATTATATTAAATTCCCGAAAGAATACTGACCACAGCTTCCCCTGTTAGCTTCTTTTAGCAATGCATATGACGCGTACCTTTTTCTCCACATAATCCATGAAACAGTTTTAACACACATTCGCATATGTTAGATATTTCACTACAAACTGCCATCGAATTTGTCTTCATTTATCGAAATTATTTAATTTCCTTTTGTGTTGTTATATCAGTAAATATTATAAGGGCTATTAAGAAGTTTATAAATAAAACGCAAAGTTTGGCCCTCACTTAGCTTAATGATATCCTTCCTGTAATCAATATTTATATGAAAACAAACGACCAACTTGTTACAACGCATAAATTCTTCAATAAATTTTATGAAACTGACATTTGTAATGAATATTTACAAAAAATATCCAATGTCAGTTCACTGAATATAGAAACTGTTAAATATACAGGGTGAGTACAAAAGAACTCTGCACTTTCAAACTAACAAAGAAAACAAATGCAGCATACTTATAGCTTCACACCTCCACCAGTCGATGGTAAAACTCTCAAAGTTTTGTACATACCTCACAGAGACTCGATGTGTGCTTTACAAGTCACACGGCAGATGGAGACACGATAATCCAACTCTGCTCTTACCCAAATCGAAACAGATATCCCTCTGCAGGTTTTTACAGTAAACCCTTGACGTTACTGCGACAACACGTGCTCTAGAAGTGTCAATGGTGCACTCACCTGAAACAAAGTAAGCTCAATTTAATGACAATAATACGGTTTGGCCTGGATTACGTGGAAATAATTTTGAATCTCGTGCATGACCACTCAGAGACTAACAAGTCCCACCGCCACTTGACACACTCCTTAGCTAGATTAATCCACTCAATCTTCTTTCATTAAAACTCGCTGTAAATTTACTCTGCCATTTTTAGTCGTCTTTTTACAGATTTCCTTGTCAAAATACTGTGCGCATTTCTTTCTTGTGTCCAAATAGAAAGAGCATATTTGGCTTGTGTCATTTCTCAAGACGTGGGTAAACTGAATTTCCGCAATTTTCAGCAAGATTAGGCCTTCAAGTGAACAGAGAGCCCTTGGAATCTGCCCCCGATCCTCCCACTGTGAATGACGCTGCGTCATTTTGTAGATTTCATTGTACACAGTAAATCCTCGTCCAATGGGGTTGAAGTTCTTCGAAAGCTGTGCGTTCGATGAATCCGCGTTGGCCGAACATAATACTATATATGGGATTGATAGGGATGTGGGAATACGGACGTGGAAAGCCAAAGTAAATAAACATTAATGATAAACATTTTTAAACACACTGTATAAGTAAAGCGTGATCGGAAATAGAATCGTTAAAGTAAAGCATCAAGGGAAAGTTAGACTTTAAAGTAAAATATCAACGGAATGTCGTCAGGCGAACTGCTGCGAGCTAATTCCACCGCGAAACTTGCACGGAATGTGAATTTTCTCATCCAGTGTCGTGCAACCTCGAAACTTTTCTTTTCTTCATTATCTTTCTTGTAATATAACGCGGTCCAATGGCAATATTATAACCAGTAAACCGCTAGACAACAAAATGACCTTGGGTCACGCAGTTTGTGGGACGAAGGGGGGGGGGGGGTTAAAGAGGCTGGAAGGAGCAGAATTCTTCACTCTTACGTACGCCGAATGAAATAAGCCAAGAAGTTTGTACAAATTCTTCAGCTAATAAACAGCACTAGTAGGGCTTGTTTTATTGAGAGCGTATAATCGAATCCGCGTTAAAGAAGGGTTTACTGTGCACGATAATTTCAGACGAGCGGACATCATATCCATGTTCTCTCTCTCTCTCTCTCTCTACGAGCATTTGTTTCAAATTGCTACCGTTCAGTTTATCCCCAGAGGCATTTAAACAACTTTCTACTTAATTTCTCTGCGGATTGGGGACATCGCTCGGTCCATGACAGAACGCGGGATACACTGCAAATAACCGGAGCCTTACCTCCACGACCCACGTACGCCATCACTGCCTCCTTCGTCAAACGGGGCACTGCATTCTCTCTGCCTCACTACTTCAGTGTTGAAGCCGGGACCAAAATGTGCGTTTCGCCTACGTCACTAGCTTGCGGGTCGAGGGAAAAGCATACGAATGTACTACTAGCTGATCAATACGTAAATGCTACACTTTTATGTAAATCGAAGGTTCAGTGTTCTCGAGACCAGTCCGAAGCCAGATAAATCCACTCCAGAACTTCTCATCATGTTTCCTTCAGATGCATTCTCCCGCCTGTGCCCCGGTTTTCTACGTAATCTCTTTTTTTTTAAAAAAAAAAAGATTTTCAAGCGAAAACTTCGTAAGCAGTTGACATCTCAGCCACTGGCGTTGCATGTTCCGACCACCTCATACCCCTCAGGTTGACCACCCGAACAACTTTGCTTGGTGAAAGTACAGCTTAGTGGAGATTCGCCTAATGAAGTGTTTCCATTCAGGCAAATCGCGGTTTGTGTGAACACATTCTTCGGGAGTCTGTGACTAATGATGTTAGCCGAAGAAGCGAATTACAGCGACAGCCTCTGTTCACTTCCTCGTGCTGTGACCTTTGGCCAGGCAATTGCGTGCCGCACTGAGCCTTCTTCCTCATCCTCAAGCTGAAAGGTCACGCTCTCTGGTCAAGTGTTTACTTTCAAGGCTCAAATTTTAAAGTGTAAGGCTTCACACTTACCTAAGCCGACGGACGGCTGAGACGACCTTCTGAAACTGACAGCACACACAAGGTTTCTCGGCCTTTCTACTGCAGCGTCTTTGAACGACGTCTTTCTGTACCGGATGCCAAGCAGGAGGCCGCGGCCCCAGGATTCTCTCAGCAGTTACCTTTAACCTCCGGCCGTCTTACTCTGGTATCCTCTGCTGTTCTTGGTTTGAAAATGCTTATTTTAAACAACAGACATTTTTTCTGCCAAAGACCAACTAGTGCGATCATAAATACATTTCAGTTTCGCGGTCACCGTCAGATCAGATCTGTCGATGCAATGCCAACGCGCTGAAGAAGGTTTTACGTGCCGATGATCTGTAAAGAGTCTGACAGCAAAGGCACTTCCAGGCTCGTCTTAAAAACCCTGGAATTCTTCCGTTCTGCGTTTTGCCTATCGACAGTGACCGTATCGGATACCCGACGCAGGACCGTCAATGGAGGAGGTCTCAGTCGACACGCAACCCAAAGGGGGTGAGACGTTCTCGCCTTTCAATCACCTGCCACGGCTGACAGCCCCAGAAGAATTCGTTATATCACAGCCCAATTTGGCAGCAAGTGTACACCCCTGTGCTTAACTGTAGGTTTACTGAAGAACATAAAACTACGCCCAATTTCAACATTAAACTTCTAATTTTCGCAGTAGACACGTCTGTAACTTTGAAGATATAAAATATTCTGACACAGTATTTGTGTGTGTGATGTCGCCACATCTTATCCCATTACAGGCACTGCAGAGTAAGTCGGGTACAGATTTCGTAAGTTCGCTTGGTTTTATGACATCCTGAAACAAGAAAACTTCAACTTACGTAAGTCATTTCCCGAGAATCTACACCCGCTTCTGAGAAAAGAAAATTGTACTCTGCTGCGTCCTCCCTTTCTTCTCTCCCTGAGTCTTCGTGTATCTCAGTCTGTCTATTTCTCCCTAGTTTCCTTCTACTCTTTTGCACTTCTCTCACTAACTCCCTGTGAAGGGCGATCACATCTCCCACGCAGGGTAAGACCTCTTGCTGAAACATTGGTAGAAACACGAAGCCGGTTACTTGCGTGACTGTGATACTCCATTATTTGAAGCATCGAACACTAAAGTGTCCTTTACGTTCCTAAAACGAGAAGTAGGCATTCAAAGAATTCGCCATTGCCTAAAAATTATTATTTTCATTTAGAAAGTTGTTGAAATAATCGCAGGAGTGATTTATCTTCTCAGTTTTACACTCGTGCATCGAGATGCCTGTCGAGGATGCACGAAGAAACGTCTTCGAGACAAACAGAGACCATCGTTTTGTATGTTTCACCGACGCAATACACAGCACTTATTATCAACAATACCATTTGAAAACTACGCTTTTACACTGATTAAAGCAGAGCTTGGTACGGAGGATTAATAATTTAAGAATTAAGTTCAGGACAGGCGTCTTAATCAGTAAAAGCTAAAAAGCGAAAAAAAATTGCATTCATTAAACTGCTAACTACGCCCGCTTAATTACACATGAAACTTTTATTGACGTCTCCTCGCTGGCTGGATGATGACTGTTTCTGACACAAATGATGGATTGCATTACGAGTGCGGGGCGTTTGAGTGACTAGGTGTGGCTCTTCTGCGGTACGGACATTAATTAAACTCAGTTCCTTTATTAGAGTGTCTGCCGACAACAACAACGAAAGCCATGACAGGGAAACATTAATACGTAACACGCACAAAACAACACAAGTAAAAACATGGAATTGATCTGAAAACGATGTCGTACGGAGGAAGTGCCCTCAAAGGAGACAACGCTCTTGCTAAAAATATTCAACAGTCTTCAAAACATCATTTGCGCCAATGAGACGCCTAGCTGGAGGACAATGTCTCTGCGCACTGCTCACGATGAAAGCAGAAAATTCTCTATAGAGTCCCCTCCAGGCACACGAATTCCAACAGTGCACAAGGCAAAATGGCTATTTATTTTGTCCTTGAACACACTAATAAGAAACAAAGCATAATAATAACAATAATATCTGCAGGAACAGTTGAGTTACGCCGTCGGCACTGCAGAATTCGCCCGACAATACGCGTTTGCGTCCTGTATAAAAAAAATACCACAATCAAGTTCCCTGCGATTTACGACGTCTATCGAGCGATCTGGCACTAGACTATTTGTTGCAAGAACCGCAAAGTTAACACCCCCCAGTCATAAAGCTGTCACCCTGAAGACATCAAAATAAGTCCACGCCAAAGAAACTCTTCGCACATTTGTGTCTGTATTAACCACATCTTCACTGTACGCCTCAAACCAATATCTGTGTGCGGATAGCCGACAAGGGGCTGTCCTATCTTCGTATAAAGCACGGGGTTGGTCATATGGGGATGACAGGGAGAGGCATCCGTCCAGTAGATTTTAAGATGGAACACACAGACAGAATTTCCCTATTTGCCTTCCGTTCGTGCTAGATAAGTTCCTAGTCAGTTTAGCGGTTCTGTTGTCGTCAGAGTTAATTTTAGATTTCTAGATATTGCCATATAATAGCATAATTTTCTCAAAGGCATTTAATGCGCAATGAACTTTAATTGCAATAAAATGAGTTCGCTTGCGACATCCTGCAGAATCTGGCACAGCGAATTACTTTTATTTGGCGATAATTAGGCTTTTGTGTGCACTTCTGATGCAACGTTCGTGTTGCCATAGCAACTGCAAAGGCACAAATTGCCATGGTGACAATATGGCCGCTGAATTGCGCAACATTAAACTAACGTAACTAGACAGTAGATGGGCAGATACTGCAGAACGATGCGGAAATTTCATCCTAAATCGTTTTGATTACCGTTCTGATACAGTGCGTTAAACACAGTTTCCTACAATAAATAAATAAATAAATACTATATTCCTTGCCCTCGACAGTTCTACATTTTTGCAAAACGCTTGAATATTAAGTTTTCCCCAAGTACTAACGCATAACTCCTACGCCCAAGCCCCCTGGTGCCAGCTGAAGGTTGACTAGTTCGATGACTATCAGCTAAAAAGCGAATTTTTAATATTTTCCAATCGTTTTCGACTGCATTTGCAATGGTTCACTGTTTCCAAGATTCATTCGTCATGTTATATTCGTGTTGAAAACGCACGTCATGAAGATGGCTGTCTTCTGGGCTGTAGCGCCGCGTAGTCAGGTAGGTGTTAACCAACGTTTCAGAGTGCGCAGCGCTACAACCCAGAAGACAGCCATCTTCGTACTCAGTGCCGTGAGAGCCCCAAATCCTGCTTATAAGAGATGATTCACGAGTGATGTGACTCAAATATTCGGAACGCCATTTGCTTATATAATTTACAACTTAATTTGTACAATGCAGTTTGATTACATTTTTCTGGAGTAATGCTACCCTTTTATTTAACTTTGGGGGGCGGGGGGGGGGGGGGTTTGTGAAAAAAGTTTGTTATCTGTATTTTTCGTCATTATTTTTCAAATGTATCAGATGTCTCTGATTAAAAGTATCTTCTGCATTACTACGCTAGTTATTTAGCATTGCTATTTGTTTCATTATTTCTTGGTTTTCCAAGGGTTCATTTTCAGTTCTTTGTTACGCGTATCCAAGAGATGCCTTTCTCCGTGTCGCGGGAATATTTATATATATATACTCACATCTGTAACCATCAGCGTTCTATAATATTAGACTTTGTGTCTTTTCCGAGTACTGCTACGTCCAAGTAATGCAGTTTTTTGTTCTCATCTGTGAAGTTTATGTTTCACGTAAGCCATTAAACGCCCCCTGTGACCTCATCTAGCGATGTTTTTGTGTCTCCATACAACAAGAATGAATTACCGACGTACATGGAGCTTTAAGTTACTCGTGCCGCAGTGACGTCCCGTCCCGTCCCATCGGACACACACACACACACAGTCTTTCAAAATCAATCTTTTAGGGCAGAACGTTTCCCGATCATAGATGTCTCCCGGTTCTCACAGACGGACCGACCTCGTCAGAGAGACGTACCTGATGTCTAAACGGATTCGTAGTTTCAGAAGTGGGCCTAAGGCCGCAAGAACTGAAGA
Source organism: Zootermopsis nevadensis (assembly GCF_977971745.1). Taxonomy (NCBI): domain Eukaryota; kingdom Metazoa; phylum Arthropoda; class Insecta; order Blattodea; family Termopsidae; genus Zootermopsis; species Zootermopsis nevadensis. Next base: position 15,516,089 of record NW_028259148.1, on the reverse strand, counting down.
AAACTAAACTTTAAGCTTTCCACATCACCAATGCTCAGCGTTTAAGTCATTATTAGGATATTTTAATTAACATTTAATTCACGTGATGTACCTGTCAGCTGCTTAGTATTCTTGACAATACACTGTACATTCTTTAGTTCAATGTTCCATGTAAATATTTTCTTAACACTGCCCAGTCTTTTATGAAGATCGGCTGTGACTCTCTCTGCAAGTTTGTGAGCGCATTGATTCGGTAGCACGTGTATCCATTTGTACGTATTGAAATAATTTATCGCAAATTAATTTCGGACACCGATCCAAGTTCTGTTTTAGCCCTATCTTACATATGGGCGTTGAACCCTTTCCTATTGGCTGAATAATTGATCTTCTGAGTAAAAGATCATAATTGTGGACTTTCACTACTTTAATAACTCATTTCTCCAAGGTTTTGACGACTTTTAAAGCGAGAACGCGTCGAGAAGGCGTGCGTGGTCCCTGACATCGAACAGCAGACCTCCGAGTCAGTGCCGGTGTCTAGGCGCGAGTTGTCAGTCTGACATGGTCCAATTGTTTTGGGCCGAGAGTAAGACGTCAGTCAGTGGAGGGGCAGAGAGATTTCTCTGCCCCTCGCTACAAGAGCGAGGCCTGTCGCTTGCTTGCCTCAGTTACTACTCTGTCCTCAGACCGGAGCGATGCTGTTCCGACCGGCGCTGCTGGCCGTTGCCACTCTCATCGCATCTGCAAGTGAGTACAGTATTCAGTTGGCACCCCTGGACACGGGCTTCATTAATTGACAGCCTCAGGAGCTCAAACGTCGTCGGTCAAAATTTTGTTTAATATTTTCCGTTGAACGCATTCCTTTAAAATCGCACTCAGAAATTTAATAATTTCGATTTTTAAAATATTGTTTATAATCGAATTCATGAGGGTGAATTAAAGGGATACCTAAAGGTGATAGACCAGGTAGGTTACAAGGCCATGAAGCGTGGAAGGCTAATATGAAGTTTCCACGCCGGTTCCTACTTAAAAAAACTTCCTCTGGAGCAGTTATTTCCGTGTCAGCCCGTAATGCTACCTCCGATAGCCGATGAATGGTTTGCTTAAATGTTGAGAGACTTCGTCAAACGTTTCCATCTCTGAAGTCCACATCAGACAAGAATTTCTGAGGCAGTGAGCTGGCTTACAGCAGGATCCAAAAGAGGACACGTTTGTTACTCAGCGAGTAATTTCTAGACCAAAGAAAGAAGTCAGTCTTGCCAACCGCCGGGAAGTTTTCTCCCAAACTAATGTCGCGAATGAACTGTTTAACTTGATGAACACGAACGTGTGATTTCTCTCACTGAACAAGCCAGTAACATTTCGGCAGATCTCGTCCAAACACGGTAAGTCCTGCTACAGAGGCCGCGAGTCACAGGAAATCCCGGATAATATGGCTAATTCAATATAAAAGAATTCGACAAGATATGTTTCGAAAAAAATATATGATACGGCTTATCGACTGGAGGTTTGACTGACCACGTAACCCTCATAAAATTGTTATATGTTAATGCTGCTACATTTGGAGGTTGCGATATGCCAGAACTGTCTCAAACAAACGTTACACTTTCCATGCTACGAGCAACTTTTGACGTGGCTCAAGCTTATTGTGCGCATGCGTGCAAACTCTGCAACTCTTGTCACTTGAGCGCTGGTCGCGTGCAATTAATCGGTTTCATTAATTCGGACTTATACTTCAAGTAGTGCTCAAATCAGATCAAGCACTCTTCGCAATCTGACGGACGCAACCCGTTCGCCTTGATGTTCGTTTACTGAAGATCCTGTCGCAAAGTCGACACACGGCACGTCGAAGGAAGTTTCGAAAAAAAAATCGCGTATCTTAGACGGCCACTGATTCTGCCACATAAAAATACGAGTATTTTGTACGACGGTCAGTTTTTAGGACCGAAGTTTAATTCAGTGTACCACTGCTAAGGCAGTTCAGTGCCTGTGAATGATTCGTAGTCATGTAAAATAGCTCTCACTGGACCAATAAGGACAACGAAAATTATTTTCCCCTCATAAAGTTCGGTGTAAACCTCGCGACTCAAATTCGACTTATAGGCTGAGGCACGCACTTGTTAAAGTATTTGTCTTCATAGCACGTTGAGGCCGTGTTGCACAAACTGAACAAAACTTCTGGAAATCTGACATAACTACCATGCCATTAGCAGGGCAATTCCGGAGTACGTTCTAAAAATTTTCACATTTAAAGAAAACTGTGAAAATTAGTTATATTTCCCCTCGCGTTTAACATTGCAGAAGAAGCCTGGACATCATATCGCATTTCAATTCTTGACATCCAATTGATGTTTCACCCGTGTAACATTTTTATAATACCACATCGGAAACCAACAGACTTAAAAATAATATAACTGCATAAAATCCTGTATTAATTATTGCTAATAACGTAAAATCACGGCCACACAAGGCATTCAATCTGAAGCAAATTCAAATGATTTTAGCTTCCGTCGTTCGTCTGTGGTTCAGTGACTTTGTTGCAGTCAGCCGTCGATGAACAAACCACGGCGTCTACGGTGACGCCTTGTGTGCCCGATTCACACTGCACCACGAAATTTAAAGAAAACTTGCCAAAACGCAAGGAGTAATAGAACTATCGAATATTATACCACTCCAAAGGACAAATATCCCACCTTCAGCAGCGCCGCCGGGATTTCCCTTCTACGTGAGCTCATTTTAAACAAATCTCGGAGAGAAAAAAGTGCATTCCAGCTGCCCGTACTTGACGTCATAATCGTGAACGAATAAAATGAGACATTTTCTGTTTTATCACGGAAAGATAGCCTACAATAATAAGAATATATAATATATAAGCAAAGCCCCACCCAAGCGCCTTTATTCAAAGAATGTAGTGTAAAGACGAGACCACGATCGCAGTTGTAAAGTTCACAGAAGGAATATAAGATACTTAGCACGCATTACGCGCGGGAAATGCACTGACGAATGCTTGAAACTACAAGTACAAACAGATTCGCGGTACGCTACGTTCCGAAACGTCCGAAAGACGACCGACTGCGACAACGTCCTGACGAATTCTGGGGCAGGAACGAGTCGGTGTCTTGCCAGGTTGATAGTGATGATATCGATCGTGTGGCGGTGTAGTTTGAGCTTTCTTTGAAAGAAAATCCGTCCGTATGATAAATACAGTTAATTATTTTCTTAAATGTTTATTACAAGTACTATTCGTTGTCGAGAATATTAAACAAGATGCAAGGAAAATTAGTTTACAGCTCTGTGCAACGTATAATGTCTGGACCGTTGTTACTTTCACGTGCAATAAATAAACATGAAGGCAATATTTAAGCAGTCTATTTATTTATTAATTAATTTACTTAACGAAGCTTTTCCAATAGCCCAGACTACATATCGTCGGAGCACACAATTTGAATCAAGGGGCAGCAGACTCAGCTGGATTCAGTGTAGGACTGCGCAAAGTGGGTCACTTTGCTTACAGGTCAAAACTCTAGCGAAGCCCCCCCCCCCACCCACCCCCCACCTTAGAGAGTCGCGTTCTAGCCTCGTCCCGCTCGGCGTTGTGCACAACTGCCCACGGAGAATGCTACACGGACGTGGGCACCTTTATTTGCATGGCGTGTAGTTCTAGGACGCCGGCGACAGACTGCGAAAACAGAAAGTCTCATACCGTCGCAGATATTCGCGACTTCTGTCGTAATTAAGGGAAAGCGACGGTTGCCACAGTTTCCAAGTTCAGGGAGGACAAGGCGACACGGCGAGCGGTGACAACAGGACGTTCACGTGTGACGGCGTCCTGCGAGATGGCATGAATAGGTCCACGGCGGAGCATCGCGTGTTAAATGTTAAATTCGCCAGGAAGAGTGAGATACGTTCAAGAGAAAGTGTCCCGGGGGTCAAATGCCCCACTGAAACAATATTTAGAACCCTGAAGATATATTGACAATAACCTGCGTGTTAATAATATGCGGAAAACCAAAATGTCGACTTCCGGCTTCTACAGAAGTCTGAGTAAAATATGTGGATAGTTCGTGTTACCACTGCGGTGTATTGTGTGTTCACGTATCCTCTTATGCAAGACAAAGCTTCGGCCGGAAAACCATGACAACTTGAGATTCAATCTGACGCCACGAACTTACTTACAGAAACTGAGTTTATTAAGTGGGCCTCATGACCACAAACAGCGTAAGGTCATAGGTTCAATAATCTTGCAGCTGTCTCTCTTACCTCCAATTTCTTGTGCAGGGTACTTAAGAGACATGCAAGCTGCGATCGGACACTGTCCTACTTTTTTTTTACTTCAATGCGCTGACATTTTGGTTTCCTGTCCGTTGACACAAATTCTTCTTACTTTATTGACAAGATTACGCAAACTATATAAGACTCGAGGTTCTTACGGCTACTCAATGCAGTAAAGTCCTATCGGGCGACCAAGTGGAATCGCATTATGCAAAACTGTTTCTCTGGAGAACTCCATTTCCCTAAAAACTTCCTCTGACTCCTCCGGTGAATACCTGACATATAAAAAAAAAAGGTTCTCTATTGTAATCTTATCCATGTCCTACATAAATCAGCACCGATTCATACGTGAATGTCGTAATGAATTACAAAAACTCCTTCGTCTTATACCGTCGTTGGCCCGGGGCTGTCTGCTGCAACGGACGCAGCGTTCGCGCATAGCGGAAAGTCCGTCTCTCGCGGTACAGCCGCCAAATATCCTTCCTGCGCTCACACACACTGAGACGCCAGTTATTTCTCTTTTAACGAACGACCACCGACGATTTTTTCTCTCTTCCTTTTTTTTGTATTTATTCTCGCGTATTTGAAATCTGAATGCTTCTTTGCTGGTTGTGAATAATTAAACGTCTGCCCTCCGACACTAGAGTGTGCTCTTGGTTACATGTGACCACTCACAAGGCACCGGCCATTACTGTGAGTTTAATTTTATCACCCTGTATCACGACCGAATTTTTCACATCCGTGCAATACACCAGACAAAATTACACATTCTACATTTTAGTCTTGCTGTATTTAGATACAGCAAGGCAACAAAATATTCACCGAAACAATGCAAAAAGGAGGGGGGAACGTAATTTACCACTAGTTCCTTTATTTTCATGAAATGTAAACGCATATAAAAGACTGAAACACGCTGAATTATGGATCGTGCTGAAAGCACGTAGGTTACTGTAAATTTTCCAAACAATTAACGTCTTGCGTGATAACACTACGTTAGTACTGAAATACAAGGCGAGCTTTTATGTTGAAATCCCTTCAGAATTTCATCGATGTCTGTGACAAGAATGCTGACCATCACCGCCCTCATTATTTACATAAATACAGATCGGAAGACTAGAAAGTGTTAAAATGAAAAGGAGAGACTCGGTTTTATTCGCTGATGAGCAAAGTACTTCTGACAGAAAATTACGATGACTTGCAATATAACGTCTCTAACTGAAATAAAACATATTAAATGAGGACATCAACTGACATATATAACCTATGGTACTGAAAGGAAGATACACGAAAAACGCGAATTAAATTACAGATAAAATAAAACGTTAATCTCATTTACGTATAAAATTACCACGGACGTAGTAAGAGCTGTAATATAAACGGAGTTACCAAAAGGCATTTGGTAAAGCCACGAGGCCAGAGACACAACTCACTATTTAAAATGTACGAGGTGTGAAATTAAGTTCACAGAATGCACGCTTATATGTCGCGTGGAGTAGTCCCGGCGGAAAGACGAGTGATTGGTCGTTGGAGCAACGCACGAACACCGGATTTTGTGCGACTAAAATTCTGCAAATGTTAACAGAGACTTACGGTGCTGATGCTATGAAGAAATCGAGAGTCTCTGAGTGGCACAAGAGGCTTAAAGAGGGTCGAGGAGACGTGGAGGACAGCTTTTGGTCACAAGGGCACTGTTCACTTTCAGTTTCTTCAACAAGGTCGAACAATGAACCAGCGTAGTTAAATGAAAATATAGTCAAGGCTACGTGAGGCTGTTCATCGGATAAGTCCTGACCTTTGCCCTGATGCTTGGATCTTGCATCACGACAATGCACCTGCTCTTGAAACGTTCGCTGTCCGGGAGTTTTTGGCCAAAAACTCGATATTTATATTGGACCATCCGCCATGATCACCATATTTGGCCTGACTATTCCCAAAAGTAACGACCGCTTTGAAGGGCCACAGATTTTCGGACAGAACCGACATTCGGGGACAAGCGACGACCATCCCGAAGAGCGTTCCAGAAATGTTTTGAGCAGTAGAAACACCGACTCACTAAAGTGTACTGGTGCTCAAGGAGACAACTTCGAAGGCCACAGCAGCCATTAGAGTGCAAGTAATTAAAAACAACTTTTACGGGGCATTCGGAATCTTAGGTGTCACACCTCGCACTGTACAGGCCAGCCATTACGACGAAGAGCACAGAATCTGCGAGGAGGATTATAGACATCTGAGAAGTGATTTCTGAGGCCAGTATTAGGAATTATGTGGACGGTCATAAACAGGAAATCTTATACAATGTTTTAGACAATGAAATGGTTAAGGCACGTGGATCGACATTCCCTGAACGTCTGCGGTGGCAGAGAAGGTTTCATGTCCCACAGGAAGATGAGACATTGACTGAGTAAGGAAATGGTGAAGGAAATAATTCCCAATAACCTGGGAAAGGAAGTTTTTATTCGATCATTGTTATACAAGATGAAGAAGGTTATCCGATCATAGTGCGATGAGTTACGTGTTGGTGAGAATCTGTAATGCAGCGCTAGCCGGAAGTACCAGGGCCAATCACAAGACAAGAGTATTGCACTGAAGTAGGAAGCACGCGTCTCTTCGTCTCTTGCGACTTCTAATAATTCAGTGATTTTGATGTTCAAATCTAAAACTTCTTGACGATGGTGAAGAGTCAATTGAATAAAAATTTACTTGGATATTATCCATCGTCTAGTAATAAAACGTAAAACGACGTTTCGGAGATGGGTCTCTATCTCCGTCTTCAGGTTCCTACTCAGTTCGGCCCACTAGATAGAGCTAATCCCTATCTCCAGGTCCGGAGATAGGGATTAGCTCTATCTAGTGGGCCCAACTGAGTAGGAACCTGAAGACGGAGATAGAGCCCCATCTCCGAAACGTCGTTTTACGTTTTATTACTAGACGATGGATAATATCCAAGTAAATTTTTATTCAATTGATTTTGATGTTCATTTATGCGCAGATTCAAATCTGTTGTAACAGTTCAAATACCAGTAGAAACAGCGTTCCTCGTGTTTTGTTAAATACTTTCAAACAGAAGTTTCGCGTCTTATAAACTGTCAGGCGCATGTGCGCCAGGGACCTGAAGATTTTAAAGCCGTAAGAAACGCGGCGTATTTACGACCGAATTACTTCATTACAAACTTATCAAATCTCATCGGTAGTTTTTCAGACGAAACATGCGGTCGGGCATCTCCATTACGCGTTCGTTTAGGTCTTGTGACATATGACAGGCATCGTATCTTTTCTAAACTGCGATGTGATTTTCTCATCTCGATTAAATGACAACTGCGGTCGGTACGTTTGCTGATGGAACTTTCAATGTTGCGTTATTAATGAGCACGCTCTTACACGTCATAAGGGTAAATGCCGCTAGGCAACCTCTCCTACTCGCGCGTTCAGATCTCCTTAGAAAGGCTGTGAAAACATTCACTGACCTCTGCCGCAGCGATGCAAGAACACGACAGCAAGAGTTATTAAGTGTCGGCGACGAAGTAATCCGGTTCCTGAGACAAGTCACTTCTTCGGAGCTGCTTTGCGTTCACTTCGACAGAGAAACACGTCCGGCTTCCGAAACGCCGTGTTCACACAAATTAACGAAAACTGTCCCGAAGCTCGAGAAATTATAAACCTTAATGAACATTATATTGTGCGAGGGACTGTCAGATCTTCGCCCGACACGGCAGCGTTGATCGTGTCTCAAAAGACGCAGCAGTAAAATACAACGGGAAAACGCACAGAATAATACATTCATCAGGGTTCGAAATGTTTGTCCGAAGACTCTGCTTTCTCTTGAGAGAGAAAGCTGTCTCGTGATGACATTCACTTTATTTCGATGCTCCGTTCTAGAACCGCCGTAGACTCGTCGGAGGACAGCTTGACGGCGGACGACGGGCGATTCTTTGCCCCAGCTGTTCACCCCCGTACCCACCAGTGTTATGGAACATTAATGTGTGTCCTAGTTCCCCTGATTCGAATCATTTCTAGCCTTCTTTCGGTACTTCATGCTTTCATTGCCATGTGCCGATTCGCCAGCACATTACACATTTTTCTGAAGCATCAAATCGAAAAACCACCATCTTCGTGCATTTCGAACGATGCAGTTGGCATAATTACACTCCTGCTTCGTCTTAGAGAAGCCCCGGGCTCAAATGTTGATCTGGACACCGCATAACCTGACTGAAGTTCTTCGTATTTTTCCTCAGTCCCTCCAGTAAAACTCCAAATATTACTTCAGGGCAAGATCGCTTCCTTCTAAAGCCTTTCAAGTTCATTACACTTTTATCTTCCAACGCTCCGAGTTGTAGCTACTGCCAGCGTCGTTAAACAAACTACAATCGAAATTATATAGACAGGAAGGAAACGTGAAATCGTTAAGGTTACAAACGTCGTAATTAGCCTCGCCTGATAGAACTGGGTCTTGAAATGACATTTGGCAACACAGCTTGAAAAAAATTGAAGATTTGTTACGATAATTTCTTTTATGAAACGTAAAATATGATTGCCCCACATTTACGATTTCATTGTATGAAGTGACTAACAGAAGTTGTGTATTAAATTCATCGTACGCCGGTAATTACACAAATGGCGATAGATTCCAAAGAATTTAAAGTAGTAGAGTGTGTAAGTAACTTACGAACTTTCACCTCACTGAGGTCTAGCGGCCTTAATGTGTGTTCAAAGAACATCCCGGTTACCGAGTATCTCGACAGCGCCTGGCGGAGGCGGAAGCTAGCAGCTCATGAAACAATCAGCCACTGTACTGTTCCTAAACAGTCGCCATGGTAACGCTGCTAAGCGGTTTTCGACCTTATGGGACCATGTGCGCCTCTCATACCGCTGCCATGGTAATACTGTCAGAGGATTATCGGGCTTATGAATTGCATTACTGAAAGTTTAATGGTGTGTTTCGAAGCTAAAATGGAAACCTGCAGATAAGCGACCGATTCACACGTTTAATTGCATTTTAAATAAGAGGGCAGTCATCAGCGGATCCCATCAGTAATGGTTCAATAGGCAGCCCCACAAACCTTGTTCAAAAGTTAATTCTCCCAAAGACTTGCAGAAACTGCCAAAAACATGAAAATCAAATGATTATGAAGATGGATGTTCTCTGGGTTGTAGTTTGGTAGACGTTTATCGACGTTTCATAGGTACCTGCTGCCTTAATCATCATGGCGATGATAGCAAATACATCTGATACGTCAATCGACAATCTAGAAAACAACCATCTTCATATTCGCCGCCATAAGAATCTTAAATTTTAATATTATTTGTCAATTTTCAGAAAATCAGCTCGTCAATATAAAAATTGCATCTACGATAAGAAACGGAACACAAAGTCAAATTAACGTGTCAATAAAACAGCAGGCGAGCGCTGTTAATGAGAATTTTCTCTTCAAGAAATACACTTATAAGACTCAGTATTGGACGCACACCAGCACGAAATGCCCTGCGGCTCGCAAACGTAAAATCCAGAGCAACTGGTTTTATTCTAAATTATGCCGTTAACTGCACACCACGCGGTGTCGTGTTGTGATTCTTACATTCTACAAACGTAAGTGAATGTGATAAAATGATGTTCACAAGGCGTTCTAACACGGCGTTGTGAAGGAATTAAGTGCTAAGAGTTAAAAGCAAGGAAAATAGAATAAATAGGCACGATATCTGAATAAACATGGAGAAACAAGCATAGAATTCGCATGAAAAGTATAAAAGAGACTCAGTAGAGGTCAGACACAGTTAAATAACACAAAAGAGAAAAGACTTTAAGGAGCGTGGAAATAAAACGTGGTTAAAAAAGTGAGCATGAAGTAGAAGGTTGCATACCAAAGCAGCGCCTAACAGTTAACGCCGCCACGCACAAAAAACCGATGTATTTATGTACGGTTTACTTAACTACGCTGTCCGTAACTTAGAATATACAGGAAAGGACACAGAAGGAAACGGTTCTGGCCTATTTAATGTACTGTCCCGACATTTTTCAGGATGGGCCACGGAAAACCACAAAAAATATTCAATCGGGCCCAGATTTGAACCCAAATGCAAACACATTTATCCGTTTGATTAAAAGTTGCTGCTAAAAGCAAATTAAATAAAGTTAAAGGAGAAACGAAGCTAAAAATTTTAACCCTTTGAAGCTGAAGCCCGTCTGAATAATATTTAGGAATTAGGTCCGTACCGCAAAGTAAACACAACTCTTAACCATTAAAAATATCAACTGGTTAACGCCGTTTAAGGAAATAATCGCTGTTTATTCTGATAATTAATTAACCCTTCCAAGTCGAAGTTCGTCTAAATGGCATTTAAGAATTCAGTCCGTACCGCGAAGAAAACACCACACTTCACCATTACATAGATCAACTGGTTAACGCCGTTTAAGGAAATAATCGCTGTTTACAGTGAGAATAATACGAAAACATGTTACAGGACACGAGGAAGTTTTTACATAAAACGGCGCCTGAGACCCGACACAATGTCCCTGCGTAATTAACACATAAAATACAGACGTCATTAAGAAGCGACTGTCTGGAATTTAAAGGAATTAAAACAATTATTTACGTGCAACGTGATCAGATTTGCGACAGTATTTCTGTGTCTTCAGCAAATGAACACTTGCACCAATTGAGTGGCCTTCGAAAAATTGCAAGGTGATTTCGAAAGTGCGTGTACTCCATTGGCTTCGTTTCTGACTGAAGTACAGCCTCATTTTCGCAAGCGGAGAGAAGTTTTACGCGGAAAATTCGGAAGACCGTACCATTAGCGACTTTCAATTGCCACAGAAAAAAGCGATTACAACAGACGAAAAGCTGTCATTTCTTCCCGAAATAAGCATTTCTTTCCCTGATATTGGAGTTGTAGAAAAGTTTAACTACAGTTACCAAAAAGCTACAACAAATCGGCCTTGGCAATGTAAATTGAATGTCCTGCATACAGGGAGAGAGCCGGTTGTTATTAGGACGGATAGAACATTGCACCACACTCTCTCGTGTGATAATTACTGTTTCAAAAACATTTTTCAGAGCATTGAAAGAAATCTGTGGCCAGCAGACCAGGAAGTGGGTTATGTATGACACAGGCTACATTAATTATTATCTGATGTGAAATGTTACTAATTTTAGCAAAATTGTTTCCTTAGTTGCTAAGTTCCATAATAACAAAGGTGTTTTACAGAATCTGCGAATGTTGACCTGAAATGAGAATGTATCGAAGATCAAACACATTGAGCTACAAACGCGTTTTCTGTTTTACAGAGTGTTACTAATGATTTCGCGATTAAGAACGCCGGAGGGCTTTTGATAACCGGTAGGCACACCGCGCTTTTATCTGACACGTTAATTGCAATCGGAATGAGTACTAGAAGAAACTATACGCAGACCAGGCAAAGCTTTCATAATGTATTAGCTTATAATCAATTTTAATATTATCCCAAAGCGAATACTCAAACCGTGTAATGAGTTCCTGCCAGCTCCATGCAGACATCATAAATACGTCTTTGGCTGGTAACCGTGTACAATCAAGGCACGTCCTGCAAGGAGGAGAACTTGGAACTGATTCTGATGATGTAACGTTCGCTCCCGTTCGGTTCGCTGCTCCCCGTCGCGTCCACATACGAACTTCAGAATTCTTTGTCGCGGTCAACAGTACGCGCATGCGCGGACTCGGCGTAAGGACACAACCAGAAATCGAACTGTTTAGACGAAACTTTCACGGACATTCCCAAACTACTGGCTTCATTTGCTTGAATTAGGCCACGATACTTGGCAAACTGGTCGATAATGAAGTTCACTGTATCTGTAGTTAATTTAAGGAGACTGTCATTGGCTTCGAATGAATTAATAATGAATGGATTGAAAAGTATTTGGAAGGAAGCGGTCGTGTCCTAATACAAGGCACTATGACGAAATTTTCTTGTAACAACTGAAGACAGCCTCAGTCAGGATAGCCGTTCGCCGGGCCTAGATTTGAACCCGGCGCTAGTCATGTAACCGCGACTTTATTGATCAAAGAAATGAGTATGTTATCAGCGCTGCCTCGCCAGTTAAGGCACCACAAGCAATTTTAGCATTCCTGAACTCCTGACAGACGACGTCAGAACCTGTCAACTGTAAAGGATTCCTACCAAGAGCGGCACAGACATTAATGAATCGACATGCCTCTGTCTTGTTTCTTCAACCGATAACACTTTACTTGAGTAGCGGCTCGTTGTCACAGAAGCTGTGACCATGGATCAAATGAAACACAAGAGAGTGATTCTAAATTGTTTACATTAACGGGTTGTGCACATAACGAACCCTGTTGTTTACGTGTTTGTAAAGTTATTCAGCTGTTTTTGCGGGAGTGCAAAACAGCCTTCAACAAAAAGTCCCCCATTATACAATTTCCTGAGTCGACTGAACCCACTCGACGCATTCACGTTTTGGTTCTCTCTAAGATCAATTTTAGGGTCACAGGTCGGACGACCGGGGTAAGAATTCCGTCAGAGGCGAGGAAAGTTTTTTCTCAGCCTCCACGTCCTGGCAGATTTTGGGGCCATGCAAACTCCCATCCATGGGCACCGGAGACATTCTCATGGGGCAGAGGGACTGGAGCCTCAGGCTGACACTTGCAGACCCAGCAAATGTCAGAATACAGGGCACTCTGTCGGTAACTGCCACGAAGTTCGCTGTGCGGTGAAAGAGGCCTTCAGAAGATCGCAGACACAGACGTTTAGGCACACCTGTCTGTCTGTCTGTCACAAATAATTCCGAACCATCTACTCAAACTGTGGCTGCAAAACCTATTATAAACACTTCAGACGCAAGTTTCATATCCGGGGGGGGGGGGGGGCTGACAGATGGGTCCACATTCAAATTGTTCCAAAGTAACAAACGCGACACTACCTGGACGACAAGACAGCTCAGAAAACTCTACGTCGGATGCGAATAAAGCTGCAATCAATTGCCACTGTTTCATGAACATGAAACAGTAATTTACGCGGTTACATCATATCACAGGGCGGGGTGTTCGGTGGCTAATGTAATAAAACTCACAGGCGTCTGAACTCTGCGAAAGATTAATTAATTGCCTTCCGCTCATTAGGTCTGATTCTTTATTCCGAGAGACGAGCGGAAATATGTGTGTGAAGTTTCACATATTAAAGGGCAGTTCATTTCACTTACTACGAATTATCAGATCCAACCTCTTTAAGAATATATTATTCACGTTTTAATTAGAAATAAGCATAATCGTTTCATTTTAATTATAACAGAGGAAGCAATATAATCTAACAATCAGACTTCATTTTGTAAAATCGAACCACTTTTCTTTTACATTAACACAATAATTTTAATCCATCTGACAATGCATTACGAGCTATGTGAAACAATTTTGCGCTGTAAATGTAGGTTAGTTACTCTTTTCCTTTGTTACGTCACTGTTTCTGCAGCAAGGCAAGAGGGGGGGGGGGCGGAAGCTGCTGACATCTGCCGACTGACCACGCGCAGAGTGAAAGTAGCATTTTCCAATTCCTTTTAAACTTTAAAAGTCAGAGGTTAGAGGAAATGTGATGAAGAATTCAAAGGAACTTCTTCTGTTATTATGACTGGAGCCGAATGGGTCATCACGGCTTCGCTTATTTAAAAAAACATTATTTAAAATTTTCGTGGGAAAACAATTAACACCGCGAAAGCAGGGTCCTTCATGAGAAGCTACTGTCCACAGACCACGAGAAAAACCCTGCTGAGTGAAGTCGTTTCCGGTCGGTGCAGGGGGAATGTTTACTATCAGCTGGACTAGAGGGCTGCTATTGGTGGGGAGTGTGATACGTCAGAGTTTTACGCTACTACACACACTGAAAACATCAAGCAGTTAAGAGTAGCGTGTAGTGAGTGCACTTGTAATGTGTTCTGTGGGTGTTGCGATAATATTCTAGATTAAATCGCTGTGCCTCTGTGAGGTAATCTTAAAGCTGTACACATTAGAACACATGAAAGCCTGTCGTCTGTTGTTCGTTTAGTGGTTGTGGAACGAATGCTTTTAGGATGGGTCGTCACTCGCCGCGAAATCTTGCGCATGCGCGTATATCGAATTCCTAGCTGGGATTTTCTCCTGATCTGTGGACTGTAACAAGGTTGGTCACTGTCTTTGCAAGAGGGCGTCACTGAAGTCCGTTCTGAATGAGTTGAATCGCGCCTTTCGTTATAAATCCTAGTGTCCCGTTCTTAAGTGTAAGTTCAGACCCTTTACTGTATCCGGCCCTCGTAGACTCTCTCATTCTACAGCAGATGGCACGACAGTAATCTTCAAAACAACCTCCTACCAAATCCGTTCCTCGTCACCACAGCATTCGAATCCGTAAACTCTCCACAGCTGAATCAGCGTGAGAAAACATCAACAGAGATCAATTACTTGTTGCTATTTCTCTGAAAAAATTCTTGATAATTTATTTCCTTTCACGAACACGTAAACGAGATTACTAATTAGAACATGATTTCTGAGAGGAAAATGTTAAACAGATCGACCAAGTGAGCAGTGACGGGCACCCAGCGATGTTCCAGAAGACGGAACAAGAGCGAGTCTACTTCGTGGACTGATAAAGAAGACGTATTAACAGTAGTTTTATTATATCTCCGATGAGCTTGTCAATCCACCCTCACCACTTGCCAGGTTACGACAGGTACCGCTGTTAATACAGCCCTGACAATCAAAATCGCAGCGGAGGCAAGCCACATACGGAGAAGCTTACAAAGTACTCACTGTCGCGTAGCAACAGAATATAACAGCCCTCGGGCCCTTACAACCGCATCAATTCGCACAGCTGTGCATAATTTCGGCAAATAGCGCCGGGACACGTGACATCGCATCTCGCCACTGCAAACCGGAACACAGCTCCTGACCTACAGTCTGTACCCAGCATTACAATCGGTGACTTACCTACCAGTTCACGATTAAATTCTGCACGCATTTTCCATTTACACCATGCGTGCTATGTGTTTCGCCCATCTCCTTTCCTCATCAAGTTCAGGTGATTCTGTTGTATCCTTCTTAGGTCCAAATGAGCTCCTCAGAATTTGGTTCCCACACATCCTTAGTGGAACAGACCACAAGTAATGAACTCCACGGCACAGAATATTTCTCTGAGAAGCTGAGAGTTGCTAATTTTGTCTAAATATTCCCCGTTTTCAGAAAAATCATTACGACGCTCACAGCAGCCAGCTACTGGTTTACATAGTCAACCACACGAGTCTAATGATTGCCGACCTCTGGGTTGTAGCGCCGTGTAGTCTGACAAAAGTTTACAGACGATTCAGAGATACTCGCCACCTCCATCATTAGGGTAGGAAGTACCTCTGAAACGTCGGTACATTTCTACAAGACTACGCGGCGCTACAAACCAGAAGACAGCCGTGTTCGTCATCTTAAATCCTGTAGATAAACCTAGCTACACCATCACATATACTTTCATTTCAGATATTTTTTTAATATTATCCTCCCTCCGACTAAAATTACTGTATCCACCTCTCATTTCCAGTCTTAACCTCCTTTATTTGGTCAGCCGAATATTATTTTAGGAATAACGCAAGTTATGGACCTCCAGTCTCCTGCCCCTTCACCCCTCACAGGCCCAATTATTCCCCTCAGCACCCTGCCCTCAAACACCCTTACTTGCTGTTCCCTGAAAGTAAGGCACCAAGGTTCATGTCGCCCATTGCAAACAACAGGTAAAATTTCAGCTGAATTTCCACACTGGAAACTAGGTCAAATTATAAAGCTGGACTCCCGCTGAGAAATGTCTGTCTGTGTGGGCGATGTGCGGGGGATTCCCCGATCGCGCTAATTACAGCTGCCCAACCGAATACAGGGCGCAGGTCGTCAGTGAGAGGATCGCGTCTGTCTGTCAGTGTGCAGTGTGTCCCAACGCCACGACGCTGCTTTGAGACCAGAAACTAACGCTCACAATATCAGGACGTCGGTGCATCCATCTGATCCCACTTCAGTAGTGGATACGCCACGCCCATATCGATTGTCAGTCATCTGCGCGTCACGGCAGAACAGATAGTGCGACGGGAAAATAATTATAAATGCGAAGATAATATTAAAAAGAATCTTATGCGTAATTGATTCAGTTTAATCTGGTAAGGTTCGAAGACGGACTGTTGTGAACGCGCTATTGAATCTTCCCGTTCCATAAAAGACAGAGAAGTCCTTTATCAGCTGAGCAGGTAGCAGCTTGTCAAAATGGACAGTGCGTCATGATGCGTCGGTTTGTTTGTTAGTTACGATACGTTTATTCTAAAACGTAAGGGGTGAGTGTCGCCTCTTCCGGAGAAAACGAAGTTACGAACAGTGACGAAGAGCCCGTCCCACACATCGTCCAGGCGTGACGTGTCGAATCGGTACGGGTCCTTGGCTCATCTCCTCGAGGTTAAATCGGCCTCAGCATGAAACAGGAAACTTCCAGCATCATCTTATGGTGCCTGGACACAGCGACGACCTGGCCCTTTTTGCAACTCAGTGTCCTATAAAGTGAGGATTACGGTCTTGAACCCATTCCTCGCGAGTTGTGGCGATAAACCGGCTGGGATCGGGAAGGAGGCGATGCGACATCGCACAGCGTGCAGTTGGCCTGCATTCCACTGCACACCACCGTTACCTGGATGCTGCGAGGTCATCGACACATCGACTGCGGGCGGCTCGATTATCCATATCGATTCATGTCGACACGCCACGTGGTTCACTCACTTATGCAGCTGCTTTCATGCTAGGTGATTTCCTTATTTTCTACAGGAGCCTAACTACGAGACGCTGTTCTTTTGACCACTCACAGCCACAAAAAATCCCATTCTTAGTGACTCCATCTTATTATGATACAAACGTTCTTGTGCTGTGAAGGCGGATGATAGAACAGAGGTTAGGCTCCATGCATTCTTAATCAGTTGTCATGGACGGTTTCAGCACGCGTGTCGATTTGAATTCAAGACCGGAATGAGTCTGAAGTATGACACGTGAGTTCGCTTCAGTCGCCTGTCAACTTGAACTTTCCCGGTTAATGACAGGGAAAGTAAACTCTTGCTACGAAATCCGTGCCAATTGCCAGGGAAAGTTCCTCAGTCAGCCTCGAAGTTCTGTCAAAACCCGTCCATTTCTCTAACAGGCGTTTGCGCATCGAATATTTAAAACTGGGGAAAATTCTATTTACAGTGTATATTAAGAACTAATTGACATTCATGTAGCAGGACACAGAGATTAAACACAGCTAACACAAACACTTAGTACAAGACACGGTCCTGAGCCAGCTGTATCCACCACCAACCCTTAAAACAGTTTTCACCAAGATCCATCTTAATGTTATCCTCTCACTACCTTCTCCGTATCGTTCCAAGTACAAAGAACGCACAATAAGGCAAATTACGAGCTTCTGCAAAACGACGACATCTCGATTTCAAAGGGACACGACAAACGAGGAAGTCCACTTTAAGATGCTACGTCTTAATGGTCTTTCGGTGACGTAGTCTAGGAGTCCCGAGGGCGTAGCTCGAGGTGGAGGGGGGGGGAACCGCATGTAGAATTTAGTAAGGGGGTCACGAAATGCACACCGAGAACGCATTACGGGTTTGTCGTGTCCGTCCGTCCGTCCGCCTAGTCGATTGAACTCGAGAATCACTGGACGGATTTGGATGAAATTTGATGTGGAGGTTGTGTCTTTCTGCACCATCTCCACTTCGTGCTTCTGAATGTCTTACTGGCGGTGATAACAGATGACGGATGAGGCAAATCTCCGGTGATGCGATCTCGTGACCAAATTGAGGAACTTTCGAACAAGGTGGATTTAATACCTCCAAATGCACGTCGCAAAGAACGCATGAGGAAAAGGGCGTACTCCGATACGGAACACAATTTCCGAGCTTGCTTCCTCACGTTACCACATTACAAAACAAGAGTAGGAATTGTGCGGGCTTATAATCGCTTCCGAATCAAACAGCCAACAGAAATATTCCGCTGATCTCGTTATGAGCCTCATTCCAAATTCCTTCTCTTTTCATTAGCGCCTGTTTTTTTTGAAGTAAATACGTCTATAAGGAAGGGTCATTTTGCAAAAAAGTGTAACGAAAAAGTGTAACAAGTGTACCTAGGGAATGTCGTGTTTGCTCGGCATTGTTGTTACCTATAAAATATTTCATTACATTACATTCATCTACCACAGACCCATCTTAAGCGTAACTAATTCAAGTTAAATAAGCAATGTCTTAATCAAACTTATCTCAATTGTAAAGCATGTACAAAGGAAATATTTAGCAGAAAGCCATTATATAAACTTCCTTTCCGTATACACGTATTTACGTCAAATTCTCCGGAACCGTGGTTCCACTGACACTTTTTAATTTGAAATGGTTTATAATATATTTATATCGTAAGCTCAGATTGGAGGATAATATTTAAAAAAAATCTTACACAAACAGAGTATGAGTGCATTCAACTGGCCCAGGGCTCCTTGAAGGGACGGAGATTTCTTGAGTCGCTGGGCGACTCTCAGCTTTTTAAGACGGAGGGATAATTAGACCTAGTTTGTTTATATTATAATTTCGATTTATATTTGCTTTTATTCCCATTTATTTTTTCGTTCTTGAATTCTCGCCCAAGGCAAAAATATTGCACGTACACAGCAAGAAGATTTAGCGCGTCTGATTCCAACCTCACAATTAATTCTCTCGCGCTTCTGTAACATGCGTGAGAAATGTGGACGTGTTAAACGATACTGTGGATTGTTAACGACGCCTTCACTGCATCAATTACAGCAGATATACACCGGCGACCATTCAAAGTGAAGGAATCCATAGTATGGAATGTCCATGGCCCATTACAACCGGCGTAAAGCTTGTCCTAACGTGGATTTGAACTTCATGAATCACACGACGAAGTCAGTGCGTGCAGACTGCAACAAACACCACACACACACACACACATCCCTCATCTTCTCAAACCCAAAATTTCAAAACCTGGTCCAGTCTACTTCACATATTCAAAGGACGTGTCTCCAACGCGTAGTAGTTGTCGCGTATCAAAACGAACACGAAATTAAGTCTGAAGAACTGAGAACAAAAGAACATCAAAGAAGTATCCGAAGATCCAAAAGATGCATTCATAATAAGCTGGGGGGAAAACATTAAGAAATCTTCATACTCATCGCCCTGATGACGGAGGCAGTATGACCTCTGAAACGTTGGTTAACATCGACCAGACTACACAGCGCAACAACCCAGAAGACAGAAATCTTCATACTCACCGCTGAGAAAGTCTCAAATCCTTTAAACGTAACCATGGAAGGTGTTAGAAATTGTTTTATTTGTTTAAATAAGGCATGAAATCAGACTAGAAGCTTGTAACTCCTCATCATACGTACAGTGCTTACACAAATGTGCTTGTTGAAAGGACGTAGTTACTGAGGAAAATCATTACTACGTGCAGAAGTTAGGACGACCTTGATCAAGGTCACGCGGTCAGAATGCGAGCTACAGTTACGCTGGCTTCGTCCCAGATACGTCATAATTTTCTGAGGCTCATATGTATCAACGCTGTTGCAGTCTTGACCAATTTCAAGTGTCCTCAAAACATATCGAAAAACTTCAGCCTCGATCATTATATCAGATATCACTGAGCCAAGTGTTGAGAGATCGCCCATCAAATGGAGGATATTTTAGGTTACTCAATCGGCGCTGTAGAACGGCCAAGACAAATGCAGGCCCAACGGAATATTAGCGGCTAAAGGAGTTTCAAGTTTGCACCTTGTTCGATTCACTGTTCAAGTCACAAACACACGCCGTTCCTTGTAGAATCACACGGCTCCTATAAGATTAAAATGAACTAAGTTTCCAAAACGTCTTTGTTTAAAAAGTCACATTACTCAACATCTCGGACAGTGGTCATCAGGGCTGATTCGCCGACTAGTCTTTTCGCTGTCTGCCATCTTCAGGACTCTGCTCTGAAATCACCTAAATGTAGCCCCGAGTTTAAATAAATTATCGTTCTTATTCTTGCAGTCCCTAATAAATTTTCGTAGCATGATGCTTAACTAAGCACATACATGAGAAAATTTAAATTTACCTAGAATTCAAAACGAATAACCAATCTTTGTTCGCATTTCTAAAATAAACCAAATATTAAGCAATTAATTTTAATAATTGAACCTTTACCTAACGCAGCAAATTCATACATTTACGGTTCAATACATTTAACCAAAACCTTGTTCCCCGCTGTGTCACGTTTTCTCACCTCGACATGTAACGCAAAGTTATTCAGCCAAATTCAAAAGCAGTGAATTTCAGAAGCTGCAATCTACTGAATTACGCTGTGCCCCTTCATACCCGCTTCTGCTACCCCAAAACTAATGTCTGTTCGCTTCTGTACGATATTTACAAAACAAAAGAGGCTCAACGTACATTTTAGAATTGCTCGATTGCTATGGTTACAACACAAGTCACAGCGTTCTGTCTACGTTCATTTGTTTCAGAGTTATCGACAGCGCAGTCCCCCGGATACTATGGCAAATACATAGGAAAGCTGAAGACGCTACATCACAGTGTCACTGGTGAGGTGTTTGCTGTCGACGCCCGAACACTGCACATAAGAGACTTCACTTACGACGGGGAAGGTCCAGGTAATTTTACGTCAAACTTATCTACGCACGGGAGATTTTAGGGGGAAGAACGGAGACAGAAATGTCTCGGAGGAACATACTTTCCCCATCTTCAGGGTTCAAGCAACCAGCCCTGAAGAAGGAGGCAGTATGTTCCTCCGAAATTTTGGTACTTACCTACAAGCCACAAACTGCGCATAAAATTAACGCTTAATATTTATGTCATGTTCGTCCGTCCTTATATTTTATCTTCCGACACTTGATACATGCATTGTGAGCGTATGGACACGTTTCTTTATAATAAAAAAGTCCTTCGATGAAAATATTGTCAGAAAAACGCATGACAAGAATAAATCACGATTCTTTATAGATCAGGTGCTTCATTCCAAATTCCATGCCGTAGTATGTCAACACCTACAGCCATGCCGTATATGGCTGCTGAAGAAGTCGACATACCAGCTTCAAGCGAGCAGGGTACAGCCTCATTCCGATTAGTTCCTTGTTTCATATGGGGCATGACGAACGCACAGAAATTTATGAGGTGGCCAGCTTTAAATAAGGCTAAAGCACTCGACGGGGATTTAAGATTCAACATTCGACAGCACAAATCAACTTTCAAGTACACATGTACTGATAACTGTGACGAGGCCCGTTGCCTTGAGTTGTTGTTGTTAACCTTGCAGTTCGGACGAAAGTTTTAGTTGGGTTCATTAACCACTTAAAGTCATTAAACCCCGTTTTGGAAAGATCGACTTTTTTTTGTTTGTTTAGATTCTTGGAGTCAACAAACATGATAGGCAGCGTACACTACTTTTTATCCCAGCACTTTTAGTGCCTGCTGCACTGACCAGAGCGCGAACACCTCCCAACGGCATTAGAAAGTCACGTGCTCAAATGACTCAACGTTCTTACAAAGAAGTTTTTGTGGCGGTAATACCAACATTGCCGTAAGACGCTAACGTCTGATATCGACGTACAGACTTTCTGATTTCCCAATCGGCGGAAGAAATCAACTTCATATCGTGCAGAGTTGTCACTGAAACTCTTATAGTTGCTTAGTTAGTCAAGAAATTTAATTTATTTAAGAAACTCGAACGTTTATTGGTTCAGAAGCGAGGAGGGGCGACCGAAGACACGGACATTGCGGAGTGACGCCACTGTGCTACCTTTCGGGGTAAAGACGTAAAGCCAATAACGTTTGAAATAAGGAAACGAACTCCTATTAGTGACAGCCAAGTTCCCGGCTTCCAGGATTTTCTCCTCAACTATTACTGACCTCAACAATTCTGTCTTCGTCTCGTAGAAGAGACATGCAAATAAATTTCCAGCCTGAGGGTAATCGTACGTAGAACGCAACCGGCAATAAGGTCAACATTACAGTAAGCGAATGTGGAATTATCAGCCTTACAAACATGAGACATGTGAATGTAGATGCAACCTGTTCGTCCTAGGATTGAAATGTCACATTGTGACTATTCACAGGAATTTCCTCTAAGATATGTATCAGATTCCGTTACGAGAAGAGTTCCTTATTCAGAGTGTTCCGTTAGGGTAAGGGGTTTTTAGTTGCAAATGAGGTCAATGCGTCGAGATAATTTTCATTTAAATCTAAGTCACAAAGGCTAAATTTTAGCCTTGGAGTTAATCACGTTTAATCGCATGGAAAGCGAAATCATGAATACAATATTTGTCACTGTAATTATAACTGCGAAATTTTCATGAGACTCTTGGGTTTACGTAATCCTGAAGACGGAGGTGGTACATTCCTGCGAAACATAGTTAACCACAATTCATTATCGTGATAGACTGATATCTCAGATATGTGAGACGCTGGTCTCATTAAGGCTTTGACCGGGATGTTCTTTTGTTAAATCTTATGTGGTACCGCCTGATTCGACTTCTAATGGTTAAGTGAAGTGTTTTCTTAGCGGTACGGACTGGATTCGTAAATATTATTAAGACGAGCTTCGGCTTCAAAGGGTTAACCAGCTGATTTTCGTAATGATGAGGTGAAGTGTTTTCTTCGCGGTACGGACTGGATTCGTAAATATTATGAAGACGAGCTTCGGCTTCAAAGGGTTAAGATACAAGTTGCGATTGAAATATATCTTGCTGTGGCGATCTGAACGAAGGTCACAAATGTATTTTTGGTATAGCGATTTTGTTCCTGCAGAAAATGAGCACAATATACGCAGAATCTAGAGAAATAAATAAGAAAATTCCTGGTTTGGATTGAAGTACGAAGCTTTCCACACTTTTACTTCTGTATATTTTTCGATCACATCATTACGCAGGGAGGTCCCCTTGTCAGGACAGCCAGCTAACCTAGTAATCATCAGCTTCGCCTGCAGACTAGGACATAGGCCACACACAAGTCTCCGTTGCGTTGTCATCATTAGCTGCACTAAGAGGATGCCTTGTCGCGTGTGTTGGGATAGTATTAGCCCGATTCTTATAAACGCAGCTAACCCCTTATACAGCCACAAAGCGAAGCCGATGAAAACTGAGATGGGTAACCAGCAACAGAATAGATAAACCACGATCGAAGTCCGTACTTATGTGCCACCCGGCCACAGAAACGACACGACCGCGTTCATCAGGAAATGGGATTGTGACGGCTTCAAGTCCGCACCCCCAGCTTAAAAATAAACCGACTCGGACTTAATATCATGGCACTGGCCACTGTTCCACGCTTTTAATTGTAACCAACTAAATAACTTGTTGAGAACGAACCTTGCAGTAGCTAATCTGATCTAGTAATTTAATCGCTTGTCTGGAAATCGCGTGTTCATCGCAAGCACTAATCACCCCCAGTGTCTGGTCTCCATTTATTTATTTGTGACAGGCCAAAGTTCATTGCTAGTATACGTCCTGGGTAACAGGTTTCTCAAAGTCTGATTTAGTATTTAGTTTAAAATTATATTATGAGAAGCTTCACAATTTATAATCTTATTACGGCGTTAAAATCAGGAAGGAAGAGAAAATGGAAATGAACACGAAATTTTTAGTCGGGAAATCTGAAGGGAAGAAACCGCTCCGAAAACCGATGGTCGGCTGACCTTGTAGAAACAGGGCACGAGGTTGTGGAATGTCTTCGAGATTTTGTGATTACGGTCATGAGCCCTCGGCTTTCACAGAAGCAGGAGAAGTACTGACGGACAGAACGCGCTATTGGTCGCTGTTTGTTGGCGAACTTCAGGTCCGATGACGCACAACCTAAGCCGTTAACTTCAGTAAATTAATGCAGCTATTTGGAGATTCCGGGGTCTGTCGAACTGTCAGGAAACAAAAAAATAATCTGGAGCAAGGTCGGTAGCACAGCGAAACAGCTGAAGGCCGCAGCAAACCTGCTGTTCTCCCCCCTTCACACGCTTGTAAGCTACCTGTCCACAGAGCAGAGTCTTTCTTGAGAAGCTGACAGTCGCTTTGCACCAATGCGTGTAGAACAATTCATAAGCACTGGGAAGAATATGGAACGTCCCGCAACCTGCGTAGAATTCGCAGCCACCGATCGCTGCCATTTTATATCGATATATATCGATATATGGCAAAACGCACTGAAGTCTCTTGGCCACGTGACACAGCTGCAGCCCTGCGCCCATCAGGTTTAATTTCGTCATTGGTTTTAAAAGACAAATTAATATCTGTGTTCTTAACTCGGGGTCGTTCCGTGTCTTTCTGATATTTTGATGACCTGATTCATTGCATGGATATTACGTTGGATACACACGACGTTTCGGGAGTTAGTTGTACTCCCATATTCTATAACTACAGTATTTTATCTCTGAGGTTATACGTAAGCATTTCTGTGCAGACAATACTCGTAATCAGTTCATTAGTTCTAATATTATTGCGACACTACGATGGACTACAGAGCCAATAGTGCGAGATCCAAACATATTTTGATGCGCCAATTTATTTCCGATTGCCAGGCACTTTTGTGCCATTTCCTGGTTGCCATGTCAACAACTGCCCTGATGCGGTTGCCATGGTGACAGCTGCTCGTGACCAAACCATTAGCGCTTTATTGTAGAAAGAGATTCACTTTTGGTTACCAAATTTGGTGATGAAACTTCTGGTTGTCTAAGTCATCTTGTTACTTACTTACCATGGCAACGCAGAGTAAGATGAATTTAGGTCACTTCGTTACAAAACTTACAACAGAATTACACACAATACAGGAACATGACAGAGTGGACGATAACACAGTTCTGTTGTATCTGTTACAGCGGCCTTTTTCTACGCTGGCAATTCGAAATCCCCGAGTGCATCTGGATTCAGGATACACGACGAGAACGGATCGTAAGTACACCGACCGTCTGCATGATACATAATGTTCACTGAAAAACTGAATTTTGTTCTCCTGGCTAAGAAACTCTACGTTTATGACACGCAAAATTTAATTTCTGTGTTCGTGAAAGGACGCCAATTTAATCCAGTCCTTATTCTACTACGAACAATTTTAATGATGTCCTCCCACCTACGCCCATGTATCTCATACGCCCCTCCTGAAGTTTCAAGGTCATGCGGCAACTATTCAAAGTCTCTCTTGTAAGGCATGAAAAATTCTAAATACGAAAATGGCCTCAGTTTTAACAAGTCACATCCTGTAAAATGCCGATCAAATTCCCTGCAGAATACTTGTCAGCAACTGTCTGTACTTTCCGTACCATGCGATGTGCCGATCCCCCAACGAAGGAGATCCACCGTCTATCTGGCAAAATGCCATGTTGTCAGCTAAAACGCGGAGAACGTTCAGTGTCCAGCTGCGAGGTCAGGAGTGAGAAGTCGTGGGCCCGCCCATATCTGCTGTCGCGTTCCTCGTGCGCGGGGAATTTTCTGGATTGCATCGTTGCAAAAATGACCTTCGGCTGCCCTGATGACGTAATCGTCCGTGGTGTGGTGTGGAGGACGCCTTTCCAATTTTGCAATAATTCACCTCACTGAGAAAACCTTTCTGCAGAAGTTCCAGACCTTGGACGGCGTGTTGTACAAATTTCTTGTTTGCTGTCCCAGTTTCAGGAGCTTGATAAACTTTCATTTCAGTTTCACGTAAAGTCGTATAGGACAAGCCAGAACTGAATTCGTTTCATGCGTGAACACACTAGAAGCAGGGACAGAAATTAGGATGCGGTCTAAACGACTCCTATCAGAGTAGGACCTCTCCTTTTTGCCACAGAGTCCAGACCGGGCCTGAGGCTCACCCTATGGGAGGGGTGTAAAGCTAACCATTCACCTCCAACCAGTGCTGATGTTAAGAATGCGTGGAGCTGTACCCTTACTCCTCCATACGTCTCAATGACGAACTGCTTATTTAAACGCCAGGGACAACTTTAACTTTGCATAAAAGAAAAATATTATCATTTTAATAGAAATCCTTTCAGTGGTTTGTTAAATATGCCAAAAAATAATAAATAATCCATATCTTACATGCAAATTGTAAAATAACACTGAAACTTTCTTTGGGTGGAATTTTGGGCAAATCTTTTCTACGCCGTCAAATGTTGACTATTCTTTCCCACAGAGTATCCCAACGTAAAGCAACAAAACCTTGTTCAGCCTACGTCAACGGAAACTAACCTAACCCAACCTAACCTTTCCTAACCTAACCTAACCTAACCCAACTTTTCCTAACCTAACCTAACCTAACCCAACCTACCCCAACGTAACTGATGTAAATATTCTGCTCGAGCTGTTGTCAAATTGAACTAAAAATGGAAATTGCACGAATAATTTGTGCTTTTGGCTAGCACGTTAGAAGAAGAAGAAGAAGAAGAAGACAGTTGCGCTCATAGACTTCAGTTCATGAAGGCAAACAAATGTTACAGAATTGTGTTTTGTTTCTTGTCTCTTTAGGCCACGTCGTCTGGGGCGGTACCTGAAGAAACACGTGACAATAACCCTTCCGGACAGCAAGACGCTGCACAACATCAAATGGCTTTCGGTCTGGTGCGACGAATTTTCGGTGAGTTGCCCGATCGGCGAGACGCGGCACTCCGAAGCACAAAAGATGCGTTTCAGTGGTCCGTGGCTGGTTCGGATACCCGGCATGCATGAGTGTTTATTCGTAAACGATACAATGGAAATGTTGGAGATGTCACATAAAGGGATCGCATGTGGATGTCCGGCAAAACTTCCACATTTATAAAGCCGCAAAACTGAACCTTTTTTGTCAATCTCTGTTTACTGTTCGGTTTAGGTATCGAAATTTAAACCTGAAGAAATAAACGGGAAAAGTATTATTTAATTCTTCTCGGGCCACCCGCCGTGTCAGGTGGTTGAATGGGGAAAACACCAACGTTTCGAGAACCATCTTCGACCTCGTTCTCAGGGTATTGAAGAATTCGTGATTCTTAGTCGCCGTGGAAGCTCCAGATCATAGAACGAGTGTTGGCCACACTGACACTTAATTTAACTGTATCAAAGCAGAACCTTGGACCAGTCAGTGACCTGCATCACGTCGTCCTGTTAGAATCGGTTTGTCCTGCGAAAGAACGAATGCAAAGCCGTAGCCAGCGAGGACGAAGTGACGACTCAAGAAGAGGAACGAGTGAAAGGGAGGAAGGAACAGTCCATCAGCTTTAAAACACTCGGTTTTATCAATTTTAGTAAATTATGACAAGTTATTTGACGTACTGAAATATCAGAACTCTTTAAATTATTAATGTTATCAAAATGAGACTTTGTAGGGGTGATAGGAAGTCAATTCAAATGTAGCATTTTGGAGTAAAACACTGATGATGATCTGATAAATGCCGAAACGCGTGTTTACATCAGCTATAACAAGTAACATTATTTTAAATATGTGTATAATAATAGCTGGCCAGCGACAAACCAAGCCAGGCCATCAGAAGATGGCCTGTTCTTGGTGTGACTTACGTTGTTCTTCCACTATTTGAAAATTCCTTTCGCAGGTCAATTTCGGAGATGTTAAGATCCCGAAGAACCTGGACTACCCCAGACCCCAGAAGATCAACCAGCTGAACGGCGTGCACCTTGTGTCGTCCGACCCCATCGTCGTGGTGGACGCACAGACCCTGCTCATACCAAACTTCTCTTACGACGGCGAGGCGCCCGGTAAGGGACTTCACTGCACTGTCCGCTGCATGTTTCGTGTGGGATTAGAAAGGAAACAACTAGCAACATGCTCGGGATGCGAATTCCCTACCGGAATGCACAGAATATTCCCCTATGTTCCTTGCAACGTGCATTTGGAGGTATTTCATCCGGCTTGTACCGCGAAATAAATTTGTCGGGCACTTTAAAGGTCACAATTTTCAAATATTCAGTACTAACTTAACCTAACCTAACCCCACAAAACCTAGCCTGAAATAACCCAAAAACATTATTCGAGTTTCATAATTTTCAAATTTTATATTTATCAAGATTTAAAAAATCTTGTTACTAAAAATTTCTCAAAATTCCAAATTTGCAACAACCTAAAAATTTTCAAATCTTATAAATATTCAAAATATGTAAAACGAAACCCACTATTTTAAAGTTTTAAATTTTTCAAAATGTAAAAACAAATTTCCCATGCCTAAAAGTTTAAATATGACTTTTAATGCTCGAATTTCTAAAATGGAAAAAAATAAATGTTAATTCTGGATTCTGAAATTTCTAAAATTGTCGAAATTTGTAAAATTTTGAGCGTTTACAAATTTTGAATATTTATTCATTTTTCAAAGTTCAAAATCTGTAAATTTATTTCGCGGGATAAGGCGAATGTAATACCTACAAATGCACGTTGCAAACAACTCATGAGGATCTAGTAATCTGTATTCAGGTAGTGAGCACACTTTCGGAGCTAGGCAGAATCTGCTCTGATGCGATGAGCACGAGACAGCCTTGGAAGACAGTTTAATGGTCCATTTAACGACGCTGTCACAACGAGCGAGCCAACTGCTATTAAACTTGGCTGATTGGGAGTTCATGTCTAAGGCTCTGTGTCTCGCTAGCTGCAAGTTTGACTTGTATAAGCATCCGTTTAAGCGCGCGCGTAATGAGGAGGTCCGTCAAGACTGTCGAAATTTGGTACTGCAACGATACTAGGAAAATTCCGTTGCGATTCATATTGTGTCCAAGCTAAAATCTGCTTTATCGGCTTTATGTAAGATGGCCCACAGCAGAGCAACTTCACTGGTGAAGTATGTTTGGATGTATTGCTCACTGTGTAGTGTGGCCAGCGAACACGACGTGGATGCGGTACGCCACAAAGCTAAGATATGCGATAAACTGGAATTGATTTTCTTGGGCGTGAGGCTTGAAACGAGCGAGTTCTGTTTCAGATGCAAAGTTCTGGGTGGGGCGAGGCGGCAGACCGAGCCCACAAGGCGTCAGGGTACCCGACGAGAACGGGAAGGAGGTTCCTCTGCGACGGTACGACGGCAAGACTATCGTCCTCACCCTGCCAGGAGACCTCACAGTGTTTGACATCGGCCACTTCGGCGTGTGGTGCGAAGCCTTCACCGTCGACTTCGGCCACATCACCATCCCAGCTGGTCTGAACGTCCCGCCGTCGCTCAAGATGCTAGGCGTCGCTCCACAGGTAAGCAGTGCACGCGACTTGCACTTACATGTATTCATTCAGTCAGGCAGACGCAGATTTTGGATCACTTCCGTCATCGTAAAGGTCAGAACACGCACAAACAATCAAACGACGTTTCGGAGACTGCCTCCTTAATCAGGAGCGGATAGGATGAATGCCGACAGACAGGTCGATACAAGCGTACGCAAAGTGGCCGACACGAGGGAATGAGGGTGGCGCGAACAGCGACGCTGCCCTCGCCAATCACGTCGACTTGTGTCACGCTTCGGCGTCTTTACCCAGCGTCTGTCTGACCTGCCTGTGCAGAACATGGAGCCCAGGACGTTCGTCCTCCACTTTTCAATACACCAGCAGTAAATTTGACGCCGAATGCCGACGATTTGCGTCATGTGATCACGACGCCGACACAATATTAGCATGCAACACGAACAATCTTGACCGAACAAGTGACTGGAGCTGATTTGTTCGTGATGGCACGTGACTAGATGCGCAGATGCGGCGAGTGATCTCGGGCGGTGGTCGCCCATTCCACCATCGCTCACAATGCGGAATAAAGTACAGGTAGGTTTGAACCCTGACGTGGTCGATCGATCCGTCAAAGAATTATTTGCCCGGAAAGCGCCTCCTTTGTGCCCCGATTCCACAAGCTTCATTATTAATGCTAAAGTCTCTCCGATTTGAATTTATTTCCCAAACGCAAATGCCACACCCTTCAACAACAAAGGTAAAAAAAAAAAAAAAATGGAGTACTTATCAGTTACATCATCCTCCAAACATATACAAACGTCGACGTATCCAAGGCTTAACTGTGAAACAAAGAGTACGTATGCCCATAAATTACAATTCAGTGTTCGGAAAAATCACTTGTTCCCTTCTCTCAGCGAATGAATACGCTATTTTCTGGGGTGCTTCATGTGCCGTTCTTATTCTTCTGATGCAGCCTGTAATCAAATATTCTCACTACATTACAAATTAAATGCCAAAAGTAATGAGGTTTACCGAATACAACCAGAAACCACGATGAATCGATAGTATCTGCAGGCGAGTTTGAAAAATTCTTCCATATAGGCTACCAGTCAATCTCCCCTACAGCGCTGGCTGCATTTGCATGAATCGGTTCACATTCAACAGTGCCCTTTCATGCCGTGGATCATCTACACAATGTTTATAGCGCGCGGTACAAAAATGTTACTCTTCCTTTTAAAGTATCTATAACTTTATTTTTATTTCGTCTAATTAAAAATAAAAATATGATTACTGTAAAGTTATATTTTCAAAACCAACACATAATCATTCGTTCAGTGGTCCTTATGTTGGATAGTAATATTTTATATCACGTCTTCTGCGTAAAATGTGTAATACGATCGTGAACCACGTTAATTTCCGAAAGTAATTAACGAATTTCGATTAAACTTCGTTTTCCGGGGCCTACATTAAAAATTAAACATGTATAAAAGTATCGATCATTCCTCCACTTTAAATTTTTCTATTCGGTAATCCCGTCAGGCACGAAGGCTCGGTCCGGAGTGGAGTTCTTCAGGCGAACTCGTTATCAACTCACCGCCCTGCCAATAAATCAAACGGTGACGGACAGGCATTCATCAACGCTGCTTATCGCCAAGCGAGAACCAGGCCACTTATCAGGAATTAAGCACACAAGCTTCACAATTTAGTGCGAATAATTCCTTGCAGGATTAGTGCAACGAAAAACATTTTAAATTCCCTGAAAACAAAATGAAAAGTTCTGAGCTGCACAAACGTTGAAGCTCTTACGACAGCAATTAAACCACAAGTACAGCCCAGACAAAAAAGTATTGGTATGCGTTCAGGATCATAATTTCCTGTTCCTGTTCATCGTCGCATTTCAGTTCCTACAGACTTCGTGGGTTATTCGAATAATCTTTCTTTAATAGATCTCCCCCCCCCCCAGGAAAGCAGTCGGGGGGGGGGGGGTCAGTGTAGGTAAAGGGCCAGGCCCAAAAATGCGTTCGCCAAAGAAGTTTGCGGGAAAGCAATTATTTCCTCCGGGTGTGACCGTCGTCCGATCACGTTGAATCCAGCTGGCCTTCCTCACCTGTCAACATAATTTTCCGTGTTGAACGCTTCCTGTGTCCCGAAATGTTGTTACCAGTTGGTTCATCGTTGTTTTATTCGGTACTTCCTGCAAAGAGCCTCGGGCGACACCGGTGTTCGCTTGGAAATGACGAGGGAAGACACGACTTCGAAAGCAGTACATCCGAAATGCAAGGCGGGAGTTAGCAACCACCGGCTCGTAAATTCTAGTTACATTTACGTAATAATTTACAACGGGTGGAAACGTGGCTCGTTTCCGTTCTTTCTGTACCAGCGGTCTGTGCCAGAAATCCCTATTCTCCTCCGGCCGGCCGACATTGGCTTGGTCACCGCGTCTCTCCGGAAGAATCCATCTCGCGTTCAAAGTACTTCGCGTGGCTTCGTGACAAAATTCTGTTCTTCGTAATTACAGCTCCACTTCCGTTTTATTACCATTTTCATCTGTTGTTATTCGCATAAGAATGTCCAGGCGTGCCACCAGATCATGGAGGATGAGATGGCCGGGCGTGTAGTACGCATGGTGAAGACAAATACGTGCACAATTTTGGTAGGGAATTCAGAAAGGTTACTGCTCGGAAGACATGATATTGTGGGAGTGCGTGGTCGGATGTGGTCTTGGTGCATCTGGCTCAGAACAGGGGCCAGTGGTAGTTCTTGTGAACACAGTAACGCAACTTCGATTAGCTGTTCGACTATCGACTTGCTAAATTAAAAGTGAATATCTAACGGCGGCTAAACGTTTACTTTTATACAAAGTTCCTAATCGTGTCAATTCTGTAGGCTATAAAATGTTGACCATTTTGCATCAAACTTGCACCTGACAGATTAGTTACGAAAAACAGGAAAACTTATGATAAATTATGAAGATTACCGAAAATATAAAATTAACTGTTTTCAGGGGCATTTTACGAATTTAAATCTGGAATGCTGTGCGGCAGAAATTGGAATAGACGTAGGCGTAGATGGGAAGATAATATTAAAATTGATGATAAACAATTATGTTTAAAAGATGTAAAATTATTGATGTGGCTCAGGATATGAACAGCTGGCCGGCTCTTTTGGTCATGGCAATGAACCTTCGGGTTTAATAAAAGAAACTGCTTGGCCAGCTGAACACACATCAGCTTCTCAAGAAGGACTCATCCTTATTATCTTCCGCGCATGGCTTAATGAGTTGCTTATAGTAAAACGCTGTATTATTCCAATGTAAATTTAGCGTGTGACACAGAAGGAATATTTCAATAAAATATACAGTACAAAATGACAAAAAATTATGCAACAAGCCAGTCAGCGGGCAAACGACACTCGTCACAAACAAAGAAGTTTCTCGTAAAAGATTAAAAATTAACCGAACCATGGTTAGTACTCTTGGCACTTCCTAAAAGTGAGTAATTTATATCAACACGAAGAGAAGTTCCTATCACTCTCCAGCAAAATTTGTGATTCCTGACTCACTTTTCTGAAATTATCCATTAAATTAAAAATTCCTTCACGTGGACATAGCACTTGTTTCTAGAGCCAAAGTATTACAGACATTTCATGCCACTAGAGACTGATGATTCTAGGATTATTTGCAAATCAAGTCCATAAGGTTCTTTCTAGGCGGTACGTATTTTTGTTTCGTCCTATTGGTCAGATGCCTCGCAATACTATTTATTACAGGCAGGTGTCAGCTGTGTATCGAGACCGCTTCCTGCCCGCGGAACACGAGAATATTCGATACACTATAGAAACAGTATACATGCAAAAGCGAGTTAAGTGACGACTGGGAGAATGCAGGGAAATTTCCGTCGTTTTGAACGAACAAGGCCTTGAACCGTACGTGCATACAGCTAACTTCTTTTAAAAAATGAACTTCTGTCTCCTAAACTTTTCCAGGGCAAGGAAAACCACACACGAACGCTCATTTCGATCGATTAGTGCTTAGTCAAGTGCGTACGACTTATAATGGAAGATCATACGCTAAGATGTTAACAAAAATAAGTCTTTTAAGTTAAGGACTTTCGTGACGTCACAGCACGTTACGAATTCTGCCCTCTGCGGAACAAACGACGTGAGACTATGGTATTTACAAACCAGGAAAAAGCATCACAGAGCAGAACAAACGACGCCTTTATGCCGCGTCTCATTAGCGTCACTGTTGTCATAGAAACTAACACGCTTTGTAATTATTCAGTAAGTAACACATCACATATACGCGATGCATTAACAAAACCTTAAGAACTAAACGCACATTAACTTAACCCAGATATATTAGCAGCATTTCTTTTGCGCCATTAAGGCAGTGTCCGGCAATTAAGAAGGGTAATTTCCTTCGCGAGACATGAAATGGACTCTTTTGGCTGTAGAACGTCGGGCTGGAACAAGTGACTGCGTATTACGCGGCTTGGTCTTTGTTTAATGTAGCGTAGAATTACTGATAAGGAAAGGACATGAAGTCGGTGGGTGCATAATTTCAGGAGCTATGCCGGCATTTTCCTGAGGCGACTGACGAAGATCGATTCGTCAATTACAATTTAAAAAAATTAAATTAATCGCAAAGGACTTCGATGGACATTTCTCACACGTACGTGGGTTTATCGTAAATAGTTAAGTCCCTTTATAACATTTTCTGTTGTACAAATAATTACCACCAGATTCTGGGACAGAAAAGAAGTTGCTGTTGAAATATTCGTCATATAAACTTATTCTATTGGCATACTCAAAATTACGTGACACGTCACGACATGAATTATGAGAGTCTTCTCGGTCAGAATATGCCTCCGTTGTCCAGCTTCGTTTATTGCAAGGTCTCTGCTGAGTGATCGCATATTAAACGACTGTCAACCAACGAGTTAACTGTAACACGCTGAAAGATACAACCTAAGTCTCCTATCAATTATTTATTTTAATCCGTCAGATCACAATATAATTTTATTTAAAATATTGACCCACACCTATTCGAAGACACTAGTACTTCTGGGCATATCGGGACATTCACTCCTACATCTTTGATATGTTTTATTTTTATTTTTATTTTATTGATACTTTCTAACTATAATTTATATATTTTGCATTTTATTCTCTAAATTCTTTTATAAATTCTTTCAAATTCTTTAGTGTTTCTTTCAATCATTTACTTACAGGCCGATATGTACATCTAATAACATTTAAGAAAAACAACACCTTCGCCCAAAAATGGAAAAACAAACGTAATGAAACATCACCAAAAAAACTACAGAAATCATAATTGAGTTTTAAGTTCTTAGATATATTTTACACCTGATGATGGTTTTATAAAAACCGAAACATGTTGTGTAAATGTTCCGAAATGTAAATCGATCAATCGATATGGAACATGAATGATATTTTATTATCTTAATTTTAAATAAAAAATTATATTGTGATCAGACGGATTAAAATAAATAATTGATATAATATTCACAATATGACGCAATTACACTATCTAAGTCTCCTAGCAACGAGACCAAAGACGGAGGAACGCGTGTGACCTTGACATCTGTCCGGACGGTAACAGACAAATCGTAATCGTCACCGCTGATTCTGAGGCTCGGCTCTGGAATTTTCGTGGGGGGAAACCAAATGAAGAGGAGTCAGCTGACACAGATGACGGATGGACTAAACTGGCTCAGGGTGGCAGTCAGCGTCACACGGTTTCCACGCAGCACAGAAACTCTTTACGTCTCATTATGATTATACAATACACTTCAACAGTTTGCTCTGACTGATTCATCAGTGGGTTATTTATTTGCAACTCGGTAATAAGGACGTAAGTCATGAAATTTACTTTTGACTTGCGTCCTTTTTGCTGAACACCATTTTTTTTTTTACTGGGCTTCATAGGCGAATATCGGCAAACTTTACGGCACTGAATTAAACTGATATATATTCTTGTAAACTTTGTCTTCGTCCTCGTTGTTTTGTTATCGTTTGCTGAAACACGCCCGACGTTTCGGAAACTAGCTGTACTTCCATCGTCGGATAAAATTATAAATCCTGGTCGGTTGCGTCTATTGATCACATTTATCTCAATTTCAGAATAAAAAATGCGGGAAAGAAGGAAAAAGACGCAGAATGTGCACCAGTTTAAAAAATTCGCGTATGGCGTTATTCAGTTGTTAGAAAGCCATTCTTCACTTCGTTACGCTGATGTTTGAATAAAGAGAGAACATGGCGCGGAAGTAAGCTCATTTATTTATGTAATACTACTGAAATGTCACGAGAACAAGTGTAAAAGTACGCATAGAAAAGGACAAAGCCTTTTACATCGCACGTTACAGCTTGTCATGACCTTTTACAAACAACACACGACGGCCATTTGTAAGCGCCATTACTCAGCTGAAACAACTCCGGCAGGTTTCCACTCGCGCCATCTGGCCTGCGTGTATTAAGCGTGTGTCTGCACCCCACACGCAGTTCGCCTTAAAGTCGAAACAATAGCACTGCCGAGATTTAAAACAAGTCTGGACGGATTCTTAAGGCTTCGACCGGGATGTTCTTTTGTTAAATCTTATGTGGTATATACCGCCTGATTCGACTTCTAATGGTTAAGTGAAGTGTTTTCTTCGCGGTACGGTCTGGATTCGTAAATATTATGAAGACGAGCTTCGGCTTCAAAGGGTTAACCAGCTGATTTTCGTAATGGTGAGGTGTAGTGTTTTCTTCGCGGTACGGACTGAATTCATAAATAATATTCAGACGATCTTCGGCTTCAAAGGGTTAAATGCTACGGGTCACTCAGTTTGAATCAGCACGCGCTGACCATCGCATCGGAACGCAAACAGACCGGAAAGATACGAGCGTAACATTGACGCATATAAAGACAGTTCTTCGATGCGTTGCAGATGCTGATTACTTAATAAACAGGTCGTGTTTTGGAAGAATGCTTCCACATCTACAGACTGATCTGCAGGATTAAACAGAACACAATGAAAAAGCATTTCTCACAAACGAAACTAAAACGTAGAGCCTTGACGTCATCAAATCAAGGTACTCTTTGGTAATTAAAACCATGCAAAATTACCTCGTGCTCACGTCATATCACACAAACCACTGCTTAACGTGACAGCACATCGGACATTGCGTTAATGATTTATAAGCCACAATATGAACCTATTAAAATCTCGGCCCCGGACAGCGGCTAAAAATGACTGAGAATTTTCATAGTATTCCTCAGTTCATCCAAATGCAGGAAATGCGTTAAATTAGACCACGGCCAATTTCTTACAAATTCATTAATGATCAAATCACCCGACGCCGAATCATCTTTGTATAAGCAAATGTTCAAATTGTTTGTCGTGGAACAGCTCCTCGGGCGCGGCACTGAGATCGCTTCTCGCTCTGCAGTTCCTCCGCATTTTCCGGTAACTCGGTATAAACTGTAGGCTTCTGGTTCCCCGGAAGAAAATGTCTGGAGGAGTAAGATCCGGGACCACGATTCCCGGGGCGAAACGTTTGACTTATCCTCTATATTGTCTTGGTTAGGGTAACGACCTCGTCGCTAAGAATCACAAAAATTTAAACAACATAAAAATATGAAAATAACTGTCCTATCGTTTAGCCATGCGCCATGTACGTTCCTGGAGGAATTTCCTTTGCGCGTCGGTCATTTTCAAAAAATCTTGCGCAGAAGAGTGCACTTTTAAAATACAATCAAACGACAGAAAATTGACTTTGGTTTCCAGTTACTCAGCTGTGTGTCCGATGTGACACTGTTGCACTCAACTGCCCTGTTCTGCAGATGACAAGTCTATAATGAAGGTTTCGCTGTGATTTGTGAAGCTCGTGGTTTATCATTCAGCAGGCAGTGGCGAGACAGCTGAGCATCGAAAATGTATTATTGGCCGATTGTCAGTCGGCACTGCAGCCATTTAATGGCCGTCCTCTTCAGAAAAACTGCGCCCGTCCCCCCCCCCCTCTACCCCGGTGGCTTCGAAGTGACAACTTTCCAAATAATACGCCACCGAAATCTGAGGCCCACCCAGCCTCCTATCCAATGCGTACCCGGGGGGTAAAGCTCGGTCGGGGCGTGATGCTGACCACTCACCCCCATCTGATGCCGAGGTCAAGGAAGAGAGGAGCTATACCTCCGCTCACCCCCCCCCCCCCCGCCCCAAAAAGACCAACGTGGCGTGTAGCGGGACGGCTTTACTTAATACGACTCTTCTCCCGCTGGCTGTCTACCTGAACTCGCTCCACTGTTTACTGACGTCATCATCTGCGGTATAAATCGCACCCCCCCCCCCCCTGCGTTCCACAATAGCCTGACTTCCTACACGCCCTGTTTCCGAAGTATCGAATTTATTTCGTAACACCCGGTTACTTCATCGGCGACTTGAAAATTGGGGCCACGAACAGCAACATCAGTGTCTCTTCAGTCGATCTACCATCTTTATGAAATATTTTCCTAGTTCCTTTTCTTGAGCGTGCTGCTTTCTTTCTTCCTTTCTTCCTTTCTTCCTTTCATTTTTCAACATCTTATATCTTTCGCCACTTTATTTTGCATTTTTCTTGCCTGCCGGGGGGTGGGAGAACTGAAAAGAAATGAATATCGCGAAATGTCTTCACTGCATTATCATTCCATTTCGTAAACTACTCCTGTTTCGTTATCAGGTCACACACCACTTTTCCGCTGAGTTTGATAAATATTCCGCATCTTAACGCGTTTGTCATCTCTTTCACTAAGCATTTCCAATTTCCAATTTCAATTCACCAACTGCGTAAAAAGAATATATGCAAAGACGAACGTGGAACAAGCTCGTTGAGTAATATCGCCGCTTGGAGACGCTTGGATCGCAATCGAATTTCACGGTCTCTTGCTATGAACAAAAGTGAGTTCCGGTGTGTTCCGAGCATAAATAAATTATGATAATCACGTAATAGTGAAGTGCGGACAAGAAGTACTCCGACCTGAACACGAGGGAAGAATTGAGACATTTTCTGCGGTGTGATTTGTGGACAGACAGAACATTAATCCAAGATGAGGAATTTGTTGTACTAGCCAAAATAATAAATCCAGTTTTAACAAGAACACTGCTTCCGGTACAATATATTTATCAGTGCTATTTAGGCTTGAGAATTCTAAGGGAAAATTACCGATTTCCATATTCATATAACGCAATAATAACCAAACCACATTTTAACAAACTGAGTTTCATGCCGATTTATTATAAAAGTAAAATTATGGCATATAAATGTTCAATCTCATACATTACACTCACTTCAAGGCTTACGTTACAGTATTAAAGCCTGAAATCTGTAACCTCAGATGTAAATTATTTGCAAGTAGGAGCTTTGCCGTAAATATGATAAATATAAAGCACATGATAATAATTTTCAGGATGAGATGGACTATATATATACAGGGTGAGGCAGAGTTCATTCATCATTTTAAAGACACATTAGTTGACCGCAGTTTAATCAAATTTATTCAAAATAAGGTGAATTCAGAGACAAGTGTTTGCAAATATTTATGAACACTGTAACAAAGTTACTTCTTTAAAAATAACACCTGCCAGATTCGTCCAACACGATTCGTGCACTGGATTCGTAACACTTTAAATCAAGCGGTGAGATGGACACGAATTTCCCTAGAAATTCCCTGTCTGAGACTGTTCTAGCCCACCGGACACGATGTTTTTGAAGTGGCCCCATACAAAATAAATCACAGGCCGGCAGACTGGACGAACGGACTGGTCTCGAAACGTCGCCACGGCGAGAAATTATTCGATGTT
Organism: Zootermopsis nevadensis; assembly: GCF_977971745.1. Classification (NCBI taxonomy): domain Eukaryota; kingdom Metazoa; phylum Arthropoda; class Insecta; order Blattodea; family Termopsidae; genus Zootermopsis; species Zootermopsis nevadensis. The sequence continues at coordinate 15,476,845 of NW_028259148.1, read as the reverse complement.
CAAACACAGTCCTTAAAGTGTTCGACTACCAAACAACAAGTATCCGAACAATTTAGTACCTTCGAAAGTGGATTAGTCTAGGTAGATGACATCTGACGGGTGTTACTTTTAAGAAGTGTTCCTAAATATTTGCAAACACTTGTCTCTGAATTCACATTACTTTAAATAAATTTTAATAAACTGCGGTCGACTATAAATTATGGATGGATGCTGCCTCACCCTGTATCTTGTCCCAGGTAGGCTTTGGTAAATAGTGGGACGATAATTTCTTTCATAATTAAAATTATAGACAAATATTTAAGCTTTAGGAAGGAAGAAAACACATCAGTGCTTCGTATATTTTAATTCAGTCTTTGATTTTATGAATAGGGAGAGTTTGTAGCATAAGACAAGTTCCAAAGAGATCAACTCTATTAAAACTGCTTTAAAATGCAGACATCAAATAGATGGAGTGAGACAAAGATGTGGTCCAGATGTTTCTTGATTCTTTGGGACACTGTCGTAAAGAAGGCGGAGACACAGGAGACGAAAAACGGATTATAAAGAAACAAGTAATGGAAAGGGTGAAAGGAAGAAAGTAGAAAGTACTTAGGGATAATTCTGAACAATAAGGGTTTGTGGGGTAAACAAAGGAAAGTGTGCCAAAAAGTGGAGACTTTACTTTCATTGCGACAGACAGATGCTTGACAATTGGTGATAGAACAAGGTGACGTGGCGGTTGTGGTGGGGATACGGAGGGGAGTGGCTTGGCGCAGGCGCGGAATACGGGAAATTAAAAGCGTGAGAGGGGAAATGACGGGAAAGTTACGTCTCAAGTCGGAATATGGAAAACGTATTTCAACAGGACAGATGTTACATGTACAAATTGTTCAATCCGCTTGACAGAATTACTACAAAAGATTAGGACTTAACAATAATGGTTTCTTGTTAATGACGCCAAAACAAATACTGGCAAACAATTGAAGGCCGATGGATGCACGCCCAGACGAATACGAAACGCGTAACTGACGAGACCTGGAGTCGCCGTCTCAACAATCAGTTAATCAGGAAGATTGAAGTCAAAGTTTATACACAACTTACAGTCATAACGGCAGGAACTACCCCTACGTAAAATGTTGTTTAAACCGCCCCCTCCCTCCCCCATCTTGTGGGCTGAAAGCTAAAGCTACTCGGAGCCTTTGGCCACAATGCTCCGTCCCTCCGTCCCATCTCCGTTAACTTCTGTTGACCGACAGCGGACACACTCTTCTTCTCACTCACGCTCATCTGTTCTGTATGTTCTGTCTGTCTGTTTGTTACAGAAAAGAGCGCGATCTCTTGAACTCGTTCCTGATCAAATCCGAAATCAACTCGTGTTCAACAACCCAGAACAACGTCAACAACACTCGTTCGGAGGAGCATCTCCGCCTGCCGGTCCTCCCTTCAACAACTTTTATAACAATGACAACACTTTCTATCGAGAGCAAAGACGCCATTTTCCTTCTACCCACGTCGACAAACATTTTGCACCGGGACACGACATCCGCGCGACAACGTACAAACCGACATTTAACTTACACAGACTCGAACAACAAAATCCACTTCAACAACAAAGACAACACGGAACTCACGATTCGTTCTCTTTCCAAACGCCGACACAGCAGAGAGACGCTTCGGCGTCGTCTTTCGAGGTAGTTCCATCGATCGTAGTATCAGACCCGTTCCTCGGCCAAACCCCTCCACGACAGCCGACGATCCAACAGCCACACGGCCCACACTTCTATAACTCACAGACGCAACATTCGAACGCCAACAATTTCAACAATCATCAGCAACAGCTGCAAGACCAGAATCTCCGCAACAATGTTCTCTATAACAATCAGTTTGCGAACAACAACAATGGAAGGTCTTTCAGCCCCGTTAATTTCCACGGCCAGCCTTACGTTCAGTACAAATGATTTCCCGGGGCCCCGTTTTCTCTCTTACGAAGAAATTATTTCCTAACTGCAGGCTCAAAGTGTCAAGGTTCCTTACACCCGAAGCGCGTGTCGTCACGAATGGATTGTCATTAAAGTTTTCATGACGTATCTTTAAAAAAATCTTTGGTCATCTTTCAGGGACATTCGCCGATGATTTGCACAAACTTCTTTTCTTTATTTTTAACGTTAACTTTTAAATTCTTCATTGATAGTTTACATGCAGACATCAAGACATTTCATGTCCAAAACTTCCTGTTCATTACGGACAATTAAACGTCACAAACATTACATGTAGAAATTGTTAACGGAGGGAAATTTTAATATTATTTTATAAGCTGTAATTGTTTCTAACTATTTCGCCAGATATTACACAGAGTGACCCACGGGACATGGCGATCCACAAAACGAAATAAGTAGGCCCTCTGAACAAATTGAGCGGTAAACAAACCTGGGGTACGCGTCCCCCCGGGGGTACGTGAAATTTAAAAAAAATATATTATTTTATGATAAACACTGAATAATCAGTAAAGTAATTTATTTAATTTATTTTAGATGTAGATTATATACTACGTATAACTTTCATTATACATCAACAACTTTGGGGGTACAAAGTTGAAGAGAAATTATATCTGGGGGTACGCGAACAAAAAAGTTTGAATACCACTGCTCTAGAGTGTCACTTACTAAGGATACGTTGTGGATAAGGCAGGAACTTCCTTTCCACCTTCAATTCACAAATGGAGGGAACACACGTTTAAAACACATTTTTCCAGACGTAAACCCACAAGAAGGCTGCTTCCAAGCTGTTTATCTCGTGGGCCATTCTGCCAAAACATCTTTTACACAGTCTTTCGTCGTCACCCCAAAATCACACAGCAGCACGGCGTTGAAACTACAATGGTTTATCGCGGATGGTCCTCAATTGCTTCTTTGGAAGGCCTCGCCCAACACTAAACAATGAGGCAACTGCGCATTCAGGCGGGCCTCACTTATCCCCCGATCGACGTTTCGGGCTGACGTCTTCGGATCTGACACTCAGCCACCTCCCGCCATATTTTCGAGTTCCGATTTTGAATGAACATCACGTTACCTCACTGTCCAACGGACAGGACGGTGACATTGTTCCTGGGTCCTTACATCTCCTATTAAACAGTTCTGCCTATTCAAACCGATCGGTTTCCCGTGAGTCACCCTGTATAAATGTTGTTACGCAAATCTTTACATCAGGGCATCTATTTTTACAGCGCGCTAATTCAGAAAAAATAACACTTTTAGACTAGTTTTGCAATGGTTAAAAACAGACATTGAGAAATAATAACAGCGAATGCTTTAATATGACGGAATGGTTCGTGCGACAACCATGTTAATTACCCTTGAGTCTTCTGCGTTATACTAATTAATATTATTTTCTAATTATCGTGTTTTTCTCTGAGTACAGGGTTCGCCCTACCCTAAAACCACTCTTATTAAAAATATGGAAGGTTCATAATTCAGTCGCTGTGTGCATTTACCTTGTGGTTCGGCCTGTCACTTAAGGGCAACGGAACGTTTCTGGTGTAATAACAATATTAAGGTTTGTCATTGTGTAAACTCTGTAACAACGTTGTTACATGCCACATCCCACGTGTCAGCTTTCTTCGTTGCTTTATGCTACACGAAAGTTCCACAGATTACATTATACATCAGCTCTTAAATTAATACATCGCGTTTCACACGAGGAACTCAATTTGATTTTGGACACCCTGCAGTAGTAAAACCAGTACAAATCCTTCTCCAATTTAAGTAAGAGTCCTTACTTCTCAGTACTATGCGTTCGGCTGCATCTTGACTCAAAGCTTTGTAATTTCTTGAACACGTCTTAATTAATTTTTTAAATGTGAGTGTCAGTATGCTCCTCTGAAACGTCGGAAATACGGCTCACCAACATCAAAAGTAAGATCAGTCTTTAGTACGGGCCACCGCGAAAGCTTAAATTGAGTTAGGGCCAGCCACAGCTTCCTCAGTACAAGAAACCACGTCACGCTGACAAATGTTTCACTTCAGTTACCAGTTTCCATGGAAACGAGACGCCAAATATTCAAACTTCATTATTTTTATTATATTTGTTTTCACGCTCCATAACTTAATCAGTGGATTAATCCTCCGGTGTTAATTACGCGATTCTGCAACAACTTACTAATTTATTTATTTATTTATTTAATTTTTAATAATTCAGAATAAAATTATTAAGGACTATATTTTCGCGTTTAATTCCTGGGTGAAGGTGCGATAGACGTCGTATTACGTTCTCGCGTTCGGCCTCCGCGGTCACTGAATCTCATTCAGCGATTACAAAAGGAGAAGTGGGCACCCTATTACCTTAAAATGCAGAAATCCGCTTATGTTTTTACCCTTGGAAATTTACCTTCACAGCCAGCATTAATTTAATGATACGTGTGCTAATTTATTTTCAGATATTTTATGTAAACACTAACAAGATTCATACCTTAACGAGGCGAAGTAACTTCTAGAGCGTTGAATTGTTCTTGGATGTGTTTTAAACAAGGCACTGCTCACCGTACACTTTAAATGAAATGATTTTCTGTAGCCAACTCCAGTGAAATAAAACCCTTTTTATATAAATCGTGTTTAATATTTCTTGTAGAAATTAGTGTCCCCTCGCTGTATACATCCAAAGCAAGTTCTTTAGGCCTGAAGCAACTCTACTATCCAACATTTAAAATTACATTTTTTAATCCTTTCCACGCCAGATTCGTCGCTTGGCAGCGCTGACCTTGCCACAGTGGTTTTGGGCAGCATTTAAAAAGGTCGCCATCTCTCAGCATTTAATGCGAACTATTACTCGCTTTTCGACAAAACAAGATGTCCCGCTACACGCCCTGTACTCGCTTGGGGGGAGAGAGGTCATATAACTCCTACTCATTCTTAACCTCGGCACTAGATGGGGCGGACAGCGGTACCCATCGGTTAGGAGGCTTGGTGGGCCCCAGAGCCGGTCTGGACGCAGAGGCTAGAGGAAAAATCCTCTGCCCCTGTCGGGGATCGAATCTCGGTCATCGAGCAAACAGATGTATACACATTATAATACGGAATATTAACCTTGGTGCTGCGTTTGCCAGGGGAACACAGTGTGGTCTACACTTAGCAGATGCACCGTTTATATTGACCGATGGATAGGACGCAGATGACTCGATGAATATCCTCCAAGATCGCCCGATTTAAGTACACCTGACCTTTTCTTGCGGGGTTAAATGAAAGCCAGCAACGCTTCAAACGCTCCGACAAGGAATCGGACGTCTTGTTCAGTCGTCCTAGCATAAACTTTGGTGGCCGCTTGTCAGTCAATTGCTCACCCCTGTCAACTGTCCGACGAAGCTAACGATGGTCATTTTAAATACCCGCAGTAGATTCGCTAATTCACTAGGTGTCACTGCTGGCTTACGTAATGGTTCGGTTTATTAAAATATCTTTATTTAACCCAATGGATACGCGTACACGTCTTTTTGTGACAATCCGTGCGCCGTGTTACAAGCCTAAACATTTTCAAGGCCATCCATCCTCGTCACAGCGACCAACAAACGCGTGACCTTGAACTTGTTGCGCCATCTTGGCTCCTTCCTACATTCCTGAACAACCGATATCTGTTACATTCAAGTTTCAAGAACGCGGGCTACTTACGCGCTTATAAAACACGATCCAGAAAGAAAGAGGTGTTAAAATGTAGAGCACGCATTTCCCGCTCCACTCACGCCCTCCTCATTCTATATGATTTTATCTCTTTCGTGGACAGATTCTGATGGCACTCGGTGTGAGTGTTGTGCCACTGGAGGTTTCTAATTTCATACGATCGGTAACAACAACAAAATGGCGGACGGCACGAACTTACGAGGTAGAAGCGATACTAGCGCCACTTAATATGCGGTCCTGAAATATGGAGATCAACAGATCGAAAAACGCGCAAGTCTTGTTAACATAATTTTTTCTGTAGAATGTAAATAACATGGAGAACGCGTGATAATTATATTTAACGGTAATAAAGCAACGAAGTTAGACTTTTAAAATTGTATATGGATATCTATCAAAACACGCCTACAAATTATGTATTAATCAGCGATGTTTGTCGTGAATCTTTTAGGTTATGTCCGATAAATTTAATGTGGACAAAATTTGTACTACAGCAATGAGCGCTTTAAATAAAAATCATATGACGTGTTTGAAACGCAAGCAATATCAAATCGATCACGGTTCGATTAAACTAATCGACCATCTGCGCATAAGTCCAGGGCGCTAGCCAATGAGGAGAACTGCGTTTTGTTGTTCTCTCTGCAAAAGTATCAATATATAGTTGCATCCCTAATTAAGATAAAGATTGCTTTATTTCTGTAAATATCTTTTTTTAATTAATAGGTTAATAGAAAATTTGATTATACCCGTTGTTTTGTACGGGTGTGAAACGTGGTCTCCCACGTTAAAGGAAAATTAAGATAAAATTCTATAAGATGATATATATCGCACTTGGTGAATAGTTTTTAATATGATATAAACTTAAGGTCCTCTGTTCAAAGTTAGGGAATACACGAAAGAGCACGTCTGAAGGACAGAAATGTAGTTTAGGAATTACATTAAAGTTTTTCAGTTGTACGGATGCTGAGAACTAAGCAGATCTGAATGAGATGAGCTCCTCATATTTTATGTAGGCTAAATAAGACAATGTCTTCAACACGGCCACTCGGAGCAGCTGTGAGGAGGACTCAGAACAAAAAAGGTACTCCGGTACGCATTGCAGCCTGCCAATTACGAAAATCGAACCTAACCTAACCTAATCAAAGGAATCTGCTCGTACATTGTCTACGGAGAAATCACTCTGCCGACCAACGGAAGACGAATATTCGAGTACAATATTTTCCGTGTTAAATGTTTTCCAATTATTACAGGTAATCTTCGATTAACAACTTTTCGGGCCGGACAACTGTTCCGAAAAGGGCAGATGTCCATTCAATTCATGTTTTCCTCTACCGGAACAAAACATCATTTGTCTGCGTCAGTCACCTTTACGTTTCGTTTTTCTACGAAAGGAATACATCGGATGAAACTGTTTCTTGCGGAAAAGTCACACTGAGGTGTCGTCAGGTCACGATTTCCCCAGCTTTCTCAGCCAGAACTTCGCCACCACTTGGTGCTATCTGAGGTTCTCATGGCGTCGAGTGTGAATTTGGCCGTCTTGTGGGTTATAGCGCCGTGCAGTGTGGTTGAAACCAACGGACATTTCAGAGGTTCTTCCTGCCCCCATCATCCTCGCGGCCCTGATGTCTGAGGCAGCAAGCACCTCTGAAACGTCGGTAAACATGGCGTAATAACCCAGAACACGGTCATCTTAAAACCACTTCATCCCAGCTCAAGTCACCGTCCATGTTGGTAAAGGGAGTTGTTTTGGAAGAAAAATCCGACGTTTCGGAGCCTGAAGACAGAGGCGTAACGTGAGGTACGGAAGGTGAAGACACTATAGTAAGGTTATCTATTATGAGTTTGCGGGATGGAGCCTTTAAGTCACATAATGGAAAGGTACGTATACCAGAATAAACTGAATTAAATGTTCAGATGTAAAATGTTTCTGCGAGAAAGTGACACAAGCTCCCACTTAAATTTATTATTAAACATATAATTATGTGACTGGTTACGAATTGATGTTCTGACGTGGGAGAGAGGTCAGTCAGTCATCGGCTGTGCTTGTGAAGAAATGTGTTACTTAGGTTAAGTGCCAATTTGACCTTCATCAGAAAAAAAAATCTTAACCGGAGGGAACAGGTGATTCAGCACGACGGGTTTTGCCACCGCCCATCCTCTGATTCGCGGTCCGCATGTTTCTTCGTCCGCACACGAGTTTAAGTAAGCGCCTTACGTCGGAAACTAATTAAACTTTCACGAAAAACAGAAGGTAAAGATTAATCTCCTTGTAAGATTTGAGGTTTTCACATCGGTGAGTATGAAGATTCCTGTCTTCTGCGTTGTTGCGCTGTGTAGTCATCGCCCTGATGATGGAGGCAGCATGACCTTTGAAACGTTTGTAAACATCACCCGGACTACACAGCGCAACAACCCAGAAGACAGAAATCTTCATTAATCTCCTTAATTTTCGTCTCTCGCTGTTCAGAAGATCATCTGTCTTCTGAACATATTTTGAGGGTCATCGTTTCTGTCACAAATTCAACAGAAAATAATTTTGTTCCCTCTGTTCGTATCTCCTGCTTTATTAGCTTATTTTCGACGTATTTTTCCGCTGACTATCGGACGTAGAACATTCAAGCAAAGCACATATAGTACTTTTGCTCTCTTCCACTTTCCAGCCCGACCTACGTTTCAGTAACTATAATTCGCACACCCTGTATTTTGGCACGCAGAGTCTAGTAATGAAGACCGAGCAGTCTGCTTGCTTTACCACGAATATATATCTTCGTCCTGGTCCCTTCTTTTCCGTCTTACCATTCGGCAATCTCATGAAATATTTTTAAAAAATTTCCAGGGATTCGAACCGATTTTGTTTATACATAATTGCCCTCATGGCCCCTCCTCAAGCGGGCTGCCTGTTCTGCTGAGATCTGAACCCACGCTCCTTTTCCTTCGTTCGCAGTCGAAGCTGAACTGCGAGGTGCTGTGGGACGACCTTGCGTTTGAGGTGCGCTGGGCCGTGGCGGGAGACAGCATCGTGTTGCAGCTGGTCAGTAAACTAGGTAAGTCACCGCAGCGCCGTATCCAAGTCTTTTGACACTGTGCGCGTTTCTGTGTGCGCAGACAAAGCAGCAACTTGTCTTGTTCCAACCCTCAGTTCTTTTAGTTCGACGATACACACAAAAAAGACATTGGCAGGGATGCCAACGTAATATATCTCCCTAAGCGTTAGGCCGCCGGCGGCTCACACGGTATAGAAATTGTTCTTAAGAATTTATACCGAGGTCGGAGTCGGATTCGGTACATTTTTATCGCCTCCGACTCTACCTAAAATTGCTTCCGACTCCGACTCCACAGCCCTGCAAACAAGGACCAACCTGAAAAAGGGTACTTTCCCCTTGTCAAGTTTACGAGAAGAAAGACAGTGGGTTGTTTCAGTTTCCATCTCGACATTTGTCTTCAGGGACCTGAGTAAACAGAATCGAACTTTAAGACGCGTCGCTGAAGAATCATGATCTGAAACAAGAAAACGCTTGCTGCTGCCATCTAGTAACTAGGCTACGAGTTTACCATTTTAAATTCTACGATTTGTCTAGAGATGGAAGCACTAATCAAGTACGATTTCTCCTTCACAGTTTAGTGGTCAGAGTGTAAAGGCGAGCGTTGATGTGAAGGTCCGACATCCGCTTTCGAGTAGTGATGCCGCCATATTGTCTCTTTTAATGCATACATTGTATTCGCACAGGGCTGACCTTCGCATCGACGCCAGCCTCACGTCAGTGACAATGAACGCGAGTGTTCTGTTCCAGAGGATGGCGAGTACATGTCTTTCGGTCTGTCCGGGGATGGAACGCGGAGCAAGATGATTGGAGGAGACGTCGTCGTGGCTTGGGTGGACAAGGCCACGCTCAAAGGCTACGCCGTCGACTACTTCTTGGACGCGAAGTCTCAGTGCGCCGGTACCAGGGGCAGCTGCCCCGACGAGAGGCTCAGGGTAACGTTCTTACTTAACGGGAATACATTGGCACTCGACATGAGTGAGAAAGAGTCATCCTACCAACCGCTGACAGACCCAACTATTTGTGGAATTTCAGTAAAGGAAATTAATGAACTCACGCCTCTGAGAAACTTCCGATCCTCACAATCGATCTTTCTCAATTCGAGATACACGCAACCCTCATAACTTCTCGATTTTCCAAGTTGACGTTCCCCCAAGATGTTTCATTATCAAAACTCTGAACGCATTTCTTCTGTCTTTCATCCTAGCCATACGCAAAGACCACTTTAGCCGCTCTGATTTCACTGTCCTGAAATACAGAATCCAATTACGCATTTTAAAGTACTAAGCGAAGAGTTGCACAGATTACGTAGTAAAGTCCTGAATAGCTAACTTCATCCATCTCAGGTCTGAATGTTTGTTGTAAATCTGCTGATATGTTCTTCCTTCAGAGTTAATTGTCAGCCTCCATCAATGTTCTGAAGAAAAGTGGACGCCGTGAGTTGCTTCCAAAAAATTCTTCGTTGTTCCTTGTTTCTCTCTGTACAAGTCTAGCTAGTTGATACAGCGTCTCGTGTTGACAGGAGGGCACTAACAGCGTGCGGCTCTTGAACGCTGCCATGGTCAATGGATACTCCATCGTGACGTGCCAGCGACCCTTGAAGGCGCAGGACGAACTCGACCTCGACATCGTGACGAACGGCAGCCAAGCCGTCATCTGGGCCGTCGGGCCTCTCAACTCCAGGAACGAAGTCTCTTACCACAGTCTCACGAACAAGAGTGCGTTTACCTCGGTTTTGCAACGCAAACTGAATTTACGAATCAGTCCCAAAATGTACTCACCCCCAAGCCCCTCGTAAACTAAGCTAACACACAGCACAGATCGTACTGGGGCGAGAACCCAGATCTCCACAGTGGGAAGCTGCGACTTACAGCCCGGACTGTGAGCTGACCGGAATGTATTTCTTATTTCCCCACACTAGACCAACTTCTTCGCTGTTCTGGTACCGCGTACCTCCTCCTCGTACCTGACATGAAGGATAAGAATGCTAACCCCGCCCAGTAGGACTCCTGTCACGAGCGAGCCAGATGTAATCGTGACTGCGTAGAGCAGATGGAGAGATACAATTCGAATAATGCAGTAATTAAAACTAATTAAAATATGACATTGCGTGTCACATCATGAAACAAGAAATAAATAAAACTGAGGATCCGGGACGAGCTTGTCTTCAGAGTTGCCACTATTCAGTAAAAACCAAAAATATTTTTAAACTTACGAGCAAACTGCAGGAGTGCAAATGATGTCTTCGAGGGTAACACAGATATTAATTTAAAATGCCGGTGCATTCTTCTTATAAGGAAAGGTCGAATGAGGGCGTTTTTCACGAAAAATTTGTTCCGCGACACAACCACGCAACTTGAAGACGGTGCAAGAATCCTGACACAGGAACTCAGAATTATTAACTTAAAACTGTATATGAATTGTCACTTAGTTCTTCGTTGCAGTTGAAAAAAATAAATACAAGTCTGCACATTCGAATAAACAACGTAATTTGTTCTAACACAAGAATCCACAGTCAATTCTCAATCCTGCACGGACTGTAATTTGCAGGAGACGTGCTGCTGGATTTCGGCCGAGCACCCAAATGGAACTGCCCGATCCCTGACCCGGACACAACCACCGCGAGGAAGCAGACACCTGCAGCCGAACCGGAACTGCGTCCTTCAGTCGAGGCCACGTCTCGCTCCCCACCAGCCACCCCAGCACCCGCTCCGAAGACAGACGCGTGGGAAATACCGGCCATCCAGTGCTACGAACCGGAGGACGGCGTTTTCTACGCGCAGATGGGCCCCACTGGAGGGAAGAGGGGCTACCCCGCCATCACAGGTTCGTGGGGGGGCCTTCCGTCAGCTCACAAGCGATCGACCAGTCGCTGATTATTCCTGTCTGTCTTTAACCCTTTGAAGCCGAAGATCGTCTAAATATTATTTATGAATTCAGTCCGTACCGCGAAGAAAACACTACACCTCACCATTACGAAAATCAGCTCGTTAACCCTTTGAAGCCGAAGCTCGTCTTCATAATATTTACGAATCCAGACCGTACCGCGAAGAAAACACTTCACTTAACCATTAGAAGTCGAATCAGGCGGTACCACATAAGATTTAACAAAAGAACATCCCGGTCAAAGCCTTAAAACCGTGAAATGAATTTTATAAACGAGGAAGAACGCGTGGCGTAGCCATTAACAAAACAGAAAAGAGCTATCACGTAAGAAACTTGACGGTCTCGGGAACAGCAAGGTGCGATTAAAAAATCGCACTCGACTTTTGGAAAATCTTCTCAATCGCGCTTTGGTCTGCATACGTCACCGTTCCTCAAACACTTCCCCAAGGCGGATTTGCTACAATACGGATTCGTGTGAACTAGGCTTATATTTTCGTTAATATGCTAATACATTTCAGCGCGCATTACAACGTACAGAAAAAAATTAACAGATTAGCAACTTCTCAGTGACAAGAAATGAATCACAACAGTGATAAGACATTAAGATTAAAAATAGATGAACCAACTCCTAGAACGCTCAGTAAGGAACAGATTCAAATAATCGTGAAAAATAATGACGCCGCCGATATTACGACGATCTCTGAACAGCTGTTAAACTGTGAAGCTGTGTTACACTAGGTCCACGTGGCGATGCGCACGCCACGACGGTCGAGGTACTAACACGCTCGTTCGCGGTTTGCAGGTCACGTGGGCTGGGGAATCTCCTGGTACATAAACGGCCTCCTCATACCCGAGATCAACGTCGTACGAGGAAAGACGTACACCTTCGTGGTCGAGGGAGGGCTCGATCCGGAGACCCCTGCTAGATACCACCCCTTCTACATAACAGATGACCCCATAGGAGGTTACGAACACAAGACTCGAGAAGAACGAGCGGTAAGTTTCGTCACAAGGTGTACCACTACTTGGCTCTGTTTCCGTGCTCAGTGAATCCGGTAGTTGCTCAGATAGACCCTGTTCATCATCTGTCATCACGGAATTCTACAGGGTGGTCCAGAATGTACCTACCAAGTTTAATGCTTTATTTAACCTGAACTACAGGCATAAAAATGTCATCCAAGTATCACCCCAATGAACATCTCAAGACATTTATGAAACGCTCGGCTCTGACAATTTTTTCGTAATCTCGTCCCAAAGTTGTGAGATCACACTTTGGATCCTGTCTGGCAAAATTTCTTCAAATTATAATCACTCATTGCGGAGAAATTTTGAGTTTGCAGTTGGTAGGTACATTTTGGGCTTTAATGCTACAAATTATTAGGAATCCCATCACAGCCTCTAGTAAAACACGCCTTTTTCGTTTGTAGGCGGTTCGCATTTTTGCCGGGGCGCGACAGAACCGTCGTGGTGACGTGTACCCCACTGCGACCGGAAGATTGTGCAACTGGAAGCCTGACCCCACTCAGCCCCTTGCAGAAGAGTTCACGTCTTTCGGCGCCTACCAGCGAACACTGAGTCTGGAGTGTGATCAGGGCGAGCCGGGAATCCTGCAGTGGACGCCCGACAAGAACACGCCAGCCACCGTCTATTACCAGGTACAACAAGTGACGACTCATTCTTTCCAACTCGTAACAAAATCGCTGTTTTATTTAGGCCAGTCGAAGCATTTCGTGCAGAGAGCGGTTTAAGAGGGCAGTGGTCGTTGTCTTCCGCGAAACAAAATACTCCGCACTAGATTAGCTTCTTGGTTGTTTAGTTGGCGCGCGACTCACTCATCGCCCTGACGATGGAGGCAGTAAGCTTCTCTGAAATGTCGGTGAATGTCTACAGACCCAGAAAACATCCACTTTAATCACTTCGTAGAAAACGCGCATTACCAAAAGTTGGGTTTACTGCTGCATATTCGACAGAACCGAATTGGGCCCCATCCTAACCTCTGGACTCTTTTCGTTGTTTTCCCGCGGCCCTCCAGGCAAATTATTAGATTCTGCCTTGTTCCACATCCTAACTCGCTCTTTGCAACATTTAGAGCTGACGTAGTATCGCGTAAATAAACCAATAAGCAAAATTAGTCTCAGTTACTATATCCATTCACATTAATTTTTATTTTTCTACGCTGGGTAAAAATACAACCGACGCATTCCCGCCACAACCGCGAATCAAACCCCTGACGTCCAGCTCGTAGCACTCACTGTGCTCACCGAGATATCCAGATTTTATTGTTACTGCAAGCAACGAGATCTGAGGTGAAGGTGTTGTAGATTGTGGAGTTCCGGTTTGTGACGTCGTGTGGTTTCAGAGGAACGCATAGCCTCCCGCAAGACCAAAATCAGCAGTGAAATCAAATCCAGTTTCGTACAACAAGCTTGGGCGAATACCACATTCAAACGTCATTTGCAATCTTCCTTAAAACATTGCTTTGGCTACTCATGGAAATCAGAATTGTACATGCACTGACCTGTGTTGTAGTTCCCTCTTACGTTCAGGATACGGCAGCCAAAAACACACATTATTAATTAAACTTTTCGTCTTCAATGTCCACTGCACTTCACTTTCACATCCGCCATCGAAACTTAATACACGCCGAATACCAACCAAGACTATGACAATGATGGCCACCAGATGTCTCGTATTCACAGACATCACGCTGTAATCACTTAATACCAACTGCAGATTATTATTCTGTGAAACTCAATTACGAATGCATTGAATGTCGCGCTAGTTTGTCTGTCGTTTTATTTTAAATTTATTGGAGTTAGAAGCAATGCCGTGGAGTAGAATGTTAGGAAAATAAATGAGTCAATAATGTTCCAGTTTGAATGCAGTAATTAGCAAGCAACCTCAGTTAGCCAACCAATTTAGCCTGTCACTTATGGTGTAAATATAATAAGCAAGTGTTGGTACCTTTGATGGTTGCTTTTTTTAGAATATTTTGGGCCTTATGGGATAACATATATTCACTGTTTTAAATTGTCCTTTCATTCTAAATAGAGAATTTACCAAGTCTTTTTATATATTTGCACCAAATTTGGTATTCCTGTGTCTTGAAACCAAAAAGATATTTTGCAAAGGTAAAGGGGAAATGTCCTGGGTTCGAGTCCCGGTGAGGTTAAGTTCTGTACTATGACCAAAGTTATTTGTTTTCGACGAGTAATTTACATGACAAAAGCCACAATCCCCCTAAAAATCTGTCCTGGGTTTGAGTCCCGATGAAGATAGTATCTGTAACTTGAAAAGTAAGAACATTAGATAAATGGTTACAAGGCCAAAGTTGTTTGTTTTGGCGAGGAGGTAACAACCACGGAAAACTTTCGTAGATTTAAGTCCAGTTAAGATATCACCTTGGAAACTAATGATGGAAGAACATTTTGGATAGGAGATTACAGGGGCAGATACCACAGCGCCAAAATGTGTCCCGAGTTCTTGTTCTGGCGAAGATGGTTATTCTGTACATTTAGAACTTTGATTGAGCAATAATGAACTAAAAGCATCTCCAATAACAAAATTCTTATCTTCAGATAAATTAGCCCCCAAAGTGATGTAATAGGACAAGAATTGAGGTTAAACATTTAAGGAAGAAAATAATATACGCCACATTTATAACAGAATGTGCAAAATGAGAAACCCCATTTTATTCTAAGAATACCATTTAATACCAAAACATTTAGTTTGCCATTAAGCTACATTTCACTGTGACAGTCAATAAAACTCAAATAAATTGGCATCAATTAAGAGAGAAATTTTCTTTCACGTGGACAGATCAAAAGTTGATTTTGCAAAAGGCTTAAATATGCCAAATGTCTGTAACAAAAAGTGGCTTTGAATTTTCATCATAGGAACACTTGAATTCTCAAGAATAATTTAAGTTAATATTTTCATATTAAGTCATTATTAAAAAAAACTGTAAATACAGTTTCTTATTCAGACAGATTCTTCTGTGTTTATAAATTCCAATAATTTTCACGAACAAAAATATTAAATAACAATTTAATTAATTTATTTTCTCACTTTGCCACTATATAATGTATTTCAGGATTCTACAAATTTATCGTGCGTGTAACTTGGGGCGGAAGAAACTGCCCAATTGCTATTCAAATTTTTATACAGAAGGAGTGGGTAAAATCCTAAAAAAGAATATATTTGGTACTAATTACTGCAGATGATTAAGGATAATTTTTCCTATAATATTCAGTGATAAGGATTGAATGATGAAACCTGTGATAATCTCCGGTGAAGAAATGTAAATATTTGTTTAACTTTCCTGCAGGCCCTGTTAGCAGTGTGTCAGTAAAGACAAAAATAAACTGATGTAATCAATCACTTCGAAAACTAACATTCAATTATAAGCAACATTTCTATTGACATCAATTAATATTAACAAAATGGCAGACTTAATTTTATGAACCGAATGCACGTATTTTGCACATTTATACAACTTCTTCATCTTGCCGTCACAGTGGCCGCGCAGTCCGAGGCGTGGGCCTTGTGCCGCTTGGTCGCTGGGACCGTGGGTTCGAATCCCACTCAAGCCATGGATGTTTGTCCTGTGTACAGGTAGAGGCCTTGCGACGGGGCGATCCCTCGTCCAAGGAGTCCTACCGAATGTCTAGATAGATCAAGCAAATCTCCAAAAAGGGAGGAAACAAGCAGACCCCGCCAAAGTGGGACAAATGCTAAAGAAGAAGATAGATCTTCTTCATCTTCTTCCTCCAGAAGGATCTGACATGTTGCAGACCATTCTAAAGTTCAGTAATTAAAATGATTTAATGTGGAAGGATATGTATGAAGAATCAACCGCAGGAAATTTCATTCGAAGTAAATAATGCATGTATGCATATAGTTTCTTAAGCACATATTGTCTTCTTATAAAGAAATAACGTAGTCCCTTCTTACGTCACACTAGTGCTTCTCGCATCGCTACCTCGGCTGGAAGATAAATGTGTTGGATAAGTGCGACGCCACGCCAGATCTCATCCCCGGCCGCGTACCAGCAGACGAAGAAGATTTGAATGACGGTGAAGATGATGAAGAAGGGGAGTTGCAGTCCAGACCAAGCATTCAGGTGTCAACTCGGGTCAAGACAAATGACGTATTTTTCAACGCAAAAGACGAATTTTCAAAACAGTCAGAACACAACTACATCCCACTGACGGAGTTTTCTCAACTTCCCCCTGACGACCGGCAGAAGTTCCAACAGGAATTTCCTTTCTCATACGAGTCTGTCACAACCGAGTCGGTTGTACCGGGTGAGGACAACATCAGAAACGCTTTCGTGCCACCTTCGCCCCTGCTGAAAGAACCAACTTATGCCGGAGGATCACCTTCAGGTGAGATTAAGACATTTGCCTAGAATATAAATTAAATAAATGACAATAGATCAATTTCTAACTGATTCATTAATTAGAGGAAGCACAACTTAAGAATACCGCTGATTAATAATTTACTCCTTTGCAGAAAAATATCTTCAAGGGCCTTTGTTTCAGGCATGTAAATGTTTAATAATAATAATAATAATAATACGGTTTATAAAATATTAAATGTTTAAAAATGTGTCAAGAAAGAACCATATTCAGTTTGCAATGACTCGTTCCTCAATTTTCTGTAATTATTAGAAATAAAAATTAAAATATTATGCCGACAGTAATAAATACAAATATGTTTTGAAGCTGTAATTTCCTGACATATTTATGCATTCAATTACAAACAGAATGTAAGTTGTAGGTCTGTTTAGGCTAAACCCCACTGCACTTCACTTTAAAATCATTAATAAAATGTGCCAGCTCTTTGGAAATCAGAATAATAGAATTGTTTGCTTAACGTTAACAACCGGAGTCTATAAAAAAATCACGACATCCTTGAATGCCTCCTAAGACTACAAATAAACCCATTCTGTAGTGGCTGGTCTGTTTTTTGCAGGAGAGACACTTTTTTAAAGAGTAGACGTAAAAACAAACATTGGACTGTATAAAAAAATATTCAAAAAATTACAAAATTTGAGGTTCAAACGCAAGGAGAAAGAAGATGGTGATCTTTTGCGATGCAGTACTGTGTGGTCTGGCAGAGAGTGACCAACATTTCAGAAGAGTTACTGCCATCAACAGGGTCATCAAATCGCCTGACTACACGGTACTACATACAAGAAAACAGCCATCTTCTTATTAATACGCCCATCATCTAATTACTATGGGAAACGCGTCCTTCATTATCACACTCAGTGAAAACAAATTTTTCAGTACCAAGTATCTATAGTTATCAACACAAAGACTACCAGATACATACAATCTTGTCTTGAGGTATGAGAGTCACAGCTATAATCCATATGAACCAGCGTAAGTCCGTAGTACCTGAGAACAAAGCATATGATTTGGAATTAACTTGGAAATAAGCAATCCAGTACTCCATTATTATTGCCAGTTACTTGTGTTTGCAGGTCTAGTACAAGACACAAACAATGACACCCTGGTTGCGGTAAGAGATGATTATTTCCTAGTGAACGACAGTCATACGACACAGGTGGAGACCCAGCACTTGGCTGACAGCCCAAATTCTTCTGGATTTGATACTGAGTATCCAAAACAAACTACAGTTTCAACCATAAAATTAAATCCTTTTATTCCTGGTGTCCAGACCACAATACAGAATACTACGATGTTCGATAGTGCAGCTGCACCGCAGGAAATAAATCTGGCGCAGAATTCTGTAGTAGTCCCCGTGGATCCCAAGAGGACACCTGTCCTCCACGCCACCACACCACTACCTGTCACGAACTACTCATCAGTGTCTGATTCTAAGCAGAAACCAGAATTAGAGGCATCACCTACGTCATCCGTCAGCGTGACATCAGACAACAAGGTCAAGATGCCTGTGGTCCCAGTGCTGCTGAGTCCCGGACTGATGAGCCTGCACACGACCCTCATCCCTCAAGGGTATGGTCGAATCCCCGTGCACCCACAGCTGATGTTCCAGCGCCCTATGCATCCCTACAGCATGGTATCACTGCTGCGCCGCCCTGTGCCACACCACCCTTCCGCCTACATGTATGCAACCTCTGCTTCCAATCAGCACAATTACATCATCAAGAAGCCATACTACCGGCCAGCTCCTGTCCGACCAATGAGCATTGCGCCCCAGTTTCAACGCCCCATGGTCAAGACACGCATTCCGCTACAGCAAAGCTCCACAGCCCTCAAAACCACCTATCACTTCACCCAGCCCCTTAAGCTCCACAAGGTATCCACCAGCACTACAACTCCCTTACCTGATCCACCACAGACCGAATCAGACAAAGCAACGTCCATAAAGCCTTCTCCACCCATCCTTCCATCTGACATCACTGTGCTGGACCCTAATGACTCCCACATCCCTGTAGCTATCAACACCGGCTTCAACCCTCACTCTGTCGTGGTTGAAGGGGGATTCAAACCCATCATTAAGAGCAAGAGTGCACAGGCAGAAGACAGGTCCACAGTAGAGGATGAGGAGCCTGATGCTGGCAACAGCAAAACAGAGGAGACAATATTGGAACTTGGATCGGAAGTTGTGGAGGCCATCGCTGATGATGACAGGAAGAACAACCCATTTCAGGGACAGCAGCCTGAGACATTTGAACCCATCTTCATTCCATCACCACCAGACAGAAACGCTGCACAGAATGGCTCTAACGTCAAAAAGCCAATCTTGGCCGAGGAACTGACTCCACCTGCGGCGCACCTGAACCACCGCCACAGCCCGGAGCCAAACAGAAAGAATGGGCAGCCATTCATGATGATACACCCGCGACCTGGGTTAGTGCGTCGCCCTCTGTTCCCCAACAACATCATGCCACCTTTCCGTATCCCGGTCAGAGGTGGGTCTCCCACATTCAGGTACCAGCAGTCAGACGATTACACTGAAGGTGAGACGCCAATGGCAGCTGAGCGCATGGACAGCTACCTTCCACTGGATGATAGCTCCATCCCGTCAGTTGTGGTTACCTACGACGGCAAATCCGTCGAATCATCAATTCCCCCAGCACCAGCTGCAATGAGGGATGTCAGATTCCCAGTTGGTACAGCAGATTTGATCAGAGCAACACCACAATTTGCACCATTCCAAGGAGAAGTCCCACCACCTGTGCCCAACGTGATCAGCCCAGAGAGCATTCCGCAGCTCAGTAAGGAAAACCAGCAGCGGGCACAGACGCTACCAGAACAATTCAAACAGCAGAACGATGGATTTTCACGCCTTCCACCAATTGAAAGATCGCAGTTTGCCTTGGTTCAGCAGGACAACGAAGAACTGAGGCCAGAGAGTTCTGAAATTAATGAGATGATAGCAGCAAACAAGGGGCACAAGCCCAAGAAACAAGCTATTAAGAAAGCTGCAAGCTTTAAAGAAGAAGGTGAAATCATGAGCACAGTAGATGACAGGTGGCCATTCTCAACAAACCAAGAAAATGAGCAGCAAACAGAAGGAAGTGCAGCCACGACAGAAGTACCTGAGGAATTCAGATTCAAACAACTGGCAGATGGAACGCCAAAGAGCAAACTAGCAGAGCAAAGAGAAAAGAGGTCAGCACATCACGAGCCAGGGCATGTGGGTTATGATGACCAACAGCATTCAGGTCAGAACCGCTCCAACCATCAACAGTTAGACCACGATCACACCAATCACCAGGAGTCTGACCACGAAGACCACTCTCAGCACAAACAGAGTACAGCAGCGCCTCTTATATTTCCTTCAATCCTCTTACTGCTAAGTCCTTTTATCACAAAGTACCTGTAGTAAATGCTGATTCCTGTGTTACGGGGTGCGAATGAAAGAATCAGAAGTTTAGAGTTCAAGTCATAACAGGCATGTGCAAAATACTGTTGTTAAATTCTACCCTCAATGTAAAGACGACCATACTTCGATGGTAACGAGGAAGACGCAAAATCTAGAATCAGTCACTGATGGCTTTTTCACTTCATGGCTAATATTTATTTTTATTATAGGATTATTAAATACAAATACGAAAAATAGTTTTGTTACTTCTCAAATATTTCCACTGAAATAAAACAGCAGTAGTTTTGACATGTACTGAAACTGTAACTGCCACTGAAACACAAATATTGATAAGATTACCTGGTCCACGTACTGCGACTGTGGAACAAAGTTTTACATGTTTTAACAGGAGTTTAAAACCAGGGTCTAACATTAAAAATTAGATATATGTCACTTTTATTTGCAGTTCCATCAATGTACTTAATAAAATAAATAAATGGCCCTTTCAGAACTGGGGTGCCTGGTCGTCCTCCCTCGTTGACAGTTTTTCTGAACAGTACTGGAAGTTACTCAATTTCCATATGAGAACATTTACGATAAGAATGGCCTGATCCATTCAAAACAGATGGCAGTACTGTCTCAGTGAGGCACAAAATAAATAAAGTACATGTAATTCTACAAATTCTGAGAGAAAACTAAACTTCAAAGGATTTTCCACCCCTGCCAGCAATACTTCTAACCGTAACAATAATCAAAGTTGACTTTTATTTTTATATGCAAATATATTCCTATATAGAAATGAGTGCTGCCAAATCACACCGAGATGTATCACACAGTTGATAGATCATAAATTTCTACTAAACAGATACGTTTCTTGTTGTCAAATACCGAATAAACTCTAAAAGTTGATGCATACAAATATACTGCGTATGTATAAATTGCAAGAAGCAGTTTTATTTTTGGTGCTGTGCAACAATTTACTTTTTATAAAAAAAAATATTGTACTGTACAAAAAAAGTGGAGGTAATTGTGTGAATATACGTATTGTTATACTTTGTACATAGACAAATATAAGATCAAAATAAATATGACTTTGTTAAGGAGTACCTTGTATAAATGAATTACATGATACGGGCATCTTATGAAGCGTCAGTAGTTACTCTGTTGATCAAGAAATTCCCTGTTGATGTAACACGAGTGTTCAGCATTGAGTTTGAAAGACCTGGGCTACATAGACTCTCGATATTCCAAGTTCCAAGTCTAATGCCCATTTCCCGTGATATTCCTGTAAAAATACATTTCTTTAAAAAAAAAATACCAGTTTAAATACGTAAAACATAATGGTTCCACGCATAATCAAATACTCACATAATATGAAATGTCCAAACTGTGAATTAAATGATTTTAAACTTTTAGATGTTTTCTCATACCTAAAGGAGAATAAAATGAAAAATTTATGTTTCTCTCTTTCCTGTATCATCACCTAATTTATTCTGCATGTTACGCCATACATGAAGACTGTACTGTATCTGCGTCCAATTTCAAGAAAGGGACAGCAACCTCATTTACTTTGTGTTTGACCATCAGAAACAGAATCAACACGCAATGCTGCAGCTGCACCTCTGAAATTATCACGTGAGTACGTTAGAAATGGCCCACGGTTTGAGAGATAGATCTGCTCTTATCATAGTGTAGCGCGCTGCCATTCCACTGACAGACATTTGAAAATTACGCCACAGCAGACGCCATTAGACTCTTAAGGTGAAACTAAAACACTCTTCAAATAAATCTATGTTTGATTTCAGCAGCTGATGCAAGAAACAACTGAAAATGTTTTATGAATCATTAATTAAGCAAATTCAATCTTACATTTACAAAATATGAATACACATCCAAAAGCTAAAATGGACCTGCAAATGAAGTTACTAAAATTCAAGAATGCAGGAGATAATAATAGGTCTATGGGCAACAGATCATCGAGGATAAAAATGATGATACTTAAAAGTTCATAAATCTTTTCTCTTTGTTCCAGAATACTTGCAACTTTACGTACGCAGCAGTATTGAGGTTTTACTACATAATTTCTGATAATAAGGACAACCATATGCTGACATGGTCCTATTTTGGACACTCATCTCTATTGGTCATGGCACTAACCTTGATTGGGAGATGATAGCAGTTCCTTGAAGCATCTCGGACGACAGAGGAACAACGATGATTCACCTTCCTGGCAGCAGTTGGACCGTGATGAGTTTAGCTACTAATCCTATTACATGACGTACGCACTACTCACAATCATTAACAGAATTTATTTCAGATAACGGACTGGCCACAAGCAAAGGCGCCAACAAGTGTGATGACCCAGGCTGTTGTCACAGCAAGAGTTAGCATCACTTTCAAGACGGTTGCTATGTGATATGGTACACCATCTTAATAAAAATAATTATTATTCTGGAAAGCACAAAAAAAGTAATGATCATCCACTTTGAAAAATTTCAAACAAAACTCGTGACTAGCTGGCAGAAAGTGAACGAAGCTATTTCCGAGATGACATCCAGATGAGAAATTAACATGTCATGGTTGAACATGGGTTCACTGGTATTACAAAAATGTTTGCAACACTGATGAAAAGGGGTTCAGATTAACCCTTCGACACACACAAATTTTTTTGTTAAGGTGTCAAACAATTGCATTAGTTTTCTCCAGAACTGTCTCTGCGGCAATGCACTGGATCAAGCAACGCTACCAATGGTCCTTTTCAAAGGAAAAGAATGGGGCAATGATATGCCCCTGACCTCAGTCACTGATATTACTGATAAAGGGTCATAGATTTGTTAAGTCTTTACAGAACGGATACCTCAATTTGCCAGCGAAGTTCAAAACCGCATTACCACTTTCTGATGGCCTGATATTTGATTTTGATGACAGGTGTCCCAAAAATATGTACACACATTATAACACAGGATATTAACCTTGTTAACGACCTCCGTGCGTTATGTTTATGAGTGCAGTCTCCACTTAACAGATGACACTGCAATATCTTTTCCCACGATTCAGATTTGCAAATTGGCAGAGGGTTGATTTAGTTTCAAGCAACGAAAATTAATACTGGAAATTAAACAAAGACAGTGGACACGTGAATTTGAAACCATGTTTCCAACTCAACTAATTACAAGAATCTGAGATAAATATGAGATGTAACTTACTGTGTAAGCGACAACCTGGTAGGCCTCACACATCAACGAGAGAGGACATTTTTACTACGGCGTTAATGGCAATTCACGATTGCCGAAGAAATCTTTAAAGTGGCGTGCTAGGATTTCTAAGTCAAGTGTACACATGATTTTCAAAACAGTGAAGCGGAAATGCTAGGTGCCAAGGTTAACGCATGCAACGACTGAAAACGATCCTATCCGTAAACTTGAGTTTCGTGAATGGATTCAGAGGAAGGTGAGTGAGGACGCACAGTTTCTGGGGATGATTGTTCGAACTGATGAGGTGACATTTAAGCAGAATGGTACAGTGAACTAATATAATTGTGTATACTGGTCTTTCAAAAATCTGAATGTTTTTATATTGACAAGTCAGTTAATTTACAGGACTTTCAGTCTGGTACGTGCAACAAAAATTCCCATGTATTCTTTTTTCACCAGCAATTACAAACTAAAGAAGCTAGGGAAAAATGAACATATGACAATCGTTGAATGCCTTTCCTTCACAGATATCTCGCACAGTTTTCAACATTTATGAAAGAATAACAATGTACTAAAACAAATAGAAAACATATACAAGTACTGTGAAAACACTATACAAAAGCAAATTTCACAAACTTAAAAAGTACACCTCAAAATATGACATGACGCACATGGTTTTAAAGGTTCGCGGCTGCTCTCAATACAGCACGAGGGCCACATAAAGTATCGTACCTTGCGAACTCAGGTTTAAGCAACATTTGCTTTTATCCATGATAAACTGTACTTTCACATTCTACCGAAAGCTTTCTAACACAACTTATACTAAACTTCAAATTCATATTTATATGCATCATCCCAACATGCACGTACTTAAATCTGAAATCTGAATCCGTTTTTAAAATGCTTAACAACGAACATGGCAAACATAGCGACGTGTCATAAGTCACTAGTCGACCAATCTAATCAATGCAGTACTTACATCTTTTTACATTTTTCATACTGAATTCCCTTTTAAAGTACAGTTACAAACAGCATAACGTACTTTCATCTGGACTCAGTTCTCGGCTGCTACTTTTGAGTAGAGCGGGTTGAGGCACGACGCTTCTACCCTTGGTCCTCTTCATAATCCGCTGCCGGCCGCTTCCAAAGTGACCGCTAGCCACTCCCAGCTACTGGTCCTCACTGGCGACTACCAGGAACCACAGAGTTCATCCGACAGTTGGTGTCGCTACTTATACTACAGGCTGATGCCAGACAATCTTCCCACTCAAACATCCAGACACTAGCAGACAATGCTGAGGAGAAAATTTAGTGCTGACAACAATGTCTGCGTGACAAACATTGGTAGCGAGTTCATACAACTGAACCGGAGGTTTTGATGGTACACAGGTTGACAGTTCTGCACAGTCTGGAGAAAATGCTAGTAAGCGGACCCCATAACCAAAAGGGGAACAGATCAAACGCCCATCAGCGGAAAAGCACAGTTCCTTAATGAAACCCCTTCCTACATTGGGTTCCTCTATAAAATGTGTGAGTCTCTTAATGTTCTGATGTATGTGCTGATTGCGAGGTATTTCATAACTAGATACAGGGTTCATTCTGTAGCCACCTTGAGTGCTGCTTGAATGAACCGTATTGTTATCAATATACAGCAGAGTCCTGCCGGATGCCGGCCCACCAGACGGAAGGGAACGGAGAACATTCCCCTCTCTATTCCACTCCCTGTCTGTACTAGTGTTTGTTCCTTGACTTGCAGTTCTAGTAGAAGTAATAGACGTGGCAGCTGCCATCACTGCATTGGTGGCCGATACAACAGCTGCGAGTGCATTTCTGAGAGAACTGCCTGACGCCGAAGTCTCCGAAGTACTGCTATTGGCTGCTTCTCTCGCAGCTTCCGTTACCTGTTCATTTGGTCGTGTATCTTGGTTCTGCCTCTGGAGACCTCCTTCTGCCTGCTGTATAGGGGCAGAGCCACTGGGTCCAATACCACTGACATCAGCAGAACTACTGGCACCGTCTACATTTCGTCGTACAACAATCCTGACAACTCCGGGCCGCCTGTCCTCCGCGCTTCCGACGCCGGACGACGGCTGTCCGGCTACTCTCTGCTCTATATTCGCACGAATTCTCATGCTTATACTACGTTCGCGTTCAGCGCGTTCCCTTTCTCTCTCACGACGAACGCGCGCTTCTCTAATAGCGACAAGAGCTTCCCAGACGTCTGCTGAAGACACATGAAGTTCTACATTTGCTGGAGACAGCCCACGCCGCCCAGTATCGCCTACTGTTCCCCTTCGCCTCGTGTCCACGGGGATACCGACACTCCTACCTGTCCCGGACGTTCGAGCCGCGCCCCCCCTACCCTCTACCGCAGCTGTGCCAAAAGAGGATGAACTGGCAGCTGCATTTACCACAGGTATTGAATCCATTCGTAATTCCACCATGGGCCTTACAATACGT
Organism: Zootermopsis nevadensis; assembly: GCF_977971745.1. NCBI lineage: Eukaryota > Metazoa > Arthropoda > Insecta > Blattodea > Termopsidae > Zootermopsis > Zootermopsis nevadensis. The sequence goes on along the minus strand of NW_028259148.1, from coordinate 15,450,820 downwards.
GCTCGTGAGTCAGGTCCAATCACAAGGGAAGACGTCAACCCTGTCATTGCCGTCTGCAAGCGATGAATGTGCCGATGACCATTGAAATTCTCGGCATCACTGTCACTGTCACTTTCATGAGCATTCTGCCGGTTTGTTCGCCTTGATGTTTTATTTGCACTACCCTGTGAACAGTCTTCATCATCATGATCCGTGTCACAACCAGTCTCACTATCCTCTTCAGACGATTCTCTGTCCTGGATGTCATGCACGCACGTCCACTGCAAAGAACACCAACGCAGTCAAATGCAGGAACTCCAAAATTTAACCGGTCAACAAATACTATTTCCATAAAAAATCAAAATACTTGTTTGCCTAACCTTACTGCAAAATTTCAGTTACCGTAAAAAAACATTGTTACTCCGTCTCATGACGATGACTCCGGAAACACAGGCACTGCAGGAAGGGTTTGGTCAACTTAAAGGGTAAGGTGATGATAACGAGTTTAAAACAGAAAGGAAGTGGAATGGATGACTAAAAACTCAGGAGCATTCTATGGAGTCAATATTAACTAACTCAATGACGCAGAGTTCTCCTTCAGAAGCTAATAGTTGCTCCCTTAGACAACCAATTCCCTTCCTTTTATGAACCCAAAAGGTCCATTACCATATTCAATCCCTATCCTAAGCCAGATAAATCCAGCCACACCCTCCCACCCTGCTTCTTTAAGATCCATTTTAATATTACCCACCCCCCATCCCCAGGTCAACCACGTGATCTCTTTCTCTGAGGAATTCTGCCACATATGCTACTTGACTTGCCGATCTCATCATCCTTGATTTGCACACCTTAACAATGTCTGGCAAAGAGAACAAATTATGTGGGCTTCCGTATCTGAGAGCCGTGAGTTCACACACTTTCCTTAAAGAACCTAAGGTAAAAATCTGAACCCAAGATGGTTAAATTAACAAAAAAAATTATGAAATTGACCATCAGACACTCAATGTTATATTTACAGAACACTTTTATGCGTTCTTACAACTCCTTAAAACTGAGAAACATCTCAACAAGTATCAAAATTATGCTCAATATATCAAACTTTCAACGACACAGCAGCCATGTGACATTTAGATACATCTTCAAAGTCTTCACACTAGATGGCAGCAGCATGCAGACCAACAGGTACGCAACTTTTACGCTAAAGGAGTACGGATGAACGCGTCACAGTAAAATTTTGAATGACATTCGATCAAAGTCAAACGTCACAACGAGGGTTGAGCAAATAAAATTTAATGTGCTCCAGAACTTAATGCAGATGACTGATTCTTTGGTTATTTCATGATGCTGTTTCAAATGTAGAGGTTATGCAGTGTTGAATGAGAATGAGAATTTGGAAGGGGCCACTGCTTGATGGAGAGCCTGAGGTAAACCGGCAAGTGAGCCAAAATATGAATCGGGAAGCTTCCAAATCTCGAACGATACGATCAGTACACTCACCTCAGAGTTCTCATCATTGCTGATGTTGCGACTGAGGGCACACCAGCCCTGGGGGTGGATCTGCAAGGAAGAGACAACTTCCGCATCATCCCCTGTAGGAAAGTCAGTCACAAACTCCACTCTGTTGGTCTTACGCTGGTGAGAGAACAAGTGAGTGAATTTTGCTGCCACAGGAATAGTTGTCTGACTCAGCTGCATCAGTCGGTACATGTTGGGCTGAAAAGGGGAGGAAACTATTCCAGAGAAAACAAATACTGGTACACGATTCAGGTAACGATTACATCGAACTAGAAAAGTTAATTTCCATCTGCCTCATCATTCTCTCCGCCTATTCTCTGTGGTATTACAGAAACTTGATATATTCTTGGGTGTATAGAATTATAAACCAAAATTAAATTTATTAGTTGGATAAAGGACCACATAAAAATAAAGTGAGAAATTGAGATATCAGCAGAGTAAACGAATATTCATTACAAAATATAAAAAATTATAGACATATATGAATATAATGTTTAGAAAGAATGAAGGATTCATAAAATGTAATAAAATACAATCTGAAAGAAGAGATTTTGGAAGTCAGGCTCTGAGCCATCACAAGAGAACAGTAATTATTTCTATCCGGTGGACACAACACGGCAGGCTTGATGATGAATCGACGCTATACTGAGAAAATGTTGTTAAATAAACTATAAATAAAAAGTGTTTTTATGACAATTTAAGTGAATAAAACACAAATAACAGAAACGTAACATCAAGACAGGATAGCAATAAACCATGGTTCCTTGTACTTCAAACAATTTTAGCAGGTACAGGATGTAAAATATGTCAAAGTCAAAATTACAGAATTCACCTTTAACCTGCTTTTTTGTAATATTTTAACTATTCTATACCATAACTTTGACATTTATTCAAAATCTGGATATTTATAAATAGGTAATACATCTACCATTTTGCCCGTAACCTTTGCAAGAAGTGGGTACATGCGGACAGTTTAGTCCAAATGCTCTTGATAACTGTGTGTCATCGTAATAATTATAATTACACTGTTCGCTGTCATAATTTTTTTAGAACATGATGTTTCAGAAACTGGATCCCTCAGATCGAGACCAGTTCTTAGTATAAGGGGTCCAACCAAGCAGGAACTTCCCTCCTGTTACCTGATGATCAAAATAAAGTAAGCTTCCAAAGTGTCTGTGGTCATCTGTACACAGATTCCATCATACTTTTACCACAAAACTTAATGACTGCACCTCAGGGGCAAATAACACAACTACTAACCTAACCTAACCTAACCAAACCTAACCTAACCTAACCTAACCTAACCTAACCTAACACTATTTGCTCGGCCACAGTCTTCCAGTGCCATTCATACAAATACTTTTACAGGAGACACCTAGAAATTCAACCGTAAAAGTTTAACTCCAAGAACAGATGTAACATACTTTTTAATTTGTTTCCTTCACCTCATATATGATAATAATTTATTAATAAAATTACATGAAGGCTAAAAATGTACTTGCCACCAGTCATTAATCTGCATGTGGTGGCCTACCTCAAGCCCACATATTTACCTCATGTCAGACTTCAAACGAAAAGCCAGCTATCAGTACCTTGAAATCAACGAGATCTTGCGCCATGGTCATGAGGTCAAGATTGTGGATAATGATTAAGTACCCGCCTGTAGTACATATGATCATCTTTGAGGCATCTGGATTAAGTCTTGTTCGCATCAACCCATTTGTCTGGAAGACACGATTGTACACAAAGCCACTTTCTGTATAGCTGCAAAGAAATCACGTTTTGTTGAAAACTAACAGAAGCAGGAATGCAAAGAACACGATTTGATATTCGTATTACAAACTGGACACTCTACTCTGCCCTTTTCCTTTTCACTAATATTTGGAGGGGGTGGGGGGGAACAAACTATCTAATACGAAAGTCTGCTTCAAAAACCATCAACAATCACCGAGCCTCCATCTAAAAAACAATTCTGTACCAACTTCTGGAAGCACATACGAAGCTGTGCACGCTGTACAACAAAAACTAAGCGCTTCAAATTTTCTAAGTCCCAAACCAGAAGTGACGTAAATGTACAGCTGGCATCATAATTATGCTAGTGATGTAAGATTTCATTCTGAAGAATGAGCACTTTAATCACCGATCTCTGTTACAACATGCCGAGTTTAAAATGAGCAAAAGGAAATATAAAACTTGATAAACTATCTGTAGATTTTTATCCATGCAGTCAATTCTTCTACTCCGTGGTCAGATTGATTATCATTATCTTGTCCTCAATTGTCCTTGTGTGCTTTTTGGTACGACATTGGTTTCGAGTCTTGGTTGAGTAAGTGGAAACCCACAGTGACGATGTAATAAAACTGCAAATTAAACAATCAGTACGAAGATGGCCGTCTTCTCGGTTGTTGCACCAGACTGCACGACGCAACAACCAAGAAGACGGCCATCTTTGGACTCACCACCACGAAAACCTCAAATCCTACTTACACAATCAGTACAAACGAATGCTGCAATACAAGCATTATACATAATACCATATTTTCACGACAAAATTTTTTCATTCATAGCGTTCGTAAATAAAAATGGAATGTGTTAAATTTATTCATTTTCTTCTTTTCAAAATGTGAAATAAGGGTTCATAGATTAAGTGGTGAAATAAGGTAATCTGGAATGTGAGCATTTTATTTTCTTGTGTACACGCAAAGAAGTTCCCAAAAATTTTCATACGGACCTGACTGACAAAAGGCCTATGATGCGATGTGCTGCAACACGAGACAGGACAGCAGGACCTGCCTGAAATGCCATTACCTGTTAATATCCCACGTGTAGATACTGCCGTCAAAACCAGATGTTACCAGCAACCCATCTCGTGGAGAGAATTCTATGTTTTTTACCCAATTGGAATGGCCATGAAGGGTACGTATTTGAGACTTCAAATTACGAGCATCCCACAGTGCCACAGTACTGTCATCACTGCATGTTGCAAAAACACGGGAATCCAAGAACCTGAAAGTAGCATCCGCAGTATTACGGTACAGTCGACTTACTTATTTGTGTTTTCTTTAACAACACTGTCAGAAACCTACACCTACATATCCCAAGCAGTCTCTTTCCTTGAGATTTTACTACAAAAATTATGTATTCATTTCTTGTTTTCACCATGTAAGTTACAAGACCCTTAACATGGAAAATTAACTTTTAATGTTAGAATAATAACATAATTGGATCCAAACAAATAAATACATAACTGTCAATATTAAGAACCACGTGCTTTTATAAACAGTGGTCATATACAAACACTCGGCAAACCCTCAACTTGCCACCAAGGACAACTTCTCTAAGTTTTAGTAGCCTGTACAACGAGGTGCGACGCTGATGTCACGTCAATGGTAACACGTCTTTTGATGCTCATTACACACCCCTGTCTACCCTCACGTGTGCTAAAAGGCAGGAATCTAATTTACAAAACATCAAAAAACTCAGTACTATTACAGTTGTAAAAAGAATTATGAAACAGATAACAAATCATGATACACAGTGGGTGAGAAGATGGCCGTCTTCTGGGTTGTTGCACCACGTAGTGTGGTAAAAGTTTACTGATGTTTCAGAGGACCTTGCTGCCTCCACCATCAGAGCAATGAGAAAGCTTCTACGAGACTACACAACACAACAACCAACACGACAGCCATCTTTGGACTCACTGCCGCGTAAACCTCAAATCCTACACATAAGCACATTGGGTGTTATAAAGCGAAAAAGGTAGTACGCAACATATGAAAATAAAAACACTACAAAAAAGTTGGAGAAATTAAGGAAGAATGAGTTTACATTTATACAATTCACATGTAACAAACATGTTTAATAACGGAACAGTTAGTTTCAGGAATAACTTAAAGCAAACATTCTCCTTTAAATGTTTCTATCTGAAAGAGAAACAAGTGTAAATTATAAAGCAATGATCCACCTTCATATATGTCGCCAGCAACCACCCCACCTGAAACACCTTAGATTTAATCTCATCGCCATGTCTGTGATCTTTAACACACAAAAATGTGTCACTACCCATTTGTACACAGGTTTCACCATACAAAATTTCGAAGGCTTTGCTTCAGTCGTTTCTATCACAGATTAAAGTAAATATAGATCTTGCATTGCCACCACACGCCTATTTGCTAGTTTACATTGTGCACAAAAGTGTCTTAAACAAGATACAAACACACAAAACTTCAGATCATGTTGCATGCCACTAGTGTTACACCCATTTCAGAACCTTAAAAGGCCACAATGTTGGTAGAACTGATTACAGGAAAGTAAAATGTACAGGAAGGCACCTTACATCATGTTCAAGCCACTTCATTAAAATCAGTTACATTATTCAATATTCACTAGAGTACTGCATGATAGGTCACAAGCGAATACAGATGGGAGACTGGAACTCTAATAGTTTAACCTGATCTCTGTACTACAAACTATATTCAATTTCCCACATATAAAGAACATGCCTTTTGTGCTTGTTTCCTCTCTCTCACACACACATATATATTGATATAATAGCACTTAATATTTCAATACTGCCAGCTCACCTAACACAGTTAACACAGTCTCGATGAGCATTGTCTACTGCATGTATCAGTCTTCGACAAAGAGGGTCAAACATTAATATGCTCTTCTTTTCACATGCTGCAACCAGAAGAGATCTACAAAAAAAGAAAAAATGTTATTGCCAAATTATTTATATAGCAGTACTTCATGCAAGTTAAAATAACGACGGTAATAGTACTTATAACGGTAATATAACTAGGATAAAATAACCAGCTTACCCATCAGGTGAAAATTCCAAATTGAAGACACCACCATGCATTGCATGTCTCAAATTTTCGCCATGATCCCACGATGTACATGGGAGAATTGACGAATATAACCGTTTGGAAAACCTATCAGCATATCCTAAAGGTAGCCGCTGGCCAATTTCTCTTTGTCTCAGCCAGGAATCGTTCATTATTCTCGTCTTAACCTTCGGCATGATTCGTGGCCTCGACTTTTACCTACAACAAGGTCCTTTCAAAAGTACGGTGAAAAGTTAATTTTCTCACTGAATGGTCCACTCTCTTGCAGACAGTAAATCTGACTTGAACTTTTAAACAAAGCTCACGCGAATTTCAATTATCTAGTTTCGCCAAACACCTAGTCACTTTACAAACCTACACCTTTATTCATGTTTACATGCACAACGACACAACCGTAGCCACAGATTTTACCAATGAACGTGAGTATTTCAGAGCCGTTACATTATCTGTGGCCGGTACTACAGGCCAACCACCCCAAATGTTGGAAGCATCTAGATTTCATTTTGGCATACAAAGTCTGGTAACTAATATGACTGATATGATATGTTGACAGAATGTCGAATTTCGAGATTATTTAGCCTTGCTACAGACAGCTACCTTAAATACTCGTAAAATGTGTGAACGGATTATGAACACGTTTGTGTGCAATGTTGAATAATTATGACCAGTTAATTTTTGCTCCTAGGGGAAGTTAACCTTAAAATATAATGGTTATATGCTCCAGTTCTTCCCTTTTGTTTCTTAAAGAAACACCGTTGCCAAAACGTTTTCCCATTACGCCTTTGTTGCGGGGAAATTTTACATTCACAGATATGTCTCTGTACATATCAAACCAATACCTGTTTTGTGAGAGTATGGTTCTCACGGCAGCGAAAATGAAGATCGCCTCCTCTGGGATGTTGCTCATACTGCTTCCATCATCAAGATCGCCATGATGATGGAGGCAATAAGCACCTCTTTAACGCCAGACAATTTATATTTTTACCCCTTAATTGGTTTAGCCTGGCAAAAATATTAACACAGATTATACACACATATACAAATCTCTTAAATTCTTTGTAAAAGCATACTGATAGGAAGCAAGTGTATTTAACAGTAATAAAATAAAATTGTGAGATTTAAGGTTATGATAGCAGTGAAGATGTCGATGTTGATCTTCTGGGTCGTAACACCATGTGAGCTTGTGGATAGATACCAACATTTTAGAGAAACATACTGTCTCCATTTTCAGGGCTAAAGCTGTCAGGCCTCAAGATGTCAATGTTGTTCTGGGTTTATATACCATGTGGACTTGTAGGTATATATCAGTATTCCAGAGAAACATGCTATCTCCATCTTCAAGGTTGAATATGGAGACAACATATTTCTCCAAAATTGTGGTATTTACGTACATGCCCATGCTGTATCACAACCTGGAATAATAACATTGACATGGAGACAATGTGTTTCTCTGAAATGAGTACCTCCTGCAAATCCACACCACATTATAATCCAGAAGACCAACAATGAATTGTTAAATTATCATAATTATTGAGTTCTTCAGCAATATTCACAAGAATGTGTCCGTTCAGTCAGTTATTAGGAATACAGGACAATTCTTACATTCTACTCACCGCTGTATTCTCATGCTATATCAGTACTAAAGCCTTCATACTCACCGCTGTATTCTCATGCTATATCAGTACTAAAGCCTTCATACCAAAAAAATTATTACACATGAAATCTCCTAACAAAATTTTCATGTTGTAAATAAGGAACTGAGCAGATACACATTCTAGATTACACAAAAGTTGTCCTTTGTATCATAATTACCCTAGGTGGGTGCATGCACATTCAGAACAGTATTACATCCAGGACTTATTAGTATTCTGTAGCAAATTCTACCTTTCTAGCTGCTGATATGATTCCTTAATGATAATGTATGAAAAAAACTTTTCCCTAAGTAATAATCAGCATTCCCATTTCCATAACAAACAATAAAATCATAGGGGACAAGGAAGGAGCCTCCTCGAATATTGCGAGTAAATGGAGAGGGTTCTCAATCAGAGCAATCGGGTGTCCCCCGGTAACGACAGAAGTCTGCTAATCCTTCCAGCACTGGAATACTTAGATGGTCCAAAGATGGGCGAAGTCTGTATGCAACAGAATTAGATGAACCCTTTGTTTGTTTCATGTGAAATTTATATAATAGTATGAATTGTACTTTATAACATGTATTGTATTATTATGACTTTTTCCACATCCTGTTGTCATCTGACTGTCTTATGGATCCATGGAATGTAATAAAATATGTGTGTATTCTGGAATGGATTACACCTTTCCACTTTTGTAATATTATCCTTCCATCTATTTTTAGTGGTCTTTTCCTTTCAGGCTTATCACCAAAATTCTGTACAAATTTCTTATCTTCCCCATGCCTGCTACTTACCCCACTCACTTCATCCCCCTTTGTTTAATCACGCTAAATTTGATGAAGTATACGAACTGTGGAGCTCCTCATTGTGCAACAAGGCAAACAGAATAATAAAGTCATGAACCGATACTGAACAAAATAAATTATTTAAGTATATCTGACCCTTCTATGGGTGAGTAATGAAGGGTATGATGTACTCAGAAGTCAGAATAACACATATGAGAATTTATTAGAAACACATAAAGATGGTTACGCTCTTCAGTTGACATCGCATGACCAATTATAATTTAACCTATGCTAATATGAAAATATTATAGTAAACTCTGAAGTAATATACTGATAATGTCAGAATAACACTTTAATGGGAGGGGAAAAAAACAGCAAAACATAATCCCCTTTCTACTTCAGTTCTTCACAGATGAAAACGAAAAACATTTATTCAGTGCTAATAAACCCATCTCCCTGTCATGGCTCCCTATAAAGAACAAACACCTAACTCCCAATCTGTTCAACAGATAATCAGAATATTATGGATTTGAATTCATAATGGTCTAAAAACATATAAAACTATTAATTCCACAACATAACAAAAAAGACTTAAAACAGCTGGAATAAACTTCTAGATGGTGTCTTTTTATCAAAGCTGAATTGAAATCCTTCGTTGGGTTTGTTCCTCTCAGCTGCACCACTGCCAGTATTTGTGGCGCCAAAGCTAAAAGTGAAACCTGGAACATGATACAAGTACGAGATGTGTTAGGTACACATCTTCATCTTATTGGGAATCGTACACGACACTGTGCAGAACCAAATGTCATGGTAGAGTGGTAGCACCCCCCCCCCCTCTCACTGCTTTGTATGTTGGGGTCCTGGGTTCAAATCTAGGCTCAGAGACCAGTTACCCTGACTAACAGTGTTTCTCAGTCTCTTCAAGCAAATGGTCAGATAGTGCCTTAAACTAGGTCAAGGCTGCTTCCTTCTATATCCTTTTCATTTCATTGATTGAAAGTGTCATTAAATAAACCAAAAAGTATATAAAATAAAGCGACTCAAACTCCCACTGCATCAAAACTGTCCATAGTTTTGCAGTCTGTGGAACATTTAAACAACATCCGCAGATCTTTACAAAGAACATGTTGTACGTTGCACACAATTTTTTTTTTAATGACAGTCCATGTGCCAGAAAATCAATCAGTTTGATTTTAGCTTCGTGTAAAACCGCCTTAATTTCTGACTCGTGTGGATTTAAATTTACTTGGCATCTTTTAGTGTAGATTTCCAATGCCAAGTTTTATTGAAAAGATAATATGCAGTTTCAGAAACCAAAGTTGCAGATGCAAGACCAAACAGTAAGTAAAGAAAAGACTAAAAGTGAACACATTCCATCACCAAAAAGAAAGTATCGGTACAAAAAACAACGCGCTTACCAGTGTTGCTTTGTTGGCCGCTGAGACCTCCAAAGAGGTCATTATTTGCAGTTTGGAATCCAGGCGACATGACAAACGGAGGGGACTTCAAAGCAATTGTTTCATCAGGACTGGTCATCAGAAAGTCTCCTTGCGGTGATAAGACACAGCAAACATCTTCAGAGCTTGCGGTGAAATGACAATCATCTTGATACTGGTCCCCCTCTGAAGTATGATCTAGCCCTGCAAGGACAGACAAATGCTAACGTACTAGCAATGGTATATAAAATGACATCTGTTACTTGACGTACTGCTGCTCATCTTTAGCTTCCACAAGCAAACTTTTTTCTACGTGTCAAAGATTTACTTCAATCCATTGCAGGTAATACTGAAAAGGAGAAATATATTTATTTATGTACATCAGGTAAGCACATAGAGTTCTCCAGAAATACAGTGTCTGAGAAAGAACTTGGCACTTTTGTTCATTGAAACAAGGGGTCAGAGAAATGCGCAGACAAGAAAACTTGAGTAATGTAATACACCAAGCTTGACATGTGAATCAGCGCAGTGCAACATTGCACGGGTTTCGGAACGAAACCCAAAAGTCTGCAACTGTGGTATTTATTTTCACCGGCAAACTGCCACAGCGCTGCTTCATAAGTGCGCGCTGTGTGGTACTTCTTACTGACTGGAAGTATAATTTCTGGGAGAGGTAGAAATTTGCTTTTTGCCAACACATCCAGACCGTGCTCAGTAGATACAAGGAACTTGTTCCTTGGGAGTGGATCACAAAACTGACCATTCACCTCCATCTACTGGTGTGGCACAGGGACGTTGATTAATTACTTAACATAATCTACCTGTCCCTATATTCAAATAAAGAATAAAATAAAAAGTAATAAAAAAATAAAAATATGTACACCACCGGTCTCACAGTTAATTCACCCTTGATGAGTGGCCACAAATATTTCTGGTACCCAGGGCACGTTTGTGTGTTTGAGGTAAACATTTCTGGTCTGTCTCTCATCAACTACATAATGGATAATAATTTGTCAGATAACAGTACATTCAGGAATTTTCTTTAGACGTAAACTGAAATAAAATCATATGTTTCATCACACAGAAAATCAGTCTACCTGACATATTTAATGCCAAATGTTCCTACCCAAACTTTTGTTTTGAAGTTACAATTAATTATCCAAAATTGATCACAAATGAACTGACAAATGCAGAAAACACTGCACTTCATTTCTATAACTTTCTGCAACAAAATCCATAAAAACTGTACCCAAATATCCATGAAGGCAGAGAACATTTCTGTATTTGCTTTGTTTCAGTAATGTTCATTAATAAGTCTCTATTTTCATTTAATTTCTTACAAAAGAGAGCTATGTTACTAATCTCATATTGACTTATAATACAACTTTTCAACTTTCTATTGGAATTCATAGCCTCACACATTTTCTGTCAGAATTACTGAGAGTAGCAGTCACTCACGCAAATGTTACTTTTCAGAATTTTAAAAAAAATTATCGCAGTTCTTATCTCAAAAACAAGCACAGTTTTATCCAACAGACCTCTCAGATTTGGTATACTTACATTAAAGTGAGAGCTAGCTCAAAAATATCACACACTTTTTTTCATCCAGACAATGGACAAGATCCAAAGAAAAATTTCCTATACTGATATCAGACCTTTATATCCGTGCCACATTGATGTTTCGACCATATACAAAAAAAGGAGTAATATAAAATACCTATAATCTATGACCACACAAACTTTAGCGTAATAAGCCATAAAAATTAATAAATTACCATTGAATTATCAACTGAACTAACATGTGAAGTAAGGAAGAACATTCATATTCTAAGATGTCATCATAACAACGACATATTTTCAAAAATCTATATTTACAAAACAAGGTAATGATTTACTGTAAACATTCGTGTAAGACAGTAAACACTTCCTGGCAAATTTGTAATTGCTCTTGATTATGCGCACCTGCCACATTTTCACCTGCAACGGGCGATGGGTAACGTGGCACGTCAAAATTCATGCCTGCGTCATCGTCTTCAATATTTGTAACTGGTTGAACTTGATCACTATGGACCGTCTTCTCCAAAGCAAATGCCTAAGAATATTAACCATAATTGTTATCATATCTGATAAATATATGACAATATAATAAATTTATTCCTGTACTTAGATCCCTATACAGAGTGATTCAAAGCTTAAGCGCTCACACGATTCAGCTGGCCATGCATCGGAGTAGCCACCATTAAGCGATATTTGACTTTATTAGAAAAATCTTATGAGTCATGCAGTTCGTGTCAAGAACCATGAAGCAACAGCTGCATTCTGATCTATTAGATGATTAAAACAGAAAACTCTGATAACTTCTTTGGTAAATTTTTCTATTATTGAAAGCTTGTTAAGTCCACTATTAAGTCTGACAGACCAGATTTCAGTGATTACGTACCTGTGAAGTTAAAAGCCTGTTATCTGACGTTGGTCGATCAGTAATATCCAGAGTTGATTGTCTGTAATCTCCACGAGACCCTGTCACGCAACCTGCACCTATTTTTTGGACAGCAGACTCCAGTGTAACACACCCGCCAGCTGCTGAAATCAAAAATCTAAAATATCTGTACTCAGTTTCACGCAATTCTGTAATGTTCCTGGAAAATCAGTTTTGGCTTAAGAAAACAAACGTAACACGGTGTGGCACGAGACTGCTACAGCTAATAAGCCAATTGTTCCACTCAACACATTCGGTTTTCTGCACTGAAAATTGCAGTCAAATGGTTAGTATTCACGCCCTGCATGTAGGAGGTCACAGATTCAAATTTCAGCCCAGACACTGGGAATCTTGAATGAGGTTTTCTGTGGTTTTCCTCAGTCCCTTCAAGTAAATCTCAACATAGTACATTAAATTAAGTAATTATCTTTTCTTCTATGCTGTTTCCAAACCATTATTCATAATCATCCTGTAATTCAACACAAATAAATAAACACGATTTTGTTGTGCGATTGCTGTTCGTTATTATTTGCGCTGGAGTCATTCCTTTCAATGGCCAATGGCAAGGAGTGAGGTGTGTGCCACTTTGTGCCAGAAACATCTGAGACAGAGATAGTTCACAAGGGAATGACGAGTTCTTTTTCAGTGAGCAGATAGTTCACAGTTCCTTCAGAATGACTCCGTCATAAACTACCCATCACCATGATGGACAGACAAACACAGCAAAGAACTAGCAACTGCTATTTTGCCAGTAGAATGTACGACCTCTAACCACATTTTATAGCTAATCTAAATAAACCATTAATGGATCTTATCATCAGTTATAAAAAATTGTTACTCCAGTTTCACACATCCCCCGTGATATACTCGCCTATGACGTCTACAACCTCTGTAGTATTAACAGGTGCTGCAGCTTGCTGTGTTGAAGACACAGTAGTTGTTTCTCCATGTGCTGAACTCTGATGATCTTCAGTAGATGTAAGTTCTGGTGCTTCATCCATACAGTGATCAGGGGGAAAATTGGATTGTCCAGGGTCTGGCTGTGGCTGATCCATTGCACAAGCTGCCGGCAGAACCTGTGGCTCATTTCCATCATGTACTGTGGCTATAGATTCTGCCACTTCCTGTCTGCTTTTCTCTGTAGCTTCAGCTGTAAAAGACGATAATAGGATTCCTCCGAGAACATCGTAACTGAAGATGAAAATAAAGGAACACTATGACGCCACAGATTAGGTGGACAGACCAAGTAAGCAAAGATGTATAGAAGAGTAAGGAAAAGTGGACGAGACTTTCTCATAAGATGATTCACACTGGTGGAAATGACAATGGATAATGATTATGATGTTTAAATAACCTCATTTCTGTTTCTTAACTTTTGTACGGCACGATTTAGTGGTTATTAAATCACAAAATGATCTAATCATATAAACCTACATACCATGTGTTGCTACCACGGAAGATGGTAGTGGAGGAACAGTTGCCTCCCCACCATTTTGTTTTCTAACTTGGAATCCACCTGATGGATTCAAAATATTTCTCACATCTCTGGCCAACATATCAACAATTTGACTTGCACCTGTACCAACAGCTACGGACATGTTATTTGTGGACCTTTTCTCGAGATATGGAATCTTCCTTGGGGGAGAATACCATGGTGGAAGCTGAAATGTTAAAGCAAAGCCAATAAGATCTGTAGAACCACAATATATTAATTAATTTCAGTTGTTTATATTAGAGTTTATGGCACTGACTACCATCAAAAAGTCTATAAAACTATATAAGTGCTGTTTCTCTCACAAGAACGTATTCAGTCCTTCTATTTCATGACCATCATTTAAGATTTATATGATGGTAGAACAAAAGTCATACATTAGTGCAGACCTCAAGAAACTGATCAGGCCTACCAGTTACCTTCACTTACCTCAGTTGGAAGTTTACTATATTTCAGGAACTTTGTGGTTTCAGCTGCTGAAAGGTTACCCTGCCCTTGTAAATAATATTGAATGCCCTCATTCAGTTAAGTGGTAGAACATCTGACTTACATTTAATCTCAAGCAGAAGGTGACATGCTAGCAAGACATTCTTGGCTTTCGTCAGTCCCCCAGGTAAATACCAAGAATATACAGTAAAACAGGAATATTTTACTGAGATTCAAGGACATTCTATTACACATGTCAGTCTGAAGTATAACTTATTTAGTGTCTATGTCCACAAATGAATCACATTTGGTTTAAAATTATGCACATTGTATACAAATGATCTTCTAAAATTCCGATGTAATATTGCATTTATTAATTTAAAACTTAGAAACTTTAAGGATAAAAAAAATTAAAAACTAGAATAGAAACTGCACAAATACAAACAATGCTCGCTTAAGAGCGCAAGGGGAGAATTGTCAACACCTCTCAATCAGTTTGTCTCAAAACTTATTTTGTTTTCTAATATGTACTCACAATGGCCCACTTCATGGAAAGAGAGACAGAGCTGCAATGGGCATAATAACTCTGTATATAAAGCACAAAATTTTAAATAAATATGTGATGTACACTGGTAGAGGGCGGTGTACTCTACAGTGATGTACACTTTTCAACATTTATTGTAGAATAACATACGTAATAAAAGCTGCTGGAGTTTCTCATTCATATGAAAAGCAATAAGGTATGAGAAGACAGAAGATTCAAACTGAAACTTATAATTATTATCATATCTCCTTCAAGTTAAATGGTCTCAGCAGTTGTTAAAGCATTCTTAACACACAAACCACACACCTCGGCAAGTTACTTCCAGAAATTCTCATTGCCCTAGAAACAATTATGGATCACTGTATTTATAAGATGCAGTCATCTAAAATGTTACCTGTAACTGAGGAACAGTAAGACACGGGATGTCCATGACAGTCTTTTGAATTAAATTAGCAAGCGTATCCTGTTGGGCGCTGTTTTCATTTTGGTTTTTGACGCTCACATTTATCAACCTTTGCTTCTCAGTCTTTTTAACGTCAACCAAATCCCTCAATTTCCTGCAACGAACCACAGAGTAAAGTCAATTTTTCTGTTTCATGGCACAAAAGACAAAGACGAGTTCTAAGCAAATACTAATAGTACTAATACTGATGCTGATCCTGCATTTGGATGCTGGCACCATGTAGAACCAATCAGAGCCATGGGATGTGGAGGTGAGATGAAACCAATAGGAAAGGGCCCTTTCTGTGGCACCCAGGAAGACACAGGTGCGTAAGAGTGAAGGTGTGCACAGTACATGTTGAAAAATGTGGCAGTTCTTATGTCACTTAGGGCATTCACAAAATAAAATTAAAGCAGTAATATATGATATATGACAAATACATATCTGCTGGAGAGAAGATAAAATATTTAAAAGACTGAGACACTGCGAATTGGCACTTTAATGGCGGCTGCTATCTTATTTATTTGTGGTTTATTTAACAACAATAATAATAGCTCATCGAGGGAGGGAGGAAGTGAATTTGTTAAACATTTCTATTGAATTACCTTGACAGAAAATACCCACCATTTCCATTAATGAGATGGTAATCAAACATGTGCTTTTGACTGTTTATTTTGTTACAGTACCTGATTTCCTGGCCCAATGCAGCAATCTTTTTTGAGAAGACTTCTCTGTCTTTGTACGCTTCTGCTAGTTTCACAACTTCTAGTCGCTTCTTTTTTTCTGTATATGTTACAAAATCAGAGGTTTATTTTAATTTATTGTATGTAAACTAGTTTAGGATAATATGCAAATTAGAAGAAACATTGAACATAGCGAGGATGCAGATAGTCACACAGCAAATGAAGAAGGAAAGACAAAATACTACCTGGTATTAAAGTTCACATTATGAATGAAACATTTAGTGCTGTTCTGTCCAGTCAGTGCACCTGAACTCACAATGATAAGTGCTTATTTCCTTCTATAAATTCCAATTTCCATATTCCTTTAAACTGCTATATTAGATCACTAATCTATAAATAACGAACTCACACACATAATTTTTTGGCAGATATAACTTTTAAGAAAACAACTGTAATAAAAAATCATACCTCGCACTTGCACCAAACATAAACATTTACGTTTGATTTCTGTTATTTCCACTTGGAATTGCATCAACTTAATGTGCTTCAACTTAAACTCAACCTGCACTTCTGTCCTTTCACGAGAAACAGGAAGTTTATTGTAGATTCCCTGCAACAAGGAAAAAGTTCTGCATAAGAAACAAAAACCCATTGTTCTGGTTTGAACTTTCACTGCAAATATTTAATTTTCAGATGACCAAAATAATCAAATGGGCTCAATTTTCACAATGGTTTACTTTTTACCCTTTAAAAAAGGTTCTCTCCCATTATTCTGCAGTTCCTTGAAGACAGTGTTTGTAATCTAAATATATTGCTAATGTTATATACCTTATAATGTTCCCAAGTTTTTTCATATTTGGCAATGATGGAGTCATGTTTATTCTTCCATTCTGCTGTTCCCTTTTGTTCCATCTTCAACTCTTTAAGAAGACTGCTTTTATGTTCCTTCAATAACAGCTGTGTATTCCACGCACTGAAATTCAAATTTTATAAAATTCGGATGATACAAATAAGTATCCATTTACCACAAATAGATTAAAAATATGTTTTGTTTTATTTGCCCCAGTTTTTCTTTTAAGCATAGACAGTCCAAAGCAACTAATATTGGAAAAAAGTAGCTACTCACAACAAACATTTAAAACACATGTCAAGAAAAATAACTTGTATAAACTTTCCAAAGAATTATGTTTCTGACTGACAAGAAATGGTCACAATTCCATCCAAAAGTAAACTAAAGTAAACTGGAAAATCTTAACCACTATCTTACCCATTTCCAGTGACTATTGCTGACACAGCAATCCTACAAAATAATAAACTTACTGCTCAACAAAATTAAATTGATTAAAACCACATAATTCCATGATAAAAAATTGTGGGCCATAGCCTATCAATGGCCCTAGTTGTAAGTTACTTACTGATACATTACAGGTGCCACATGAAGAGGTGAAATAGGCTGTAAGATGAGCATCCCTGGTTCAGGGGCATGCTACTGCAGTACATGGCCACCTGGACTGTTGCTCAAAACTAACAAAGCTTCAAATCAATTGTTATAGCTCTAACCTCACAAACAATGGCAGGCAAACTGACATCCTTATTGCCTCTCTGCTGAGTTTTCTCATCCAGGTTCTTGAAGGAACAGTGAGTTCACTCATCCAACATCATCAAAACATATACCTACCTGCTTACTCACCTACAGTAATTTATAATGTATATTTTAAACTACTAATAAGGTTTGTATATTGAAGACTGGTAGGAGAATCATATATACAGGCTTCCAAATCAAGTTACACAAACAATTATAAAAATTTCTACCTCTCAATACTATCATTAATCAATTTTTCCCGGCCAATTTTTTCTTTCTGCAGGTCTTCCAGGTAAGTAATATATTTTGTAACAGCAACATATTCATCGCATAATTTCTTTCGATATTCTTTTTTATCTGAAAGAAATAACATAATTAAATCTCTTACATATATAACTTGATAACGATGCGTAAACGTTCAAATCTTGTATCGAATTGACCGATAAATATTACACATACTCTTCAGATATTCATTTTCCAACAGTAAAGACGTATGTATAGAATTAAAGTCTGTTAACATGTGGGATAAAGGAAATCCCTCGTTTTCTCCCATTTTTCTTTCTCGGAATAACGCACTGTTACTAACCAGTAGGCCGCAATTATTCTCTATTTGTAATTTCAAACAAAAGCGCCATCAATCAGGGTTGTTAACATCACAAAACGAATGCGAAAATTAAAAAAAAAATTGCAGTAGTTTGTCTAAGAAATATTGCAATAGTAATCGTCAATATCGAACACACAAAAAAATACTTTTAAATCGTAATACTTCTTTGTGTTCTTCTATGCTGGTGAAGCTAGTTCATTGCCCTAAACTTTATATATAGCATAAAACAGAACCTACAAGATTACTTGCGATTATTCTAAGAGGAAACTATACGATAGCAACACATGAAAGAAGTATTCTGTGTAACGAAATAATTACGTATATAATCGTGTATATTCTTGGAAGTAATGAAGAATTTTTCGAAAAGAGTGCGCAGCCCGCAAACATGAACGAAGTAATAGTATCCTTTATGATTTTACACTTAATATAATACATGTATTCAAACTTGAAACAATTATTTATTTATTTCGGTTTCTTCTTCTTCTTCACCTTACCAGACAGGAGGTCCAAAAAAACCCTTATTTCAAGCTCAAGCAATTATTACAGAAAAGAATAAAATTTATTAAATTCCATAGATCCTTAATAGGCCTAAGCCGAGGACGCAGAACGTGTCAGCACAAATACAGTACTTGTTTCCAATCAAATATAAATTACACAGTTACGAAATTAATTTACAGCCAACTACAGTGTTACCCTAAAAATAAATACACAATAAAGCAAACCCATTATTGCTTACATGCGTTTATAATAGCTGATAATTTTTGGTTAAATGATCTGGGCATGATGTGGGCTGACCTTGGGTTAGGCTGGCATGACATGTATTTGTGGATTGGGCATGGGCTGGGAACGGGTGACCATGTTCTTGTCTGAGCCTGGACTAGCCATGGAATACTCTCAACTTTGCATTGCCTAGACTAGGAATCAGCTGTTCTGGGCATGGGCTGGATGGGCATCTGCAGAACTAAGCACTGCGGTTTTCTTCATTAAGGCGGCAAGACACATACAAAAGCCCAGAACAGTGCAGTTTCTCGGAGAGCCGATACAGTGGGTAGAAACAGCACGGTATCTTGGGTGACCCTTGACACTGGGCTTACCTGGTTGGCACACGTCAGCCATGCGGGAAAGAGGGCAGTGCAACGATTTAGCGTGCTTGGCCCCCTCCTTAACAGCAGAAGTGTCCTCTCCGTCAGAAACTGTGCGCTGTTCTACAAGCAGCTGATCCGTCCTATTATGGATTACGCATGCCCAATCTGGCGGTCAGCTGTCAGTAGCCACATCTGGAAGCTGAAAGTGCTACAATCCAAGTGTCTTCGCATTGCGACCGACTATTGCACTTTCATACGTTGGTGACAGGCAAATTCACGTGGATTTAGGGATTCCACTCTTTGCCGACCACATCAGAACACTGACTGAGAGCTTCGACTCAAAGTTAGCTGGTGTGGGGAATCCCTTAGTGCGGCAACTCGGGTGGCACTTTTGCTGATCGAGGGCTGACAGAGGTCACCCACGGGCAACCGAGGAGGGCAGATGTTCGGCAGACCAGCTGAGGCTGTTCCTGAAAAGGCGGCTAAGTTGGCACGAGAGGTCTGACCATTCAGCTACCCTGACTGAGGTGTTCTGTGTTTCTCCTCACTTCTAAGGCAAGTGCCAGGGTATAATTCAAAAAGGTGCATGGCCCACCATCCCCAACCACAGAGGCCTCCAGCTGAAGTGACACCCACCCCCCCCCCCCCCCCCCAAGTCGTAAGTCGCAGAGGCCATCAGCCAAAGCGATCCCGCCCCTTCTGGGCTCAAATACCAGAGAGCCATCCAACCAAAATCCTTTGCAGGAAAAGACAAGTTACCTTATGTGATAACCTCCCACCAGTTGTAATGGCCCCTAGTCGAATAGTTGACAAAACCCTCCGTTAGCATAAGCACGCCCACGTTATAATTTTAAAGCGATGTTTACCGTTTCCAGCAATGCGTTTCGTACACAGGAATGGTATTACCTAGCAAGGGGCAATGTGCTGCACTTGCACAGGCCGCTGCCCTTAGTTAGCTTTTTGGTTGGTGGTCTCCAACTTCGGTACCCCGAGGACAAGGACGAAGATGGTTCTCGAAACGTTGGCGTCTTCTCCATAAACCACCTGACACGGCTGGTAGCCCAAGAAGAATTCATTACACTTAGTCGCCATGAAAGCTTCAGATCATACAAGATTGTGAAATATTACGAAATTAGGATTCATAGAACCAAAACTGTTCTTCTAAAGAACAGAGATTCTTTCGAATAGACATTTATTTTTACCAAAATGACATGTTAGGCTATTCAGTCACCTTCAGGCACCTATAATATGATACAACGGTGAATACTTTGGTCTGGATAGCTGTATGCTGCCAGATTACAAAAATGAACGTATAACGTAAAATTAGCAGAAGAGAAATGTTTTCTCTTCTCCATTCTACAAAATATCCAACATTTGCTTGGGATCTGATGTTTTAAATGTGTAGCTAACACACCGCACCATCTGACCGCCTCGGTTAAGTGCCTGGGAAGCAGATAGTTTCACTCCTTGATCAGAGGTTCGAACAAAGTAAAAAAAAGGGGGACAAACAAAGTATAATGTGTGTTTGGAAAGTCCCCTGCAATCTCAAGCTCAAACCAGGCAGTCAAATTCATGCACTGGCCACCTGTAGATCTAGTCAGCCACTCTAGACGAACTCCCTGGTAGCAGAACCCACAGGTCCAACACCGACAACACCAAAGCCCGAAACCGGCTACGATCCTGAGCGAATTCCATCCATTTGCCATCCTCACAGCTCAACTCCCTAAGATCCATCTTGATGTTATCCTCCCATCTCCTTCTTGGTCTGCCCAGAGCCACTCTAAACACGACAGTGAAATGACATTTTGTTGTCGGTAACTTCAAGCCTGCAGACTGACCTCATAACAATTGCACACAGCGTGTCAGTATCGCTTAATCCGCATCAAGAAACAATCATACAACTGACATCATATTCAAATTGACACATTTCAACCAAGAATTGGAATTTCATTGTTTTAAAAGTACTTTACTCCACAAAACACAAATACGACTAAAACAGTAAAGTATATAAATAGTGCAATGTAAATAAAAGCAAAGTACTCATTAGAAAATAAATAAATCTTGACGACACTTAGGTCAGGACCATCACCACACAAAGCAAGGTCTTGTACTGTTAGAAATGTGGTATCTCACTGCCGACCCCTGACCTCACAACCTTCCCCAGCACTACCACATTATGGGCTAACTGCGCAAAGCCTGCAGTCTGCTCTGCATGTCTTCCAGCTCCTCCTCATCCTCCAGAACTGCCGATGCTCCGGCTTCCTCCGTCTCTCCAGCAGCAGGAAGGGAGTGAGTAACAGCTGCTGGGGCCTGTCCAAGTTGTCCTGATGTCAGCTCCCATAACACCTGCACACAAGGCAGTCATTTCCAGTGGTAAAGTGCTTCAAACAACCCACACTACATTAACCACAGTTTCTACAGAAACAAGATTTGGCACAACTGGAATCCTTGACAAGACGTGAAAATCAAGATACAGGTAAACCTCGATTTGCACCGCTTCAATTTGCGCCGATTCAGAATAACGCCGCTTTTGAAACCAGCAAGTCAAAAAGTGAAAAAAAAATATTTTACTATTATTTATAACGTTTTACAATGTTTCTCGTACTGATTCTTATTAAATCGTAATTCTTACATCGCTGATTTTGAATAAAAATTATAAATACAGTCACCTCTGCACTCATTGCTAAGTAATTGCGAGATAATCTTCTAAAAGTCCACCAACATTCCGCAACAGTCACGTGAGCACTGGTCACTCTTCACAGTGAGTCATTTGCGTTCAGCCTGATAAGGGAGTAAGGGAAAATGCGCTCAGTTCGCCTCTTGTTGACACATTGAATGTGCTGTTTGTGTTGTTCGACCACCATTCTGCAGTAGCAACTGTTTTATATTTATAAATTATAGAAGAGCCACCATGTCTGGTAAGAGAAGTGAATGTGTTGCTAAAAAGTTGCGTAGGTCTATTGCGTTAGAAGATAAGATGGACGTAATTTGTAGAATAGAAGGTGGTGATACCCATCATAATGTGCAGAAGTATGAAGTTGCCTCCTACCATAATGAAAAATTCATATAAAATAAAACAGTCAATACAACGCAAGTGAGAAGTAAACTTTTAGAAAGAACGGAGAAATTACTGTCGCTATGGGTGGTTGACATGAATCGAAAAAACATTCACTTGACTGAAATTACTATCACGGATAAGGCGAAGTCAATTTTTGAGGAACTTAAGTCGTCAATGTTTGGGTGCCGGGAACGCACGTCATCGACTTCCCATTGATTTACATTATAAAAAGAGTTTCAATTTACACTGATTCCATTTACGCCGGTTCGTCCAGGAACGCGTCCCCGGCGTAAATCGAGGTTTACCTGTACTACGAGTAAAGTTGATCCAGTTAAGGACAAAGTTGACAATGATGTTTTTCATGGATGACAACTGCATTCCTTAAAAAAATGAAGAGGTTGAATACATTACCTCTAGGGAGACCAAAGATGAGTTGAAAACATCAACCAAAGGAAAATATAAAATAAAAAGTGACACAGATACAGGATAAGTTCTGATGGCAGGTTGATTCTTGAGTTATTTAACAACACCTTTTAACATACGCAAGTTAGCAACCTCTTGGACAGATGACACCTAAGATTTAATGTCCTAAATATGAGTATGATGTAGTGGTACCAAGTGCTCTACCACTTATCGGAGAATCACAAAAGAATGAAGAAGGCATGTTCCTTCCCAGGGGAAACATCAATGGATGCTGCTGGTGATGACTAGCGAACAACCAAGCAGTCACACTCACCTTGTCAACCTCTTCCTGTGCCTCCTCCTCCAACTCATCTTGGTCTTCTAGGGTGTCCATTGTTTCCTCCATCATCTCTTCAATGATCCCAGCCTATACCAAATAAAAAGCAACTTAACAGCAATTCTGCACAAGACACATAGAATTTTCATAATCTTCTGGTATATGTAAGCAGCTGACAAAACTTCATAAAATTATTCTGCACATCAATAACATTTTTCATAGTACGCTGCGGCCAGCTAGACGAACTTCGGCGTTAATGGTTTAAAGTACGCCAATGCAAATGCAGGGTCAATCGGGTTGTGTGAAAGACATGATAAAGGTTAATATACCAACATAATTTCACCTGTTCCATTTCTTGCTCCTACACACTCGGAGAACATTCTGAGAGCAGAGATTTTCTCGAAATGTTGGCAGAAGACATGGTTTATTCACCATTCAGCCACCTGACGTGGCTTGTAAACCGAGAGCCTTTAATCGACCTATAAACAACAGTTGGTTCTATAAATTTCTGCCTCAAGCTTACCCCTACTTTCCTTCACATGGTGAGGCTGGCAGAAACTATAAATGAATAATTATACGATTAATAAACCCATTTAAATGCATAATTTCCACTTGTACGGATTCTACGTTTCAAACTGTTAACATATAGAAAATGTTTTACAAGTTGATTGTGGATTTAGGAATGCATCAGTGTCTACGGTTCTTTGCACGTGTATACAACAGATATTAAAACAACCGTACCCCAATCAAGGGAAGACTTCATACACATGTGAACGTACACACAACAGGATGGTTCCCTAAACAGCAAAAACATGGCAGGCAGTACAGAGACCTGACAGTGGAACTGCAGTTAAAACTGCTAAGTTACAGAACATAAAGATGGCACATAACTTTCCGTTATGTTCGTGAATTGCTTCATTTGTAATTTCAATGGTTCATTAGCCATCACCATGAAACTGAAAACTACATATACATTCTTGGGGAGATTATCATATTGTTTTACATTCCACAAGAAATAATTACCTCATAAATTCTCATGTCAGAAATTCACAACCTAAAAAACACAAAGATGGAATAGACTTTGGTGGCACGATATTCATACACTTTCATAAAAATCTACCAGCTCGTTAATGGGGAGATCATATGCCTGTCTTGTTTTAAGAAAGAAGCTACGACACCAATAAGAAAGTTCTACCACGGGGACTGCCAACGTTACTGCCCTCAAAAGGGTTTCTGTGTAACTGCAAGACTTTTAAAGCAAAAACACAATATGCAGATATTTCTAATCCATTTCAATTTGCATCTTTTCTAGATTCACATTAATTTATTAGCTCCTTCTAGTTGCCTGTCACCCACAAAAGGTCGGTGATCCCCGATGTGACATCTGCAATGAACCACAATCTTAACTGTCACACCAGATCGATGCAAAAACACATTACAAATGTCATCTGATGAACTTCATCTGGAATGTACTGTCTTACCCTCATCATTTCCTTGGATAAATCTCGCATTGTAGCTGCCACCTCGGGCACACGAACCAGCGACTGCATTGCCTGCATCACTTCTGTTGACTTCTGGAGGGAGCCAGCCACTCTCAAGGTCGCTGCACAAAGAACACTGCACTTACTCACGTATAACAAGCATGTGTGGAAAATACACACACACCCTTATTTTTGGATTGCAATTTTTTTTAAAAAAACATGTATTCATGTAGAACACACTTCAAAATAAATAAAATATAAGAAGTAAGAATTATGTATTATGGGATGTCTGATATTAGGCGGGCAGAGTTAGCATTCATTATTGTATGCAATACTTAAAAATGAAACTGACTCAGATGTGAATTTGACAGTTCCATAACACATATCACAATAGGGTTGGTTTCTGGGTTGTAGCACTGTGTAGTTTGGTAGAAGTTTACTTTACAGTACTTTAAAAAAAGATGCATACAGACTCATGTAAAAGTTTAACAACAAAGATCTGTTCTTACCAAGCTGATTCTTCATCTGTAATTGTATGGAGTTGAGGTGTGCCTTGGATGTATGTATCTTTGTAATGGCTTTACGGGCCCTTACGACTTCTTTGGCAAGTATTGTACACACCCCCTTGTCACCTTTCTTTGCTGCATCCTTAAGTGAACGTTTAACCTTGTCTTCTTCACGCTGAATAGCTAAAATAAGAAGACAAATGATCATTTACCACTATAATGTTTCTAAACACCATGATATATGGCCACAGACAAAAGTAATGTATACCGCCTCCACTAAAAATTAACATAACTTTTGTACTGTATAAGCTACAAAGCTCATGAGGCTTGTTTTAAAGCACAATGTTCAAACGAGAATAGAAACCGAATCACAACTGAACTCCAAAAAAAAATCAGATAATTTAAAATGAACTAAAGGAAACAGAACTAATTTAGCACAGCCTAACTGAAAACTGCCCAGGCAGACACAGACAGCAGCACACTTACATATGCCAGTGCAACCTAACCTAACCCAAAAGCTAACTACCATGCCTGCCCAAATGCTAAATAGAGCAACTTCAAACCTGACAATGAAAGTCATCCCAACCAGAGATCTGCAGGTGGTATGCAACAGAATACAAGAGAGTTGCCTAACCTAACCCAACCTAAGTGCTTAGTAGTCACAGGTGGTTACAACTTAAACAAAACAGGTTTGTTTGTTAGGCTGAACTATGTTAGATCAAGTCTTCTCTAACCTTTCAAAGAACTAGTACTATGGTGCACACAATGACACCAACCCAAACATCACGTAGTGTAACACCCATGTGAAAATTGCAAAAAAAAGACACTTAAAAAGAAACACACATAACATTTTTCTTCTAATACTTACTGTCGGTAGATAAAACACATTACGCGTAGTTTTTATTTTAATTGCCATGTTATAAGAATTTTCTTAGCATGTGTCTTTATAAAAATTATGTTCATTTTTTAATGATCAAACAATTCGGTGACGAAATAAAGAAAACACAGTACACAGCACAAATGTGTACAAAATTTATACATTACATAAGTGGCCTGGAAAGAACATCGAACATGTAAAATCTCTGGGGTGACGTCAAGAGTGTAATAAATATTAGAATAGGCTGTAAACGAAACTGAAGACAGAACCACACGCCATCATTACACAAAACGAAATGAAACTTACAAACAAATGTCATACAACTTTCAATTCGTATTCACCTCTTATTTGTCGATCAAGCTGAAAGCCCTCTTTCCTTATTTTATGCGACCACTCGTTTACCTAGAAGAACGAACATATCCTACTTAGGTTACACCCACAGATGTATACGTCAAAAAAGTTGTGGAATTGAAGGCATAATTTTACCATGTCCTTAGGGTTCTTTTCTTGCGACTTTCCAAACAAACCCATGACACAGTTACGTTCTAGCACCAAACACTAATATTTTGCTTGTCAATATATTACAACGTCAACATAAATTCACAGTTAGAATTAATCGTGTTTGATAAGGAATTGCAAACACTCCAGATTACAGAAAACCTCAGATAGGTAATTGCATCATAATCTAGAAGGCCGAGACTCAGACGTAACCAGAAGTACAGGCTGTAAGAGAAGTTACTGCATTTGATGTGGCCAAGGATGTGCCTAAATACAAATAGGGTAGTCAAATTCTGGACACTAAATTCAGAATACTGTATATGAATAAAACAAACTAGGAAATGCAAGCACAACGTACATTTCTGACACGTTCATGTTTCTTATATTGCCTCCACATTTTCATTGTTTGAATATTAACTTGTAATGCTCTTTCATGAGCAGGTTTGACAGACGAGCAAGGACTCTTTAAAAATTTTGATAAAAGCGATGCACCGGTGCCTGAATTGCACTTTTACAGCAGAAATTCAGTTTCGTAATTATCTCGAAAACCGTGACTTGCAAGATGCGCGCAGAAAATCATGCAAGTAATTGTGAAGTGTTCACTGTTGTCCGATTTTAGTAAAAACTTGAATGTGTAATGGTGCAATTCTCTTTCATCAAATTTCATTATACCTGCCACGGGTCTCGTTATGTTAAGGCAGACATATATGGCGAAAACAATCGTCCACACTTCCCAGTTTCCCCACGCGACACACCAAAGAAAAAAACAGTTTGGAAAGGAGATTTTAGACATTACAACAGTTCCTAGTAAGGAAGAGAGTTAAATGCGACCCCCGAAAGTTTTCCTCAAAAAATAGGTACCGAGGCGTAAATAAAATCGATGCATCGATAAAAAATCTCACATTATAAAATTTTTCAAGTAGCTTAATATCACTCAAAAGTGCATTGGTTAGGTTTTCATTGAAACACGATTGTTACTGCTATAACAATTATAAATCAGCCAACAAAACACACTTAGTCCTCATAGACACCGGAAAATTCAGTTCCTACCTCGAAGGAACACAATACATCACCCTTCCAGAATATCAATCAGTTAATGCTAGTTTTGAATAAATAGATTATATCAAGAAAATGATCTTATATAAGGCAGTAATTAAAACTATCCAATTTGAATTAAAATAGGATTTAAGGTTCTCTTGCCAGGTAGTATGAAGATGCCTGTCTTCTGGTAGGAGGTATTTACTGCCTCCAACATCAGGGAAAATTCTGATCATGGAGGCAGTATCTCAGAAATGTCAGGAAAGATCTATTAGACTATATGGCACTGCAACCCAGACGACAGCCATCTTTTTTGTGAATATCAAATTTCAAGTTGTTACTCACATGAAGTATGATTTTAATGTGTGCTCCACAGGGTTGCAAATGTGGCCATTTAAAACACAACCCAACAACAATCACATGCTACAGTACAAAATTAACTCAGAAGCAGGTTCACCCCCATGAATGAACCCTTCTGACCTCTCCTGTGACACTTGAGACAAAGTCACCCTTGTTGCTAGGCCAGGGGAAAAGAAGCTGTGCATGTGTAAAGATGGTGTATTCACAAGCAGAATGCATATTCATTTTCAAATATTATTTAGCATCAAAATTGAAGACTGGTGGAACTAAAACATGATGAACCATTTTCAGTATCTGCTGTAAAGCTATTCTGTAACATCTTCTTAAAAATAAACTGTTGTAGTAAAGCTTGTATTTTAAATGAAACACCTGCGCATCATTTCGTGAATGAATACTGTAGATTTTTAAATTAATACAGTCACTGTACAACAGAATCAGAATACAGGAAAATGTAATTACAGTAACTGATACCTTCTGTACTTGAAACTGTATCCACACTTATTCTGAAACTGAGAACTGAATAATGCATACATAATTTTAGTGGAAAAACCTCTTGGGATTAAAGACAACTGGCATGTGTAGATAACATTGAAATAGATGTTAGGGATAAATCACATCCACTGGTGAGCTTCAGTAATATTGAAGTTAAACAGATTCATCTACCAGGAAGTTAGTTATTATTCGGTACCGGTAGTTATCTTTGCTAAAGACTGAAGATTAGTCAGCCATTCCTACTCTTGGTTCTGGGCAAGAATATATACAGAAAAGAAAGTGCTACAAATATACGGACATAAGACAGAGAAAGATATCAGGTAACTGATGGAGTACATTTTGCTGTTCTCTGGATATTGTCAGGGTAATTAAATCAAGTTTATGACAGGATGAGCATAAAGCACAGCTGGAAGAAATGTATGTGAAATACTTGTCAAGAAACATGTGGAAAGAAGCAGTAATTTGGCCCTTTTAATGTAACAAGTCTACCAAGAGTAGAATAGGACAAATTAAAATCACAATGAATGATGCTAATTTTTTTCAGGCAAGGAAAAAGGAACAATATTCAGAACA
Organism: Zootermopsis nevadensis; assembly: GCF_977971745.1. NCBI lineage: Eukaryota > Metazoa > Arthropoda > Insecta > Blattodea > Termopsidae > Zootermopsis > Zootermopsis nevadensis. The sequence goes on along the minus strand of NW_028259148.1, from coordinate 15,421,665 downwards.
AACATATGCTCAAGACAAAGCATGATTTTATTCTCTTGAATCTATCACAGAATCAGATATTTCAACCACATGCTGTTATCTGTTATATTCCACCGTACGACGGAAACAAAATTCAGAAGCAAAATATTCTGTGAAACATACTTAATAACATACTGATACATTGTACAATTAATTGCATTGCTCATTCAGCCACCCATTGATGCTGTAATTTAAAAATAATACATTCACAAGGAACTTATGTTATGAACCTAAGATACATGGACAGAGTTCACAAGAAAACAATGATGCATACTTTCATGTGTTACATCCAGCAGTAGTGCCATCCTGAAGAAAGTGTTCATCTGTTTGTGTACTCGTAAGTAGTGTAATCCATTTAGTGCAACAACTGCTTTGCTCCATACACCAATTCAAAAGAAAACATTACAAAAATGAAATCCCCTGAATCATTTGGCACACCAGACTACATACTGTAATCAGCTACAACGTATAAAAACTGGTGTGTGTACCTGGTTTATTTAACGATGCTTTCAACTGCCAAGATCATAACAACATTGAATAATAGGATCATTAGTGAATTATGAAGTGACTGGAAAGGGTACAGTCATGGCCTAACTTAAGGAAATATACTGTAATTTGTTTGTAGGGGCTGAAGAAAACCATGAAAAACTTCAGTGAGAATAACTAGTCTTCCAGGCCACGACTTGAACCTGGGAGTCCAAAATACAATGCCAGATTGCTGACCACTCAACTGTGACATCTGCCATTCTTACACTAACAGCTGTCCTTTCAGTCAACACAGGCTTTCATCTACAAAGTGTTTCTTAGCTTCCAAGTGGCTTCGCACAAAAATCGTGAAGAAACACTTTAATGTTCCAAGGGAGGTAGATCTAGTTGAGGGCATAAAGACATTACCTCAATCGCGGGAACAGGACAACCTACTTACCTGAAACTAAATATAAGGGCTGCCAACTGATTCACTCTAAAAATGCAAGAATTCCAAAGCAATTATTTTAGTAACTGTTCACACATCTGCTCCCATATCTAAGTTTTGTTGTCTGCCAGACAAAAAATCTGACCTATGACATGAGAAAACAGAAAAGTCTCAGTTCCTTGCATATATGTAGATTGATTGGCATTAATTTCTTTCCCATGTAATACTGCAAACAACTAGAGAGAGACAGACAGGCTGAGGGATAAATCAGCAGTGGAGTTCCTGGGAGTAAATGTGTAAAGCAGAACTGTAATCTAGAAGCAATACATAAAAAATTACAGAAACCAAAATATCGTTCAATATAGGCTATACAAACTACTCTGCACCATGTAATGCAAATCAATTTGCATTACATGTATCTTACACATTTTTGCATCAGCATTTGGAAACACAAGCATTTAGAAGACATCTTACATCTCTCTAATAATGTACAACCATAAACAGATTTTCTTCTTTTAACTCTGCTTCATTCAGCACAAACTGATGCAGAAAATTGAAAAACTTTAAAATGTTACTCTTACAACTGCTACTAAATGTAGAAATTAATTTCATTATGCAAAACTTTTACATCTGTTAGCATTCTTTTTCAATCTACAGTCCATACCACAATTGGCACATTGCATCACATTACTGAAGACAGCCGTCTCCTGAGACGTTACATCGCGTAGTCCAGTAGATATTGACCAACATATCAGAGGAGTTTACTGCCTCAGGGTGACACTAACCTGATGATGGAAACCTCAAACCCACACATTAAACATACTTCAACTTCAACACCCCTACTTCTCATATTAACAGTAATGTAGATGCTAATGGTATTACAGTTCATATTGCAATGTACACATCAAATGGTTCAGCCTGGCCTGAGGTAATGTTAACAGAATTAATTAAAGCGCACAAGAAAAGCTGAAACATTAACATAATTTGAATGCATAATAATGTTCATATAGTTTCTAATAGGCATTTATAAAACAAAAGTACACAATGAAGACTTAAAATCTGAAGAGAGATGCAAATGTCTTGCAGAACACGTCAAACAGCGCCAAAACGGAAATCTAAATGTATCACAGAAATAAAATACTCGGTCAGTCTTAGCCAAACCACTGGAAAATCAGTCCAACCACTTATTTACCAGGACTGATAGCACGGTCATGACGTGCCTGAAGTCCAGACAGTTACTATTGGCATGTTGCACACTCAATGACCTCATCATCTCAAGAACTGGCCCTTCGCTTCTGAGAAATGTCACAACATGACACTGAGGCACCAAACACTGCCCCATGCTTCTCTTTCCAAATACGGCCTGGATTTACTTAGCATCTACAGACTACAAAATCAACATTACACTAGCAGAAAATGAAGAGATAAAATGCCAACCTGGCAGTTTCCTAATGCCCTATGTGAATTACAGCACTGAGTTTTCAAATGGTGACTGTCGATTTCATTATCAATTTTCTTGGAGATGGCTGCCTTCTGGGTTTTAGCGCCGTGTAAGTTTACAAACGTTGCAGAGGTTCGTGCTGCCTCCATCATCAGTGCAATGATCACCCTGATGATGGAGGTAGCAAGGACCTCTGAAACATTGGTAAACTTCTGCCAGACTACACAGTGCTACAACCCAGAAGACAGCCATCTTCACTCACTGCCATGGTAAACTCAAATCCCCAAAAGTTTCATGTTATAAAATAAAGTACACAATTATACAACATGAATGCCAACTTTTAAACAAAACAGTATTAACGATGACAAATGACCCTCTCCTCCCCACTTCTTCAGGTTACTTACAAGGTCATAATAGAATTCTAACATCAAATAATCAGGAAAGTGACAAAAACAATATTACATAGCAAAAGTTAGAGGGAAACCAACAGCTCGTGTAACTGATGTGCAGAAACACACAAAATTAATGTCTGTAAGGTGTGTGTTGAGTGTCAGGCCACATACAGCAATCCAATCCAAAAACATCTATCTGCAATGTGATAATTTCAATTACTGATAAGTTTACACGCATATAAATTATGCTTATGAATCAGTATGTTTTGCAACAGATCACAAATTACTTCACTGTCTGTCCCACAGGATCAGACAAGACAGCAGAAGAATGCCTGCGGGGATAGAGATAGGCACACTGCCACCCGTCCCCTCACTGGTATCGGTACTGTGACCCCTTCCACTCTCAAGCAGCCACCTGTGCATGTATATAACACCAGTCCTTGGTTTCCCTGTACACTAAGTTCTATTTACCACAAAATTTCTCAAATCTCAGTTCTAAGGGCACTGAAATACAAATTTGTACACAAGCAAAACTATCTAGAACAAACTTAATGTTCCAGCCTCCCACAACTCACTTCAAAAGAGAGACTGAACAAACCAAAGTGTCTAATATTTGTGTTTTTGCATCTGCTTTACTATTTATATCCTTGATTTAAGCAAACTGCTAACTTAAAAAACAATAACAGTCGTGGCAATGATACATGCCAGGTGCAGTCACACACACTGACGCCCGTTAGTACCATCACAAATGATTTAAACATTTTGTCCACTGACAGCTGGTACACAGTTCCATCAGAAACTTTAAATTAATGGCTGAGACACAAACATGATTAATAGAAACGGTATGTGACAAGTCTCTATGTTATGTCTTACAAAACAAGGTACAATACCCAACAGGAGTTCTCTGTAATCAAATATTACAAAAGTGGAATCCCAAAAGGATTAGCATAAGCATCCCATAGGTAAGATTCACACAGGTTGGTATTAAAAGCAAATCCAATATAAGCCATGGAAAACAGGATCCTCAATATATGTTCTTCCCCTAGGGCAAGGGACAAAGTTTCATGCCAATTCAGAATTTAAAAAAAAATAAAAAAGATAGTTCTGCATACCTTTAGGTGCACAGGCATAAAAAGAAGATAAAACATTTTGAACTGAATGGTCAAAACATAGCTGAAACACGTAGCATGGAAAAAATAACACTAATAGTTACTAGAGAATGAACGACAAGGATCTACATGTTTCTGCATTCCACTTCAGGGAAGCCATTTCTCCTTAAAATTCAGAACGCTCACAAGACAGCATACTGCTGCAATGTTCGCTTCCAACTTCCTTATATTAGAAGGTATGGATATTCGGATTAATTTATATTCCCATCTTTCACAGAACAAGGATTCCATTTTGGAGTGATTTCCATTACCAAAAACAAATAATGATCGCAGGATTAGGTCCCTGACAGGAATGTGAAGCATTGCAGCAACACCTTAAATACTGTATTCTTCACATATGTAATTCACTTTTATTTTCTATACTACGCAAGACACATAACTAATTAACTAATCTGTTTGAGCTGCTTTTATCCTATGTACATGTAAAAGCATCATCCTCATAAATAAGTTATTTTACAGTATTTAACATCTGCAGAGACCAGGTACAGCTACCACTTACCCTTCGTCTTTTAATAGGAGCACAAGTTCAACAATTCCTGTTCCTCTGCCCTTCAAATGTTCCCAGGCAAAACGGTCCGCTAATTGCTCTTCTTACCTATTACTTTCCACCTCTTTTAATAACCCACACCATGCGAGCAACTCAGCAGGATGAAACAATTCTTGGTAGAGACAATGAAATGTACAGACATTTTTCCCCATGTTCATCGTATTACTCTTCTAAGGTTCATCAATTTCAACTCTTACTGTATAAGTTTAACTGAGGATACCTAACTCCAGGGGGCAGAGTAATTCTTGAAAAGCTAATAGTTGCTCAGCTAATAAAGATAGTCCCAGGCTTTTGCAGAACTAGGTGTTTTATTAATCGCTGAGTTCGTAAGTGCACAATATTTTAATGATGGGAATTACCAAAACATTTGTTATTTCATCACAAAATGTATACAATCAACAGAATAAAGAAAATACATTGTGCTTCATGTGATAGGGCACCTATAATATATTGTTTCTATGACCACCACAGAAGTCTTACTCTAATGTGGGTAAGCTAAACCATTCATCACCACAGCAACGAATCACACAAACCAGGTAGAATATATAAGGGGAAAATCAAGTCAGATAATTTAGGGCCCAAACACATATCAGAGAGCTACCACATGTGTGATTAAAGAAATGTTATCTAATTTCAAATCTCTGTGGATCTTCCTCCTCGTGAGCTTACACACTTACACACACAGTTTATCTAGCTGTAAAATTATCTTTAAATTTAAAAATTATTCAATTGATTTCATTTTCCTATTACAAAAGATATGACAGTAACAAAATTTATTCAATCTTCTTCTTGCGCAGACAATCATTACACTCAATATCAGTCGCAGTTACCTTGCCTTGGCGATTTCAAGTCTTACACAAAGTTGTTTCCTTCTTTCAGTTCAGAACAGACAGAAATGGCTGAAACTATGATGATAGAAATCATGAATGTAAGTACAGGGCATCTTGTTTCCAGCACAACACATTTTCCCCCCCCCCCCCTTTTAATCAAACTTCTTCACACAAAGAAGTGGCCATATGCAACACTTTCCACTACATATGAAAGTACAAGAAGTGCAATAAATAAAATTGTGTAACATTACCTCACGCACACTCATTCAAATTATCCACTAAAAAAATAATTTATTTGTTCTTTCAAAAGTGAAGGGAAGTCATAGTGCAACTGAGAAACAAACATCATGAGATCTACTTACATTACCCATCAGCATATAATTCCAAGCGCTGCTTGTCTCGATGTAGACATCACACACTGTGAAGTTCAGAGCAGTGCTCACATTGTGCATGCTCTGATCGGTGCTGATGTCTACCGAACTTCAGCAAAGAATATGAAATGGAATAGGACTCGAGGATTTCACGGCAGCGAGTTCAGAGATGGCCATCTTCTCGGTTGCAGCTTATCGCAACCAAGTCAACAGATGTGCAAGGTTTCAAAAACGTAACAACGATTCAATAAATCAGTTTTATTGTGCACAGTTTCCTCCATAAACATGATCCAATTTATCAGAATCATGCCATGTGGGCACTGATTAGCTCATACTCAATTCTCCCAGCCACGCTTTTACCCCTTAGGGGAAAAACCCCAGTACCCACTGGGCAGGAGGCTGGGTGGGCCCCAGAGCCAGTCTGGATGCAGGGGCTAGAGGAAAATCTTCTGCCTTTGTCAGGGATTAAACCTCAGCTGTCCAGTCTGTAACCAGTAACTATACAGACCGAGCTGAGATTGATAAGTTAAGACAGTTTACTGATGTGGCTGTAGGAACCATACTTCAAATACTTTGCTTAATTCAGTACAGAGAATCAGTCATCAGAACGAGCAACATTTGAGCACTGCTCGACATTATACACTGATGGGTCAATACCACACAAAGATATTAAGTGTTACACTGTAAATGTTATTTGTCTAATGAAATTACATCATTTTGCAATATTTCTGAACTTCTTAAGCTAGGAGTAAGTATGTTAAGTTTATCTGCAATAAATATCCAACAGCTTTCCAATTTACAAACCTCCACAGTACCTTGAGTGAATTGTAGTTTCAACCCAAGCACCTTCACTCACACTTAAATCTGTATTTTTTTTAAAAAAAAATCAAACAGCTCTCCCATAGGAAACTGTGGTAACAAATGTTCTGTCATAATTCGTACGGCTATAAATGTCAGAATGCAGGGGTCTTCCCAAAAGTTAATACAACTGAGATAAGAAATCATTTATACAAACTGAAAAATAATACACAGAACTTCTACAGGTTAGTTCTGAGTAAAACATTCATATTTTAAACACATATAAAATGTTATCTTCTAATGACTAACACGCGTGTGCGCGTACACATGCACACACAATGCACATCCGTGGTTATACACATTCACACAGACCTGCTAATGCATTAAAACTCGGCTAATGCTCACTAAACGACAAGCATAGGACATTGAGTACGCAAAGGGCTAACACATCACTCCTCAGCGGGCACATTTCATTGGCTACGTTATTCAACAATCAATGATGATCTATTCTGAGCGACTACATGTACTTCACTAAGTGACATCCCTAGTCCAAAGATTTGCTGATAAACATGTCCTGCTATCAGAAAACAAGTACGGACATGCAGTACATAAAGTGGTCCAAAATGTAGGTACCAAGTTTAAACTCAATTTCTTTCGTGAGTAATTATACTTGGAAGAAACTCGCTGACACACCATAGTACTCGAGCCATTTGTTTTCATTCCATTTTGTACAGATGTACAGCACAAAGTAGCAGATATTCAACTCTGTAACGAAATCTCGCAAGACATTGCCAGTTTTGGACAGTTACACTCTAAGTGGCAGGCCTTCAACGGCAACGACTGAAACCAACCTTAAAAACATTCAAGAGCAAAGAGACTGAACACACGATGATAAAAGTGGCTTGAGATGCTGATGTGAGTGGTTATTTGAATATTTTTATGCCTTATCATTTTGGTGAAATAAAGCATTAAAATTCTAGGAACAATTTGGACCACCATGTATATAAGAAGCACATAACATAGTTGTGGATTTGCAAGTAATAATGTGAGCAACGTTTGCAGAATTTGCTTAAAAAAGCTGATTTTTATATTCAAGTAAATAAATTGTCTTCTTCACCCTTAGTGAGGGATAATATTCTTCTTGCCTGAAATGAGTGGGACTGTCTTTGCATTAACGCCAGAGTGTCAATAAAATTATTTAGATCTGAAAAATTTGATGATGATGATATTCAATCCATAATAACACTGAATGTCTGCCTGCAATTTCATCTATCTACTAAGATACTTATTTTGTTCACACAGTCAACAAATCAGTCACGAAAGAATGGCACAGAACAGTGTGCGCAGAACATGCATCACTGTGAAAGAAAATATTTGTCGGGGCACGAAAAGCGTGCTCCTGTGGAGTTAAAAGATTTGTTAAATCTCGGTGTCAAGAAAATGGTATGAAAGTGAAACAGAGAGAAGGTATCGTTAAATAAAAATATTTGAAGCAACTCTTGCATAATTACATATCAAGAAATCGGCCCTGTTCCACGTATTTTCAAACTCGGCATACTTTCCTCATACTCGTCGCCAAGATGCTTTCAGTTGTTTCTTGAAAATTATATTAATGAAATCTGCTGTAAATGTCTCAAGACTATATAGCTCAATATATATACAAACAACCGTGATATTCTGAGGTAGGTTGGTGAGTGAACTTGCAAGTTTTCAAAGGCAGTATCTGTACAACACAAGATAAAAATGTCTTCAAATGAGAACATTCGTTACTTAAACTTTAAAAAAAATAGTGAAATCCTATAAAAAGGCACTGATATACATACGTAAGAAACGATTCTGGTTCACGTATTGTTTCTACTGTTTTCTGTAGTCTTCATAAACAGAAAAATACATAGTTTTTTATACTGCCATAAAACCAAACCTCATAGACAGGAAATCATTCAACAGAGAAATGTAAATATTTCTGGATGCTAATATCTAAGAACATTCTCCAAACTAGTTCCCTACATTACACAGTACTAAATAAGATTAATGAATCACTACAAAATACTGATTAATACAGCACAGATATTACACTGCTGCATAAAATGACTGGCTGTCTACACAAATCAGTCCAGGTTATATAAATATAAGACATCTCACATTCTTTATTAGATATGTAATAAATTTAAAAATTGCCACAACTAATGAGACTTCTCAAAACCAAATAACTGGGCCCACAGTCTGTAAATATGTTAACGGGATGCAACTGCAAGTAAAGATAGAAAAAATATCATCACAGACCAAAGAGTCAGTCACACACAGGCAGAAAATCATTGGAAGACAATAGTAATGTATCGGCCACACTGACTGGTATTCCGCATGGCCAACGCTGCACAATTGCAACATTATATTAAAGTAGGCGTCTTCATAAATATCAATACACCAGGTCTTATGAACAATGTTCCACAGTTTCCCCAAGGACCACCACCAGCACTGGCTGCATGCGCATTTCCTCGGCAGTGTAACGTCATCATTTACATGATCTGGCTGTTCAAAAATACCCCACCAAGTTTAAGTCTTGGCTTTGTGTTAACTGGGCACAAGAGGGAAAGTATACAACAGTAGGAACCAGCGTCGGGAACAACGTACTACAACACATTACTCAGTTCTTCTATCTGTATAATATTAACAATAACAATGACAGCTCCTATAAATATGTACCTGTGTCAAGCCTTGCGTTTGTGCAGCTTTGCTTGTGCTTCGCGCAGCAACAGGTCAAAAGAGTTCTCACTCTGAGACCTGCCACTACTGATAACTGCTGGTGCCCCTCGCACGTCTCCATTCAGACCGGACAAAGGTTCACTTCTAGTTGCCATACCATCTAAAAAAGAGGTCACATGTGTGCACACAGTGAGCGAATGCCAACGTGTTAATATGGTATAAATAAGCGTTCTTATGAACGAAGAACACCTCATGGGGCAGTCCATGTATGTCTGTCTGTGCAACATGCTTTTTGCGGGAATAATCGACTACATGGCCAGGGTTCCCGTTCCAAAGGGAGCACTCGACATGCATCGCTTGAGACAGCATTATTGAAAGAATGACCCCGGACAAATAAACTGAATCACATCACTGCCTACGTGATGTGGAGTGAAGAACGCCTCCAGAGTGTCAGTGTACTCCAAGGAGCACAACCTTCTAATCTTGTCCACTGCTTGTCATTCTTAAGGAATTTTGACATGGAATAACAGATAGAACATATTAAAACTTCTCTTTTTGTCTCTCTGTTTTCAAAAGACAGATATTTGTTAGTTTTCTGGATAAATGGCAGAACCTCCAATGAGGAATGGTTCGATAATCAATAGTACGCCACCGAAAGACGTTGTTTCAGCTCTGCAGCTGGGTGCTTCACAGATATAACTCCGTGTTAACATTACTCATCACATTCAGCACTATCAGAACACTGAACTAAACGCATGCGCCAATCCTATACGTCTCAGACACAATCCAAGTGACACACAAAAGCAGAACGCACGATACTCCATTTCCATCAGTATCTTAAATGATACCACGTACCTAAGTCAGAGTACCGAGTCTTGCAGAAAACCCGTCGACCTCCAAAGCAAAGATCATAACGTGGCTGATTAGGGTCATCATTTCCATGCTCCACAGCCTCGTATGCATCCATTTTGTAGGCAAAAGTGACAAAGCCATAATTGTCACTGCAACAAACATTGTAACCATTCTGTACCAAAGATTCGCTGCAAAGATAACCAGATGAAAAATGTAATTTATCTACCACTAACCCAAGTGATTTGCCACCTTTTACCAAGTATTTTGCTCAATTGGTATGAAAGTGATAAATGTTGAAATTCAGACTCGCACAGGAATTTATTAAATAAAGCAAGATGCCTCTCAATCAGTACAGTGATCAATGTTTTATTTCCAGTGGGGCAGGATTCTTCCCTATACCAGCATCCAGGCCAGTTCTTGGGTTGACCCTCCTCCCAATGCAATGCACACCAGTCTTCTCCCTTTGGGGTAAAGCAACCAAGGTGTGAAGACATACGTATACTCCCCCATTTAGTTGCATGATGTGGCACTTACATCGCTTGAAATTTTAGGCTTGTACCATCAACACTTTAAGAGCTATACACTGAAATCTTAAGTCATTCCCCACCACTTAAATCATATTCCTAGAGTTCAATATGAAAAAATTACTAGGTCAATGGGGAAAACTAACAAGAATATTTCATTCATATTAATTTACAGTATTTCAGATTACAGCAAAATCCCCATTCAAGGTTTCTTTGGGGTGCAATTAATTTGAACACCAAATGTAGGAAAATCTAAATGAAGGAAATTTAATACTGAGATTACTGACTTGGGATAATGAAATCCAGCTCTGTATGAGGAAAAACCTTAAGCAGAGACACATTCAATAGTGATTTCACTGTATAAGTTATTTGTAAGAATCTAATAAAAAGTGGAATTAAAATAATGTAAAGAACCAATCAAGATTTTCAGAACAGCACTGAGTTACAAGACGTTCCATTATGCCAAAGAAACATACCCATGCTCCCTGAAGTGAACACTGATGTCTAAAATGCGACCAAACACTTCAAACCGTCTCCTCAACTCCGCCTTCGACGTTCCTTCCTCAATACGACCCACGTAAATCACTCGTCTCTCCTCCACCTGTCTTTGCTTTTCACGCTCATTCAACTGCCAGTCCTCAGCCATGTTGTTCCAGTTGCCATGCTGTGGAGACCGGGATCTGGAGAACCAGAGGAAGAAAACAAACATCACACTCTCCATAAGCTTTGTCATGTTTCCCTGAATTTTCATCCAATGACATCGCTGAAAGCCTGAAGACTATTAATGGCAGCTGCTGTGAAAGCTTTAGATCCCAGAAAGCTCATGTAAGCTGTTCTAAAGGCAAAACAAACATATCACAAAACACACTCTTCAGTAAGTTGTTGTGAATAAAATTGTCATCAATATTTTAATGTGCCATAAGCAAACAAATCTTCGGACACAGCCGATATCCTCTCTACACAGAAGCCCATAAAAATTAACTATATCAGCTTTTGGCGAGTGGCCGCTTGGTCTCCTTGGAAAGTGATCTGGTCATCGTGCACAACATTCCTGCGAACGACTTCACCTCTAACTTACACGAGACTCATAAGCTCGGCCTTTAAACCCTAGTACCCCATCCTACAAGCAACCCACACCCTGTGCCCCGTGCATTTCAGTTGCTCAGGAGAATATGTTGCAGAATGCACTAAATTTCTTTTACATGTGTGGTGAGATCCTCTGAGGCTTCAAAACTTATCAGCACTCCCCAAAACATCACATTCTGTTTTTCTTGCGGTACACTTCAAAACTCACTAAAACACAGCCCCACATCACACTCCTTGCATTTTACTCTCGTTCATATCTCTCATGCAAAATGGCTGTGACAATTTACTCTTGATTAATGAATTGGAGAATGATTGCTGAAATTTATCTCAAGTCGAGTCAACTTTTCTATCACACAAGGCAAACTCCCAGCATTCTGAATCAAGTTTCGCACGATGGCAAGTTGGAAATTTCTACATTTCGTTTTGGCATCACATGATGGAAGGAGGAGGAGGAGGAGGAAGCAGTTTACAATAGTAAAGTCCAACTGGTGGAAAAGAAATGTTTGTCCATGTCCAACAGTTAACTGAGCAACCACCTGTCATCTTTGTCAAAGTATCCTTTATGCTGGTTATAGTCTTGTACAATTTGTAGCTTCAAAGCATTTTCATGTCAGTCACAAAAGTTACCTTCTATTACTGGTGGTCTCCAAAATGTTTTTGGACAAATAGTTACCTGGCCGATGGACTGGCACAGGAGTTCCAAACAGTCGGCCTCCTGTTCTTAGACGACACCTCATTAGATCTATTCTATGGCATTATGTCAAAGAAAGAGTAAAACTCTGATAACATAGAATATGAGTTGTCACGGATAGCATCACACCAAAAACGCTGGAAATAATGTGGGAAGAACTGAGTCTCCACGTGGACATGAAGCATGCACTACAATGACATGACGAGACATTCGGCAGGAAACTTCAGTGACCTTGATTTTACTGTAAGCTTCATCTTTTCATCTATAATACTGAAATTACTAAGAAATTAATTTGTATTATCACTGCCCACTATTTAAATTATAAATGAACAATGCTAAAATAAAATCGCACACACCCTCGTCAGAAACCTGGATATAACCCTGTTTACTATGGATTTGTGAAGTTGGTTGAGAAAGAAACGTTGTATACTCATATATACGGTTTTAGAATTCTTACATGTCGATGAAAAAAAAAAGAGATGCAAGTAAAGAATACAAGAAGCTGCAGAACAAATAACAAAGAATACAGGAAGAATAGTTTGGGCAATGGTATGTGGGGGTCCCCATATTTAACTTTTGTGATCAGGCAAAAACTGGATTAAATGCACCAATATATTTCTGTTATCATCACATCATTTACAACTGAAACGCAGCCAGAAGGCATTGCAAGTTAAAGCAAGAGAGTCTCATAATAAGGATCCAAAATTACATACAAAATGCCAAATTTTCAACTTACTGAAAACAGCAAAGTGTCTCCTGTGTTGCACCATTCTTGGACCAGACTATACTGCCTTCACCATTTACTATTATTTTTGCTTTCTCCAGTGAAACATGCCATTTTTAAAAAACAAAATACTGGGTCTCCTGCAATAAACTGAAGGAAGATAGAAAGACGTGTACCTCCTCCACCTACGAGACACTGCATAATTTCTATCAGACTTCCTGCGGTCTCTTCCATACTGATCATACTGTGGCAAGCGGCGCCATCTCTTGCTTGACCCTGAAGGACTCCTACGAGACGGCTTGGCACCGCTGCTTCGGGATCTTGACCTACTACGTGATGAATAGCTGAAATGCAATAATCGATGTGTAGCAAACAACAGTACAAGAAAAGTGAAATAATATATACAATGGAGCTTATTACAAAGTTCTGAAGTTGCATACTTCTGAGGTGTTGTTCCAAAAACACAAAGCCCTTATGTGCCACAAATTGAAATAGTCTTCAATTTTATAATTTATAACGTATACTTCAAATTAATTCTAACAGTTAACACCAAGACATGGAACCGTATGAAGAGAAACAGAAGCAAAATTCAAGATATGGATACAAAATTTTATAGACGTATTGCAGGAAAAACAATAAGGGGTAGAATCAGAAGTGAAGACTTCAGAGCAGAAACTGGAACTCAAAATCTGTTAACAGAATTAGACGAGAAATGGTAACAACAGTTTGCTCGTGTGAAAAGAATGGACATAACAAGTACACTGAGAAAGGCATTTTCATTGAAAGTGGAAGGAAAAAGATGCATGGAATGTGCCATGAGATGGGTAAGAGACGACAAGAAATAAAAAAGGAGAGACTGTGGGAAGACTGAAGTGATTGGAGACCTCTTGTTCCCTGCCCCACATAAAACAGAAATGCCAGAAGTAGCGGTGATCTCCAAAATTTAACAAAACTAGAGGAATGACATAACAAAATCAATGGCGCGTCAAAATTACACTGGCAAAAGATTTTTCTTCCTGGATAAAATAAGATGCACTTTACAGAATTTTATTCCCAATTCCTGGAAATGACCTTGCTTTTCTTCTTTCACTATTTGTTACAGGTGAAATTTTATGAAACAGGGGATATTTCATTAAATGAGTCATCTTTCATTATAGCAGGGAATTTTTGCTTTGTTGGTGATTCTGTGTATAACAGTGCCATCATCAGTGTAATGCAGGCCTCTATCCTCAAGGGTGTGTGTTACTACTGCTGAATGCAGTAAATAATAAGCATTGCCTAACCATTTAATGAAAAATCTGAAGAGAGTTGTTCACAATGCACTAATAAGAGTTTCTATGCTATTAAAAGGAGCTGAGTAAACAATGACTTTTAAGTGTGCCCACATGTAAAAATCCACAGCATTTAAATCAAGAAAGCATGGAGCCACACAGTGAGACCTCCTTGACCTATTCATCAGTTACGATAGATTTCATCAAGCACATCTCACGGGACAGCTAAAATGTAGTGGCGTACCTTCATGTAAGAACCATAAACATCCTCTGACCACGCCTGATATCTCATTTGCCAAAAATGCCAGTATCCATTCCCTATGAAGCAAAGTGGCAAAACGTGTGCACCTATCAAATGATCATTAACAACATTTACCTAAACAATGACACTCAAATGCTGCTGGTGTCCAAATGGGACTACATTACGAGGACTTTTCTCTGCCCACAGATGTCATTTCAATTAAAACCTGCCTTATCTGTAAAAAACTCACAAAATAAAGGAAGGGTCAACACACTGTTGAAGAAACCACCAAAAAAATGCCTCTAGTGCTTGAAAATCAGATGGCATGAGACACTGATCTCTATGCAAATGGTTTGGGTACAGAATCTGTTCACATAGGACCTTCCTGACATCATATGCACGACATGCAACTCCTCTGCTGCTGAAACCAGAATTATCCTTCACAGTCCAGGACATGCTTCATCCTGTGCGTGTGTATGTCCAGCCTTTAACCAGCTAGCTGATTTTCATTAAACATGAAGCAAACATAATGTCACTGAAGGCTACCTCTATGTTGTAATTTCTTCATAAACACATGAAATGGGATAGGAGAAATAATAGCACAATTTAGCATGAGGTCCTGAAATTATGTGTGGTGACAGATAAAATAACTTTAGAAGCACGGAAAGCAACATCACAGTCATGCGACAATTTTCTTTAGTTTACACTTTGACAGCAACGAATACTTAAACTAAACATGTGAAAATGATTACAGAGAAAATTAACAAAATAAATGATGATGTCTAAAAAAAAATCCACACTTGTGTACAAACCAAAGGAATATAAAGACATACAGAGGTCATTCAAGAGACCGATATAAAGTCAGGACCTTCTTTAGCATAACCCACACAGAGCATACAAGGAAGAATACTAATATTAACGATCTATGTAAATATAAAATACAAGAAGAGTATTTAAATTAAAAATCTCCATAAATATTATAATACTGAAACATATCAATTTGCTTCAAGTTACCTTGAGCAAGATTTAGCAGAGCCTGATGATGGAGAGCGAGACCAGATTCCACGACTTCGAGAACCAGACGAGCCGTTTGACCAACCAGCAGGACTGTGGCGCCAACTGAAATATCATGGCTATCATTCTGCCTGAATGTATGACAGATTATAACAATCCATTGAGAAGATAATGACATTAAACAGGTATTCTGATAGATTTAGCCGACTGACTTTATAAAGAAAGACAGACTAATGGCCCAGGTACATGCTCACCTAACCTAACCTACCACTTAGTTCATTTTAAGACTCAGTTTAAAAATGTAAAAGACAGAAGTGATCAACATTGTTCATTCAGATCATTATATTATTTGTCTCAATGTGTTAATGGTCAACTAGAAGGAAGAAAGAACAAATATTTTCTTAAAAAACCAACCGTTTAAATGAAGTAACATAAGGTCACTTCAGATGGCTTTTAACAATTAAACATGGCAGGAGGTACACAGTATGGAAGATGTAAAAATATGGCCCTTTCGTAGACATTTTCTTTGAGTAATTGGACACAACTTGTCGGCAAATAATGGTTAATATTAAAACAAAAACAAAAGAGTAAAGAATGGGCTAAGAAGGAAATAAAATTGGCAAAAGAAGATTTAAGACTTACAGAAGTGTCATAACACTCATTCAGATTAGCTGACAATTTTTTATAATGAGAAGAAAAGGTTTACAATTAAAGAAGTTATATCTAACTTCACAGGCAATTTACTATAAATATATGTTCAATTAAAAACAGGGGCAACAATAATCAATGTTTTCATTTAATCAAAATTACACACTCATTTGGGACCCTATTCAGGCAAGCAAACATTTTAATGAGTACTTTAAAAGTGAGGCACAAAAATCTGCGCATTGAGCTGCACGACGACAGTATTCCTGAATCGTCAATAACAAACACAAGCACTGCTCTCCTTCATTCCTGTTTTCACTACATTTGCTCTCGTAGGCTTCTCTCCCTGAAATAACCAACTGTAACTGATCCCACCTTTCACAACTGCACTCGTACCAGCATTGTTTACAACCCTGCAGAGTGCGCTTATTTCAGATTCAGTCCGAGAAACTTGACCCCTTAATTGTTTTGAGGAGTGTAGTTTATTTAGAAAGAACAGTAAAAAAAATTACATTACCTGCGCCGATGCCTCGAGCGTGAACGTGTGTGATGTCTCCTCGAGTTGCCAGAAGACGAAGATCCGCTGCTTGACAAGCTGCTGGCACGCCGCGACCTATACTGGCGCCTACGCCTATCTCTGCTATGACTGCCTCTTCTTTCCTTCTTATCTTCTTTCTGGGTATGTTTCCTTGTTTCACTCCCTACAGGCACTTCACCATCAGATACAGTCTGCACCTCCACACTTTGCATCATGGGCCGCACTGCTGTCTCACATGTGACAGGACCCGCATCTTTTGCAGCTGATGAACCTCCAGAACATGCGTCTGGTTTGGCCGAAACTGCCGACGCACCGCAGGAACCGTCCTGTAAAGCCGAGTCCGCGTCCTCCGCGATGCTTGCGCCCCCGACGACGGAGGCTGAACACGATGGAGAAGGGACTGGGGAACTGGCACAACTGTTTTCCCTACTACCTCGTATTTGATCGAGTTCTTTGATGCGGCTACGGTATTCCTGCAGATTTAATTTTCGTTTCTTTGGCCCTTGTTGGTCTTTAACGGCTGTAACTTCACTGACTGCTGAACTCTGACCACCCCCAACATCTGACTGCATCAGAACATGTTTGTCAGAAGAACTTGGCACATTCGCTATCTGGCATTTTTTCAGCACAGATATCATGGTCATTTCTTTACCAGGCTTCAGACACACAGTTTCTGCATTGCTCGATGCAAGCTTACTACCACTAACATTACTTGAAGCTATGTGATAATCTCTCCCATTAACAGAAAGCACATTACTACAGTTCTTCCCACTGGAAGCTAAAAGAGAAGTCTTCGCAGCAGCTTCTTTGAGTGTGACTGACTTCCGTCCAGTTTGGTCCTGTGACAAACACTTAATGTTATTATTATTACTATTATTATTATTATTATTGCAACGCTGAACTGTATCACTAGGCGAGGCCGCAGTATCCTCACTAGCGTCACTAACTTCTCCTGACTCTAGCCCACTATCCTTCTTAGAGTTACTTTCACCCCAACATTCATCATCCCTTACAGCTACCTTCCTACCTCGTGTGCCATTCTTTTCTACTAATCTGTGAGGTGCAAGTACCATGTAATATTCAGGCAGACGAGAGTACACTTTCTCTTCATCACAAGACTTCACGTTACTTCTAACTGTGTCCTCATCATTAACGTGACGGATGTTCATTTTATCTGCGACATAATCTGAAGCGTCCGAGTGGTAAAACGAATGAGGCGGTGGAGCCACCTCCATGTTGTTTGTTGATACTGTACAATAGTCATGGTCCAACTGAACAGACTCCCCACCTCCACCACCAGACACCTAAATAAAATAAACACAATTCTGAACACGTGGCATTGTCAGTGGTAATAAATGCTGACAAAATTTTTCTGCATCAGTGTGCACCTGAAAATGAGGTCAGCATACATCCAATTTCTATTCAGAAAATGTTATGCTCAACTTTTCACAGGTAGGTAGTAAGTACCTTTATATTTTAAACAAAGAACAGACACTAGATGAAATAAACACTGTAATTATGTTCATACATTCACACATTTATAGCAGAATTCTGTATCCAAAAATTAATATCTAAATTACATGCGCAGAATGTCATAATTACCAAATTATTTCATTTAGGCACATTTCCCTCTGCTAAGCAAATAAGGCCGCAGAATTATTCCAATATACCAATGTAAAATACAGTATAAACATTTTCCAATGTCTGAAACCTATTTTTAAAACTACAACACTGCATCAGAACATAACAGATGTTACGTAACAAATTTCCAAATGGAATACAGAATTCTTTTGTCATCATCCCCTGTAATAAGTATCCTTTTGATCAAGAAATGTCTGAAAACCTTAAATTTCATTGATCATAAGACAGAGAACATTAATGTTATGACTCTGACGTAAAAAAAACACATTTCTAAACTAATAGTAAAACTTCTGTTTCTTTGTTTTGAAAATACTAATGTTAAATCAAAATTCAGTGCGTACACTCACAATTTTCAACAGCTTGTTTCTGCTAAGCGCCGCCCCGGCATCCTGCATACGCGTGCCTCCTCTACCTGACCGCTTACTTGGCATCGCAGGAATTAAAGGTATCACTTTCTTCCGTCCAGATGCCTGCAGAAAAGTACAGTACCAGTTAACATGACACATGAAAAATGGAATAAAACTCAAGTTAACTTAATGACACTGCAAAATTCCTTCAAACCAAAAAGCAGTCTCTTTTAGATAAACACTAATTAAATGCCAATCACAACACTGATGTAAGGAGCGCACAGACTGGAAATGCTCTAGTTAATTTAACTCGTGTATGAACCATAACACATACTGAAAACACACAGATTTGATGTTGTACAACATCAGCAAAAAATCTTAAGTCACCTTTATCCTATCAATGACTTCTTTTGGCAAAGAGTCTTTGATATTTTGATGGGAGAGGATGGAAGTATTTCCCTTAGTAGGTGTTGGTGTCACATGAAAGTCTTTTGGTGTGGATGGTGTTAACTGCTGTGTTGCCATTGCATACAAATGTGTGTCAAGAACGGATGGCTTGCTGTTGCTGTTTGAGTTGAATGCTTCTGATGCCTCAAACTGCTCTAGGAGACTTGTTAAATCACCAGCTTCCAAAACTGCAAAGCAAACAAAAAAGCTTTAGTATTAATCCTTTGAACAGCACACTGCAAAATTCAAATCCACATAATTAATATTCTGAAGATTTCCGTCATCAGGGCCTGATGTCCTGATGACCTCTGAAACGTTGGTTAACATCGACCAGACTACACAGCGCAACAACCCAGAAGACGGAAATCTTCATACTCACCGCTGTGAGAACCTCAAGTCTTACAATTAATATTCTGTTCTAAACCATCAAGTGGCCAATGAGGAAAGTCGTAGGGCAGTTGCTTGGTATTTCACTGTACCCACGTTCTCATATCAGGGCAAAAGAAACTACCTCAGATTTAAATTATTATAAAATGTTTTTGTTCTTCTTGTTAAAAACAACAGGCAGCTGTTGAACATGTTTTTAAAAAAAAAGGCAACACAGCCCTAATCTTGATTTTAAATATCTAAAAAATCTTTTTAAACTATTATAAACAACCGCCTTTCTTTTAATTTTAAATCAGCATGGTTTTGTCAAATAAAAATCTACTGTAACCAATTTAGTAGTTTGCTTAAATGATTGGATTATCTTTATTTTGCCCGAAGTAGTTCCAACCCTATCTGTCAAACGGCTCTTTCTTCCTTCATGTCTTAGAAAGTTTTCTTCTCACTTTTTTGTAGTTGGCAGTACCACAAGGTTCCGCCCTCGGTCATCTTTCTTTTAACATTTTTATTAATGGCCTTTCTGATAAAATTAAACATTTCATATTTCTCTTATTTACTGATGAACTGAAAATTTATTGAGATACAAAGTCTGCTAAAGAATGTAAATCTCTATAAACTGATAACGATTCAGTACTACAGCAGCACGGTAAAAACTATGGGGAACTTCACACTCAGAAAATTAAAATTGTATCTGCCAAGACCAATAGAAGAGAATTTTCTACTTCCAGCATAACCAATGCACTAAGACATAATCTTCAGCTAGGTGTGTATCTTATTTGCAGTAATGATGCATCTCCATATAAGGTCAGCTACAGACAAAAGAAAATGGCGCTCAGCTTGACACTCGTGGAGTTATAAAGCTGTAACGGAGAAAATGGTTTCTGCACTAGGCCTGACTTGAACGCTTATTGTGTTTTTATTTGTTGATGGATATCGGCAGATGATGTCATATCAGGTGTGTTGGGCAAAAAGGCAATGTAAAATTTATTAAGTTAAGCAGGAGCACATGAAAAAGATGTTTTAAACAAGAACAGAAGTTACTTTTCTCAGTAATGTAATGGCTAGAGGACGTTGTTTCTGTTTAACACAATCAATCACATAAACTGAATGGTAGGCCAGTTTCACGTAAATGCATTACGATGTATATAGCTGCAAAGCGGCAGGTAGGCGGACAACAAGATGCTAAAGTGTGAACATTATTTGTTTCATTTTGTCGCAAGGGCAAAGATTAAACAACTGCACTCACCTGGGATTTGCTCTGAAACAGTTTCCACATCAATACAGTCATCATCCAGCTCAAATTTTATGCCAGATAACGCTGTTTCCGCAGAAGCAATCGCCATGTCATCCTCAGTCACTGCCAAGCCCAAGCCATCATCACCTTCCTCACATTTTATGAAACTGTCCAAACTGATCTTGTCTGACTCGTCTTTAACTGGGACACTCGTGAAAGCTGACTTCTGCTCCAGCTTCAATGGTGAACTTTGATTTGCTGATGAAATCGAAGATTTTGTGTCTTCTTCAAATATGTCATCAGGAAGATGCTCAGATATGTTTTGAGGCATCCCCACACAAGGCCCCACAATGTTCTTCACATCCATGTCCTCAGTGTCAGATACCTGAAACATCACAACGCCACTGCTACTCGCTGAACAACCAGATTCGTGTAGAGGCAGGAGCTGCATACAGACCAGCCCAATGAGTACCAGAAACTTTGTCCCTTGGGATGAATAGGCCAGAGCTTGAAGCTCATCTCCTAATGCTGAAATGAACCCTATCAGTCCCACACCAATGTCAATGGCATTCCACACTCATGAGGAGATCGCCAGAACTGAAAAGTTGGCCAGGTGTTTACGACGGTACATCCCTGTAGCCAATAATTGAGCTGGAGTGCCACAGCTAGAACGATGCTTTCTGTGACGCAAACCCAAAACTCCGAGAAGCCAGACCGAAGGACTGAGAACATAAACGCACATATCTGGCCGGATACTTATAGGCTGTGAGGACAAGGACGTTGCTGACATAACAAAAGACCTGCTGCACCACTGAAGAAGGGTAGAAGGGCTTGATACTCAAAAATTATCATATCATTTTAAAAAATTCAAATAAGTGGAAGATATCTGATTATTTTTAAAAGAATAAATTACACTGCTTACTCTGTGCAAGAACGTTCATAATCGTTGACGAGAAAATTTAGCTTGCATCATGAAACAAATGTGTATTTATAGTTTATGGGAATTACATGTTGTAAAACTGCACACACAGTGCTACGTAATTTGCCTACCTTATTTTCAAAGCATTACAATAAAGGGTCAAGGTGAAGGTAAGTAAAAAGGTTATGACTTTTGCATTTCCTACAATTTACAAAATTTTTCATCAGGCCCCAGAAAGTGAGGTGTGAGATTGGAATAAACTGCCTCAGGACAGGGTCTAGCAGAAGACACTTGTAAATATGATATTATATCTTTGGGTTTCATGAAGGGCAGAGAATTTCTTAACAAGTTCAGTAACTGTTAACTTATAATCAAAACCTCAAACGCAAGTGTAATTTTCTCAAGGAGGATCCTACTCACTGGAATAAATGATAATCACCCACTAAAGTCGTAGTAAAACAAACGAGTGAACAACTAAACAGGTAATCAACTTGAGTTTAGTCCCAAAGCTTAAGCAAGGACCCTACTATTATCATTTTTTGACTTGTGAAGTATGTGTCTAATTATACATTTTAATAACAACTCCTAATCACAAGATGGCCCCAGGCTGAAATTTGGGTATTGCAAGGATACTAAATAGTGCATGAAATATATTTTGTTGCAAAAATTTAAAGGTTCGTGCTTCAACACCAAAGGTCAAGTTGGATAACCATCACAGTCTCTCCCTCAATAATAAACCTACGAGGCATGTCAATGGGAAGGGAGTGTAAACAACATTCCAGCCTCACATGGCCAAAGGTGCAGCCATTATAAAGTGACAACTTTTGCCCAAAATTTCTCAATTCTGGAAAATTTGGACCACCAATTCAAAACTATTCCAGATTGCTATGAACTGGATACCTATATCTAACGTGCCTAATATCTCTGCAATTTTGATGCAAACTGGTAGAGACTGAGTCGGGAGCTGTACTGATGTGAAACGTAATGACCTATATGGCATATATTTTATAGTTTTTCATAAATTGGGGTGTGTCTTTACAGGAGTGCATGGTATTTGGATAATAAATGAGGCAGAGCTTTCCATAATCAGGAACATTTTAGATATGACCACACAGTTCTGTACCATTAACATGTTGGTATTAGCTGGCCAGCGCCTCGCACATGGAAATCTGATTTCTCTGCTATAAGAAGCTGTTGCAAGTCGTGACAGATAATGCTAATGTTCACAGGAAGTATTTGTAGTACCACAGAGAATAAAAGATGGCAGGAGTTTTGTGTTATGAGACTGCAGGAAGGTCTTGTTCACTGTACTCAACACATAATTGTAGTTTTTTGTATTTATTTATTTGTGTATTTATGAAAGATGGCAAGAATAAGATTGTGATGAACATAAAATAGTATTTATCGTAGATGTTAGAGGTGAAAGTACATCAGGTGTTAGTTCTAGAGAAAGTGACTGTAAAATAAGTGATGCCCGTGCCAGTGAGAGAGTGGAACAAGTGATTGTGGCAATGTAACAGACGCAAAAGAGGTAAAGTGACTAGCTTCAAACCATGGACCAAGCACAGTAATTCCAGTGCAAAATACCAAATGTAAAGTAGATGCACCATCAATTTTGATTGGACAAATGAGTATGTTGAATATTTTGAACTCCTCTTTGATCTGGATTTGTTGTGCCTCATCCTGCACGAAACCACTCTGAATGGAAACAAAAAGAAAGTACAAGATATGAAAAGAGCTAGAATCCTCCAACCCTAGCTGATATCAAGGCACTGTTTGGCCGTAGTTCCCAACGGATGAGTTACCGCTCTTGTTCTGGAACCTGCGTTGGCACATGCCGACAGACGATGTAAATCGAAGAAGAGCTTATAAAATGTGTACCAGACAAAATCAGACTGAAGTGCATCCAGCATTAGTCACTCAGTACGGCTGTTGCTGGCATGAAAGCAGAATTTCTTTCAAGTAGAAAGCGTCTTTCAAAACATACAATCCCATGGACTGAAAATGTTTGTACTATCTGACAGTACCTCTCTGTGTGAGTGCAGAAGTGCGTGTGCGTGTACGTAACTACAAACCACACACTGGCAAAACTGAAACCCTGAGTTAGAATTTTTTCATCATGTTGTAACAGTTATTGCTGGAAATGGACCATCTGCAATCTATCATTACTTACCTTAAATTTTTGGTGCTTACGAACAGTTTCATGTATGTTTTATATTTCTTTTAATATTCTACTTACAGACAAAAAAAAATCACTTGGGAAGGTACAGACACAGACAAGATGATGCCACAAGATAATGTTTCTCTTTCCATACAAAATGAGACGACAGCCTAAAAATATATATCACTTTGAAGTTTTATTTTGCCTTCCCTACAAACTCAAATAGTTGTAAGGCAGCGTTTCTCAACCTATGGCACGCGAGCCAATGTGGAGTGGTACGTGAACTAAATAAGAAAATCAAAAGATAACATTAACATAAATAAGTTTTTCCCTGAACGCATTTGGTTAGTGGTACATTTTATGTGTTAAATTAGAATTAGTGGTACGCCAGCAAAAGAGGTTCAGAACTCGTGGTTGTAAGGCATACCTCCATGGATCCAAGATGCTCCTGCCACTCTGCCAACATCTTCTGGAAGTCCTCTTTGCTGTGAGACTCAAGTCTGGCAAAGTCTCCATCCAAAGGCACAGTCACTGGTAGTACAGCCATGTCCCCATTCAACCTGACACAACACAGTATCACATGCAGGCATACCTCGGAGATATTGCATGTTCGGTTTCAGACCACCGCAATAAAGCGAGTCATACAAATTCCCATTCTTCAGTGCCTGAGCATCTGCGGGTCCCAACTTTTCGTTGGCTCTGATCTATAGACATTCGGTAGGTCTCCTTGGACGAGTGATCGGCCCGTCGCAAGGCCTCTACCTGTACACAGGACAGCACAACACATAAAGACGCAGACAAACATCCATGCCTTTAGTGGGATTCTAACCCATGATCCCAGTGGCCAAGTGGCACAAGGCCCACACCTCAGACCGCGCGGTCACTGTGACGGCCCTGCTACATTTATAATGAAAATATACCATAATAATTTCATTTGAAACCCAGAGTTTTTAGTAAAGCACTAAATCACAGATAACTTCAATCAACACCTCAATCCAGACACTTCGTTTAACATCGAAAAAACACAAACATTACAAAATATCCAGCACTCGGTCTAGATACAATAAAGTATTTAATGCCGAACATTTTAGCAAAGATGTTCTAACATCTATGACATCTTTTAAACCCACTTACTCCTGTTCGGTGTCCCAGAGGTCAGGAGCATCAAAGTTCCTGCTGACGGCAATCTCGTATGATGAGAACTCAGCGTGCATCATGTCCAGTAAAGTGCCTTCAGAATCTTCCAGAGCATCCTGCAAACAAAACATAGTGACAAATAGCAAAGGTCAACTGACAGCCCACTGGTCATATACAGCACAGACTGGTACAACAGCAGTGGCTTTTGCATGGACAATGTTCTGTCTAAAATTACAGAGAACAAATACAGAATCTAACTACAGTTATTCAAAATTTAAAACAATAAAGCTTTCATGTGTAATAAAAATCAATGAGCCATCACAATCAATCACCATCAGACAAGTTGTAGCCATGTTCCAGTGCGATCCTCAGATTCACCTTACTTAACGCTTCTCGACAAATCCACAAAATATTTGGGTGAGACGGAAAAGCTTAGAACGGAGGACTACTGAGGGTAAAGAAAGCTGATTTTCACTTCTTCAGTAGTTCTATCGTTGGACAATACACAAATCATCGTAAAGACGTGACAAACCACAGAATGTTACCCTAGTTCAGCATCACTTCCTCACATGGAGATTCAGAAGAGAAAGAATTTCATTTTGTGTATAGCACACCTGTTCTACTAGCACAAAAGCAGGGAGATTCTGTGTGCCACTAATATGACTTCTTCAAAAGCTACAGTTCAAAAGATGGACGGTGTTCACATCAGTCTATATTACCTAACCCTACCTCAATATTTCAAATTATAACAAGCTGATAAAAACAGTTCTCTAATTACTAGGTTCTAGTGACAATTATAATCACTGGTACACAAACAAGTCCTTATCGTTAATTCTAACTAATATTTCAATAAGTAACAGACAAACATTATTCTCAATAAAATCTTCTCGGGCGACAAGCCACGTCAGTTGTGGCCCGACATTTCAGAGAGCGTCTCCACCTCCGTCATCAGGGGAATGAAGTGAAAATTGACATTGATGATGATGATGATGATGTGGCCTCGCGCTTAAGGAGATTCAATGACGCGTTCAGTCACACGTTGCAGGAATAATGCTTTGTAACTTTGGCTCCGGTACCTTAAGAATACAAACTGTCTACAAACCAACTGATTTCTGCAATAACCATTAGACTTATATTTAAATATAGGTTATAAGTCTAAAAAGTACGCTGATGATTCACGTGGTGGTGATGAAGTCTCTTATGGCACCATTTGCCATTTTAGTAAGTTTACCATTATTAATGCATATTGAGATTTTATGAAGGAGAAGGAGTCGGAGTCCATCTCCACCAGGTACACCCTAATATCCACAAAGGAGTTTCTAGCGATAACAAACAATAATACCTGATCATACAGCATTGATGGTACGGTGGAGAAGTGTTCTTCATCATGAAAGTTCAGGAAGCCTGTTTCCATGACAGGTTTCTTGTACTGGAGAGTTATCAGCCTGAAATGAATAATCTTATACAGCACGGCCAGAACTTCGATTTCAAAACACAGGAAATAGCACTCTGGGGAAATAAAATGTAAAAAAACTTTGCAACACACAGACTATATAGCACATGCCACCACCTGCCATGGAACTTATCAAAATCTGTAATTTATAAGCACTTACACATGCATAATACCATACTCTGGCATAACCTAATGCCACCAAATACACTTTTGCTGGGAAAATATATTTGTTTCAATGTTGCTAGTGTAACTATAATTGTCAGATAGTAAACATCAAAATGCTATGTGTGTGTGTGTGTGTGTGCAAGAGGCAAATGCAAACAGAAAATAATTTATTTACATTCCATCAATCCTTCATAGGCCTACGCCAAGAACATGTCATACCACAAACACAATACTTGTTTCTAATACAAATATAAATTATATAGCAAAAGGCTGTAATACTGTAAGTCTATAAAGATAAAGGCAGATGTACCCATTTGCTTTAATCATGAAGATGTCTAAGGGAGTGGAATTAAATCTCCATGCATTCTTAACTCCTTCACTGTGGAGCTTGATGTAATGCCAAGCACACTACCATCCAATTTTCAAGGAACTAGCATTGTTGAAATTTCAAACTTTGCAGACCTGCAGATCTCTCATTTAAGTGTCAATATTTTTCCTGGATGGGACAATAAGTTGTTTTTGCCTACGCTACATGCAATTTTACCCATAAGATGTGGGAAGCTTCAACTTCGTATTTCAAGTCCCAAATTGTCGTTAACATCGTCATGTTATGCAGTAGTCATGGCTTCTTTTACACATAAGCACAATGCAAAAGATGACCTTAACATACACTTATTTGCAGATTCTGAATCTGATGACAAATGTCAGGAGAATAAGTGCTCTAAAGAATAAAATAAAATTTTAAAAAAATTCCAATTTACTTGTATAGAAAAGGAATTTTAAACTAACAACAATTATGCAGACAAATAGATAAACCTTAACACTATATGGGCCTAAGTAGTCACCTTCACACTCCATTTTACTCTGGGGAATATCACAACACCCAATCTATACATATGGCCCCACAGCCACTTCTGGGGAAATTCAACAGACAGCAAAAAAGTATTTTACATTCAAAAGAGGATCATTAGAAAAATGGCAGGTACTAAAAGGACAGCCTCTTGTAGGCAATTATTTAAAAAGTTTCATATTCTTGCTCTAACTATTATCATTTGTAGTGGATAACATGGTAAAATTTCAAACAAATTCAGATATTCACAATATAAGAACAAGGTACAGATATAACCTCCACGTGCCAAATTCTAACCTCAGTAAATATCAAAAATGAGTTTACTATACTAGAATTAAGTCATTCAATAATCTTCCACCTACTATAAAATGTTTAAACCATGACATAACAAAGTTCAAGCAAGCGTTAAAGGGGTATCACCTATCTCACTCCTACTCAGTAGAACAATTTATAAACACATATAAGTAAAGATGGTGATGGTTTCTAATTATAATTATTTTGCTATAATACTGTACATTTCAAAAATCTGTGAATAGCATTTATATCTTTGTATTTATATTTGTACTAGAAACAAGTATTGTATTTGTGCTATGACCTGTTCTACATCCTTGGCTTGGGTTTATGAAGGATCTACAGAATGCACATAAATTCTATTCTATTTTATTCAACATAACAATGAAGAGAAAAGTTTCTGTTCCTGTAAGCATCAAATCCCAGTCATAAAGAATCCCAGTTCACCAGAAAGCTGAACACTGCTAATATCACAGTTCACCAATAAGGTACTTTAGGCCTATTTACTACTAGCGTGTCTCAAACACATGCTTCTGTGACATGGCTCAGAGAACAAAGTGTGCAAATGAGTCCTGTATTAAAGTATAAAGCAATGACTTTCAACAGAGAAGATAAATCACATAAAATGTATGAATTCCACTTTAAATACTTTGGTACAGATTACAACTTCATCATACAAGGTTTATAGCTTAATTCTGAGATGCAAGCTGCTAATGAATTGCTAATTTAAATTATTTGGACTTTTTCAATCATTATGCTTCCTCAGGTGAAACTACACAGTTAAGCCTGTTAGAAGCAGCTAATCTCCATCTGCAGATGACTGAGAGAGTCCAAAAAATTGTAATTACTAATTCAACACCACTGTCAATAATATTTAAAGATAAGATAATAATGGTCTCATCTTCCCAGAAAACCGCTTTTGTTTCAAACACGAAACAGAAATTCCTGCGCATTTATAACAATTCGAGATCTAAAAGGTGGCTTCTTATGGCAAAACGTACTAATCTTTAAATGAAATTACCTGATGGCATTATACTATTTACTGGAGGCAATCACCGACTGCTACAAAATTGAGGTTATAAAACGATGTTGGTGTGTATGTGTATTCCCCACAAAACAGCAACCTCAATCCCTCGATCGAGTATTGTACATAATTAAACTTCCAAATTTAGTCAATGTCGTACACAGCGAGACCCGGTATTGGAAAGAAATAAAACACTTCAGTAAGAACTTGCCCCACTACTTACTAGATATGTACGAACTTTTTCTCAAAATAAAAAGATAAAATAAGATTTTTGAGGTTCATGTACATATGGGTAAGTATATTTCTGGGCCTGAATTGCACATATGACTATTGCAGGTGTACGGCCGGCGCCAAATATTACATGCCACAAAGCATGGAAATTCCGCGTTCAACACTTGCCGGATTACAACGATATGGAATGAAGTTCTCTTCTGTGTGACACCTAAGGCTTCATTCGAAACACATAATTTGTATAGACGTACACTAATGAAAAACCTACATGCCCTTTCACATAACTTATTAATAAAAGGTCGTGATATTTTTAGGCGAAAGAAAATAGGCACAACAAAAAAAACACGCTCCCAAATCTACCACATATTCCGAGTATGAGACTGTTAACATCTTATTATCAACCTACAACACTCTTATACAAACAGAGATAATCATAAATTATGACGTTACATCATTAAGTACATTATTTAATGTACACTTACAGTGTAATCCGAAAGTACCAATATTTGTCACATGTGGTTCCTTACTCGCTTGCATGCACATCAACACACGCGCACACACACACAATACCCGACCAGCACCACTGATCACGTGGGTAGATTTTTCTACTTTCCCCTATAGATGGCAGAATTTTAAACGAAAAATAGTTTGAATAGAAACCCATCATGATGTCAGACACCGCTTATTAAAAACTTTTATTCCAGAAAATGTGCGTTAAAATATAATTCCACAATTTAACTCATTACGTAATATGAATTTACAGTCAAAGTTATGAATGAGCAAAACGCTCATTCATAATTAATACTAATGAAAGGAAAGCAAAATCATAACAGCAGAAATTAAATTCCTTTTAGGAAACAGATGGACCATAAAATATATTTGAACAAAATGAAGTACACACACAATCAGACTCACAATTCAAGGAAAATTACAGAACGACAAAAACCATGGTCATCAAATTCCCATTCAATATTGTAATTTAAAATTCTTTGTTAACATGGACAAAGTCCTCTTGAGGCCCTACATATACTGGCATAAGATGAAAACAAGCCATTATGCCAAAGATGTGGAAAGCTGATAATACAAAATTACTCATTCATCAGAATATTCTTAGCATAAATAAGATAAAAATATTAAATGATACCAAAAGGATATGAAACATTTCCAATTGTATCTAAAAGGAGGAGTTCCAATCAAAAAGCCTGATTTACTGTAGATTTCTAATCCTACAATCCTTGCACTTAAAATGTTTATCCAACAGAATGCCTGTCCTTTAGTCCAAGTGAAGAACATGAATGGAGGATGTTTAAGAACAGGTGTTGACAGACTATGGGCCTACAGGAAAATTGTACAATGAGGAGCTTTTATATCTGTAATTTCCATCAAATATTATTATGGTTATGAAATCAAGAAACATGAGACCAAAGGGCATGTAGCATGCATACAAATTTTACAGGAAGAAAATTAGGTGGGAGATCAGTCAGGAGACTTACGAGTATGCATAGGTCAGAATGGATATTAAAAAAATACAATCTGAAAAAAAAAAAGTGGACTGGACTCATCTGGCTCAGGACAGGTTCACACAGCAGGCTTATTTGAACACAGTAATAAGGCTTCAGGTTCTAAGAAATGCAGAGATCTTTTTTGACTAGCTGAGTGACTATTATCTACTTTGTGCCATGGAACTGCTTAATTAGTTCTACGGATCTTGCAACTGGTGCAAATCTCACGGAACCTAGTTCAGCATGGAAGGTGTTCATCAACAGTTGGACACAATTTCTATGAAATGTGTTGCTATGCAGATAGCGACACTACACAATCAAATAAAAGCATAGAACATGGACTATGGAATAAACACAGAAAAGGATACGAGGCTTTGCATCTGTACCTCTTAACAAGGATTTCTGAATACAATCTTTAATGAATAGAAAGGAAAAAAAAGCTTCTATTAAGGAATGTCAACTGTTTGTACATAAAATGCTTTTCCTTTGAAGATGCCACCTTAATGAACTTAAAATCCTTCTGGGACAACCTTTGCAACCTTCCGAGGTTCCTTGATGAAGGTTTTCGGGCATTGCATCTCCATCCAGCTCACAGGAACCATCGCAGAACCTAAGACAGAAGACAGTATTCAAGAATATTTGTGTCAACCTGGAAGTTTTATGTTGGCAAGTTCTGCGTAAGATTTATTACAGACATATTAGAATGTGCTTGCAGAAATATTACCAACAATTAACGAGATCAGAAAGTTGCAATCTGCACACAGTTTCCACATGTTCTTTGCAGCCAGGCATATATATCATATACGTCCAGACAGCATAACGATTGTGCGAGTTACCAATTTAGAGTCTCACAGTGATTCATCTGACCTCCTAAATTAATAAATAAAATTCTAGGTATCATTACCCTTGTGCGCTACTTCCTACAATCCAATGTAGCTCAAAAGTTAGCTTCCTCGGCTTGTGTAAAGACACCAAGAGTAATTAAAAACCCTCTAGGGTCACATTTTCTTTGGTCTATCTTCAGTCTACTGATTGTAAATGCAAATATGTTACAGAAGTTATTACTACAATTAGGAGCTATTATCATCATCATCATTAGTGAGATTCTATGTTAATTGCCTGATGACCTAAAAATGTTGTCGCCATGTTTGTAATTGTTGGACTTAAAAACAATATTTCATGTATAGACTCATTTGCAGGCAAATTTATAATCAATCTCGATACCAAATTTATATGCCTGGCCATAACGACTCATTAGTTACTGCTGTTAACACTGAAGAGAATGTACATTTCTGAATCATTTTAACGCAATTTGCATATTTTTCAATTACCTGTTACTATCACTGCAGGGAACTACATTAAGCAGGGAAAATGTCATTCCTGCCCTACAACGTTTCACATATCACCACCAACTGTTATTATCAACTGCAAAAAAATAAGGTGGTGGCCTCCAGTGGCATAACCTTCATATCAAATTTTGAGAAAATGTGTCCAACACCTCTTCAGTTACAAGATGCAAACAAACAGACACAGTTAACATATACAGAACGATTCAAAAGGTTAGGGCAAAACTGAAGGAGCGTATTGAGGGACTCAGAGAGAACAACTTTCGAATAGGAATCCATGTCCTCCGATGTTATCCTGAGTCAGTCGAGGCCGTTGAAGATGGACGTCTGATAACATACCGCTGAAATAATCTTACTTTGCTATTCTACTAGCTTAATTTTGTTTTTTTATTAATGTACAATGATTAAATTAGCAATCTTACAAACCAAATTTACAACAGGTATGTTATCAGACGTCACTATCTTCATTGGCCTCGACTGACTCACGATAACTTCGGAGGACATGGATTCCTATTCGAAAGTTGTTCTCTCCGAGTCCCTCTATACGCTACTTCAGTTTTGCCCTAACCTTCTGAATCACCCTGTACACATTTATACCAATGCACCTTGTGCAAAGTGTGCATGATAACCAACTTCGTGATAGAGAATCTTCCTCGAAGAGTCAACAGTTAATCAGCATGTCATAAAATCATTCTTTATGGAACATTAATGTTCACAGAAACCAGCCACTGAACTATGTTCTGCCAGTTCTTTCCTGGTCATGTCTTCATTTTAATATTCTCCTCCAATCTACATCTGCACATTCCCTTGAGGTTCTCAAATAAAACATACATAGTTGTTGGAATATGGCTGTCTTCTGGGTCATTGCGCCATGTAGTCTGGTAGAAGTTTACCAATGTTTCAGAAGTTCTTCCCACCTCCAACATCGCCCTGATGACGGAGGCAGCAAGGACCTCTGAAACGTCAGTAAACTTCTACGAGACTACATGGCGTGACGACCCAGAAGACAGCCACCTCCAGACTCGCCACCATAAAAACATCTAATCCTACTACATAGGTGTTGTTTCATCCAGCAGCTACACGACAACTTCCGTAACATTCTTATAAAAAGTTTTTAATGTGTTCACAATATACAACAAACAATTCTCAACTAGAATGCCTTTACACATGTGCAAAAATGTGCAGCTATAATTCTGACGCCGGCCCGTACCTGAGTCGCTGTACGCCATCACAACACCAAGCTCATTCTCTGCTGTTGATAAGTGATACGTGTGCACTTCAGTGACTGGAAGCTGGGAGTGTGATAAGGAATCTTGAACAAAGTTTTTGCATAAAACTCCAGCACATTCACTGATAAATTTTAATGGAACTGTCACTTCTTGGCTCCTGGCAGGAAATGCATGACAAGCACTGTTACATAAAAGCAATCAAAATAAATTCACCTTTTTCTTTAAGAGGTGCTAAAAGTTGGCCAGGAATTGACAGTTGCAGTCTGGTTCATCGGTGAACATTATATATAATCTGCAAGATTACATACAAAGAAAAAGCGTCAATATTCTACACCATTCCATAAATAGCAAGCCTCTGACACTAGAAAAGGAGATAAGGATC
Organism: Zootermopsis nevadensis; assembly: GCF_977971745.1. Classification (NCBI taxonomy): domain Eukaryota; kingdom Metazoa; phylum Arthropoda; class Insecta; order Blattodea; family Termopsidae; genus Zootermopsis; species Zootermopsis nevadensis. Next base: position 15,388,154 of record NW_028259148.1, on the reverse strand, counting down.
AAATGCTTAAGCCTCTTCAGCAAACGTCCACAAAATGTCACTACACCGTAAAGGTATCCCCAAGACAAGGACTGAAGTCCAGTCTAAAACCTGGGGATTATGCCTCATAATATCAAGAACATGAGCACAAAAGTCAAACCTTGACTAAGGGGCCAGAATTCTAATAAATTCTTATTTTTATGAACAAAAGTTGAGAAGGATACGACCCTGGCCAATATAATATCGCCTGGTCTGAAGCTTTTTATCATCTCCACATTGTTTTTCTCTGTTGCACGAACATCTTCTTTGAGTACGACAGCTCGGTAAGGTCGTGTCAGAACCGTGTCACCAATACATTTAATGACACATTTGCAGAACCTCTGGGTCACTATAGTCACCTGTCACAAAACAGAATAACATGATAAAAATCATCATAATCACAGATACTTGCCTGAGCAACAAATTTCAGACGCTGGCTGTATCAGAATCTTCAAAAGTTACTAAATCCACGTGAATAGAGAGAACTCAATTCCTCTCTATGGCAGATTTTTTTTTTTTTTTTTTTTTTTTTTGAAGATATTATACAAACTCTAGGAGGTGAGAAGATTAAGTTGATGAGCAGGTCAGGAATGTTTTTACATACCTAAAAGTTCAAAGGTGTCTGGCATGGCTTTGCTAATGAACTGTGTCCTGACCCAATAGAACTCAATCCACATCCTACCATCCAATTTCTTATTAAGATCTATTTTAATATTATCCTCACATCAACATTTATGTCTCCAAAATGCTTTCCTCCCTTGAGGTTATCTGCCAAAAACCTTGTATGCATTTCTCACTTCCCCCCCTACACAGTACATGTCCACCTCATCCTCCTTGACTTTATTTCATAGTTTGAAAATAACAACAAAATAGTAACTCTCAGAAAGATGGCAAATCCAAAATTTATTTAATGATAATTTCACAACTGCTACTACCCTAACACTAACTCTTTGAATTTATTATATACAAGGTTTGTATGGGTGGCACTAATGCAACTCAATCACAAACATATGACATAATATCTGCCTTATTTTGACTAAAAGAACAGGATACATGCACTCTGTTCCATTGCAAATCAGCCCATGCAGGTAATGCTAAAAAAAATTAGTTGCTGCTGCTTATATCTTACAGTACCTTGGCCGTCACTATATCACCTGGAGCCGGGATAATTCCCTGTTCTTTGGTGCTGTGCACTTCGATTATGGAAGACTGCAACAACAAAAAATGCTTATTAAGGCACTAAAATCCTCTTGGGCGATCAGATGCGTCTTAGTTCAGTAAAAGAAAAAAAAGTTTCGAACACCCATAGTCTCCACCATCAGGGTCGATGTCTTCGAAACTGTGGTTCTTACTTCACCTTCGATGTGCATTTATTCATCACAAAAGTTACAAATACGACTTAACGCTTGTAAAGATTATACAGAATGTAAAACGTTAAAGCCCATGCATGACAATGAAAACCATGGTCTTTCAAACAAAATTAAGCAAAATACCCTTTCCTCCTTTACGACGTTCACAACACCAGCAAGTGTCGAATATATATATCCATTCCTCTCATATGTACCGCAACCAGAGATATGTTGCTTGTCAGCCAGATATAACCTCTGACCTACGAATTACAAAACACATTATACTCATAAACTGGCATGCAAAACCTCAGTACGATACGTTTTCGTGCAACATAACCTAATTACAATACGCAATTCTTTAATTAATACAACCATTTCTTACAAAAAAATAGTAAATTCAAGAGTTACAAATGTATTAAATCGTATCTGACCGGGTATACACACGAAATCTGTGTTCTCCATTCTAATTCTAGTGATATACAATACTTCAAACTATAACCTAAAGAAACTATTTTATCCTACATAACGACCATACGCTATTGCAAACAATGTATTCTCTGACAGCAATGGTGCCAACATTTGAAACTGCGTATATGTATCATACAATCTCAACAGCAAATTCTCGTTTTGGTCACAAGGCTCTGTTTATCATTTCCAGCAATGCGTTTCGTACTCAGGAACGGTGTTATCTAAGAAGAGACGATGTCTTGTGCAGAACTCCGCCCTTAGTTAGCTTTTCCGTTGGTTGTTCATAGCAATGAACTGCAATCAGAAATTCTTGTACGTAGGTTATCGCGGCTGGAGTTCAAAGCATAATTTTCGTTTTTGCGAAAGCCGCGTCTTATATTTGGCGGCAACAAATATTTCGGCAAACATTGCAGTCACCATTTCCAAGGTGGATGAAACGGGGTGACATACAAATTAAAAATCTGGTAGCAATAACAGAGCAAATGCACCAGAACTGTTATGCTATGCATGCATTTCATAACTTGCTATTAAATAGAATGCTGAAGAACAATATTTATAAATATTGTAAGCATTCATATAACCTAATATATCTTGAATAAACATTTCCTTGGATATTAATTCCAAAGATATGGTGGTGTAGAGAAGAATACACAGCGTACAGTCACCCCTTTTATTTGGCAGTTTAACTCAGTGTTACTGTATATGATTTAAATATTAATATACCATAACCATATATATTACATTACATTTCAATGCAGTATGTTACATATTAAATTACAGTTACATTTTAAAACCCCCGTTATCCTACACATTTCAACACAATTATGCCATTTTCATACATACATACATCTTTATTACATTCCATGGATCCATAAGTTAGTCAGATGACAATAGGATGTGGAATAAGTCATAATAATATAATACATGTTATACAAATACAAGTCATACTATTATATAAATATCACATAATACAAACAAAGGGTTCACCTAAAGAAATGATAAGTTACAAATAAATCCACCCATTACATACAATAGATAAATTACGACTTACTTGTAAACATTAGAAAATCATCGACAGAGTAAAAGGAGTGTGTAATTAAGTATCTTTTTGATGCTGGTTTAAATTGTGCCTTTTTATTTACAATACTTGTGAGACTGTTGAAAATGTTGATCCCTGCATAATATGCACTCTTCCGAAAACATGAGAGGTTGGCAACTGGTCTATGAAGCTGATTTTTATTCCTTGTGTTGACGCTGTATACAGCAGAATTAGTTTGAAAGAGTTCTTGGTTATTTACAATAAATTTCATTAACGAGAATATGTATTCACATGGAAGAGCTAAGATCTCTAATCTCTTAAACAGACTTCTACATGAATTCCTAGGTTTAACACCAGCCATTAATCTAACATATGAGCTTCAATTATCCTTTTTTAAAAACCTGCCTGGCAGCTTATTATATAAAACTGGATAACTCCTAATACACCGTTGTGATGGTCTACAGTAGCGTACAGCTTTATAATAGTGTACATTATAGACAGTGTTCATTTGTTGTAATTACTGTTGCGGCCCAATTTCAATTATTTTCATCTTGGTATTTTTGCTTGGATGTGCTGTCAGTGGCTGCAGATATAATATAGTTTTCAGCATAATAATCTGAATTACTAGTGCTCAAGACAGGAAGGTTTTTAACTGAAACTCATATGTTTTAATTTACAGTATAACTAGGAAGTTATAAATAATGCATTAGATAGAAACTTAAAATAGGCAGCATAAATAATTACATCAAATGAACAGCGTAAAGTATCAGAAGAGTGATGGAGTAACTAATATGCTGCCCAGGAGTTATTTAAAACAGGAAGTTACAATGGAACAAAAAGTTATAAATAGCATGTTGATAGAAATGTATATACAATTTCAGAACTTCAATTATTATTTGTAAGCTTTAACAGTTTAATACATAATGACGTAAACCTGAAGATGGCACCACAATGCTGAAAAATTAAGGATAACTAATGTTTTAACATAAAACTGTACTTGTAAATTAAATATTGTATAAGATATTTATATAAAATCAATACATACAGCCAGCGACACTATTGAGGTACAAAAGTCTAACAGTGCAGGCAAACAACTTGGTTGTGATGAAAAATTTAAGTCCAAGGGTCGTGGCAAAACCCCATTCTCATGTAATCTTTCTCAAATCAAACATTCATGTGGTTATGATGGAATATCAACAAAATCACTCAAAAGCTACACAGACTATATTGTTGTTCCCTTAAGTTACCTGTGCAATCAATCAATGACAATAGCAGTTTTCTGAGAACACCTTAAATATTCAAAAGTGAGACCTCTATAAAAAAGGGGGAAAAACACGAACCATTTCATTACAAACAGAATTCTCTAAAATATTTCATTATGTTGTGTATAAGAGAGAAAGCGACTTCTTAAACTCAAACATCATCTTTGCAGCAAAGACTTTGAAAAAATCTCTCAACAGATAAAAACCCTATTCATTTATACAAATTAAAACTTATGTGCTCTTAATAACATTGTGCATGTTGGTTTAATATCTTGCATTTTATAGTGTAATCATGAATTACTACTGACAAAACTAAGTTTTTATGGAATTCAAGGTACAGCTGGTCCTCTGCTATTTCTCATAAATGCCAATGATCTGCCTGCAACCATCAACCCTCAGTCTAAACCTCTACTCTTTGCTGGTGATACTAGTGATATTATTTCACATCCACAAATTATTATTATGAATTATGTCTTTACTAGCTTTAACAAATAGTTTAAAGCCAATAAACTCACATTAAATTTTAACAAAACAATCAAGAAATTTTGTAGTAACAACAAAACTTGTGTTAATCTGAACACTGTGTATAATAAAACGACGACTGACAAGTATAAACAACTAAATTTCTTGGCATAAAAATTGATAATAACTTATATTGTAAAACACATTCTCAATTCATTATCCCTAAACTAAGTTCAGGATGTTTTGCTATGAGGACAATAGCACCAATCACAAAAATAAAAACCTTAAAATCAATCTACTTTGATTACTTCCATTCCATTATGCGTTGTGGGAATAGTATTCTGGGGAAATTTAACAGACCCAAAAAAGTATTTTATGACCAAAATAAATTCGTTAAAATAATGGTACTTTTAAAAGGAGAGAACCTTGTAGACAATTATTTAAAAAGCATAATATTCTCCCACTAGCTAGCAAATTCATATTTGCATTACAACATGTAAAAATTTCAGATGTACACAACTTAAATACAAAATGAAGGCATAACCCTCATGTGCCAAACACTAACCTCAGCAAATACCAAGAATTAGTTTATTACACTGGAATTGAATAATTCAATAATCTTCTTTCTACCATAGAAAGTTTAAATCATTACATAAAAATATTTAAGCCAGCACTAAAAGAGCACTTCTTATCTCATTCCTTCTACACAGTAGAAAAAATTACTTTAAACAATAATTCTCAGTTATTATAAATACGTACAATGACGGTGATGATTCCTTGATGTAATTACTTTACTGTAATACTGTACTATATCAGATATGTCTCTAAATAGCTGTTAAAACTTTGTATTTAATCTGTCGAATTATTACATATTCTACATCCTTGGCTTTGAACTAAGAAGGATCTATGGAATGCAAATAAATTATATTCTATTCTTGATTTATTTTCATATATGGCAGCTGAATAAAAAATATGTAAGTTAAATGATGATCTGGTTTGAAAGGTTCCAAAGTTGAAAACTGTTTACTTACACAAAGTAAAAGATATTAACAGTAAATGTAAATATGTGGATCAAAACAGTGAAACACAAGCCACAGTTCGTGATAACTCAAAAGAAAATAACATCACTGAACCCACAAGATGAAAATACCCATCCTCTCCTTTCCTCTTTTCTGCCAGCCTGTAGAAGAAGCAAGCACAAGGTTGTGATGAAAGACCTTAGTCTTGGAGTCTGTGCTAAAACCCATTCCCATATAATCTAGTTGAATCATCAGACTTTACACCAGTTGAAACAAAAGTTACCACAAAGTTTTCAGGGAAGTCATCGCATGTGATCTGGCTGGAAAAGTTAATGAGTTATTTTATTTAATAACTGATTAATTTGATGTATCATTTAATGAGTTATTTTTATTTACCGTAGTACAGCATGTATAAATTCTGATTCTACTGTATTCACATTTAGAAAGTACTCTACCATTTTTTTAAAAATAAATCTGAAGGCATGTTGCTTAAAAAAATTGATATGTCTCACTCAAATCTTGCCATTCAACTCTAATTCATTCACCCTGATTGGAGTACTTACCAGTTTGGTAAATTCACTACACAAGTCCTATGGCACACATTTCTGTTCCTTCTTGTTTTTGATTTTGCTTATATTCCTATAGATGCCAGCTCAATTTTGGAACCATTGTTTTCTTTGTTTAATACATTTCACTTTTGTGCTTTATTATAGTGCATACTAACATGTTTCTTTTTACATGTATATGTAATCAATTCTAAGAAGGTAGTTAGTTATTTTTCAGATTTTTCAGGCTCTGATGACGGAGGCAGTATGACCTCTGAAACGTTGGTTAACATCGACCAGACTACACAGCGCAACAACCCAGAAGACAGAAATCTTCATACTCACCGCTGTGAAAACTTCAAATCATACACAGTTATTTTTCACTTTAATATCTTATCTATGTTGTATTCAATAATTACTTTCTTAAAACTTTGTTATAAAACAGAATTTATTTACATTCCATACAATCTTCATAGACCTAAGCCAAGGATGCAGAATGCGTGCTTTTACATTTAATTATGACATATCAAATATCAATGTATGTTGAAATACTGGCCATAAAAATGCATGAATGAATAACACAGTAATGATAACAATAAATATTAGTCACTGATAGATCCATTCACAGCCTATATCATATCAAATGTTGATTTTCTTGCACACAGGTGTTATGGCACTGGAAGATACATACAGAAGCTTCATGTCACACCTTCTGATTCTGCATGGTCTGACTTTCTCGTGTTGCTGGTTTATAATTGTACATGAAAATTGAGCATATAACAAGGGAAGCACCTAGCACAAACTGAAGAGTGATATGAAAGTCAAACAGGTATATGGATGCAACACATGAGATAACAATTGCCAAAGATGTGGCAAAGCCCTTCAGAATATTGTCAGCATACTTCACAACCAATGCAACCACTAGGCCTCCTCCAGCCTGCAAGGTGACAAGATACCATACAAAGACATCATAACCAAAAAAGAATCCATTACTGTGAATTCTAGTTCCATCATACATAAGGCAAGTGAAGAGTCCAAATGGGAGTGACAGAAAACTTAGCTGCACATTCCTCATCCACACTGAAATGTCTGAGCCTTTCAATATTTTCTCAAAGTATATTCCAGCGAAACCTGACAGAACACAAGCAGAAAGTGCAGCACCAAACCCTAGCAACCGATTCTGTTCAAAACCAGAAGGCAAGTAGGGCATGTCAGTATGAGCTAACTGTACCATCACAACACCAGTAAGAAGAATTACCAAAGCTCCCCACTGAAAGTGTTGGAGACTGCGGCGTAGAATCAATACAGTGAACATGGCTGTTGTGAGAATTTTCAGCTGATAGGTTACTTGGTATGTGGCTGCATCCAGATGAGAAGCCGAGACATACAACAAGTTATTCTGAATTATGTACACAAACGACGGTACACAAACTTTCAGAGTGTCCATTGGCTCTTTTATTATGGTGTTATGCAGAGCTGCTGTTGTTCTTGCAATGGTACCTTCTTCTTGATACACGAACAAAAGGCAAGTCAAGAGCTTCACAACTTCTGACATCACAACCGCTGTCGAAGACATGAACATGTCCCCCGATCGCGTACGGGCATACCTCATACTTAATCCTAAAACAGCGTTTTGCAATGTCAGTGTTACAAGACTCGTATATTTTAACAGTATCATTTTCCTTTGTGAATCCATGACACAAGATTTCCTCTCTGTATTCAATTGTAACAATTCTATTCACAGCTTTCAAAGATACCACACATACCGTGTTCAAACTAGTATGTTTTGGCCACATAGACACCTGAACTCGCACTTGTTCCACTTAAAAAATGACATCATCGCTGCCAAACAAACAGTCGGAGTATTTGACATTGCACGCATTTATAGCATTTGTCTGTCATTCTTGCTACATAATTATAACATTGTCATAGGTCAGCTAACAATAAGTTTTTAATTCAGAAAATTTATTTACACTAATAATGGACTATACCATGATAGCCGCGAAATGCAAAATTGTCCAGAGAGGTTAGAGACACGGTGGAGTCATTGACACGTACAACGTAACGGTATCAACTTTGCATTACCCATTTATTTTCATACAAATTATAATAATATTAATATAACATAATAAGTTATGAAATAATTAGTACGGTAGCTCTGAAGAACACACGGTTTAAGACTATACTCCAAACGTAACACACTCTCTGATATACGTGTGCGATCAACAGGGATAATGTTCACAGTTAAAACAAAATGCAGTAAATTACTACAACCTAAACGAAAGAATGCGCTTATACATCTTCCCGGAAAGTCTGAGAAAAATAACGAAAAATGTATACAATTGAGCACTAAATCTGTCGAGACTGGTAGTATACTGAATCAAGACTTCGCTATGTCTACACCAGGAACCACCAACGAACATGCCTATGGGTACCTAGGTGCTTGGGACAATTTTAAAATTTTATAATTCATTGAATATTCACTGATGGTCGCAACCAAATCTTGGTTCCGTAACATTGAGTTCAAATTATTTAGATACGTATCAGATTTCACATTTAAGTAAGAGGGGGAGTGGATTCAAATGTACCTGGTGGTGATATTTTCTAAGAAAATGGCCTATTACCCATTCCATATTTTGTTTTTGTGAGATGGAGTGTACCAAAACAATTTTGAAAAATGCCATGTTGTAAGAATACAAGGTACAAATCTATTCATAATTTAATTACTTCAATTTGCAATTTCTTGGTAGACTAAATGTTGATTCCCATACTTTTTTTTGTGAGATATACCAAATAGGTTTCTTACAGGTGCTCTGCAAGTCCTCATTCTCTTACTGCATGGGACATCTGGCATTTCATGCTGTTTGGCATAGGATGAATCTTTAACGAAGTCCCACATTGTAAAGTTCAAGGTGACTGTCCAGGGACCTGTGTCAGTAGGAGTCATAATCAAAGAATCTGGTTAATCTGACCAATGCCCTGTCAAGCAACAAAGTCAGTACCTGCAAAAGACTTAGAAATATGTCCCACATGTTAGCACAGGTTTTATCTGCAGCTTTTATTTGTTAATAACAATACTGATTATAAAAACCATGCTAGAAATGTGAAAACTGTTAAGTAAACATGGATGGAGAGTTCAAGGTTTTCACATTAGCTGACTGCTATGTATCTAAAGTTCTATCCTATTATAGCAAAGTAAGAATGTGAGGAGCGTTACCTATGATGATTGGTCACTGGAATAACACTGCCTTTTACTTGATCCTCCCTTACGCATTTAGGTTTCCTAAGAAACCTTCCATGGATCTCCCTTGTCCCCCATACATGCCACATCATCATTCTCAATCTAATAATACTAACATTAGGTGCAGAGTACAGTTGTTACACCTATAATAAAATTACAATACTCATTGAAATTAAGCAGACAGAATACTTACTGGTTCTCTTATTTAATAACGCAGTATTAACTGCTGAGGTTATGACAGATCACACAAATGATGGTAGAATATCAAAAGATAATCAAGAGGGATGAGAAATAAGTGTGCATTATTGTTTCGAAAGAATACATACAGGATGATACACGACAAAATGTTAACTTGAGGAACTTCATTCTGAAGTCATTCCAAGTTACAGATGTCACGTGAACATGGGCACAATTCTCATACCTCAATCACCTCCCTGGATTGATCACCTAATCTCCAGATCTCAACCCCCTAAATGTTTGTCTGTGGGGGCACTTGAAAAATCTGGGGTAACAGCAAAAAATGGAAGCACATTCCGCAACGCTCTGTTGCACTCTGGATGCTGCATGATACATGCGCACAATTCAGAAGTGCCAGGATGTTCCTGAGGCTCGAAGTGATCATTTTGAAAATTCATTGTAAATTAAGCAATAAAAACTTTACCTACATACTTGTTTCCCTATCATAATTTTTTAAACATTCAGATATTGATAAATCTGTAACCATGGAGACTGGATCTATGTTTATGTTGACACTTGTGACTGAGAATGACCTCAGGAATAAGATTCTACAGTTACAGTACAAAGTCATGAATCCATCCATCCAGTGCCGCTACAGCCCAAGTCGTGTCATGGCCTCCCTCGGGGTTTTGCCATAATTAGGTTTTATGATGTGGGGTCATTAGCCTCACGATCAACCCCCAGCAATCCTGGAGGACTGATGGGTTGCTTCTTCGTGTGGTTTCTCGCCACCAACCTGCCCAGCTTTTGCAGCCCTGCCAGTATAGGTTGGTAGGTCATTGAAACACAAGCTTCACCACCACGTCAAGGTCGCATAACTCATAGGTGGAGAAAATCACGAATCACCGCATATATATATTCCTTACAAAGCAATGTTACGTGTCATCTCGCAATTTTTGTCCAAATTTCGCAGACACCATTATAAATATAAAAACAGACAACAAAACTGTATTACAAGTATTATCCTGGCTTTATTTATGAGATCTAAATGGTAACAACTGGCGACTATAAATTCTCATTTTGAAACAAGAAAATGGGAGACTGAGGTTACACGGTTCTAAAAATTGAAAAAATTATGCCTTGTTGAAAAATGTTATTAATTTTTATGTCACTTTCGTTCTATAGTTCTTTCTTCCATGGTAAACATGGAGGAAACGCTACTGATGTGAAAAAAAAGGTTACAATTGCATGGTATTAAAGTTTCTGCAAGTTCCTTTCTCATCGTCGCAAAAATTACTTTGACACATAACAATAGAATTATGAACAACACAGTAAGTTTTTATATAGTTTATTTTCATACAAAATAGTGCGGCTTCTTCACGGTGATTCCGTACTCAGCAAGGGCAGGCGTCAAGTCTTCCATGGTGAGGGTGTATCGACGATCCTTCCCCTTGCTTGTCTTGCTTATCTGAGAGGCTCCCCTCGTCTTACAGTGCTGCAGAGCATCATTAGCAACATCTGATACAAATTTCTGAGCAGCCAGTGACACCAGACGAATTCTGCGCATACGACAAGTTCACAGGTTTTTATGGATTTTGTGCACAAACCGCACAAAATAATCACATAGTGGAGAGGTTAATATGCCCATCCGCATGTTAAATCTCTGAAATCATCAGACTTCAAAATATTTGGTACTGTGAAATCTTTATAATAGTATAAATTGTATTTGTATAACATGTATTGTATTATTATGACTCATTCCCCATCCTAATGTCATCTGACTAACGAATGGATCAATGGAATGTAATAAAGATGTATGATGTTTGTGTGATGCTTCAGTACCTTACACCGCACACAGCTACGTCAGTTTTTCACTGTTGTTTTCAACAAAAGCACTGCTATAAATGACATGCATCTGCTGATGAATCTCCAGTGGCCGACACCCCTCCGAACCCAAAAACTTAATCAGAGCACACTGATCTTGCTTGGATAGAATGGAATCTGATACACCATATTTTTTAGTTGCACTAATGCTTACAATCCAAATAAGTGATACCTTATCCTACACCTCTAACGAGGTCATGACACAGTATTCTCAACTGCCGCGCTCCATCCTCATATATGACAATTTTCAGATATTTAAAGTCCGTAAATTATAATGTTGCAATAATATGTTTTGCACTATGTTCTATAATGATTCCTATTCAGAAGGAAGCACCATAAACTCTTTCCATAACTTACTTATGGGGTACTTTAAAACCATACAAATAAAGTTTCACCAAACATAAGAATGAATGAATACCATTTTCTAATGAATACATACATCCTTGGATCTGACGTTTCAAATCCAGCTGACTGCAGATGGAAGGCGGTGACTGCATCTGGGATCTGGGGGGGGAAAAAACAAGCTATAATCCACATACAGTATTAATTCTACCTGGATCCAATTACACTATTGTCAGAAACCTTCAGAATTGAGTACCAATTCTGTCTGTACATCCTCCTCATTTAGACAGATAAAGTACTCACCATTGTATTTCACATTCATTTATCAATCATACCAGTAAAGCCTTCAAGTTTGAATTTCCACCCTTAATATTCTGAAAACTCTCGTATAGTAACAATTTCTTCAAAAACATCTCCACTGAATGTTAATTTTCACATATGAAATTTCAGATTCTCACTGTGATGAACATAAAGATGATTGTCTTCTATAATGTTGTGCATGCGGTCTGACAGACATTTCAGAGGAACATACTGCCTCAACTTACAAGACACAACCATCTTCATTAACTTTTACAGACAGTTAAATGACATGCAATACTTTATAAGTAAAATGGATAAGAAACAAAAATAAGCTTAAATTGTGATTTCTGATCTGCTGAGAATAAAGCAGCAATTACCTTTCAGACTGAAGATACCTAATGGCTAGGCTACCTTGAAATTACAATGCGGAGCCAAGTTTTCACAGTCATATTTTAGCCACATCTGGACTAAATATGCACACATCCAACTGGGATACTGGGAACAACCCGTTCTTCAAGTGCCTGAGCACTGCGGGTCCCAACTTTTCGTTGGCTTGATCTATAGACATTCGGTAGGACTCCTTGGACGAGTGATCGCCCCGTCGCAAGGCCTCTACCTGTACACAGGACAGCACAACACAGAAAAACGCGGACAGACATCCATGGCTTGAGTGGGATTCGAACCCACGGTCCCAGCGACCACACGGCCACTGTGGACCCCGCATGCATCAAACGTTAGTTAGTTAGGTGGTGTTTTTTTATGATGAAGATTTAGATAGCTTCCACTTCTGAATCAGAATTGTTGACTTTTGTCCACAAGCAAAGGGGCATATTTTCAAAAGTGTACTAGTCCAGTGACTGATTATTTAAATTGTAATTTGTAGCAAATGGGGCTATGTATATCAACTGCCTAGACTTCTTACTGTGGGGATGTAGTCCTCCAGCTGTTGCAGAAAGTCAGACAAGGGTTGTCCAGCTGTCCTTCCATCCCCTGCACCTGATAATCCTAACTCATTATTAGTTGAAATGGGAGAAGCATCTAAAGCATGGTGATTCCCATCTCCAATGTTCATGTTTGAAGAATTCATCCTTCACTGGCAACTTGCAGGTCGCTCGTCACAAATGTCTGTGATGAAGGAAAAGAATGTGTAGATTATAAGCAAAACAATCTTAGCTTGAAGATCAATACTGGAAGTGGCAAATTGTTAACCTAACCTAACCTAAACAAACAATAATTTAAGAAGTGGAAGAAATATTTGGTATATAGCTCAACTGCTACGCTGTTCGGACATGGCTTCCAGATCTGCGCACACAGATGGAGTGTGGGACAATGTGATGACATATTTTAAACATCTGTGCACTCAAGGTCATGTGTTTTATTACAGTGATACAGCTCGATCAAGTAATTCTATGTTGAAGCATCACATTGCACTACGCATCTTTTACATTCTCTGTCTCACACACAAAAAATACCAATCAGGCATTGTATTTAAACCAGACTTGAAATATTTGTTGTTACAAGTCACAAGTTCTAAATTGAAACAGCACACTATACGTGTATCATACGTGAAAAAAAAACTAGATTAGGGATGTTGTATTGTTTTATTCTTCCAGAGGAATCTTAAAATAATTTGGAGAACTTCACTTGGGATATTAAAGGCCTAATGAAGGAACAGCCTTTATAAAACCTGATAAATATGTCACATTACTCTTGGGCCCTGTAACCACACATTTCACATGTTTTCAGTCCTCCACCATGGAGAACTGCAATGGCACTGTGATAATTCCCCTAAAGGAATTGCTAGTTTCAAGATTATTCTTCATATGCCGTAGATATCATTTAGCATTTAACGAGTTGACATGATGAGTATGAAATATGTAATAAAAATGATGAGGATAAGGAGGGAGTGAGTAAAAGAATGAAAAAAATAAGTCACTTGGAGTGGTCACCTCCTCAATGGAGGAAGAAAGAGAATTTGAAGTTACAAGCAACTTGGAGATTATACACACATTATCCGTGTGTTATACACAGCTTATAAAAAAACTTCAACCCACAATCTGTTTTATTACTAAGTAATTCTGACACAAAAAATAACACTTAAAAATGAAATGTACAAAAAATAAAATAATCATACATGCATTTCCTTAAGATACAAACTTTTAATCATGTTCATTCCTGCATCCATATTACAGCTCCTAAGTTTCGTATCTGTCAATCCAAATTTCAAATCCACACTTTTAGTGTTTCTTTTTTAACACGAGGAAATTTGTTGCTGCAAGTTTCAAACAAATGTGTAGTAGAAATATACACCTGAATTTTGTGGGTCTATCTGTGCACCTTCCAAAAATCACTCAAGAGTGCTGATATGCATGAGACATGAATATTAACGTACAGAAAATGTTTAACAAAAGAATACTTAAAACATCATATACATACACACGAACGCCAAAAATATCTTACACAGATGTGAGCTCAACACAGTACATAAAAGTATTCGTTATCACCTGCCGAGGATAAAAGAATGAAATCTGTAATAACCAAAAGGCCCCGGGAGCTATACATGCATTTTTTCTGGTTCCGCAGTAGAGTGCATCTACTTTCCCTCAATGAAGGACCTCACTCCAGTGGAGTATTATTATTAAAGAACTGAAATGTTCCTATTTCTGCTTTTCAAAAGGCTGAAACTTTGAAACACTATTACAAAAAATAAACTGTACTTTCGGCAATGTTTAATTCTCACAAAAGTTATTCTGTATTTTTTACTACTGTCAGCGTTGTCTTCTTCTGCGGACAAGTGACACAGTATCTCAACCAAGTCATGACCTGAGCATTTTTGGCATATGTTATATATGTATATGAGTAACACTAAATATTTTATAAAATCTTTGGTGTGTGAACACAATATTAACAATGCCAACAAACTTTGTACAACAGTTTCTACTAACGTATACAATACAGACTTAACTGATGTTTTCCAGCTGTGTTCTACGCCACTGCAACCTCACTTTGTAATGTTATGAATAAAATTGAACCTTGTACTGATAAGCGTTTGAACTCCCTGAATGGATTGGGGGGAGGGGGCCAGATCATTGTACAGAACAATACAGATGAACATCCAAGCTCTTAGAAGACTTTAAACCCACAGCCTGTTTCAGCATCCCTAGACCACACAGCAACAAGAATTTGCAATGTGGGATATATTTAAAATGAAATGTGTGCATTATATAAAGCATAACGTCCATCAGACAACAGAGACTAACACCTATTTATAAACATCAACTATTAATCAGTCAGGATGGTAGTAATATATAACATTATCACTGAATTCAAAGCACTGATAAAACTAGTTCATCAGAGTACAGTGTGTCTAAACAAATCCTGCACACAGGTAAACATTTGTCTGATGTATTTCTATTCAGAATAGTCTGAAACAAAAAAATGCTCATCGCCACTGCTTTTCAAATTTGTTTTAGAATACACCATCAAGAAGGTCCAGGTAAACAAGACAGATTGGAATTTAAGTCCAAGCTGGACGATGCCAAATGTGTATAAGAAAAATAGTTGACGGTGGAACCACGGTTCCGGAGAATCTGACGTAAATACGTCTCTGTATTTAATTTATATTTACGTCTCTGTAATGTAATGTAATGTTATCTTCAATGTCATCCATCTTGTTACGAAAGCGGATTGTTGACGGCAGTAATATAACACAACAATACCGAGTAAACAGATGACGTTTCCTAGGTAACATAACCTACAGTTTTTACAAGCACAAAATTACCTAGTCCACGACGCACTTCTTCCACAAACGATTCACAGCTCAGCTCTTGCCACAATAACGAAAGTAATGTAACACAACAATGCCAAGTAAACAGATGACGTAACAATTAGAGTAAACAGATGACGTTTCCTAGGTAACCATCTTAAACATTTTTCTGTCGCTTTTTCGTTACACTTTTTTGCGGAATGACACTGACCCTTCCATATAGACGTATTTACGTCAAAAACTAACAAGGATCTACATAATTTGTACTTTCACCAAATATTATTAGGATGATTAAATCAAGGAGGATGAGGTGGGTGGGACGTGTAGCAAGTATGGGAGAGAAGAAAAATATATGGAAAATTTTGTTTCAAAAGCCTAAAGCGAAGAGATCCCCTGGAAGATCTACGTACAGATGGACGTGGAGATGTAAATACCACAAGGACCTCCCAACACTTAATCTACAGCTCTGGTATTAAAACAAGCTTGTATTTGACACTATAGTAAATGAACGCTGAGAATTTTTATATTCTGAATATAACCAACACCAAGGATCAGCGTCCTTCCTCAGAAGCTAATTGTCACTCCGTTTGAAAAAAGTATTACTCACCTTTCATGGAACTTGGAGGTTCATTAGTGTATTCACAAATGCCTGACAAACCCAATCCCAGAAACATAAGATTATACTCGGTACCTACCAAACTGTGATCTATGAAAGGACAAGTCCTGGAAAATGTTTCGCAAAGTACGCAGAATCTGAGAAAATTAAATCAAAACATCGATTCTTTGAACTTACCCACAATGAGATTTTTATGTAAGTGGCGGAACACACGTGCTGGAAAGCATTACGTTATTCATAAAACATGTGTAAATCTTTAATTACAAATGAATTATACCGATAAGAAGTTGAAAGTCGGCACATCAACACAATATATTTTGATTACCATATCAGCCAATTCTTTGGTACATTTCTAACTCATTTTTTGCTGTACTGGCCACTTAATAAAGATGGTGAAAATATGCCACTTTTGCTGTACTTTTTTACAATTCAAGTTATAAATTCGAGTCCTTTAAAAATACACACAACTTAAATGGGCATATACAAACACAAAACACAATTCAGTGTGGATAGAGTATGTATTTTATAATCGTTATGATCCAAAAATGCCCAAGATAAAGTAAGGCATTTTGTAAAGTCTGTATTACAGTGAATAATAAATAACAAATCCAATAAAATATGTCCTAAACATGTTAAATACCCTATCAATATTTTAGTTTCATGTGATATGAAAAGCAATGGGATATTTTACGACAGGGACATAATGAGTCATTCAAGACCAATGTCATGTGGTCTAGAAATATTCAGAGATGCAGGCATACGAACAGTCTAAGCTCTAGTCAAGAGTGGATAGCAAATCCCCAAATACTGAGGCCAAATAAGAACAGAAAGACGACGTTACATAATTCAGATACAAAAATTCAATACATGTTAGAAACTGTTATTCTACGTGAATTTAAATTTTGCTTTCTCCCATTTTCTGCAATAAATCCTGTTCAAGAGGTAAACAGCACAATCTTAAAACAAATACAGGCATACCTCGTTTTACTGCACTTCGCATATATTGCGTTTTTTTTTTTTTACAAATTGAACGTTTGTGGCAACCCTGCGTCGAGCAAGTCTATCAGCGCCATTTTTCCAACAGCATGTGCTCACTTCGTGTCTTTGTGTCACTTTTTGGATATTCTCGCAATGTTTTTTTAGACATAATGCTATTGCGCACTTAATAGACTACAGTGTAGCGTAAACATAACTTTTATATGCACTGGGAAACCAAAAAATTATTGTGACTCGCTTTATTGCGGTGGTCTGGCACCGAACCCGCAATATCTCCGAGGTATGCCTGTAGCTTAAGGTGCAAAAGCCACTTCAATCTTCTACTCACTGTTTCACAGAGCAGAGCCACTCGGACCAGTGGTTTTGTGCAAAAACAGTACATAGTAGAGAAATGCCACATCTGCAATTTTCTGCAGTCTTTTCGACTTGCACGGTTCTGTTTCAGAAGGGAAGTAATTAGTAAAATACCGTGTGACTGCGTGGATAAATGAGTGTCTCAAAGGACAGGAAAAATCACACAAGGGATGAATTCCAAAAAAATGCATTTAAAAGGGCATAAGAATTTGATTTTTAAGTGAGGGATTAACAGAATCATAGAATTAAACACTAGAAAGAAAAGTATTTTTCACGCAAAATTCTACACTGCAGATTTAGTGCTGCTACTCAAGTATCACTGGTTTTGCAAACACTGGCACACTAAATGAATAGTGCGGCATCTTTCCATTCAAAACTTGGTGCTGCTGCTTGCGGATGTTCGCAGATGACTCTCCAATGTGATCAAACCAGTGCAGCAAGATTTCAGCATCTGATGGGCAGGTATGAACAAACGATGGTTCTGAATAAGCAGCATGGAGGTACCGCCACAATCCAGTCAAGTTAGCTGGGATCTCGTAACCTACGAAAAAATTAATAACTCCACTTCACCGATAATTGGACCACCGCATTTGTCTGAGCCTTATCCTATTTACAAATTCTGTACAGTTTGTATGAAATGGACACAGTTCACATCTCCATCTGTTCACTCACACAATCTCTGCAAATACTGAATGGATTTCACTGAAACTGGTACTGGGAACTCATAATCAGGGTCAGGTTAATCCAGTTTTCAAGCATACGATATTAATTCCACAGAATATAATCCATTTTGCGATTTCCATTTTATTTAAAATCAGGCTGTTTTTAAATTGATTTCAGTATAATAGTTCCTGTGATATTTTTATTATGAAAAATTGTACGAGCCAGTCAAAGTCCAATATTAAACTGCATCCAGCTTTACTACACACTGGTGATTTAAATTTGTACTCAACAGTAACAGTTAGGATTGGCACACTGTGGGACCCATAATCTTTAAAACAAACCTTTGATACCAGCAGCAGCAACGCGAACTTGGTGTAGCTTCGGCAACACTTCGCAATCCAAAAACGATGGTGCAGGACCACAAAGAAACACATTGTTACTTGTATTTTTCAGGTAGCAGTCAATACGACGAAGTTCAGACTCCAAATGGCTTGCATCCTTTGAAACATCACGTACATAGAAGCAAAACCGTGAGAAGAAATCCCTGTCGAACAAGCAGCAGAAAAACGCATTACAGAAAACATACATCATTAACCCTTTTGAAGTCAGGTTCACCTAAATAACATTTCAAGACTAAGTTCCTCCACAAAGAAAATAAAACACTTCTGC
Organism: Zootermopsis nevadensis; assembly: GCF_977971745.1. Taxonomy (NCBI): domain Eukaryota; kingdom Metazoa; phylum Arthropoda; class Insecta; order Blattodea; family Termopsidae; genus Zootermopsis; species Zootermopsis nevadensis. Next base: position 15,368,984 of record NW_028259148.1, on the reverse strand, counting down.
ATTTTCAAGAAAAACTGGTCAATGCTGTTTGAGGAAACAGTCATTATTTGTGCTGAGAATCATATAAAGCCCATAAATATACAAAGTGGGCTAAATGGTGACCCACAGATTGTTAAGGCACTGGGCATTAAAGAGTTAAGATATTTAAAGGAGGCAAGAGTGGCATATTTCCATCATTCTACTTACATACAAACTTCACTTAAAATAAGCACAAATGCTTCTTTAAATGTATGTGATGTAGCCTACCTGGTTACTAGTTCTGCTTCTGGGTCTTCTTCGTTCTGTTGCAAAATTCCGCCAGGAAAACGAGATTCCAACAGTGAAACAATATCATCAGCCACATCAACTGGGTCTTCACCTAAACCTAAGTACAAAGCTGGAACTCTTAGTCTTAAACCTAAACGACGGAAAGCTTCGGGTGATCTTGATACATTCACGGGAATAGTCTTGAATTGTGGTAATACCTTTGCTGCAAACTTTAGTTCAGCTAACATGAGAACACGCTGACTCTGAGGGCACGCGCCCAGACTTTTACCATCTTTGCCCGCCTTCACAAATATACTTATATTAGTAGGAGACTGACTCATTTTTCTCGAAATCTTGGTACCTCCAAAAGTTTCAGTCTTCCACCGTGTGTGTTGCTTCACATCGTCCCGAAAGTATAATGTTATACGTTGATTTTCTTGCACTTTACACTTATTAAACACTTACTATATGAGAGATCAAACTTTCTCTCTCAATAAGTACTGGCTGGACGTTATGCAGATGACGTACTGTTAGGCTATTTATACGCAAAACCAGTTCAACGGCTAAAAATAGTTGGGCCACGCAAACGTCTAGTATACAATTTATCATCTTAAAGCATAGCAGGAAAGACACATACTTCCAATATTCTTCCTCAATAAATTAAGCAAGACACCAGTAACACAAAACCACTTACCCGTAATGTGATCGCATCCGGCTTCTACTATTCTGACCGGAACTAACATATTAAATTCAGTTCCTCCGTCGATTCACAGCTCATGAAAAATAAACCACGCAAGATGCATTCTCATGAGCATTCCAAATACGCAATAATTAGATGGATAGTAAATATTTAGTAATCGTTGGAAAATTCGATAATGTATTTGATTTCAAATAATACTTTTCCTAAGAAAAGTATTCTTAAACTCAATATAACAGTACTTATGACATACACAATTCCAATATGAAAAATTAGTTATTATAACTACTTCGAATCGCAAAACTGTCAAAAGTGTTTATCTTACATTTTCTTTCACAGTACGCTTGATTTTGTCAATGATATACATCCGTCACGGAAACATTTGAAACATAATAAACACTAAACAGTAAAAAGGTATAATATTCAATGTTGTGCCCTTATGTAGCAATAACACTCCATCCTGTCTACTTGCCCGTTGTGCTGGTCGTTCGTATGAGGCTTCACATGTGAATGTATTTTAAATTTGTTCTTACTTTTCAGGTGGTTATGGATACAAATAAAATAGCAGTTGTAATAATATCAAAGTTTGCCGTGAAAATTATAACCGATAGAATGATAATCTAAAATTTGACAGAATGACTCCTTTTGATGATATATTGTATATCGTGAATACAATTCTTCTAGGAGAAGAACCAGTAAGTAATGTTACGTGTCTGTGAAGTATTTCTCTTTTGCAAAAAACCATCACCATTATTACTTACATGTACTACAATAGTTGAGAGTTTTTGGGTGATGTAAATTCTTCTGCCAAGTAGGACTGAGATAGGAGATACTCTTTTAATGCTGGCGTAAACATTTTGATTTTGTAATTTAAACTATTGATAGTAAGTGGAAAATTATTGAATAACTTAATTCCAGTATAGTAAACTCCTTCTTGATATTTAATGAGGTTAGAATTTGGCACATGAAGGTTGTATCTTTGTCTTGTTCTTATATTGTGGTAATCTGAATTTGCTTGATATTTTTCCATGTTATCCACTATAAATGATAATAGTGAGACCAAGAATTCGCTGGCTAGTGGAAGAATATGGAACTTCTTAAATAATTCCCTACAAGGCCTCTCCTTTTAGTGCCTGCCATTATTCTAATGATCTCTTTTGAATGTAAAATACTTTTTTGCTGTCTGCTGAATTCCCCAGAAAATTATTCCATGTGACATGATGGAAGTAAGCAAAATAAACTAATTTTAAAGTTTCTGTTTTCATGAGTGCTGTAACTGTCCTCATAGCAAGACATACTTTTGTCTGAAACAAATTAATTTATTTCTGGCTCTACATAACTAGCTAAATAGCTTGTTATGGTTGCTGTAATGTGGTATTTGTTTTGATTAAAAGTGCTCTTAAATTCACCAGAAGTGTGATCTCATGCTTTGGAGGTTTCTTTGTGCTGTTATTTTTATCATGTACACAATTTTTAAACTCATAACCTCAACATTTCACACCACCTCTGTTAACGGTTCAGCTTATAATTTTCTTTCTTATGCATTTTCAGACAATTGAAGACTTTATTTTACTTACCGGAACACTAGTAGCATTCGTCGCGTTCATTCTGTGGTGCTGCTTCCCTGTGGTGCCAAAAGAAGCAAATCCACCCCTGCAGTATGACAGTCGGAATTACATTCAGTACAAGAGGACTGAAACGGGATATGATATCTCGTAGCAGAATATGTGCCTCATGATGGATAAGGGTACGCATATCACAAAAGGGCTACGTCAGCATCCGCGCTCAAACTGAAGTTTGATATTTCAATGATGAAACTGGAGTCCAGTGATTAATATTTCATGGATTTAATTCTGCATCATCACTGTAAGGTTTCTGAATACTTGATTTCAGCAGATGTGACAACTGTAGTACGCTCTCCTGAAATGCAGTCTCGTCCTGTGAGAACTGCAACGCCGCAACTTTCATTGTATTATATTCTCCAGTGCCATTTCTCAAGACTGACAGGCTAGCGTTGCTTCTAATTATGTACTCTATTAAAGATAACAGGGTTGTAAAAAAGACATAACTTTTGGACAAACGTTATTAGTGCATACTTTAAGTTACGACTACACTTCAAGATACTGTTCGTCACAGACTACATAATATCACTTACGTTTTTGTTTTTCTTCCATATTCTGTGTATATATCACGCTATCAGTAAAATGGTTTATACATTTTACCAAATTTGCCAATACATTATATTAAAAATACATTGAATGATGTTGGTCCCCTTTACAACCTCTGTCGTAGTTTAGAGTGATTATAACGTTTCATGTGTTCTTGTAAGTTTTTGTCCATTAAGTCCCAAATACAAATTACAGGAAATGTATGAACAATTGTGGCTCTTTCATCCTCATGTTAGGATTACAAACATTAAGTTTTTATTTGATTTTTCTTATTTTATTCCCAGTGTCAAACACCCCCCCCCCCTCAACTTTTCATAGTGCTAATGTGTTCCAACATGCGAGGATCCAGAAATAAACATTAATGTTTCCCACTAATCAGTTAACAGGCCTCAATTTACATATATTAAAATTTTATGATGAGTTTTTAATATCACCTATAAAAAAACATTTGCATCGAGAATGTGGCTGAATAGAAATTGTTAAGTGGCCAGCATATTTAAGTTGTATTTCTGGAGCCCTGCTAGGACATTTCCGTTTTTCGAAAGCAACATTCACGGAGACTGGCTCCATTGTAAAACTGTAGCCTGCTAATCTCTTTTGTATGGGACATCTGAAATGTTCTGAACCTAGACTGCATTTAACTGCTGTTAGGATTGTATTAGCAGTGTAACTGCCTGGATAGAAAGCTATGCCTTTTATTTTTATAGTTTTCTATGCACATTTTTTGACAGATTTTAATCTTTCCCCTTTGTGGCATTAATTCCTTCTCAGACAAATTCCAGAAAGAGCAGTATAGAACTTAAATTATTTTAACAAATCTTCAAGCAGTCTCTTTTTGGTTAAAATATTCCCTCTCCCCAATCTCAATTCCAAATAATTATTTTTATATTAGTTCTTTCTCTATATTCTTGAGGCCAAAGAAATTTTCCAGCAGACTGGTTAATATTTAGCCCATTTGCTTACCTTATTAATAGTAAACTGTTCATGTTAATTGCCTTTTATTTTCGTATTTTTTAACGTAAAAATAATTATGACTTTTCCTAAAGTCAAAATTGTCTGTGTTGCTGCTCAAATCAAAGACTGAATTCTAAAGATGCTATTTCTTGACTGTCAGTTAACTCACTTAGGTAAAACTGTGATATCTGTCTCAAGCACACATTTCAGAATTCTATCTCTGTGATAACAAGGTAAGTCAATGGGTTAATCCAGATTCTGTTTTACAGGTCTTACATGCACTGACAAGTCCAGAAAAAACTGCTGGCAGCATAATTATATCAGAATAATTTTCAGTGACTGTAATGACAGACGCTTTTGGTAACAAGGAATAAGAAAACTGAGTTTGTTTTAGTTCGAGGGGTCTTAAAACATGTTACTTGAACCCGTACTGTAAATTTATTGCCCCAGTCAGTAAAGCGCATTTCCAATGTTTAACGGTGTCTTGTGTGTCCAAACTGTTTTCAGTTGGTATGTAAATGTAGTCAAGTTTATGAAACCATGCTGTGCCCTTACGGCATTAAGATTTCTCTGCAGCGATTACAAAACTTACTTTTGATGTCTTGCATGTATGACAATTAGTGAAACTTGATTTTCATTTGTATTCAGTTTTCCTTCCTTTGAATTCTACTGATACCATTACCATTTGATATTAAATAGTTACAAAGCAGAGTGAGGAACTGTGAGTCAATTAAAAAATTACTCAAGTGCGCTAAAATCAAGGACATTTGAAGAGTTTCATGTGTGCAGTCACAAAAAAAAAAGGTCTTTGACATTGTAATAAATTGTGTCCCATCTCTGTTGTAACTTGATAATTCATCATTCTTTGTACCCATGAATATTCTCTTGTATTTCCTACTTCAAGGTCTCTTGGGGGGGGGGGGGGGGCACTGCGTGTACTCTTACATACAACGTTCAAATTTCTCAGCTTTGGCTGTAAGCCATTTCATTTAGGTGCACAGTTATTCTGACGTGTTTGCTTGAGCCAACAAGTTTATAGCTTTTAAGATACCTCCCACTTGCAGTCTACTAGAAATAATTGTATGTGTAATATTTTGACAATCCTGTATGATGTACTGACATTTTGTTTTTCCACCAGTGTGGGTTTTACTAAAATGATGCTATAAAAGCTCAAGCATCATGTTTGGGACACTTACTTCCTTTATTACACATGTCAGTAGTTGCAATTATTTTATTTTGCTGGTTTCCAGACTAGGCATTCAAGATTGAGCTTCCATTTGTTTCATAACTGTTCCTCATAAATTATTGTTCAGTAATGTCTGTGAGAAATGAATTCATATATTATTTGTATTCAACTTAATGGATTACCTGGCTACAGGCTGGACGATCGGGGTTTGATCCCCGAGGGGGGCAGAGGATTTTTCTTCTAGCCTCTGCGTCCAGACCGGCTCTGGGGCCCACCCTGCCTCCTATCAAATGGGTACCGGGGTCCTTTCCCGGGGGTAAAGTGCGGCTGAGGCATGATGCTGACCACTCACCCCCATCTAATGCATCTATACCTCCCCCCCCCCCCCCAAAAAAAAAGCACCTACATGGCATATAGTGGGACGGCTTTACTTTTACCTTAATGGATTAGTGTTCAGTGTTGTAAATTTAGTGTTTTGTTAATAAAATAGTTATTCATGTTTACTTCTAAGCATGTATATTTTTATCTATGATTTACATTAACTTACAAGAATATAACTTGTTTTAACTATCAGTAACATATAGTTTTAGGCATGATTAGTCACCAACAATTTACAGGCATCTTTATGGCTATTACAACAGTAAAGCCATCATAAAATTTTATTTGCATTGTCACTAAAGCTTAATCTTGTTTTGAAAATGAAAGCTGGCGAGAAGAGTGTGCTGTTACATGAAATTCTTGACCCTCATGTATTTTATGAGCCACGACACTGTGACTTTCACATTTCCTTTGTATGTATCCTGATTTCAAAGACATCAAATTAATCTTGTAAAGTCTGAAATACAAACTGTGAGAGAAAGGAACTGAACACAATTTGTAGAGTCTTGCCATACATCTGTTAGGGAAGCCCTACTACTTATACATGTGCAGCTACGAAATATGAATCTTCCATTAGGGAATGTTAACTTAGGTGTTTGATTTATAACTTCATCGCATTTGTTATCAAAATCAGCATTGGCAGGACACAATTTTTTATTGCAGCTCAAACCATCTTCTCCATTTGTCTGTGGCTGATCATGTTTTCTTGTGATATAAGGGGCCACACATTTTCAAGTATTTGTTGCAGTAGGCCTAAGTCTAGGATCTGAAACAATTGTGGCCTTTGTACACCGGCGTTTTAAGCGTATCCTCATGTATCACAAGATAACATCCAATAAGCCATAAACAAATGGAGAAATACAGGTCTGAGCCATAATCCAAGAAAACGGAGGTCCTATTCAACATCGACTGGGAAGGAAACAAAAGAAATTGAATTATAAATAAAATTTGTGTTATAAATGAAAATATTTTTGTGTGTAACAAATCAAATGACTTGAATAAATCTTTTTTGTACACAAACTTAGTTATGTTCTACACAACGAACATGAGAATCATTCAAGTCTGCTAAGCCATTAATTTTCACTAGTTTTTTTAATTAATTTATTTGCACCAAATATACATGTTCATTTAATACTGACAGGCAGATTAAATAAATATAAATAAAGCAGGCAGAATAAGTGGCACGTTCAGAGGATTCAAATACACAAAAGATCGTTCCTTAATCTTGTGGAAAGACAGAAGTAGAGATACTGAAACACAGATAAGAGAGTAATGTTCAAATGCTCATTAACCTTTCCAGGGGAGAGGGGATTAAATTCCTGTGTTACAGGACTGCCAGCCGGACTTTAGTTTTGCTTATGATGGTTTAGCAGTATGCAAGTGCAGGGCATAGCCAGCTGGTCAGACAATTACGTTTAAATAAATTAGATTGTGAAGATTTCAACTGGTTCAGTATGCGATCCAGTGGTGATCTTTCGTGATTGTGATGAAGTTCCTCAGTCAGCTGTACGACTGCACTACTCAAGAAAGGCCCTGTGCTATGTACTCAGTCATAATTATACAAAACAGCTCATCATTATTGGTCTTATTTTCAAATAAACTTTCCACTTTTCTTTTACTCCATGGTAATATAAAAACAGACTTCTCTTACCAACTTTGCCCAGTCACAGGAAATCTAGAACATTGTATTTTATCTGTTTGGGAGTAATTCAGAACAGTGTTTTTCAAACTCTGGGTTGCAACCCACAAGTTTCTTGTGAGAAGTAATTTACTTGGAATGTGGCTTCTAAGGTAATATAATGTAAATGCAGTTCCTTTAAATAAATTTTAGTATTTTTTTTATGTTTATCATTTATATTTTAATTTTATATTTCAAAGGAAATATTAAAAAATTTAAATTTAAATTGTACGTAGTTCTGTACTGAATTGTGATGTGGTATGCTGTAAACATTTGCGTAAAAGATCCTTTCGCTTTTGAAAATACTGAATGAATAATCAAAGTTCACTTGACATGCAAAGAAGATGAAATTTCACAAAAAAAATTACAAGAAGACATTGTGTGTTGTTACTGTTGCCATTCACATCAACTTATATGTACGAACAACTAAGATTTTTGATGGTGACACAATTAAAAGTACATAGAAGAAACTCACTCAATACTGCAACCTCTATGCATTACAGTACTGAACAGGCAGGCACGTCGGCTGCATTAGAGGTACATAAACATCTTTAACTAATCATAACTTTGTACTCATGGTATTAATTTATTCAGCACGTATGTCCCATTATGTCAACTTACTGCCATTTCTCAATAATTTATAAATATATATTATTACGTGATTACAGTAAAAAAATGTATTTATTACCATGGGTTGCAATGTAAAAAAACTGAAAAACACTGCCTTATGACAAATGTTACCTAGAAGAGTTTGATATCACAAACTAATGAATGCTGAGATAAATCTTGAAGTTGTGTTCACTAAAATGGAAAATGGTTTCACACTTTTACATGGAAAGATGTTGATGTTTATATAAGAACTCCTTCTCAGGATTATACGTAAATTTATAGTCTTTTCAGATTTTGTTCCGCTGACTTCCAGAAAAAACCTTGTTCTTCTGGCTGGACATGTGTTTAAAACTTCTTACATTTGTAACAGTAACGGACATTATACAAGTCATGCATATGTACTGTAGAAATAATAACTCTGTACTGAGAAGAAAAACTTCAAATCAATTTCAGTGTACATGTAATTTTGGATGTAAGTAATATATTCATGCAATTGTTTCATATTTAATTTTCGCTAAACCTCAGCATTGAGCTCCATTACTGTTCTCATCTCAGTTCTGTTGCTAAATGTATACTCATTCTATGCTAGTCAGTAGCACATAGAAGTTCTTTCATTTCTTTTACTGTCTTGTTATTTTAAACATGTATTTACAGTTTTCACTTTCAATAAATTTTCTAACTAAATTTCTGCATTTTGAAACTATATACGCGTAATAATGTCTGAACATTTCACAAATGTTGTGCCCTGTGATTTCATTTACATGACATTTTCTCAATATTTATAATACTACTTCTATGTCAATGCATTTTACATTTACTGTAAGTATGCTTAATTTATTAAGATACATTTTCATTGTAGACTGATCTCAAAGGTAATTTATTTTATAATGTAATATTTATTGTAACTTGTTGAACTGTTAAGTGGCTGATAAATATAGATTAGATGAAAAAGTACAGGCAGTTTATGTATTATTGCTTGTTTTATAATCGCATCTACTACAGTTTGAATATGGTAACATTATTTTGTTTAATGACATACTGTAATTTTATATACATAAAAAGGCACACTGTTACAGAATTAGTACAAAATAATTTATTTGTTATTAAAGTATGCACATACTTAATCTTAATTTTTTTGTTGGATTAATATTAATAATGAAATAAACTAAAAATATACTCTAAAAAACACAAAATAAAGAGGGCCATCTAGTCCTAGGAAACAAAAAAATTAAGTAGGTTTCCCCAGCAAAATCTTATACTCATTTCCCATTTCCCTGAGTTGCATATCTAGCCCAATAACAAACTGTTAACAAAAAAAGACCCTCACTTATACGATATCCATTACCTCCTACCATGACAAAGTATTATAAAAGTCTGAGGGGTAGTTTTATTGGTAATAACCAATTTCTGAACAGGGTTTTAATAAAAATGTTTCCCAAAAACACTTACAAGAAGGCACAAAATCATGTTCTAAAAGTCAGACTGGACTGCAGGAGCTAGGGCACGGGTGTCTTTGTGACCATGTGATGCCAGAGCTCGGTTAAAAATTGGAAGTGTGAATGAAATCCAAAACAAGCTCAGAAAGTGTATTCCACCCCATAATAAACATTATATCCTCATGTGTTCTTAGCAATGTGCATTTAGGGATATTACATCTGCCTTGTTTGATAGTTACAACTATGGCCACCTCATGAATTATCTCAGCCACCATTTTGTAAGCACTGCTCATAGGATATTCAAAAACATTATTTTGAGGTTGTGCAGAATAGCACTACCTCCAAATCAAATTTCATCCAAATCCATTCAGTGGTTCTGGAGTCGAATCGATTGTACAGATGATCGGACAGACACAACCAGCCCATGATGTGTTCTTGCTATGTATTTTGGTCAGAGAACGCACAATAACCAGTCAGGTGTAAATATCTAATTTAAGGATGTGTTCGGAGTTTTAAGCTGGTCAAACAACATATGACTAATAGGTGAGGCAAGCAATAAGAAATTGGAAAGAAGGAAGTCGAGATTTGGTGGTACTGAGTGGTGAGACTGTCTCTTAGACTATTGTTCAACTGACAGGAACTATATTCAATAATCTCCTCCCCCCCCCCCACCTAAAAAAGTATGAATCAGAATAAAAAAGGAAAGCTGTCCTGCTACATGCCAAGGGGCGAGGGAGTATTGCACGTACTTATTCTCAACCTTGACACTGAATGGAGGTAAGTGATCAGGGTCACGCCCTGGCTGCACTTTACCCCTAGGAAATGATCCCAGTGCCCATTGGACAAGAGGCTGGGACAGGCCCCAGAGCCAATCTGGACACAGAGGCTAGAGGAAAAACCCTCTGCCCCTGTCGGTGATCAAACCCTGGTCGTCCAGTCCATAATCAGCCATTATACTGACTGAGCTACCTTGGCTCATATGAATCAGAGTATAAAGAAGTATAAGCTGGCACTAAAAGAGTATCTCCTGTATCAATCCTTATACTCAATAGAAGATTTGACCTCCAACCTAAACTTATGTTTTACACATTTCACATATAACGCAGGTACTCACGTCCCCCGAAACCCATGTGATACCGAGGTAAGTTTGTGCACGAACTGTGTTTCCTAGAATATTATGTTGCTACTTATTCAGTAAGATACATTTGAACATTACGGTACCTTAGATTTGTAGCGCTGATCATATCTGAGCCAGCAGCTGTAGTTACAGATGAAATATGAATACGGCTGGTTACTATGATGAAAAGTTTAATCTTCAGCTAGTTCCTTTGTCCTTGAAAGCTGTGAAATCGCTAATATAAAGTGGTTCTGCCAGAAGGTGTAAAAATGATAATGAGATTAATTATCTCAGTGGGGACTTTCATTTACACTAGAGGGAATATCATGAGACAGCTTAATTTGATGCCAACTGATTTTTATTTCTCTTCCATTTCTGTTTATTAAAATACTTTATTTGTACACAAACAAACAGAATATTCACCCTAAAAATATGAATGAAATATATAAGAAGCAACATCTCAGTTGCAATGACCCTCTGACTGTGCACAATGATAATGTTTGTATGAACATCTGCAGTCAACATAATACCACCCTTGTGAAAGGAGTGAACCTCTATAGCCCAGTCCGGAATGGAACTTAAGAGGTAGTGGTGCAACTGGAGAATGATTCAGAAAGTTTAATGTAATGGCATTGACACTGAGAGAGAAGGCAAATTATAATGAAGTCCATATTCAGGACAGCCAGATTCTTCATAGAGCAGTCACATAGTCAGATACAAACTCCAGCAAAATACACTTTAATGTCTTCCATCCATTATTAACTGAAATTTTAAAATACTACCTACCACATTATGAAATTGTATACGACTGTTGAAAGGAAACACTGAATTGCACCTCGCACATTAAACCAAGCATCCTCACTACGAGTCATTCGAAATTTCTAGTACGCATGTACACCAAAACAGAATACTAACCTAATGAACAATCTTGATAGGTCAACTAATCCGACCGTCATTGACGTCAAAGCATCCCGATGTTGGCGACAAGCAGATACCACACATAACTTCAACATCCCTTGCAGCTCCTCCCAAAATATCCGAGAAGCAATGTAGGGACCACACTCTCCATCCTCCAGCTTAGCCGACCCGAACGCACAAACCTTCACCATGTGACTTACCTCCACATGACAAAGCATTACTACGCCATTTCCTTCGTGAGCAGGAATGGCAACCTCAGAAATTCAAACTCACAAAAAACCTATATTCTCGCTTCTGACATCTAGGAACAAGTGGATAGAATTGCACAGGCTCGAAATTGGATCAGCTAATAATGCGTTTGCATAGGCATGGGTTTGACTGGGCACAGGCGGGGGCGGGAGGTACTTGAACAGAATTGGTTGCAGTGTTCATGTGTCCTTCTCAGCTTTACAGTCATCTCTCTTTTCCGATACAAATGCGATGCTTACATTCACATATGTCCCCTTGAGCCAGAACAAAATTTTTTTGGATCTACTTGAAAAAACCTACACTTCATCAATGCTGGCAGTGACCATCAAGTAGTAAAATGAAAACATAATATTATAAATAACAAGCGTGGAGATAATATTACGTAAAGTAACGCAGTGTATAGTAGAGGCCACATACATAACAGTCTTTTGGTAGAATTTTTATCTTCAGGCTGATGGTACTCTGTAATCAGTGGTGGGAACAGAAAATAATACCAACATGCTCAATGATTGACTGCAGTTTTGTACCGAATCGCTGTAAAATATTAGTTTGAGAGATAACCATAATAATGTTTAAAGGTAAGTACCAGGTTTTGGTGTGTTAAAAGCTTTCGTAGTAAAATTCACGTGGAGTTCATTTAAGATTCAAATAATGTAAGAAAGTGACACATTTCATGTCTAATTAAAGGTGAGATTACTTATTTTGCAGCTGTAATTGTACTGTTAAATTTTTGTTGTTATTGCACAGTGATCCTACAGTAAGTATATGATACAGCAACGTGATGTGAACAGGATATATGACGTTACAATAGTTTGTAAGTCAAAATACCTTGATTTACATTTCTTTATAGGTTGAAAGAAACGATGGATATACTAGTAGCTAAATGTATAGTGCTTGTCACACTATTTGCTTTAGCATTAATATTCAGCCTGCTTCCACTGAAGCTTGTTTCAAATCTTCGTAATACAGCAGATCATTTGAAACGGACCAGGTTGGTAATTATTTTACTTTATTTACCATTCATTCACCATTCACCCTCTGCAGATTATATTCTGATTCAACTAAACTTTGATTGTTCAGTTTTCATAAATTACCAATAATCAACATTATATCCAGACTATTACATATAAATTTTTGTTTTTAAACCTGCCCTGTCATAGTATCGATTTTATTAAAATGTTTGTTACCATCTATTATTTTTAAACAAGATAAGGCCTGTAATATATATATATTTTTGGAGTGTGTGCTGAATTTTAATGTGGAGTTTTCAAAGTTGGAGACTGAAGAAATAAATACAAAATCATATAATTAATTAATACAAACTATAATTTGAATTAAATTGCAATATGAAGATTGTGTTCTGGGATGTTGCACCATGTACTCATTTATAAATTGACTGACCTAATTATGGAAACAGTAAACACCCCTGAAACATTGGTTTTTACCTTGACTACACACTGCAGCATTGCAAGAGAGAGTTGTCTTCATTCTCATTGCAGTGAGAAACTCAAATTTCACTAATTATAATGTGTTGCTGTAGCTGTCATATCATTTAAATGTTTAACAAGTTCCATACATTTTTACTGTTAAATTTCCTTGGCAGGTATGGTTTTGTCATAAGCCTGCTTAGTTGCTTTGCTGGTGGAATATTTATGGGTACTGGTCTGTTGGATCTTTTCCCAGAAGTCAATGGGATGTTGAGTCAGGTATTGACATTGTCACTGTAAGTTAAGTAGATCAGGCGTCATAGTTAGTTACAGAAAATGTATGTAATCAGAGATCTGATAAGACAAACATTAAAGACTTGAATTACCTACATACATTATAAAAGTCAAAGAAATGCAAGCATTTCTCTACAGATATTCTGGTTTGTCTTCAGCTTCTTGGCGTAGATTTACCAGCTTCATTTCATAGCAAATAAAATAATGTTTAAAGTTGAATATACTGTGGTTTATATGCATGTTCAGCGAACAGAGTCTGGGCTATAAGTTTTGAATCATGAAACTGATTTTTTTTTCTTTCCTGGTATAGGTAAATGTTAAATTATACATGAAGTCTTCCTTTCCTGTGGCAGAATTTACTGTTGCTTTTGGATTTTTCCTGATCTTGATTCTTGAACAGATAGTTCAGGACTGTAAAGAAAAACACACTGAAAGCAATTTGCTACAGGATGAAACTGTAAGGACAGATGTGAATCAGTCATGTGACCCAGAAGGAGAGCACCAACTTCACCATGAAGTTGAAGCGGGTTCCAGCACGCTAAACGTTCCAGTCTATCGTGAACCAGAGCTGCACCCAACACTGCGATCACTTGCTCTTTTATTTGCATTGTCTTTGCATTCCTTATTTGAAGGACTGGCTATTGGACTGCAAGAAGAAGTGTCCAGTGTCCTTCAGATCTTTGTAGCCGTTGTGCTTCATAAGATGGCTTTAGCATTTAGTTTGGGACTCAGTCTTGTGCAGACAGAACTTTCTCTGAGATCTGTTATCAAGTCCAACTTTCTCTTCAGTATCACCTCACCATTAGGGATGTGTATTGCAATAATGGTAGAGGAGTTCGGACACAGTTTGAATTCATCCGTCTTGAATGGTATTCTCCAGGGATTGGCGTGTGGTACATTTTTTTACGTAACATTTTTTGAGGTCCTTCCTCATGAACTCAGTCAGAGTGAAAATCGTTTACTGAAGCTGTTGGCTCTGTTGGTTGGTTTCTATGTGGTTTGTTTTGTTCTTTTCTTGGATCCAACAGAATCTCCATATTGTACGTGTCCGTAGGAGCAGTTTTTGGACTGATTAAATTAAACCAGTGTTTTGTGAGTTCAACCTCCTTAGTCTAGCAGAGGTTACACTGTAAAATAATTCTGAATCATGAAAGTTTGATAGGTTATAATAATTTTGATAAAAGGCAGGTTCCAGGGGTCCTGGGGTCAAACTTCAGAGTGGAGACTGGCCATCCTGACTGAAGCTTTTTCATGGTAGTCATGATAGTGCCTTAAGTAGGCCACAGCTGCTGCCTTCCACATTCTTTCCAATTCATTGGTTGCCATGTAATTTAACACTAAATAGTCTGAGCTGCTAACAGCATTCTTAAACCACAAAAGAAAGTTGTCGTGATTTTCCTCTCACTCAATCTGTGATGCAGAAAATTCTTTGAAAAGTCATTTGTACACTCGGCTTGTCAGAGAATAGCCCGCTTTCTTTATGGAGCCCGAAGGTCCTTCACCTTGTTCACAAAAGCCTGCCACAGGACAAACTCCTGAGCCAGCTGCATCCAGTTTGCTCCATTAATTCTTGTCTCCCGAAGGTCCCACTCTGTTGTCAAAAACCCTCAACCTATGTTTCTCAAAGTGAGAGACCAAATTTTGCACTTTTCCTACAGACTAAAATAATATTTTGAACAGATAGAAAATCAACTTCAGCCAGTTTTTTGTACATACGACTGATGAAGTAAAGTTACTCCAAACTTAAGTCTTACATGAAAAACTTTTCAAGTTACAGTACAGATTTAATTCCTTAAATCTGGAAGCAAAACTATATTCAAAGGTTTGTAAATTTAAACTTAACATATGCAGTAATGTTATAGGAACAGGAAGTTTCTAAATAATATGCACGAATAAAGTTTTCTCTGGTACTTATTAAATGCCACCCCTGTGAAGATGAATTAGGTAGTGGAGGATAAGCTCCACTCTTTCTAGATGCAGGTAACAAAATCTTAGTTACAATGCCTGAAAGGAAGAGACTTTACATATGAAAAAATAATAAGGTATGATGGTGCGGATAACTGGCTTTTATATACACATTAACCAACTTTCAGGTCCCATGAAAGCAGAGCTCTAGACATATTTATTACCAATAATCTACATATGAAAGTTGGTCACCTCGTGCTTCAACAAGAAAAATAGCAATACTTTAATAAAAACGAAACACCAAAATATATATTGTGGAGGAGTTTGCTAATCTGTGATAACACAATGTCCATACCAAATTCACACAGCAAAGAGAAATGTCAGGATTCATACGGCCCATTAAACCGAGTGTAATGCGAGTACGAAGTATGATTTGTAGGGAGGAAGAAAATGTGTGTACAATAAAATCCTGTGAGGAAGGGCTCCTTGACATTGACAGAAAGAAAGAAATTAATTCAACTTACAGAAATCATTTGTTGGCATTTGGCTGACACAAATGCACTGGTGGACTCTTCTGATCCTGGTTCTAGAATTGCAGAAGGAATAGGCCTTCTAAATATAAACTGGTTTCTTTATCAGCTGTCATGAAGTCTGGAATATAGATGGTAAAGTACTGAAGCACACATTCTACTTAAAACGTTATTCAGCACAGATGAGTAGCCGACCGCTAAACCCTGGAGTTCGAGTCCAGCTGCCAGGCCTGTAGTGTGGGGGTTAAACCACTTCTTCCCACATGACAAAGAATACAAGGAAATGACATGAACATCCTGATTATGTCCACTGCTTTCAGAACTGATCTCATATTTGTTACACTTACGAGTAATGTGTATAATTATGGATGCTGTGTGAACACAAAAGGAGGATATACCTTGTGCAATGACATCATTTTATAATTATTCCAATGGCTGTGAAATATCATGATATATTGTACAAAAACTGAATAAAATTTTTTTTTGCTTTATAAAATGTTGGCTCCCCCCCTCCCAAAGCTTCATCCCCATTTTGGTCATACATTATCCAGAAAGGACCATCTATTGGCTAACGAAAAATCTGACAAGATGGAACGTATCAGCTCATGGCAGTGATAGGGTGAGGATATGAAAGTGTTGACAAGTTGAATGTAACCTACCACATTTTAATTTCAACAAACAATCATGTTGCTGCATTTTCAGTAAATTCAGGTTATTGTATTAACTTGGAAAGGGTGAAAATATTCTGCAACATTCAATCCCAAAAACACATTGCCTTATTATTTACCAACAAAAGTGTCCTACTGTGGTACATTCAATCAACATAAAGTTATGTTGCATACAATTTGTCAGATTTCACAGTGTTTTGGTATAGGCCTACAGCGGACAGTACAGTACCTCAGTCCACTGCAAATACAATATATAACTTCAATTCTAGAATGTATTTATACATGGTAATTAAAACAAAAAAGTGGTTCACTGAATAATGTTTTCAAAACACTGAGACCTTGAAGGACCTACAGACATGAAAACCAAAACAAAAAAAGGTACACGCATCCATTACCAAGGGCTAGCTGAAATTTGTTTTTGTGAATGATACAGTGCGTACTTTTTCTGACACAAAAAGTGCGATTCACCGCAGCAGTGTCACAGAGTCAACTGTACTGACAACAAAGTGATTACTGTCGAGCAATGTCCTTTCTGATATTGCATGGAACTTCATCCAATCCATTTACTTCCAGAATCTCCCATACCTGGGATATACAATGTCTTATCGGGTGCAAATGTGTAGAAAGAAGCAAATAAAACTCCTCGGGTCTGTAGTAGACAGGAAGGCAAAACCTGCATCTCAACTCTTCTCATTTTATATACACACAAGATTAATATTCTGTATTATAATGTGTACATCTCTTTTGGGACACTCTATATATTTTGAGAAAAGTAATTTTAAGCACATTAGTAAAAGATAAAACTGAAAAAAAAAACAGACTTTTCTAACAAAAAAGGAGAGCTTATTGTATCCCAGGGGCACAATGAAAAAAAAAATTCACTTCACGTTTATTAAATTACCGTATTCACTCAATTGAAAGGCGTGTCTATCGGTACGCCTGTTCATCCTACAAGTTTCAATTAACAAAGCTGTCAGCAGTGAAACTCCCGTAATTGTAAGCATGCGTTATTCCATCTATCAAACATTCTCTCCTGTCAAGAACCATATATACAGAAACAAAAACTTGCAATATAAATTGCAACGAGAAGCTACATGGAGCTACAAAGCTTGTATTTCACAAAAACGAGCGACATTTAAAATTGCAATTGAGCAAATACGGTCGTCAGTCCCACTAAGTTATTAGGAAAATTTTATGGCAGGATTTGCACGGGCTTCTGATGAAATTCATTGGCTTAAGAGACGCTATTCATTATTAATGATTTTATACTGCAACCTAAAGAAAAGTGATCGTCATACATGTGCCATAAAATACACCAAAGGGCGCCAATCATGTCACCATAAAAGCTACAGGCTGGCAAGAATCTTAAATGCACCACCACTGTGAACCCACAGTTCTACCAACGTTTGAAGGAATATTATTTTTTCACTTTGATCGCATGACCAAGCGTAAATACAGCATAAATGACGGTTGTCTTTCGGTAACAGGAAAACAATAACGTGGTACACAGCGAGTAATATAAGAGTCTGAAGGTTCGCGCAAAGAATATTCGCTTGTTACCAAGCGTCTGTCTCGCGTCTCACCGGAACAGGAAGCAATTAGTTTATATAAATATTATTTATTATACATGACTGAAGTGTCCTTATTTATTCTAAAACCATTTATTAGACCAACATGTAGGACAGCATAAGCTATTTATATGCCACTACACATAACATATTCTCCAAGTACATAACTTCATAACTGATCAAGAATTCGAGCAAATTATAAGAGCACTGGTCTTTTATTATATTGGCATCAGTGTGATCTACACCGAACAAAAACTTCTCTGACTGAAGGGTAAAGGATGACAGCTGGCAACCCTTGGATGCAATATATCTCTTCTTTTACTTGTTATAAATAAATTTCATGCAAACATCTTGATATCGAATAGCAACCCAGGTCATTATCCAAGTGAGGGGTAAGCAATTCTTCTGCTGTGCCAAACCAAATTTATCATTACATACAGCTGCAGCCTGAACGTGAAGTAGCCCAAATAATTAATATACATAAATCAATGGAAACAGTACTTTGATTAATAAGGGAGTGCTGTTAGCTTTGCGACATCTGTCTGCTTTGCAGTAGCCTTTCAACGGCAGCGTTGATGTCGCCAAATGTAGCGATCAGCGCTGAAACGAGAAGATACACAAAATATTCAAAGCCTGATTAAAATTCTGGTCCTTAAATGTAGCAACTCTTTTTAAACATGTTTCTGCATACTAAAGCAGCTTAAGAGACAAAACGATTAATCTGACAGTTAGGTTAAAGTGAATGTCGTTGAGATTTCAAGTTCTCAACAGCGGCGTGTATCCTTCACACTAAGATTGCTGTATTCTTGGTTGTAGCACCATGTAGAAGTTTACAAACATTTCATCGCCCTGATGATGGGGGCAGCGAGGGCCTCCGAAACATTGGTAAACTTCTATTAAACTACATGGCACTACAACCCAGAAGGCAGCCATCTTCAATCTGAAAGTTAACGACATTCAAACGTTTATGGCTAGTCATGTTGGTACTTCTGGTAAAAGGTGTTTCTACGAAGTATAAATCCCTCGGTTAATTAATTATTGATTAATCTATTAAAATAATGATAGGTTCATGATGCTACTAGTAATCACATTATTGAAGTTTCTGCGATAAAATTATAAATGTAATCTCTCCTATATTAGAGTTGATGAGATTTCATGTTCTCATGGCATCAAGTATAAAGACCGTTCTGCGATGTTACATCACGTAGTCTTGTAGAAGTTTACCTAAAGTTTAGGTAAACTTCTGCTGGACCAAACGGCACATCTCGGAAGACAATCATCTTTCTTCAAATGGCACCTGACCTGCATCTGCAGCTACATTTAAATAGCATCGCAGGCACAGACCGGTCAGTCACGTCTTGAGATTACGTCTGTTCGTAATGGGTTTTCAGTACATGCGATATTTCATTTCGTACGACAGCAACAAACCCAAACTTCATACCGACAGGCACTGGGCAAAGTTCCAACGAATCTTACCTTGAAGGTTTGCGTCTCTGTTTACAAATCCCATTGCCGTAAGCTGCTCCAACTGAGCGTGGTATCTTTCTTCAGGAGGTTGGCTGTTAGCCCCGCTCTGAGCAGACATGCTGGAAATCTGCAAAACGTGCACAAACAAGACTGGGCAAAAGCTCAAACTCATCAAAACAAGCTAAACCAAAAACTGATCTTATTAAAGATACGGCAGTACAGGAGGAGAAGCCGACTGATACTTGATTACCCGTCCTTCGGTTAATGCAATGTACAGGGATAAGCACGTAAGAACTTCACACCTACATCAGTCAATAGAAAAACTCTCATAAGGTGAACGTAGTAAGTGCTCGGCTTATGAGTTCTAAATTTCCTGCAATTTACTACATTTTTCGTCAATCCCCGCGAAAACACACGCGGGGCTCCGCTGTATAGATATCACTAAAATAAATATAATACATACCATTCTGGCCATGAACTGGGAGAACACATCCTGCTGTGGACTCGGGGTGGTCTGCGAGGGAGCGGCTCCCGTGCCTGGTGTGGCGGCGGCGGCGGTCGTGGGTGTAGAAGGCGCCGTAGTCTCGTTACCAGGACTAGCTGGTGCATCTGAGGCTTGCGTAGTGTTTGGTGTTGCCGGTGCCACCGGAGAAGCTGGGGTTGTACCTGATCCCCCTCCTGTGCCCCCACCAAAAGGAGGCAAAGGCCCAAGTCCCATACTACAACATTCATAAACAAAAGCATAAAGAAAAGCACACAAATTCTATTTTATGAGAAAATTAATTTACTGTTAATTTAAAGGTGATAATTAAAGATGCAATCACATGAGACAGTAAATAATTAATTGTATTTAACAGATTATAAGACAAGATAATTTTACTTTTATCATTTTAATGTGACCTCTACTGGCTGTGTATCTCATTATGTGATGGCTTACACGTGCAGTCCAAGTGGACACGCCACTAAAAACTCCCTTTATTTTTAACCAGCTTATAACAGTCCTGCCCAGTTCGTTCACAAACGTCCAGCCTAAGAGCATCACTGCCTGCCAGAAAGTTGATTTAAAATCACAATGTTAAGAGTCAGTGCTAATGGGTGAGAAGCAGTGAGTTAGAATGTGTTTCATCCATAGGAAGGCCTTAGAAATGTTACAAAATGAATGTTGTTCCGTGTATGCGTGATTTTAAGAATGTGGATTAGGGGCTTGGGTACATCCCACATACGGTGAGTCAACTAACCTATTTACCAATCCAGGAGCCACATTGCGCAACTGCTCCACTCCTTGCTGAATTTGCATCAGCGCTCCTAAAGCCTGTGGATTGGCCATCAGATTATGCACCTCAGGATTCTGCAATTGCTGCAGGAAGTTGGGCAGCATCAACCGAATTTGCTCCTGAAAAATAATACAAGTGTCAATTTCAAAAACTACAAAATTAACTTGTACAGTGACCTTTGGTTATCTGCCTGACACTGTTTTATGCAATATGTTGCGTCAGAAATCTCCATTTTAAGTCAACACGGCAGAGAGTGGAATGAATCACTGCCCCCCACCACGTAGCTTCCACATTTTGCTACGGACGTACTACTGTTCAGGCACTGGCACGAAGAACTCCCATTACTAATCTCTTAAAAAACAAATTCTTTCATTTACAAATTTACATTATGTCAAACACTATTTTTACGAGAATTTTTAATTTCACGACACGTAGTAAAAAAAGTAAAAGTAAAGCTATCCCACTTTTCGCCATGTAGGCGCTTGGGGTGAGTGGAGGTATAGCTCCTCTCTTCCTTGACCTCAGCACTAGATGGGGTGAGTGCCCATCATCACGCTCCGACCGCGCTTTACCCCCGGGAAAGGGCCCCAGAACCCATTGCAGAGGAGGCTGGGTGGGCCCCAGAGCCGGTCTGGATGCAGAGGCTAGAGGAAAAATCCTCTGCCCCCGTCGGGGATCAAACCATGGTCGTCCAGTCCGTAGCCAGTCACTATACTGACTGAGCTATGCTGTATTTTATTCATAATTTAATAACACTGTATAGTGGGTTCATGTTTACCCTTGCCTTTTTAATTAGTCTTCTGTATCATCTGACATTTTTGATTATTCGACTGTCCTCCAGTAGCATTTAGGATGGATAACTGGGACTCAACTGTACGTCTGTCTGTCGGCTCTATTTAGACACCCCTATAAATGCAAGTGGTGGTGGTGTAATCTTGTCAACATCCTAATCACAGTTTTCAACTGGGGTGTGGTCAGGAATGAAAAATACTTCCTGTGATTGAAACAAAGCCTTTCATTGAAATTAAATAAGTCTGACACCAGCGGAAGCAGTGTCACAGTTGAAATCAACTTTCAACGAAGCTTGCTCTTTCATGTGATGTTGAATAAAAATGGACTTGTACGCCTTAGGCCATTTTTACATTTCATACATGAAACTTGATAAACTGTTCTGTAATCAGACCACCCACAAATAACTCCGGAAAAGATTGTATTCATTTCACTCTGAGGCTTCGCCAAACAAACAAATGATAAGCCAAATACAGTCGACTCCAAGACTTTCTACCACAGTAAGCGGCATGAAGTTAAATTTGGAGAATCGATTAAAATATGGAAAAAATGGAATTGAAAATAAATGTAAAGTAGGTACGTATATACAGACTGATTACTATGAAACTTTTTGTGCACGTAAATGGGCACATTCGCAATAACACAGTTTTTACTTCCAAGTTTCTAGCTTAAAAAAAATGCAATAAATACACTATTTTGTAACATGCAGCACAATGAGACAGTTTCCATCTAAATTGGTACACGCACGCAGACTGTGCAATTTAAATGCCATGCCTAAAAGGCTGAAGGCCGAGCAAAGACAATCACGCTGAACGTACAGCTTTCACTTCAAGTGCCACGAGAAAACTCACGGCGGACTACATAATGCGACTGTTTCAGATACTGAAATTTCTATGTGCGTAAAATTCTCTGAATGAAAACAGAATTTGTTTTCTTACCTGCAAAGCCGGGTTATCAGCAAACAGGGGATTGCTGTTCACAATTTGGGCAGCCATGTGTGGATCCGAAGCAAATGCTTGAAGCATCGACTGTGTGTATGGGGCAGAGAGCATATTCTGCATCAGCTGTGGGTTTTCCATCATCTGTTGCATGAGGCTCTGCATCCCAGGAGAGTTGAGGAGCCCAGACGGGCGCGTACTAGCACTTCTGGCAGCTGTCCCGCCGGTTTCTCCGCCGGCAGCCGACCAAGGATTTGGAAGCGGGTCGCGGTTTTCTTGCCCTTGCTGCGGATTTGTACCATCTGAAAAAAGTTTACTTATATCTTGACCGAGTTCTGGAAATTGCAAGTTCAACTATGATTCTTTTTCTAGGATTAAGCGCATGTCCTAGGCACCACACTCTTCAACATTGTGCACACATCAGCGTAACAAATTCTGACAGATGGCAAGAACCCTTGGATTGAACCCCCTCCTGGCATCAATTCACCAGTTTGGAAAACCCCGGAGTTGCCAAATTCCTACGGGGTGGCCTCGGCGACGGCCAGCCGAAAAATGTGACAGATACACGGAGAGGCGGGCAGACATGAACGGTTCTGTAAGGTTAGGTTCTACACAACCCAGAAGACCCACTAACACGAGAAACTCGTACCTCATACTTCGTTTTATTACAATGACTGATGGAAAGGTGGTTAAGCTGGACAGACTGCTCTGTTAGGATAGAGTCCACCGTAAATTAGAAGGCCAAATTATCATTACAGAGCAGCCTGAACCATTAGTTATGCTGCTATTACTTCACACAGACTCTTGACTGTACAATCAAATTTCCTTTATGTGTACTTTGCAATAAGGAGGCTGTATTTATCTGTCCATTTTATTTATGAAATTACCAGAGGAATTTCAATTAAATTTGGCAGTGGGGTTCTGCAGTTTTGTTGCGAATCAAATTAAATTTTGGTGCATACTGGTGAATTAGAACCCAAACTAATCATCAAGTCCAAAATGAACTATAACAAAATTCTGAAAAACAGTGCAGTGTACAAAAAATTACTAAACGACATCTTACAAATGTCATAAAGACCTGTAACTTTGATTTAAGCCGTTATTAATGTAGTGCAATTATCATTGCAATAACAGACATGAAGATGGCAGTCTTCTGGGTTGTTGTAGTTGTTTCAGAGGTCCTTGCTGCCTCCATCATCGGGGCGATCTAGGTTGCTGCTCTGTGTAGTCTGGTAGAAGTTAACCGATGTTTCAGATCGCCATGACGTCGGAGGCAGCGAGGACCTCCGAGACACTGGTAAACTTCTGCCATACAACATGGCGCAACAACACAGAAGACCACCTCACCGCCATGAAAACCACAAATCCTACTTAATAACAGACTTGTATCTGCAGTAAAGGGACAGCAAGGCCCATGACGTATGCAAAAAATGTGTGCCCTATTGTGTAATTCAACGACCTCGTCAATAAGCTGAGGACATCAGGGACTGGTCATTAGTGTTCCATTGAAATGTACGTCTATTTCTGAGTTGCATTTCATACCATTACTGCCACTATTGTTCTCCACCAATCCTGCAAATGGGTTTCTTCCAAACTGCTCGCTAGCTGCGCTTAACATCGGTTCCTGAATATCTCTGTACATCCGCTGAAGAGCATTGTAACCACCTGCGAAAATCACATCGAATGTAAACACCCCTTTCATTTTTCCTTCGTTTCAACCGCCTGGTGTTTCCGGAGAGTGAGACGTTTCTGCCTTTATATTTTTAACAAACATATTGAAGTTCAGAACTTAATTCACCACAAAATTTACCAAAGTAACTCCACTGTACAGTCACTATTAAGAAGCTGACAGTGATCCATCTCGTCAAAAGAGTAACTGTTCTGTGCAACTATAAGGTTCACAACCTCTTCACAAAAGACATGTACCATCTTCAGCCAGTTCAATCCTGTCCATCTCTTCACATCCTGTTACTCTTAATTAAAGGCAAAGATACCATTGGTCTAATTAAGAACGTGCAGGGGAGTGGAGGCAGAGCTCCACAAATTGATAACCTCAGCGCTAGATAGAGATGAATGGTCCGCTTTACCTCCCTATGGAAAAAGCCCCCCTACCCACTAGTACAGAGGCTGGGTGGACTCCAGAGGTTGTCTGGACAAAGTCATAAAGAGATAAATCCCTGCCCCACCTAAGAACAAAACCCCAATAATCCAGCCAAAAGCCATCATGTTCCTCAAAATGTTCAGTTTAATATTATCCTCCCACCGACACCTATGTCTAACAGGTAATATCTATTTCTATATAGATTCTAAACTCAAGACGATAGTTACCATATTCACTTGGCCAATTGTTTTGTTTCTCCGCAAAATAAAATTCTTGTTCATTTACCGCATTCAGCTTAATTTGAAATGTTGTACATGCCAGAAAACAAGTCTCTATGCAGAAAAATGTTGAAAGCGCTAGTATTTACGACACTCGGTCAGTCCAGAGCCTTCGATAGCCTGACGCCAGCTCGGACAGATGCAGATATACTGTCCGTTTCACGCGTTTCAAGACGCTACCCATAGCTGACCCATTTGTACGCTACCCCTTTCCCCACTTCCCTTCCCTAGGAAAGATGTAGGCTTATATGAGATCACAATGCTGTATGTGTGGCCCTCTTTCAAATTTTTGACAAACTGGCAGATTTTCATATCTGGAGGCCACCACAATCACGTACTTTTCAATTTCCTGCGATCTGTGACAGTGGCACTAATTAGAGAGGTGGAAGCAAAACTGATGCCACTTCATCCGCTGTTCTAAATATGTGAACGGGGGAAGGCTGCATATCACCATATTACTTTTATAACCCATACGAGGAAGATACGGAGAGCTCGTACCATCCCGACTGCCAGTGGCCTCTGCACTTTAGGACTCGGAGTCCTAGCTATAAAACCGCGCCCATGCCTGCATCCTAGTCGAAACAAAGTCAAAGAATTTAAATGAACACCATTATTGCATAATGTATTCATCGGGGCAGACCACCCTCCTCCAGTCTCGTCCATTTTCTAAGCATTTGCCTAGCTTCAATTACATATAAAAAAAATATTAAACAAATAAGAACATTTCGAACTTTAATAATCAGAATCAGATTTAAATACCAGGAATAGATTCCAAATTGGAAATGGCACGATCATGATTTCTCATCAACTCTTGTAACATGGAAGGGTTCCGAGCCAACTCCATAGTCTGTCGCAGAATATCTGGGTTGTTCAGCATGTGGCTTATCTCAGGGTTTCTCTGTAAATACAGTAACACAAGAAACTCGGTTGACCAATGACTCTGGAAAAAACAAACTCCTTCTACACTTATCGAATATCAATAGGAACATAGGATCTACTCTCGTAAGGAACGAGAAATAAAACTAAATCCTTGACACTGCCAAAACTCTCACTTAACAGAAAATTAAATTTTACGGATGACAAAAACAAAGAAAGAAAAAACCAACCGCATCAAAACACTGGAAATCATTAAATGGATTTTCAGGCCATCATTAGTCCCAAGACATAAAAATTCTACTTCACAAGACTTGCACAGCTGTCAGCGTATCGACCGATCAAAGTTTCGATGGTAAATGAGGAATGGTAGAATGACCCTCCAACACTGTTCATCACAATAAAAAAACAGGAGCTCTTTCGTTGTGAACAATTTAAGTCTACTGAAGTAATACTATGCATAAAATTCCATTAAAATGAACGTCTGCAAATCAATAAAAATTGTAAACATAACTTTTATATGCACTGGGAAACCAAAAAATTAGTGGGACTCGCTTTATTGCGGTGGTCTAGAACCGAACCCGCAATATCTCCGAGGTATGCCTGTACAAGCAGCTATAATTTAAGTCCTAGGTTCTTCTGAGAATAATTACCTCCATAAGTTCTTGCATCTGTGGATTAGATGTGATGAGGTTTCGCATATTTTCAGGGTCATTCATGAGTCGCTGTACCAAAGGATTGTCCAGTATCTGTCGCATCATGTCGGGGTTTCCTAGCAGTTCTCTCTGCATGCGCTGCTGCAGTTCCATAAAGTTGGCAGAACCCATTCCAAGACTCTCCAAACCTGCCAGACCACCAAGCGAGCCAAGGCCAAAGGGTGTTGCGCCAATGTCCGCTAAGAAATTATATCCAAACTTGTCCATAATCAACAATCATAACACTGCATGTTTATACCACAAAGTACAGGGTGTAAACAAAGTATTGTAACCATCATATTTGTCTACTCTAGGCCAGAAGGAAAACATTCACATGAGAGTCAGAGTATCAATTTTGCGGATGTCTCCGAAAGACAACGCACACAAAAGTACAGACTGAAAGGAAGGTCTCGGAGGCAAGAGTTCTGAAACTAGCACAGACTACACTGTTCGCCAATAATACAGTCTGGACATGAGAAAGCGTCTAATTATGGACTTGACAACCAGGGTTCAATCCCTGGCAGAGGAAAAGGACTTTTCTTCTACCCTCTGCATCCAGCCTCCTGTACCAGGAGACCTTTCTCCAAGGGCCAGGGTGCAGCGCTGACAAGTCACTGCCACCTGGTGCCAAGGTCAAGAATGAAGAGCCACAAAAATGTCTCCATGGCATGTAGCGCGACAGCTTTACTTTACAGTATGCAAACATTTAACATTTCTAAAGAAGAGATGACTTCCTGAGTATCTATTAACCGTAGCAGTGCATGATCGAAGGAATTTTTGGCGAACTTGGAACATGCCTCTTCAGAAAAGTTTTGGACACAACCCACAACTTTCTCCTATTCATATTTGAGAGTAAACCATAAAGAAATCGCCAATGAACAACCATTAGTATTCATTCTTTACATTTCACTTCGTCTGATGCGTGTCTGGTTACTGTCTTGCCGCATCAAGTTTCCATGTGCCTCTGCCCACTGCGTGTGTTTCTGCACATCTGTTGCATTACCCATGCCACAACGTACGAGGCCTACAGGTGACCACTGAAATGTTCTGAGGCCAACATTCTTCTTCCATGCATATTAAGTGTGCCAAACCACTGAAATTACTTATTTTCTACTCTGTCTAACCTCGATATTTGAGAGCTTCTTCGCCTTTTGTCTTCGTGGGCCAAATAATATATTTATTTTGCTGCCATATGCTAGAACAGACTTCACTAATGTTTTGCCAGTTGATGTTACTACTCTCCTAGAGTTACGTTTCTCTCAAAAAATAAATGTTGAGCATCCGATAACATCTCAGCCCCGATGAATTCCAACCCCAATATTTCTACCACCAAACCCATCCTTGTTAATAACAATAATGGTTTAAAGCAAACACGTACAAGACCACACATCAAAATATTCGCTGAATATGGCCGTCTTCCGACTCGCCGCTGCGAAAACCTCAAATCTCAGAAAGTATTGCTAAAATGTGAATATGAAGCACTACCTGTGCTATTTATTGCCTTTACTCACGACTTTTAAAATACCTGGACTGAAGCATTAATTCTATTCATGAAAGAGCACTCCAGAAAGCAAACCCAATAAGAGAGTAAGCGTGAATTACAAGATGTCGTAAATATTTTCAAAGAATACAAGAATGTTTTTATTTCATGAACGTAGAGGCAAATCTTCAAGACAGGTTGAATGACGCACTACCCCAGGGGCTCCAACCTATTCCAAAGCTAGGGTCACATCCAGTCTTGTGTAAAACTTTAGGAAAATTTGAAGATTTCTGTCTTTTGGGTTGTCGCATGGTAGATGTTTACCGACGTTTCGGAGATCATACCGCCTCCGTCATCAGGGCGATGAGGCAAGTTTATTAAGAACTAAGGCTACCGCAGCAAATAATTCTGTTTAAAACATAATCAGTCATTACTGGGATATCTGACTGACTGCTTTTGCTTGATCAGCTGTTTAATATTGTGTTTAATTTTTCTTGTTGCAATATGGTTGCATCCTTCCAAGTGTTTATCGGTGAGACACGTCTTAGATCTTGATCTGACGTTAGGCTGAACAGTTGCTCATAGCGACAAGACTAGAAAAACCTACATAAGATTCATAAAAGGAAAGTACAAGAATTAGCGTTTCAAGACAAATGCGTCAAGTTACAGAGAGGGAACTTCAGCCCAAAGGGATCTCAGTGTAGGACTGTAACCATCACATACTCCAGATCCGAGTCTGTGTGGCCCTTTTCTGTAGCGTACTCTGGAGGCTTTACAAACAGAACTCCAAAATTTTATTCTAGGATCATGGCGAGTTAATTTCAACATATCACAGAAACTGTTACATTGGGCAGAAATAATATTCTTGAACAGCGGAGAACACCAATTTCTACAGGTATTGTAATCACACAAGTAAAATAGCTTTACTGAAAACATTTCTCAAGCATGGATTGAATATCCAATTTTTATCACATTGCGGCATTTATCGCCTTATCCAGAACAGCTTCCCGCTGGCCAACATCTCGCTCTACAAATGGACAATATAAATGCACCTCTCTATATGACACAATACAAAATCCAATTAACAAATAAAAATGAGACATGAAAACTAATTCCGTGGTGCAAGGTTTTCCACGAAAAGTCTCCAGTTAATGAGCTGCTCAAGACACTGCTGGCTTTTATGGAACCTAAAATTCCCTCAGGGTTAGCACCAGAGCTTGCCTTGACCCCGGCAAGTTTCATTCACGCTACATTCCTTTAAAATTCACGTTTATTTCACCAACAACCTCATACAGTGATTCTTTTTCACTCCTTTGTTACTTTAATAGTCTTACGACCATACTACATTCTCCGGACACAGGAAAAACAACATAAAATCATAGTTCTGTACATTTTAAAACAATGCATACAACAACAAGTAACAATTTTAAAAAAATGGTAGTAATGTTGTGTCATGTTGTTCTTCACAAACATAAAAACTATTCGAAGAAAACACAGTCTGATGCAACTAATTGTTGTTGTTGTTTCTTGGCTCTACGACCCGGTTGTGGGTTTTCGCTGCCTCCTTTTCGGAAGTTTCTTGGTCTTTGAAGTGTTCATTGTGAAGAGTGAGCGACCAGCCCACTGACTGTACAATTTCTACTCAATCCTGATTTGACTGCCAGAGCCATCTAGCAGTTAATCAGGAGAGACTTGGGTGAGAAATGGCTGCTGAATTTTGCTCACGAAACATCATGCTGGCAATGTTCTTTTACGTGCCGTAAATCTACGACGTGGGACCGCCGGCTTTACTTCCCCTCCGAAGGAAGTTTTGCTACGGACTTTTATCACCCTTAAAAAGCCACTGACCTCGGCTGGGACTGAACCTGCGAACCTTGGGTCCAGCGGCGAGCACGCTAACCGCTAGTCCACCGAGGTCGACGATGCAACTAATTAATGTTACTTAATGGGCTTCACCTAAGATGGCGTGTTTTGGAAATTATATTTCTATCATCAGGTCAAGGGGATCTTACCCAAATATCTTCATAATAAGATGCAAGTTGTTGTAGCGTTCAACTCAGATTTCAAAGTGCGATTGTGAATGAAACTTCTGCGATATTTCCCATACAAATTGTTGATTTATTTTAATTTCTTTGATGGTTTAAAATCTTAAAATTTTCATCTTTTAATGGTTTAACTAATTGACATTGCAACCTACAGGATCTTATGAACTTATTTCTTTGACACGATGATGGAAATATAATTACTGAAACTTGTAGTCTTAAGCAACATTAATTTGGTGCATCAGACTGCGCTTTATTCGAATAGTTTTTATAACTTAAAAAAAAACCTTACCTGGAGCTCTCGGTTGTGGGCCTGAACCTGTCTGCTCATTGGATGTTCGAGAACTCGTCTTGATCACGAGATGCACGGTCAATCCATCCTTAATATTATGAGTCTGTAGAGTTTCATGATCTTTCATAATTTTCCCAGCAAAGATTAAACATAACTGATCAGGTTCGGCATTGAACTTTTTTGCAACAAGTTCCTTGAACTGTAAAAAACAATAAAATGTGAAACATCAAATATCACTAAAACGATTTGCAAACTATACAATGGGGCATTAATTATGCGGAACGGAGACATATCAGGATTTACAACTGTTTGGCGCCTGTGAAACTGAATGGAAAACAGTTTAGAAGATTCAAGGTCAGAGAGAAAACAAAGATAAATAATTGTCATCTTGATTGCACAACCATACAATTTTCTATTTAACGTAAATTTTCTTATGGTTATCGCAGTATTTATTTTGCTGCTCATTTCTCTGTCATATGAAGCGGGCACTAAACACTTAACTTTATATTCCCCATAAGAAAAATATATATGTTTTATGCAATGTTGACAACCATTTCAGATACAAATATTCTGATCTTAAGAGGATTTTCTTATATAAGTTTTGATATCCATATTATTTCCATTCTTGGACAATGATCTCTTGCTACCGTGGGCTGGTTTGTTAACGTTTTGAAGAACAAGGTTGTGTCCACCTGCAAAGTAATTGGCACTCCACTGATATTTATAGAACTCCCCACTATCTTATGGCTTAGAACTATAAAATTCAACATCGGGCTGTTTAGTTACTTAAACTCAAAGATGGATACATCCAGGTTCTTCAAACATCAGCAAAGTAGACCACCACAGTTTCAACAGGATTCATTTACTGTCCATACTGCAGACAATTCTGATAGCTTTTAAAGGGATGTTTGGCAAATGAATAAATCATGGCTTATAGCCCGCATATTCACCTGATCTTATCCCAAGCAACTTTTATTTATGGGGAAAACTTAAGGAAAAGTGTACAAAATGAACCCCCATGCCAAAGGAGCGTTAAAGGAAAACATACAAAGAGCAATTTTAGAACTTCCTCAAAAAGAACTTCTTCAGGTGAATTTCATCCTATTTAAATGGCAAACAGAATGTGTTGAAGTATGGGAAAATCATTTTTAGCGCCTCTTAGGAAGATGCATTTATCCTATTGTTTTTATGGAATAATACTGACTCATAAGAATAGTCATGTAGTGCTTGGCAGTGAGTCAGCAAGTGATGGTTGAAACTATGTAAGTGAACGCAATGTATATGTGATGTCTTTTGCAATTTACAAACCACAAGAGATTAAAGTCCACAAATCAAGCAGAATCATGAAGAATTATTATACAAAACTACAACACGTTTCTGGTCACATTTTTTATTCAAACTGACAAGATTATTGAATCAGCATTAAAACCTAAAATGTTCTCACTGTCTGTTATGACAGAATGTGAAATACGAAAACAATCCCTTTCAGATATCTTGTTCTTGAAACATAAGAACATTAATAATGCACACATACAATAACATCCAACTGTGCCTAAAATATATGAACTGAATATAAATAATGCTATATGTTGTACATCATCTGTATTTTTCCATTATATAGGAGCATCAAAAGAAAGAATCCAATACACAAAAATTAGAGCTATTTCAAACAGTGTCATAAGGTTATGTTGCTTCTTCAATTATTGTGTACGAAATACTGACTTCTGTTTTTGACAGCAAAATAACCATGAGATTTTTACTAAAGGCATTTTTACACTGTTCACCCACACATAAAAACGAGAATGAAGTTGCTTTGCTCCCTGATATCTGATAATAGACACTAATTACATATACTTCATTCTGCCCGAGCCAAAGTGGCTTCGTCATCAACTTGCAGCGTCACAAAATGCAATACGTTTGTAAATTATCAGATCCCACATATAGACACTGATACATACATCTTTTATTGATGCGTTCTCTTCTACTTCAACAGTTTGTTTCTCTTTCGGTGTTTTTACAGTAAGATTAAGTTTCTTAGAAGTTTCCTGACCTTCCGCCATTTTGGAAAAGCGGGATGACTCGTTGACGAGCACTGTTCACCGTGTGTGCGTTTAGAATTCCGACGCAGTTTCATCATTCGTAGCGTATGAAACACTGTTCTATGGAATACAACCTCAGATTATTACAACAAGTGTGGACAAACATGTCCAAGCAAAAAGATTCTTCATATCCCCAAGCCAAGGATGTAGAACTTGATGTTATCTCTAATACAAATATAAATTACATAGTTATGACAGTAATTTTTGTCAGCTATAGTATTGCTACAAAAATAATGACATAAGAAAGCATAACCACTTTTGCTTATTATTTCAAAAAAGGTTCTCCGCAGTTGTTGAAAAGGCCAATGCAACACAGCGCTATTGCCAGTTTATATTTCTTTGGCTGCCAAAATCGCGTAGAACAACAACAATAGTTATAATAACAGCTGGTAAATGCCGTCAAATGAACTGAAAGACAGAGGTAAACAAAAGCCTATCTTTGATAAGTGTGCCTTGGCATTGGATGGAGATGAATGGCCAACTTCACGGAGGGACCGCTTCATTCCCGGGGAAAGAACCTTGTGTAACCAACAGGTCAGAAAGATGTGCGAAGCCCAGTGTTGATGTAGGCGCGGGGGAGGGGGGGACACTTTTCAATAAGGACACCTGTAATTTTGGAACACAGCAGCTGATTTCCTATTCGTCCTTGCACGAATCTTAGGACGAACACTTCAGTGCCATGTATAGTCAGTGCAACGAACCTTTTCACTCATGACTGTACCAGCAAGGTTTGATTCTTGTGCCCTCTTCGCTCAAATTTGCGTACCAGAATGAACGATAAGGAGGACATGTGGTCGTCGCTCAGAAACAAAATATTATATAAAAAAAAAATCTCATGTGTCTCCTACGCATGTGAATCGTAGTCTTTTACTTTGACCAAGGAACATAGTTTACAAGTGTTTAAAAACAAAGTGTTCAAGACCCAAGAAACACGAAATCTTCAGTTGAATAGCAACTTTATATGGATCAAAGCTGTCGTACAGAAGTAAATCGGCAGCTAAAGATAATGAAATCAAATGGCTTGGGCAAATGACTGGGATTTGGAGATAAAAAATACATACAGAATTTTGGTGAGGGACCTTCTCGGAAAATGTCCGATTAACAGATGGAAAGATAATATAAAAAAAATGTAAAAGTGTTGTGAGGATGCGAAGTGGACAGAACTGGACCAAGATCGTGTACAGTGGCGGTCGTTTAGCCTCCAGGTGAAACAACTTTAGTGACAAAACAGTTGAACTGCTACATGAGTCGACCTGGTTGCGTGGAATCGACTGAATTGTTTCCACGGCGCTGAGATCTGTACTTTCGTAGGACTATAGGCCATTATGTGGTGCCCTCTCTTTGCATTGAGGCTAGGCATTCATTAAACATGAACAAGGGACGTACAACTTACTTTTAAATAAGTGACTATACATTCATAGATGGATCCTGTACTGTTTAATGATGTTCTGTTGACTACTGTAGTTATATTATGCGGAGAAAGAGAAGTGACATGATATGAACGGTTGAATTACAATGGACGTGGTGCGAAGCGGTGGTGGGTTATTTTACGGCAACGTTCTAGTTTTTGCCCGGAGGGCAAAAACACGACAACTGGCCTTGAGGACGAGATTGGAATTCGACACCATCAACTTACAAACCACTATACCGCCGTATTAGGAAACATTCTTAGAATATGGAGAAACATTACTTGTTCCATGTTTTGATTTCATAATAATCTCTACAGATAAATCTGCCACCTCCATTAAGCAGAGTCCTTGAGAGATAAACAGTACGCTCAACTAGTCTAGAAATTCGCTGCCTTGTATGTGATCCGATAGTTCATTGTCGCGTTCTAAGGAGCAAGTAACTAGTCCCTGTCCTGTGCTAAATGAATTCACTCCACACACTTTGTCCCATTTATTGAAGATCCATTTAGGATGTTAATATTATTCTTTGTATGCCTCCTGGGGTAATGCTAGCTGGAAACAAGTTGTAACGTTGGCTAACCTGGCTGGCAAGAGCGGGAGCGACCGTTAGTGATGTAGGACGATGCATCAGAGGTGGCCTCGCTGTAATGACAATGCGAGCCGGTAAGCGGTCAGTGAAATCTGTCGCGCGCCAAGTTTGCGTTCTGTAACCGCTAATTAAACGTAATTAGCACTGCAAAAAAGTGTTATCAGCGTGTGTTTTGTGTTGTGAATGGATACAGATCAACGTGAATGTGCGTGATATAAAAATGAAAGTGAATGACATATGTGACTAATTAACCACCAAACTTGGATTAATAAATATGCGCTCAGCTTCCATCCTAATTCCAGGTGAGAATTTGTATTCATCTCTGTCTCTTTCTGTCTTCACTGGAATGTGAGCGGGGCCACGTAGCTGCTAGCCGAGACGCTACTAGACCACATGCTACAACAGACTCTGCATCTGATTCTTCAGCTGCAGAGTCTGTTCGGTTACTGTCATTATTGTTGACAGCCACAAATTCGGGATTTGGAAATTTCTCAGCCAGTTTCTTTGAAATTTTTAAAAAAAGGAACAGGAATCTTTATTTTAATCAGCGTAAGTTTCAGTACATTAGAGACGTTTAACATTACCCACAACACAAATTTAACGTCGTATCTTTTGAAACAAGTTAATCATCCCACGATGCATGGTCGTTTGTGTTTACGTTTTTCTGTACTGTTCTGTAGAGGTAATTTTGAGTTGGAACAGGACATAGCTGCTGAATAAGGAACTATAAATAAAATAATTATGCAGTCGGTAATTAACCTTAAATAGTGTTATAAAATTGTGACGCTAATCAAATTGGTGTTGTGGTAAGGCTGTCGCTGTGTCAAGCTTGTTTTATCGAAACCTGTCGAAGGACAAAAGAATATAACCCTTAATTTGTGCCCTTAAGTAAAATGACCCTTAGAATGAGGAAATCGTAATGACTGAACAAGGTTTAATGTCTGAGTTGGAAACGGCGTTAACAAATCAGAATCGCGTTCATGAAGTAATTAATTGTTATAATTAAGAACGAGGCGGTTATCTCAAGAGCATCCATAATTTGTGATATTATTAGGGCGACCAAATCAATTAGGATAGGACGGACAGGTCACGTAGCTCGCATATATCTGTCTGTCCGTCCACACTTCTAAATACGGAACGGTTTTCTATTAAATTTGGTATTTGAGGGCTCTACAGTGAACAATGTAACCTTTTTTATTTGAAATATCCCTTAATGGCGAATGTTTATTTTAATATCTGTGCAACAGACAACTGTTTGCACTGCGTGTGTTGTTACAACCGTTGCTATGACAATGTCGTTAAGGGATTTACGGCTAAATGGGATAATATTAAAGACCATGTGTGTCTACTACTATGTATTTTCCCTTTATTCTTGGCGAGTACTTTTCTAGAGAACTCATCGCCCTGATGATGGAGGTTGCAAGGACCTCTGAAACAGAATACAAGGCCCCACAACCCAGAAGACAGCCATCTTCCTACTTCAAATCCTACAAAGAAAGAATGGCTTTTGTTTGTGTATTTTGATTAATCTGTGATTGTAAATTCGTATGAAGACCAACGACGCAGGTCCACGAATGCCTCGGGTCTTTATTGGCACGAAACTTGCCCGTAAGGTTGGAAGCCCTGGGAAACGTGAATTCGTAGATTTTGAACGCCTCCTGAGAGGGGAAGGCTCAAGGTCACGAGATTCCAGAAGGGAGACTCCAAAGAAATCTTTACACCACTTGAAGATGGCCGTGGAAAGTAGTGTGTTATAAAAGTTTACCAGCGTTTCGGAGGTACTTGCTGCTCCCATCATCAGGACAAGACAACACGTACAACCTCAAATCGTACTTTACAGCACTGGGTTGCATTCCATAAATAGTTTCTGGCACTAAACGTGGCTAGAAAAAGATTTTTTTTTTGTGAAAGCTACGACTTCAATGTCAATGATTTACAGCTGTCACGAGAACCGGTGTTGGCCTTGTTGAGTTGTCCTTTCGCCTGAGAACAACGGTGTTAAGATATACAGGACCTCAAGGAAAAGACACGTTCTTACTTAATCAATTGGATTTACGGTGATTCGCTATCATACAGTCTAAAGACTGAGGATATCAGACGACAGAGTGACGATAACCTCTGGACCTAAGAGGAATGACTTGCAAATAATTTGATCTCTCACCAGATTTTGCTAGGATCGTGGAGGATGGGATGGACAGGGCACATAGAAAGAAGGGGGAAGATGCCAAATGAATACAAAATTGTGATTGGAATACCCGAAGGGGAGCGACCACTTTGAAGACTAAACGTAGATCGGAGGATAATATTAAAATGGATCTTAGGGAAACATGGATTCATCTGGCTCAAGAAATTCCTCGCCTTTTATGGAGCTGGAATGTTCATTGCCGTGTTCACAAAAGCCCGACACCGGTCCTTATTGATCGTTTTATTAACCAAGAAAACTCCTCAGTCATGATAGCCGGAGTCCTGGACCTCCCAATATGAACGCGAAAGTTCAGCGCTGCTAATTCCAAAGTCCGTCGCTGGACATGATCCCCGTTCACTTCCATTCATCCACACTATGATCCAGCTTAATGTTATCCTGTATTATTTGTCTTCACACCCATACAAAACAGCAGACAAAGTATTATACATTTTTATGATTAGGATTAGAGGCAGGGGTTTCCAAACACGAAAGTGCTGTCGGCGAGCGCACAAGGCCATGTCGTTACACCGAACTGACAGACTAAAGAGTGGAGGGGAGGGGGGGGGGGAGATTAGCCAAAAACCGGTTGGATTTTGGGCGCGTTTTTGTTTCAAATGCAAGTCTGCCACATGAAGCCCGTTCCAGGCCCACTTTATCCACCCCATCGCTTGTAGCATTGCGTTGTACGAATTAGTTATCGTCGCTTTTTGTCGATGACTTGAAAACCGAGCAGGTTAGTGTAGCGGTTTCTCTGTACATATGTTAGTCTGTATTTGGAAGGTACCTGGTTTGAATCCAGGCCGTGTTACCGGTGTTTCTGACACACGTTTACGTGGATTTGCTTGCCGTCTCCACTGCAACATATTCGAGCACGTATCCCTCTACCCACTGAACGTTATTGACATATTCACGTCGTCGTCAAGATGGAAGAGGCTATATAAAAATATTTTTGTGTCGAACGTTGGTTAAAATATAAAGATTTGGACACTCAAAGGCCAATATACGTCGCGGTGCTGAGATTCTGTCTAATGGAATTCTGTTTTGCGCAGGTAAATTTCCAAAAAAGAAAAAGAAAACATTATTCTATTCCACGAAATAAAATCCTAGGCCTAATATTGATTAAAACTTCACAGCGTGGGTTTTTAAAACTCATGTTCGACTTAAAATTTGACGAGTAGAAGATCAAGATGCATTCCAGACACATAAAGGATTTGAGACTTTCGCGTCAACTGACGTTTCGGGAACCAACTCTGTCCCCATCATCAGAACCCTGACATTGACATTTCGGCACGTCTGTAACAGAAGAAATTAAAAATGTGAAGGAAAGTGATCATTGGGAAGACCTAGACAAGGACTGGAGGACACCGCTGTATAGTTCCGAGAAAACGTAAGAAGAATGAAGATGAGAGATCTGACAACGCCGCAGCGGTCAGCTGTTTGGCCCAGGGGTGGCCAGACGAGTTTCATCGATTCAAGATTTAAAACTACCACGGATTTTATTTGGAAAATATAAATTGTACCAAACGTAGCTGCTTGTTACGTGACGTGGTTTGAGTTTTTGTGCGAATGGCTTCTCGCCTTCATTGCACAAAAATTTTGTCCTGTACATTTATAAAATTCCTTCATTGATAAAATATTCATGCACCAATACATGTCGAGGTAAATCATACTTGCTAATTAGACAGAAGTTTGTTAGCGGGTGACGTAAGAAAACTGGAAAGTTGCAGTCAACAGACGAGTACACCCAGTTTCCATAATCGTCATTGACACCGACTGCTCCTAGCTGGTACGAAAAGCTTTGATGACGATTTTAATGACTTATCTTAAAAGTAAAACGCATTGCATTCGGTTTTACTTAAATCATGTTCTAGGCTGTGACTTCGTGTGGACTTGTAGGTAGATACCATCTCTAAAGATGGAGGCAGTGAATTACATCTCAAGTTAACCCTTTTTAAAATTAATATAATATTTAAGAATTCAGTCCTTACCGCAAAGAAAACAACACTTCACCTTTACAAATATCAATTGGCTTTAAAGAAATAATTTCTCTTTGCAGAGAATCTTACAAACGCCACAAATACAAAATGAACAGTCAGTGATTATTAAAGCAGGTGGTACGTATAGTTACCACGGCTATGAAGCGTTAAAGCCAGCAACAGTGGAGGGATTTACTGGGAGATTTTGCTGAGAAGATGCAATTAGGGTTCATAGCTGCAGTTTATTTTTGTTTCCGATTGAACGCAATTTGTTCAAGAAGGTTGATCTGTCCGGAGGTCAACAGTGCTTACAGGCGTGCCCCTTCGAGGCGACAACTCGGCACGGACTTAATTGGGGCATGACTCGCTGAGTCGATTTGCTTTGGGGCAATTGACAATGAAATTTCAATATCGACTTCATGGAGGACAGTCATTTTGATACGCTGATAGTCTCTCTGTTGGTCAACAAATACGCCCACATTTTGTGGAATACGGACGTTCTTAAGAGCTCGCCGCTACCCTGAGCCAGATGAATCAAGTCCACATCATTACGCCGTCAATTTTAATATTATCCTACAATCTGTATCTCCCAAGTGATCTCTTCCCTTCAGGCTTTCGACTGAATTTTGTATAAATCTCTCACCCTCTTAAAATTCCTGCTACATGTCGCGCCGAAATCATTCTTTCATTTGATCGCCCTGATGATCTCTGGTGAAGAGCTGCTGGGGATGATCCGCATAGATTTCGGGATTTATTTCAGTTGCCATCTTCAGGGTGAACTCCAACCATGAAAACATATTGGCAAGAAGTATGAAGCTGTTATAGTACGCTTAGATAGAGTAAGTTACTTTGTTTTAGCAACCTTAACGTAAAACTGATAGTAAATTCATGTTTACTGACATATTTGCCTCTTTCCACACGTAAAACGCCTGTACATTTGAGGGCTGCCAACCCGGATTCTAAACTCACCCTGAGGCTCCTCATAAAGGTCCCTAGGCTCCTCATAAAGGTCCCTTGTATAGGGTGTCCGGCCAATCTCAGATTACAGGGTGACTCGGAAGATGGCACACAGCGTAAAGTTTAGAATTCTATTTAATGTTTTGCAAACATAAACTCCGAACAGGACAGCGAACCTTCAGGTCCCAAAAGCGAGGGAGGTGACCAAGAAGAACATCATTAAGAATACACATCGGATCTTAAGGGCTGTTATTACTGTCAGTGGCGTTACATGCATTAAAACCAATTTTCCATTCTCGTTTCTTCTATAAATTGAATTTGTAATTTGCTGAGTCAGATTAAACCTTTGCAGCCATTCACAGTCATAAAGTTTA
This sequence comes from Zootermopsis nevadensis, assembly GCF_977971745.1. Lineage (NCBI taxonomy): Eukaryota > Metazoa > Arthropoda > Insecta > Blattodea > Termopsidae > Zootermopsis > Zootermopsis nevadensis. The sequence goes on along the minus strand of NW_028259148.1, from coordinate 15,329,138 downwards.
ATTCTAATCGAAGTGATGGTTCCTCAGGTGGCCAGTTATCTGCTTTTGTGGAACCAGAAAGTTCTTCGATGTCGTCACGAAATCCCGCATTAGACCCTAGACCAGTTCGCATCTTTGCGTTACATTTTTCTAAGATCTGTTTTAATATTATCCTCTTATTCAATCCATGTCTCGCAGGTTGGCCTTTCACCAAAGCTTTTCCGACCAGAATTTTGTAAGCGTTTGTCATTCTTGATGTGAGTAGGCAGAAGGCTTGATGACAGCTGGCTGTGTTACTGAGAGCGACTTGGGGTCACTTCTTTTTCCGACGTTTTTACTGCACGCTGTGGGGTGCAACAGCCGTTAGCGACCGTTAAACCCAACAACCACTTTGCGTCACCTGTTTCCAGCAAAAGGAATTTGAATTATAATTCGTATCTTGGAAATAACGGAAGTGCATGACATTCTAACGCGAAGGAAGTTCTTTCCACCTGCACTGGGTCAACAGGTGAGATACATAACCACCTTCCTGTTGGCTCCCTCCCAGAGATAAGAGCGAATACAATTCACTGGTTGTTTCCGAAAGTGTAAGACGCCAAGGGCTCCCGATAGTAGTGGCTCACCTCTCCACTGTGTCCTTCGGTTGTAGTGATCTGTTTGCCGATACGCGTTATTCAAGACGGATTCACCCGTGGAGGAAATGTCTCTCTCATTGGGTCAACAGACCCTAAATTCGGCTACTGCCAACATCAAATGGTACAAGAAGGTCTATCGTGTACTTGCATTCGCCTGTGAAGACTGAGAAAAATCACGAGAAGACTTTAACCAGGACAACCGGCCCGGACAGGAACCAGGTACAAGTCGAGGACGTTTCACTTCAACAGTCCTGGTCCCTGAAGTAGCTTCCGTGAAGACAGGCGAACTTCATGTTGACAGATCGTAAATAAAAGTAAAGCAGTCCCGCTACACGCCACGTAGGTCGCTTGTGGGGAGAGGCAGTGTAGCTCCTACTAATTCTTGACCTCGACACCAGATGGGGATGAGTGGCAGCGCTTTGCCCCCCCGGGAAAAGACCCCGGTACCCACTGGAAATGATGCTGGGTGGTCCCAGACGCAGAGGCTAGAGGAAAAAATGTTCTGACGCCGCCGGGGATCGAATCCCGGTCGTCCAGTAGCCAGGCGAGTGAAGAGCCTTCAGGGAAGACGCAGACCGCGGAGTAAACGAAGCGACCAGATGAGAGGAGAATACGAAGAGGATGTTTGTAGGAGGACAGAGGCTCGGTCATACGACGATGACCCACACGTCTGCAGGTAGATTGATCGCGCAGGATGGACGTACGAGAAGTGCGAAATTAAACATCACGATCCCTACCATGGAAATGGCATCTGTGCTTTAACAATTTGCCGGTCGGCCGCGTGAAATGTTCATGGTTCATGGTCGGCTTTCTGGTCTCAGAGATCCAGCGCGTCTCGTCTCGGCCGAGTTTCCCCCCCCCCCCCCCCCCCCCACCTTCAGTGGATTTTGATGGATCGAGTGACAAAATCCGAAATCAACTGTGACGTTTCGAGGTGAATTTAAAAAATTTCACCTACATTAGTTTCACCCCCATTTCGTCCGTCACTAGTAGACAGATTTAGACGAAACTAGGCATGGCAGACGTATACAGAATTTTGAGCTAGGTTAATTTTAAGGGGCTAAAATGACTTTGAATAATATAAATAGAATTGTGAAAAAAACGAATTCACTCGATTAAAAAAAATTACCGCGGAAGCTAAATAACTTGCATGTATGGAATGTCGATGTGAAATCATCACTTGTCGCCATTTTATATACAATTTATATGCAATTACGTCACTGTGAGTTCTTTGCGCTGATTAACTCACATGGAGCGTTTGGTGTCCGTCCGCGTGTTTTTAACTCGATAACCATTGGACTGATTTCGATTAAATTTGGTATGAACGTTATTCCATTGGATGACACGTGTTTTTCACGCTCTCGCGTCATCGAAGGACACTTAATGAGCTCGTGAATGTGTCTGTCTCTAGCGTTGTTCGTAGCAACAAGGCAACCCGCATGACTTGGGAGCATTGCTGGAACACATACACGACTTCACATGCCATGTGCCATACAGAAAGTAGTTTTCGAAAAAGATGTCCTGTGTTGCCTAAGGATGGCCATGTACGGCCGACACGAGGAGAAATGCAACCTGTGTTTAAATTAACAGTTGTCTAATAAATGTGTTGTTTGTGTTTGCACTACGTTTTGGGTTGTTAAGTTGAGGGCGGAGAAAATGTCATATTAACTACAATAGGATGCTCACACGCTACAAGTCAATGAAGAACGTGAAATGAAGAACCAAGGACTTGTCTTACTGACGAACACTTGGAGGATGCACGCGAATTTTTTTAAAAGAGAGAGAGAGAGAGAGAGAGAGAGAGAGAGAGAGAGAGAGAAGAATTAAACCTGATTTTGAAAAGCTCACTAATAACTGGTTTTATTAAAGAATGTTGTAGAGCGATATTTGAGCCTGGTGACATTTTTAACAGATCTGCATGGGGTTTTATATAAATTGCTCTGATTTATGACCGCGCAGGCCAGAGTCGACAAGGAAGAACGTATTTTGGCCCTCGATCTGTAAAAGGATGAAACCACAGACGAACAGAAGTGGAATTTGTGGGTTGAAGTGGGAATGTGATGGCGGCCATCGAATGAAGCTGTAAAAACAAAAGAGGCCATATTAGCGGGACTTTTCCTGCTGCATTCCACTCTGGAGGAGGACCTCTATAATCTGGCTTTCGCATTTTATAAATGATGAGGCCGAGTGGCAGGTGCCTGAGGAAGACAGTGCGTGATGAGGGGGCTTCTCCACGGGTGCAGGGGATGACAGATGCATACCAAATTTTGGTCGGAATAACCGAAAGGCAGGTACATCTTGGGACACCTGGGTGCAGATAAGAAAAATTGTGGACTACATTAACCCGTACCAGAATGGGGTCACGTGTTTCCTGTTGTGTGGACAGCGTTGAACTTTCAGGTTCCACGTAAAAGATGGGGGCATTTTCTGACCAGCTGAGCGACTATAAGTGTTACCTGCTGAAGGAGGACTCTGCTCCAGCATTTCCCCTCTGTATTGCTCAATTAAAAAAGCAGGACTCTAAATTTAATTTTACCCTTTAAAGGCCTGTGGTAACTATATATACCATCTATTTTAATAATCAGCAACTTTGAGTTTTTCCCACGAATTTTATTATTTTGGGGATTCTTATGATTCTCATTAAAAACAGGGATTATTTTATTAAACGGCGATTACCGCTTGGTGTTTGTGATGGTGAAGAGTTGTGTCTTCTTTGCGGTACGGACTGAATTCTTAAATACGTAATATTTAGACGAGCTTTGACTTCAAAAGGTTAACCAGTTGATCTTTGTAATGGTGAAGTGTGGTGTTTTCTTCGCGGTACGGACTGAATTCTTAAATACTATTCAACTTCAGAGGTTATTAAAAAAAATTATCTCGTGTTCTAAAGCTTTCGTGCTTTATTGATTATGCACATAAATAAAAAAAATACTTTTCACGTAAGTTAAAACAAACGGATTGAGCGACTGTCAGCTCCTGTGGTCTTGCGCATTTGAAGCTGTCTGTTTCTTCATTTTCCGCTTACAGAAGCACGGATTTACGCGAAAATGGTACAATCTGCCGTTAAATTCACGCACTCGGTTTTGGAACTGTCATCTCCCGTTTTCATAACGGGGAATTGGCCTGCGTTAAGTTCTCTCCCCTGATTGACACTAAAGACAAGAACCTAAAGTTTTTAGATGTACAATATCGGCACCATTTTTTAAAGGGGGGGGGGACGTAGTTCCTTACACTGACAGACTTTCTGTTGTGTCCAAGATGAGATTCATACGCGGACTGGCCACATCGCAGGCGAAGGGATGAACAAAGTAGGCTAACACGCGAATTTTGGAAATAAACTAAACGATTTCAACGCTTGAAACAATATTTTTTTTTTTTTAGAGAGACTGCTTACATGTAACTTAATTTTGACTGTTCAGGAGCTACAAATAATATTTAACTCTTGAGACCAGACCAGAAAGCCTAACGTTTGTCCGTGTCATCGAAGGATTGAATAAAACGAGAGGAAAAAAAACATTTTAGGACGAATCATTTGATAGATACATTTATCTCATATTCCAACGTTTCTGCTCTGTTTTGTACTTCTATTCGTTGTTAGTTTCATCGATACAATTATATTAAAATGTATCACTTTATTGAAACATGTTTCGATGTATAATGTGCCATGTTCAGATCATTTTGATATACTTTAAATATATTTTCAGAATGTAAAATACTAATATGTCCTGAAGATGGCACAATATATATAGAAAATGTTGCAATAAAGTGATATTTTATAATAAAATTATGTAGGTGAAGGTGGAGAATTCATACACTTTCAGTATTAAGTTTTATGAAAGTGAGGTTAAGGTCAGAGTTGACAGAGAAGAACAATACGCATGAACTGTGCGTGTGGGATAGAAACAAAGAAAGCCCAGAAGGCGCGGTATGAATGAGTAACTTCAGAATGCCTCTGACGTTGAGTCTGCACGCTTGTGTTGTCTTGAGGGAGATTGAATTCCGGGCGATGGCTGGTCGCGTACTTAGCGCTACGCCAAGGAAGGTTACTGGGGGTAACAGGGAAGCCTCCAGTAATCGATTTAGGAAAGCCACTGGAAGTCAGATCACAAATTACATACACTAGTCGATTTTACTGATTGATTCGTAAACAGTTTTACCTGCGGTTTTGTGTGGCTTTGAAAATTGTCCCTCAGAGGGACATAGACCCTGTCCGAGGTGACAGATGCGTGCAGAATTCTAGTCAGATAATCTGAAAAGAAGGGACCATTCGGGCTCAGATGAGAGGAGGGCATCAAAACTGATCTTTGTGAGGGTGTGGACTGGAGTCAGGTTGCTTTGAACTCTGAAGGGGTGTCGTAGAAAGGATAAGAGACTATGTTACAGGGTTTTAATTGATCTGCAGTGAGGAACAGCCTACTACCCAGGCGTTTAATATGGATCAAACACAGCGTAATTATATCTCATTTGCTTACGAAGACAGCAATCGCCAGGGGATAGAAACTTGGAATGAATCCTGTCACGGGACCATAGCTGATTGAGCGATTCGACCTTGGCTGAAAACACCACGACCTAACGAGAATAAGCATGTCCATGTAAAGCGAGCAAAGATTTGACTTATTCGTTTATTAAGCTGACTTATGTACACAGAAGACACCGCCCGCCTAACAAAGAGCTTTTGCTGTCCACAACTCTGATGTGATTATCTCTGGTGGATCCAGCAAAGAGCAACTCTTAAAGTCTGTTTGCTCGTTCCCTTTAAAACCCAGTGGTAACTATATCTACCACCCAATTTAGCATTCAGTAATTCTATATTTTGTTCACACAGTGTATTTATGATTCACGGCATAAACCAGTTTATCTTTGTAATGACGAAGTGTAGTGTTTTCTTTGCGGTACGGACTGAATTCTTGGATATTATTAAACGAGGCTTAGCGCCAGAAACTTAAAACGAACGCTGTATTGTAAGGCGGCGTAGTGAAGACATTACTGTTCAACTACATTCGTTACATCGTCAGCAGAAATTCAAGACTGAATTTCAGCCATGGTGGTCCAGGACGGCGACCAGAGACCACAAGGGAAGATAGGCTAGCGGACTCGATTCATCTAGCTTAAGACAAGATCCAATGGCGAGTTGTTGAGGACACTACGTAAAAGGCGGGGGACTTGTTGGCCAGCTGAGCGACTGTTGGTTTCTGAAGAAGGCTGTTGTACCGTTAGAAGTGAGCAGATCTTACATAATCACATAATAACTGTTACTGAACACTGGTTTCAGCTGCGGGTAATAAGCTTTGTTTATGTTTAAAATGCACGCACAAAAAACTTTCACATGAACAGATGGCCTTTCAGATGCATATCTTTTGAATACATTCATGTGAGATGTGGAAAGCAAGGCCACTGGAGAGTATTGAGGTTGAGGCAAAGCACCAGAAGACGAACCAGCGCACCGAAAAATATAATGTCCGGCGAACGCTCAGATTTCATTAACATGGCGTACGAAGCCTGACTTTCCCTTTCCAGAACTTTCCTGCAGTTCATTGCCTCGTACTTATTCAACAGATTACATTATGCTCAGTGGCCCGAGTCTCGCAGCAACGCAACGAAGGAATGTACTACATAACCTTTCAAAACCCAGTGGTAACTATGTATACCACCTACTTCAGCAATCAGTAAGTCTGTATTTTTCTCACAGAGTGCATTTATGTTTTGTATGGTTCGCGCAATAAACAACGATTCATTCCTTAAACAGCGTTAACCATTTGATCTTTCTAATGGTGAAGAGTTGTGTTTTCTTTGTGGTACGGACTGAATTAGTATGTAGACGAACTTCGGCTTGATGGGGTTAAAGCTGAATCGACTCTGACTGGCTCTATGGGGCAGAGGTCTTTATAACCAAGGAGATAACGAAATGCATCCTTCTTAAGAAGCTGGCAAATAAGTAACTGACTAAGTCGATATCTAATTACACGTTACCAACAAACTGCATGGAACTGCCTTCTCGTGAAACAGATGACAAACTAACGAATAACTGACACGAAGGTATACGAACCACTTGAAAAGTGTGACTTAGCTTGTCATTGTTTTCCAGCTTTTCTGGAACGTAAAAGTTTACGTGTTTTCGTAAATAAGCAATTAAGTCGTTTTATGAACCAAAGTTAAACTGACTCAGCGAATTTTAACACAGACTTATACTTCCAATATCGAATTTTGTAAAAATCTGTTCTGTAGTTTTGGAGATGAAAGGCACTGGCTGGAGTGCGTGACATCTCCACTGTTTTACTTGGGCGCACTGTGAGAAGAACGTATAATAAATAATAATTTGGTTGAATTATTTGTTTTAACGCGCTAAATCTAAACTAAACAAAATGTTAAGCACTTATAATCGGTCTTAACACTGTCGTAACAACGTCTTAGAACACTACTCACGTTGAAAGTAGAAAATTCTCGTTTTCCTCGTAGATACACGAATATCAACAGTGTCCACGTTGAAGTGGCAATGGTCATTTTAAAACATCAATACGAAATCAAGATGTCGTCGTCTGGAATAAAGTGTTCTAACATTTAAATTGTTAAATATTAAGTCATATTGACGTAGAGTATCAAAGTGAACCCCCCCACCCTCAAAAGTGGTAAATTTTTATAATAATATTTATTGAAATGTAAACCTTTAAATGAAGACCCAATGGGCCGCAGAGTTAGTGTTATTTAGTCGGACAAAGACGGAGGGACGTTGACCTAAATGAACTTCCCAAAACGCACACAGAGGAGCGCCTGTGACTCTGGCCTACGCACGCAACTTGTCGCAAAATGGCTGTCTGAAGGTGAGTCCGTGGAGCCCGTTTTTTTTAGCGTTCAGTCCTGCAGACTGTTGTGAAGATGACGAAACAGACGACTTGGAAGACGTAGGCGTGGATGATAGGATAATATTAAAATTGATCCTAGAAAATAAACTGTTTAAAGGTGTGGATTGAATTCATCTGGCTCAGGATAGGGACAGATGGCGGGCTCTTGTGAGCACGGTGACGAACTTTAGGGTTCCATCAAGGGAGGGGGATTTTTTGAATAATCTTGCTTACCATCAGCTTTTCAAGAATCACTCATCTGCATGGAGTTGGTTGGTCATCGGGTCATAAGGCGGGGGGGGGGGGGGGGTGGGGTGGGGGTGGGGGTGGAAATGAGGCCGTCCTCTTGCAACACCAAGCAACTGACTTGGCAGTGATATTTGCATTGCTGGATGTTTGCTGAACGTTGCGAGACTCTGGTATGTACTGAGCGCAGGTGAAATTGCGTGCCTTCTCAGTTGCCAGAATGTGGAACGCGGTCGGGTGGACCGACTTCAGTTCGTAGACAGCGATTTCGCAATGTTCCCTTAGTTTCAAGGCCTGATTTCGCCAGAGTTTTTAGTAATCAGAGCATAAAAACAGAACTGTAACTTGAAGGCGGCAATTAATTCTTATACCTTAATCCGAATGCGATAAAATTAAGCAACACTCAGACTTCCAAGTGACACACATCCCGTTACGGATTGCTTTTCTTCGATTGGACACATCACGTAATGTCGAACGGCAGGATTGTCGCGAATAATGAACTGGAAAGAATGTGGAAGTAAGCTGTTGTGGCCTACTTTAAGATACTGTAACATCGCTTACATGGAGGGACTGAGAAAACAGTGAACAACGTCAGGGTGGCTAATTGTGGGACGAGGTTCGAACCCGAGGCCTCCTGAGTAAGAAGCAGGGGTGTCAATCACTTGAGCCAAAAGTAGTTTCATGAATGACACTGTAATGCTGTCAAATGAAGCTTACTTATCCTCTCATCCTACTTAATTTCATAAGAAAATGTTGGCTTACGGTATCATCTTGTCCCGACCTAATAATGTTTACATATTTGCATGAAATTTGGTATCTAAATATTATACTTCTACACGTCAGCTAATTTGTGTACCTTGCAACTTCGTTCCATCAATAATACAGAGCATTATAACTGTGCGAACTCCTGTGGTGGGGTATAAACTGATGCCAGTTAATATTTGATCCTAACATTTTAGTGACGACAGGTCTTCGAAAACTATGCAGATTTTGAGAAGTTTGTTTTATCCTATGTATGATGTAAGACAATTTGTTGACGGCGTGCGAAAACTAGGCTCTATTTAACTTTCATTGTAAGGTGACACTCAGCTATGATACACTGTAGCTAGACATGTGAACGTTTGTATTGAAACAGATCGGGAAGATACGAAGAAATATTTCAGCAATTACGAACATGACGGTAGAGCGAAACACTGAGAGTACACGGCATAACATTCCACAAGACTCGTCGTCATGACAACATTAAATCTCTCCTTTCAACTCTTGTTTGTTCAAGTATGAAGGATCTTTCATAAGTTTGCTAACACAGAATAAGGAATGAGAACCAAGGGTCCAATTTCCCACTTGCTTCAGTGTTTTCGTACATATCCTACGCTTATAACAACGTCTCACACATTGCTCAATGATCTCGGAGATGTGGAACACCGCGTGTGTGCGTGTGGTGACCGCAAAGTGCCTTCTAGGGTGCCCCGAGGACCCACCTCACGACACCGCCTTCAAATTTCGACGGCAGACTTGCCCGGTCAACGAGGATAACACAAAGTCAACTGCACGGCAGCAGAGGGAATTCCTGAGAAGCTAATAGTCGCTCAGATGGCCAAGAAATTATTCGTTTTCTACGGAACCAAAATGTTCCATTACCTTGCCCTCATGACTGGACCTGATCCTATCCTGAGTCACGATTTCAGTGGCTCCATTGAAGCCAGAAACTCACCCACCCACTCATTGATTCACTCCGTCTGATTCAGAGGATGATCTTAGCAATAAATTATGTACAGTCCTGCTCAAGAATTTACGAAATGTACTTTTATGTAACGTGAAGTTACAAGTCCGAAAGTCACCATATAAAAAAAGTTTTACTTGAAAACAAAATATCTTTGTACGGGGAGTCGTTTTTGAGAAATGCCATAATGTTCCATGTCGACACGAGCTTCGAGTGAAACAGGGATCAGCTTGGACGACAAGGCCTTGAGAGGCAAAATGAAATTTTCCCCCTCCCCTTTTGGGTCAACGTCTGCTCCAAATTTAACCGAAGGTGAGATTTCAGTTTCTCACGAAGATGTTGCTCTGGGCGATCAGCCCTGATGATGGAGACAGCAAGTACCACTTAAATGTCGATCAGTTTCTACCACACTTCGCGGCGCAACATCCCTGAAGACAGTCACCCACATTTAATCGAAATCCGTCCAGTGGATTCATTGGACAGACACGGACGGATGGAAACGTCGTACATAATTTTTGTAAGCTCTTGAATTTTCTGCAGAGAAATTAATGTCAATGCTACGAAATGGAACTTACGTGTTCTACGAAGACGTCCGTAAAAAGTAGTCTTAGAACGAGGTTTTCACACGCATCTTTTAAATGGCAAATCGCGTGCCGGGGTACAGAAGGGGTATTAACCTAAACTTAGCTATAAGAAGTTCCTTGGCAGCGACATCTTCATCTTATCTTACCGTCTGTGCAAGAGATTTAGCAGAGAGTTCTATTTTACCTAATAAGTTTTTCTTGTAAAATACGCGGCAAGCGCAAATCTGTTTAAAGTGCGTTAATTCTTAGTACCGAGTCACAACCTGTCACGGCGACAGAACTCAAAAAAGGTTCACCGTCCCTTCTGAATGCTGTCTTTTAGTTTTAAAGTCGACGTTCTTTATTTACGTGACTGACTAACCGAGTAACTCCATCCGACGGTGTTCCTCGAGTCGATAAATTCCTCGTCAGTTACGGAATCCGAAGGTTCATTACCGTGTCCGAAACAAACGCCGCTGGATCTTATTCTGAGCCAGCATAATCCAAATGTCACGCTTCAATGTTGTCGTCTCTTCAAGGTCTTTTTCTTCTCTTTCAAAGGCACTGTGACCAAATTCGTGACGTAACTGTTCAAAGTGCGACGTTAATTAGACCAAGACTCGGAATTGTACAGCCAGATGGAAGAAGACCTTGCTTGTGTGGGGGCGGGAGGCAGCCCTCTGCTGAGGTTTTGGACGTACCAACGTCACATTCTGGGCAGCAACTGAGCGCATAATAGTGAGTCACGAACGTCTGTCAGTCTATCTGCGTGTTTTATCCCCCCAAAAAAACCCTCTGCAGATTTCGGTAAAATTTGATGTGTCTTTAAAAATTGTAGGGCGATATGAATTCAAACGCGTGCTTTGAAGTGTATGAGAATGCACTCGTAAAATATGCACAAGACACGAAATAGGTCAAAGGTTTTACTTTAAAAATTACCGATATGTTGCATAGTTGATAATTTGTTTATTACTGTTTGCAGCGTAATACGATCGTGTCTCTGTCAGCAGTAACGTTTATGACTACGCTTATCGGCCCTGTCAGCAACAGACATCATTCGCGGAACACAGTCGTTCTTGAGAAGCTAATAGTCGCACAGCTTGTCGAAAATTACCCCTAAAATGTCCCGAGTTCTCCGACAAATCTTTATTACACATTCGTTCTCTCTCCCATGCATGCTAAATGTCCTACCGCCCCTTCGACAACAGCAGATTCGTGGACACGAACGTCGATTAAGGAAGCGAAATTGCATGTGTACTCCACCCGTGAGTACACGTACTTTGTGGTCACAGCAACTGGTACCGAAAAAGCATTACGTCACCTCGCTACTGCGGTCTGTCCGTCTGCGTCGTACCTTCAGGTTGTCTGCTGAAGCCGTAGGAAGAGAACACGCGATGCTTGCAGACTCTGCAACATTTTATATATTCATAAGCATACGCATACCGACAGAATGCCCGCGGTGTTTCTGTGGATAAATTCGACAAATAATTCCACTTCTTATCAACTCTCATTGCCATTAAGGGCGGTATCGCACTAGGATGCCATGGCAGCGACACCAACAGCGATGCCATGGCGTCCAGCTGCCAGAAAAAGACGCCAGACAAGCTGCCAGCTTTCGACGCCAGTCGAGCGAACAGATGGATCAACGTTATGAGATCACGAAATGAAGGGCTATTAGCAAGGAGAAATGTCCACTTTTATCACTTTTGAGGAAATGAAATTTACCTTTATCAAAACTACATACCTGGAGTGAATTTCAATTCTGTAACAAAGAAATAAGTAAGAAAAATTCTCCATACACACACTTTGCACGTCCATACCATTATTGAATTTGAAATATTTCAGTTCTTGCAAATCACATGTAATATTACATGAACAAGCTTTATTTAATAAAACATTATAAAAGCAGGTTTCTTCTTAATTCACGTTATTTGTGATATATAGATAGATGCATAGATTGCTAAACCAAAAAAAAACTTAAAAATCAAGTTGCCATATTGAAAAGTGGCCCCACAAATAAAGCCATAGAAACACTTCTTAGCTAATTCTTTCTTTTCTACTGTAAATAAATCTCCTCCAAATATTTCCACAAGTTCTTCCCAGTTTCTTTTTTTCAAGTCCCGGTTTGCGTATTCAATAGGAGATGAATCCCACATCAATTATCAATCTTTCGGTGTCGAAATTATCCACGTTTGGAAGAAACAGAAATACACACAAGCACATTCACGCACGGACGTCAATGGACTGGCCAGACTGTCATGTGATGTTGATTTGGCCTTGGCAGCGATGCCAGTAGCATTTTAACTTGGCATCTTGGTTGGCAGCGATGCCAAGTTGGAAGCGCTGCCAGACGGATGCCAAGTGCGATATATGACTACTAAATTAATGCATTGAGTTTGGCCGAGATGCTGGCAGCTGCGCCATGGCTTCCCGTTGGCATCCTAGTGCGATACCACAGGCGTCATCGTCTGATGTTGAACATCAAAGAAAAACTTATTATTATTCCCAAACCTGACATTTTCTCCGGGTCTCGAACCCAGGACACTTTTCGGAGTTCTGACCTTTTTAAAATTCCTTTCTGGTTTCAAGGAATGAGCATGCCAGTTCTGGTGGTAACTGGTAAATCCGTTCTTGAGCTATAAGCGAACACACACACAACTTCAATCTTATTATGCGTTCTTGCATGGACTGCATAGCGAAGGAACACTCAACCTGGGTCGTGATAAATGTTAACTGCGTACGCCCTTGGGCACCTTCGTCTTGCCATCGGCGAGGGGTTTTAGGACACGCAAATCTTCAGGCCACTCAGCGGCAGGTGCAAGGATTTCATTTTCGATACCCTCCCCAAGCGACACGTCCTCTTTGGACTGAGGGGTAATGCGGTCAGGTGACTTTGACTATATTTGTCTCGTTTCTGTCCCCCAGGTCCTGCAGCAGGGAACTTCAGGGTCTTCTGCCTGTTCCTTTAATAACTGGAAGACGCAAGTGCGACCAGGACAGAAGACCATTCCACTTTGGGCGCGTGGATGTTCGTTCACACGCCTCGGAATGGAACTGAAGGCCCGAGTGTCTTGTGGCTTGCATGAGCGTCGAAGCTGTGCCTAGAAGTTCGATTTAATTTGACATTATTTTAGTATTTGTTTAATAAATCACAAGTATGCTGTGCAAACACGTTAGGGTGAGGCTGGCCGGTATGTGCACCAATACTTTAAGCCCTGGTCCACGAGGGAAATGACCACGGATGCGAAATATGACGTGAGGTGTCCCTCGCGTTGGTTCGTTTAATCTGCATTGTGGTGTGTTGTCAACAGACTTGGGTGGATGACGTCTTATGACGTCACGAGACGTCTCCGGGTTTTTCGGATGTCGTGACCGCCATGTTGAAACATATGTTGACAACAGTGGCGCCACCATCCACAGCGGTGATGAACGGAAGCGGGCTCCATCCTGTGGCCAGAACTCAGCCGGACGGGATAGTCGTGGTGACCGATCTGTCATCTGGCCCTCACGGGGGCCGTCTTCGCGGTGGTCCGACCCTTTTGTCTCAACACCAACCTCAGCTGAACCTCTCGCAAAGGTTAAATCATTCCCATGCTTTGAATGTGTCTACCCTAAGCACATCGAAACATTCATTAGGGAATTCTAGTGGAGCGAGTCCTGGCGGTAACGCGACTCTGAACAATATAACGATGAATGGACCTGTGACCCAGGTCGTGACTCCGCCAAAGATGGCGAATGGCGGTCTGCATATATCCAGGGGTCACAGCGGTGGAAGCACGCTCATTCCAGCCAACGTGTCCCGGTTCATGACCAGGTCCAAAGAGGCTGGAATCAGGGAGATGCTGACGTCACTGGGCCTGCTGTGCCTCGTGTCCCTGCTCCTGGCTCTGTTGTCTCTCGTCTTCCTGCTCAAGATCTCGCCGATGACGACGGCGGACATGCGGGACCTGCGCCGGACAGAGCAGCTGACGATCATCTCGGCCGACGAGTACGTAGTCGTGTACGAGGTGACCTTGGCGCTGTGCGCGCTAACACTGTCTCTGAACCTGTGCTGCCTCCTGGTGTGTGCCATTCAGTTCCTGTTCGCAGTGAAGCTCGTTAAGTCCCCTCAAGGCGGGCAGAGGTGAGTCAGTTGGCTGATAGTCGGCTTCAGGTGCCGAAAGTGTTGGCTACGGGGGCAAAGCACCCGGTATCCATCGAAGGCTGGGTGGACCTCAGTGGAGGAATACGACCTCCACCCCCTGCGGCAATCACTAAGCTCTTCTTGACAGCTGCACCTATGACCTTGAAATGCATTTTTTTATTTAAGGAAGAAAATATTACGCTCAGCTAGGCAATACATCCCCCGCCTTTCGTGGAACTCCAAGGTTCATCACCGCTCTCGTAAAAGCCCGCCATTGGAACCTATCCTGAGCCAGCTGCATCCACCCCACATTCCGTACACACTGATGCTTTTTAGTAACGTCGGAAATGTTGTTTCAGTCACCGTTTCTTTAAATGTCAGCGAAGAACTCTTCTAGGACGTCCGATCCTAGATAAATACAGGGTGTTCAACTTGCACCGCAACTCTTGACAACGTCAGTATTTGTGAACTTTGGTAATCTCCGTGTAACAGTTGATATATTGCGGTCTCGTTCGGCGACTTCCTAGTCAGGACGCGCACTGGCGAACGCTTCACGAACATTTGCAGACGATTCCGATGCGAATGAAGAACACACGCTCTGGTCGTGAATCCGCCACGCATTTGCACAGCTACGACGCAGTTGGCTCTGAGCATGGGATACTGAACAATCCTGTATTTTCTTTACGTTCAGCTTAACTTTTAATCAATTTCCCACAATAATTGTTCTTACGTAATGTAAGTAGGTACTCATTTGGCCCTAGAAGTAATTTTTGACAGCTGGTAGATCTAGTCGAGTTATAAGTTTTCACTTGTATATTGGCTGAGGAACTTCTCTTGGCATTCAAGAGTGACAGAGGGGAGTGAACACCCTGTAGTTCCAGTCTGCCCCTTTCTTCTGATCTCGGTGCTGGTCCATTGTCATCGGCTGCGTGTTGAATCCCCTTAGACTCTCTGCCGAAAGAATTTGTAACGCAAACGTGAGCACCCACCCAGAAATTTTGCGTACTAAGAAGCTTTGGTGCGTAGTAGAGCGATGTTTCACGCAGAAGGACAGCGTTCCAGCTTCAAGACTTCTTTGCCATTCATTTCTTGGCATTCTTTGAGTGTTTAGCATATTTAAACGCAGTTTTAAAGACAAAGAATGTTGCAGATAAGTGGCAAATCTAAATTAAGGTTTCTTGAAAAAGTAATTATCAAGTGTTTGATAAGCTGTCAGTGTCGTTACATTCGGATGTCTTGTATACAAGTTACGTCATCTTGTCAAAGCCTCCTGGAATTTTTACGTTACCATGGAAATGCTCCAACAGATATCAGGTTATTTACATTAAACAGCACGGAAACTGTTAAGAACCTGTCCAGAACCAACCGGAATTTACGGAAAAGGGGACTATATCCGTGTGACTGAGGACTGCGGATTTAATCGGGGGGGTGGCGTTGTACTTTTATCAGACAAGGCAGACTCCCCAAATTCCTCCACCAGCACTACTTGGCCAGAAGAGATACGTTAAACCCCTTCTAACCACGACCTAAGCCACAGCACCCAGCTGTTTCCCAGCCAGGTATAACCCGTTTTTGTTCCCCGCTCAAGGACCGCGGGTCGACCCATCCAACCGAGACTGATTCTCTCCTTTCAACGAAGGCGGCTGCAGCCCGCGGTGTCCCTAAGCTGCTTCAGTGCGCAAAGTTGCAAACCATTC